>NC_133546.1:48750000-49375000 GCF_048773025.1 Camelus bactrianus | reverse complement strand
ATTAAATGCTGAAATTGTTGAGTGTGGAGAATATTCTCTAAATTCCTGTTTGATTTGCTAAATGAATAAAATGTATAGCCCCATCATTTAAATGTATTCCAAAATGTATGATCTTATCAAATCTAACTGCTATCTAATTTAATTTGCAGGCTCTGTGATATTTCAGAGCTAAAGGAAACTAGTACCTTTGAAAATAATGCTGCAATGTAAAACGTGTTGGTCTTAGTTATTTTCAGGTTTACATTTATCAAGAAACTGCTACAGATAGGCATGATTTCTTTAACAACATCAATTAATTTTGATTAACTAACCACAATATGCCATTTCATTTTGTAATTTAAATGCCAGATGTTTAAAGACCAGGATTTATTAACCTACCTAGTATTTAATAGCCTTCATGGAATCTTTAAATAATAGTTGGATAGATCTGCATAAGATTAAATTAGAATTTCACTGCATTAATAAGCAAAGTAATCTAAACTCATTCTTTTATGCAAAACTAGTCAAAAGAGGTTGTATTTTATTTACCTTTCACTTTGGAAATAAATACATTTTCTTTCTCTTGTTTATATTCAAAACAATAATAGGTACATTTAATTTAATTACACTTAATTGAACTGCATTTCACTTAATTACTGGTAATTAGAATAGTAGTTCACAACATGCTGATATTTGTCTCAATTGATTCTGTCATAAAAATAAAATTAAAACATTTAAGAAACGTTACATTTGTTATATGTAATTTTCCTTTTTTAAAAACAATTATGCAGAAACATCAACTACCTAAACACAAATTTGCCTCTAATAAGTCACTTAAATATGGACTCTACAGAGAAGTTGAACTTGTGAAAAGAAGAGAGTAAAACAGTGGTTGCCAGGGCCTAGGGTGGAGTACAAACATGTAACTAGAAGATAAGTAAGTCTCACGTAGAGATTGTAGATAACAATATTGTATTGTAAACATCAAATATGCCAAGAAACTAGATCTTAAGTTTTCTTACCACAAAAAAAGAGATAATTGTGTGACCTAAGAGGGTTGCTAGCTAACGCTGACAATGGCAATCATACTGCAATGTATAAATATGTCAGAGCAACACAGAGTACACCTTAAACCTGCACACTGTTATATGTCAAATATATTTCAATAAAAAGTCCCCACTGGAGCATACAAAACATATAATTCACAGGCAAACAGCATGATGACTATAGAGTTGAAAATAAAAGCAGGTGTCTTTTCCTGGTGTCATTCCATGAGCAGTACATCTCATGCCAACATTTACATCACAAAGTATACTTACATACTTTGTAGTTCAAAAATGCTTTTTAACTGTCTCATATTACCTCTAAATAAGCAAACAACCCCCCCAACCAAAAAAGACCCTGAGAAGTGGGAAGAATAGCAAGAATATGGAGCTCAGAGCTCTTAAGTGAAATGCCAAGAGCTAAAAACAAAACAACAAATAAACAAATAAACAAAAAAACCACCATCCACCCTGCCAGAGACTGTAGTATTTACGGATGACATTTTTTACAGGCAAAAGTGATGGTTCCATAGTCCAGGAGCTGAATTTATATTCTTGTTCTATGATGTAACTAGCTGTGAGACTTTAGACAGTCATTTAAATATCCTCATGCCTAATTTCATCTTTGCAATCTATATTTTTTTAAAGACATGACTCAGAATTTTTAGAGGCATTGGCTATTATAATATGTAAATGTTTCATGCATTATAGCTCAGTAAGTGTTATTTCTCTAGTCATATGTGTGTATAATTTATGTTTTTTCATAACATTTCTAAGCAAGGCTATAATAAAAATTTTTATAGAACATGATGGTGCTACTGAGAGACATGTAATATTAAATGATGGTATTAATTCTAATGCTGAGCCTATCTCCATCTTGTATTATTTTGAACCATAATCCCTTTCGTTTGTTTCTTCATCGAGGAAATGGGAATAGTAAAACCTATTACATATTGTTATGGTCAGGTAAATGAGTGCATTTGAAAAAAGGATGTAAATTGCAATTATTTCACAAATAAGAATTGTAAAATATTTTACACAGCATTGATATCAATATATATTGGCTATCTTTTAAGTCTATAATTTACTGGCACTTTCATGTTTTCTTTTGATCCTTATAAAAACCATGTTGGGGTGAAGCTCTGCTTTTATTTCCCATTTAACAGTGAGAATCTGAGGTTTCAAAAGCTAAAGTAACTTGTACAAACTCTCCACGACACTGGCAGAGAGGCACTTGACTCCCAGTGTACTCCCTTCTTTTTTAGGACTCTGATAAACCTACCTGCTTTTGTGGAAAACCAGCTCCTCATCCTAAGAGTTGCAACTAACGTGATTGACCTGTTTATTCTGTTTTATATCCTTTGTTTTACCAGAGTAAATGCCCTGATTCCAACGAACAGTAAGGATCTCTCAAGGGCAGTTTGCTCTTAACTTGATGCCAGGAGTATACTTTACTTCTCTCTTACTTATTGCTTGACTTCCTCCATTGCGACATACTTCATTAAAGACATAGCAGAGACCAAAAATGTGCAGAAAAGTAGATTCCCTATTATGTCAGTCCTGTGTCATTGTTTAGAGACAAATTGAGTTCCACTGTAAAGATTACAACAATCCACCAAAAGAAAGTACAAGGGACAACAAAATGGTGACTTTTCCAAGGTTGTCCATCTCACGTTGAGATACTGGGTAAAGAAGCATCAATTTATTGATTTGGGGATCATTACTAATATTTATATAAACTTTGCTTTGGGCAAGTTTTGCTAATTCCAACACAGTTTCCCTAACTCCACACATTTCATTGTTATGAAATCTAAAACAACTACAAGAAATCAACTAGTTGGGGAAGAAAAAGCCATATATATTTAAGGTTCTGATAATTACATAGTATTATTGATTATATAAGGAAACGTCATTGGAAAACTATTAAGGCACATTCTTCTAAATCAAACTGCATTTAAACTAGGCATACATTTTGTAGTATTTATATATATATATAATATATATATATACACACATATATATTTGTTGTTGTTGTTTAAAAATCACAAGATGTAAATTAATGTAGAGAAAAGTAGATGTTAAAGGGTGAAATAAGACCAAAAGTGAGACTGCTTGTTAGAGCAAATTCTTACTTGAATTGGTATTTGGACTTATTTTCGTTGCATTTTACAACATACATTTTCTTTTTTTTTTTTTTTTTACAACATACATTTTCATCTACACTCAGGTCGTGCCATTACTTATCATAGTCACTTATACTAGAGTCATTAAGTCAATATTGACTTACTAGTCAATAAATCTAGATCCTAGGAGACTAATTCAATGCTCAAAACAAACATCACCCAGCATAGATATCCCATTTGATAAACTGTAATTGTCATACTTCCCTTTCAGAGGATACTTCTAAGTCCAGGTTTTAACCATTTTTAATATTGATACCACTTTCAGAATTTGATGAAATATGAAACTTTATTTGCATACAGTTACAAGGGATTCTTTGAACTGCCTGAAAATCATTTAAATCTGTAGTCACTCAATATTTAAGGTAGAAATAAAATCACATCCACACAATTACAAAATCAGATAAATGTCAACAATGAGAGCCTGTGGAATGTTCAAATTGCCCTCTCCAGCTGTACATTTCTTCTTAGAACTCTCAGAATATTCAAGAATGTTTCTGTTGTCTCTGCCTTTACTGTCACAAGCCTCACAGTATTCTGTGGCACTGGCAAACCTCTGAAAGAACAGACATCTCTGCATTGACTAGTCCTAGTGAGCTCTGCCACAGTCAGAGGGAAAGCCTCCAGTCAGCTTATGGAAGAACAGATGTTCCTGCTACTTGCATTAAAAACTGGCTTAAGCAGGGCTTGACCAAATCTTTTGTCCACACGTTAACAACATAGTAGTATTCCTTGTATTATAAGAGGAAAGATTCATTATAGAGAAAATTATTCTGGGTCTTCAAATTAGACAGGCACATGGCCATGGGTGTTAACTTGTCACTCACAATAACACTAATTCCAGTCTTCACAAACCATATCAAAATTCAGAGGGGCAATTTTTTAAAACGCCTGTGCAAGCTAATACTGCTTCCACTTCTATAATCATCTCCAATAAAGCTGACACTGAAAATGAGCAATGCTTAATTTACGCATATCAAGTTTTGGAAATCTATGTATCAATATTTTTTTTCCAAATATTGAAGTGACATTTTCACCTTTAAATTATTAATTCTACATTTAATGACATGCTTTAATCAAATATGTAAACAAGATATATTTTCCTGCCTTCACAGTTAAGGCAGAGGAAAAAAAGTTACACCATACTGTGTAAACACGTGTCCAATAATATATATATGCCTATCAAAAAAGCAAAGCTGGAATGTGTGAGTAACTTGATTGGATTTTGCTCAAACACTGAAGCATGGATGTCTCTGGCAAAACGTAGAAAAAACAACTTTGTCATGAGAAATTATGCTTTGGCAACAGACTGCTTGGAGGGTGTCATCAGTGGACAATCACTAAAATACAAATTGAAAGACTATTGTTCAGCCACCCACAGAATATGCCATTCTTCATGTCAGACATTTTAGATTAGAGGAGCTAATAGAAAAAAAACAGTAATTATACTATTCCTAATTCCACAGTGTTTGTGAAATGATGTTGTATTCTAAAATAAATGAGAAAAGTTTCTACATAAGCAATGTACCAGTTTCTGGTAAGACTTCTACAGTCTTGACATGAACATACAATTAGAAGATGAACATTAAATGAGAGCTGTATGGAAATCTGGAATGAAGTAAACATGCCTAACATATTTTTGCAATATTAGGAAGCTTGTTAAAGCCTTTCTTTTGTTTTTAAAGGAAGTGCTACCACTAAGATTTCACTTGTTAAATTTGTTATCTACACAGCATATCTGTAATTAAGATAAGATAGGAAACATAGATTTCAATATTCACATTTATCTGTTCATTTCTGAATTCTGACTAAAAGGAAAGCAAGAGATAGAGTTATAAATTCACAAGAATCTATAGAAATTGAGAACAAATGAGAGAATTAAATACGATTTTGGAAGATGAAAACTGAATGAACAAGGTGATTGTTGTATTAACGACAAAAGCCAAAATCTGTTTATAGAGAGATATTTAAATAAGAGGCATCCTATTTGAGTCTTGAAAGTCCAGAAAGTTTCACTAATAGGAGTAATCTCTGAATGTAAAGGCAGAATTGGGTGTAAAATCTGGAGGGATGATCGAAAATTTGCATAAAGAGGTTTAAACCCCATCTCTTTCCTACTAAAACGCTCAGCCAGATCCTATGTCCCCACTACAGTAGGTGAGGACAAGAAGTTCACTGTTTACAAATGGGGAAACAGAAAAGAAACTAGGCAAGACACAAAGGCATGTAGGACTTCCATAAAAGGCAGAAGTTGAGTGACTGAATCAACATCTGCGGATGAATGGCTAGATACTTAGCCACTTTCCTATGCTTAGCTTCCAGGCTAAGCTTACACTCCCAGGTAGGAGGTTAAAAAAATTCCCCTATATAGATGTAGATTATATAAAGAAAACAGTTTGCTAATCATTCCTTTTCATGAATATCAACTGAAGTGCTTGGTTCATAACAAAGCAGTCTGCAGTAGACAAAGGTCATTCATATCTATGAGAGCTTCCCATCAGTTTTTCATGACTCTTTTAAATATACGTGCTAGGTTGTGATGTGTCAACTTGACTGGGCAAAGCGATGCCCAGCCAACTGGTAAAACATTAATTCCATTATTTCTGGGTTTGTCTATAGGACTATCTATAGAAGATATTAGCATTTGAATTGGTAGACTGAGTAAAAAAGATTGCTCTCACCAATTTAATAAGGAATCATCCAATCCATTGAGGGTCCACATAAAACAAAAAGACAGAAGAAGGACAAATTTGGTCTCCCTGCTTGAGCTTAGAAATCCATCTTTTTCTGCCTGGGGACATTTGCACTCCTGGTTCTCAAGCCTTTGGACATAGATTGGGATTTACACAATCACACAACTCCATACCCTATTCTCAGGCCTCTGTGTTACCCCAAAAGGGGAAGGCCTCGGTCCCTGTCTTGCCCAAAAGACAAGATGGGAGACAAAAGCATTGTGTAGTTAAGATTTTGAAGATTTTATTAGCAAAGCAAAAGTACACCTCCAAGAGGGGAAGGAGGGTTAATCCAAGAGAGGATGGCAGTGCTGGTCTTTCTTTGTCTCTCTGCCTTATACCCTCACTTAGAAGCAGTCTCTTGACTGATTAACAGCTTTTGCCTCTGGAGTGCTTAGTCATGCCCATCCCCTTCTGTGCATTATCTTTACTCATGATGCAGACAGAAATCTCCTGTGGGGTGGAGAGGAGGCTAAACTGCAATGCTAATTACATTACAGTGAGCATTGGGTCATGTCTGGTTAGGTCCTTATTGCTGCCATGCAGTCCTGGCCATCCAGTCCCAAACCGTTTCTTGCTGGCACTCATTTAAAGGAGGTAAAGCCCCTCATGCTGAAGGTGGGCATATCTCTGTTTTCCAGACCACTCTCTCTTTCTTCCACCTATCTGTCTGGTGCCCCCACTTACCTAACTGCCTAACATTTGGACTTAGATTTACACCATTGTCTTTCCTCGTTCTCCAGCTTGCAGATGGCAGATCAAGGAATATTTCAGCTTCCATAATCACATGAGGCAATCTCTCATAATAAATCTTAATCTATATATCTACATATCTACATTTATATCTATATACTTATATCCTACTGTTTTCTCTCCTCTTTGGTGAACCCTAATGCATAGTCCCAGGACTATTTGCCCTAAAGTTCATTCCTCATCATTTCCCATTCTGTTCATTCCTATATTCTGATCCCTACAGACTGCATTTCCCAGGTCCCTATCTGGCTGACTCCACTGGATTCAGTCAAAGTGATACACTGTCCAAAAATTGCATTATCAGATATTCCATCATTTGTTTAACGAATCCTCTGAACTAATTCCCTCTTTTAAATACTCAAAATAATTTAGTGTTTCTGGTTGGAGATTGACTCAAATTATATGAAGGAATAGTCAAGGATTACCAGAAACAGAGAAAATTCTCTAACATGAAAGACAAAAACAAAAAGAAATTTCAGAGGAAATAGAGACAATGAACAAATGAAAATTTCAAATGAAGTATAATTAATATCCATTAATAGGTAAATTATATTGCATCTATCAAAGAATACTAAAGAATTCTATACAAAGGAATTTTAAAGAGCAAGCAATTGTCTTTGTCATTAAAATATGACTCTAGGATAAATTAATGGAAAGCTAATTTTAAAATTGAAGAACTTATACAAAATGTAGAACAGAAAGATAAAGCAAAAATTATAAGAGCGAAAAGATGACAATGTTACATGATCAAATTAAAGGACAGAACGTCTATTTAGTAGAATTCCAGAAGGAGAGAAAAGGAAAATGGAGGAAAGAAAATAATTAAAACAAATTAGACAAGAATATATCCAAGAAAATCACTGCAGAAGTCTCCAGTTTAAAAAAAATCCACATATTACTCATAAAATGAATTATCTTGATAATTTAGAAAGCTAAAAGACAAGACAGGAAAAAGCCTTCATGTTTCCGAAGGAAACTAGATTCTAAATGAAAACTCTATATCCAACAAAATAAAGCAGGAAACATGGAGATAAAAGAAGACTTTTGTGAGGTTTCAAGGTCTCAAAATGTTACTTCTCATGTACTCACAGGAGGCTACTGGAGGATGGATGTTCTCCAAAATAAAGAAGTACATGTAGAAAATTTTTCTTTTTTTGGTGATTATCTTCAGACTCATAATTACATATATTTAAAAATATATTTAAATATATTTAAAAATATACTACAACACTTTTGATATAAACATAGGTTAAGACTTATTTTCAATGCTAACTGCTCTAAGGTAGAATGCGCAACATATTCTCACACTCACAACCTTGTGTGATCATAGCCTTGTGATAGTCTTCATTCCAAAATGCACACTGTATAAATGCAATGCTTTGGTAATTTAATTAGTTTCAAAATACTCTTCATTACAAAAGGAAGCCTCAAAAACACCACATTACCCATGGACTGGATAACATAATGACCACAGTCAATGTCCTTAATATCCTTTGTGGGAGAGCACTTTATCAGAGCTCAATAGTGATTGTAAAACATTGAAAATATACCTACTAAAGTAGTTTTGCTTTATTTTTGATTTATATGAGGTAAAATTTAAGGCCCAATATCATTTAAAATGCTGTCTGATTACCTGACTTAAAAATAATGCTAACGTCAACCTCTCAGGAGATAGACTACTTTTTCAAATTTATTACATTGGTCATCAAAAGATATTTTTATTTAAGTAAGAACTGTTTTGCTTGTCCAAATAACCACTAACACCTGTGTTTCTTTGTCTTCCAGCTAATTTAAAAATAATGCTTATATTAAGATCAGGAGAGCCAGCTCCTTGTGGTTTGTTACAGTCCTTGTCAACAAGTCTATAAATTAACAATGGTGAAGACTGCTTAGGCTATCTGCTGTATGGCTTGGGGAGGCAAGGATTCAAGTCAAGGTCTGTTTGTAACATCAAAATTTCAGACGTTAGATGCCTAGCAATGAATAACATGACACTTAGTTATTCAGTTTTTGCAGATTAACAGGACCTTGGGGCTGATCAACTTCTTGTTAAATGGATAGTTAAAGTATTGTGATGGGAAGGCAGTCGATTTGGTGGGAGGGAACTTGAGAACCATGGTGAATGCTCTGTGAAAGTATCTCTGTCTGTACTAGGCAAAGTCTGATCCATTTTGTGACTCCTGAGGCATACCGGAGACATAATATCATAAAATATCACTGCCAGATTCTGTTTACCACGTGTTCCTATTCTCATCTGCCCCTACAGGCCATTAAAGCAGGGGTGATCAATCCTTTTAAATATAATAAATTGAAACATAATATATATGACAGTTTCTGTATTTATTAAAAATTAGATTGAAGCCTTAAAGTACTGGGTTCCAAAAAAGACTTTGTGGCTAATATAATTAAATAAAGAAAATCCTGTAAAGATATCTGTTCTGTCTAATACTTTACAGATAAAATTTAATAACAACTTCCTGTTAGGGAAATGCTCCACTTTCTCTTTCAACAAGGTGACACAACTATCTGTAGTTTTTAAAAAATTCAAAGCAAGCACGAACAATTTGTGTAAACCCTTGAGGGAATGAAATAAAATAAACAAATGTATATATAATTTTGCTAATATTATTGACATATGGAGTATCAAATGAGATAAAGAATGTGGAACAGTACTATAGCCGATTTATGGAGATTTTAGATTATTTGTCTTATTCTAAATAGCCATTAAGTGAACATATAGGGACATTTACATAATATAAAAACATTGGTTTTATTATTATTGTCTGAAGAAAATAAAAGAAGAAACAATTGCCATTAAAATTTTTCCTGCTCTTTTATACTACATATTTAATCAGATAATTTTACCATCGATTGACTATCATACAGTTTGATCTAAACACAAGCTAAAGAGAAAGTACTATGGAATAATTGATAACTTACTTGTAGTATCCATTGGAATTCTCATATACTGCATTGGGAATAATCAATGATATTGATTGGGGTAATGTGAACTTACTTTAAAAATAATTTGAAAATAGACTCACAGACAGAGAATACAGACTTGTGGTTACCAGGGGGGTGGAGGGTGGGAAGGGATAGACTGGGATTTCAAAATTGTAGAATAGACTACACTGTATAGCACAGGGAAATATATACAAAATGTTATGATAACTCACAGAGAAAAAAATGTGACAATGAGTGTGTATATGTCAATGAATAACTGAAAAATTGTGCTGAACACTGGAATTTGACACAACATTGTAAAATGATTATAAATCAATAAAAAATGTTAAAAAAAATAATTTGAACCAAGAGGAAGAGAAAAGAGGTAAACATATGCTATGATAACTTGTCATAGAAAATGTACTTCCTTAAACCATTGCGAGCATACATAGGCAATATAAAGTTAAGGATTTAAAATGCATTTACTAAAAGGAAAGTAACATTCAATATAAACAGCTATATATGTAAGTCCTGACTTCCAGAAGATAGGATTTTAAAATTGTTAATAAAAACTGTTCACACAATACTACCCAGACATTATAGAGTTGTGAGGCTGAAGTAAAGACAACATGTATACTCAGTAAGAAATGCGTTTTAGAGGGATGATAGGTGACATGAGAAGTGGCTGTTGAAGTTTGTGTTGAAAAGCTGTATGTTATGTTGTTAGAAGGAAATCTCATCTAAGATTCATGGCCTACTGCAAGCTAGCAAAAGGAAATGTAAGATTTACAATTCTAGGCGTTGCTCATCTCTTAAATGCTCAGTGATATAGAAGAGCAGGGGTATGAAAGCAATGGCCTGCCAACTAATAAGGCAGAAACGAGAGGTCAGATCTGAAAGGAAAGCAAATGGAAAGCAGAACTGCAAGGAGCTGAAGCAGCTGAAATGAAAGTGGTGGACCGGACTAATTTATAGAAGTGTCAGCACTGAACAAATAAATAATGGATAAATAGATAAATAAATGAAAGATGGAAAAGAGATGGCACAAAGATGACCATATAGTAAAGAAGAGAAAAATAAATATCAACTTAAAGTAAGAGATTATGAATCCCAACAAAAATAACTTTAAATTTAGCAGATGTGTGTGTGTGTGTGTGTAGGAGATAGAGTTGTGTGTGTATGTGTGTGTATACTTAGATATATATATACACGCATTTACACACACAATTAGAAAGACATATTCAAAAGAGTCTAGGAGATGGAATGGTATATACATATGAACATATATGTCTATACATATGTAATTAGCATGTACATATCTATACATATAAGTATGCGTGTATTTATGTATGAATGTGTGTAGACATATATATATATACACATCTTTCAAAATAAAAATGACCTTTCAATATAAAATTGAACATGTTTTCCCTCACCCTGCTTCAACTCTCCCCAAGCCCTCTTACCTAGATCTATTTTTTCATAGCAACTATCACTTTTTAATTTACTGTGTAATTTACTTATATACTAGGTTTTCCTTTTATTGTCCACTAGGAGGGAACCTCCATGTGGCTGAAGGCTTCTTCTTGTGTTTTATAATTTGTGTATCCCAAGCACCTTGAATGGTAGCTGGTACTCAATAAGAGTTGCTTTTATAAATGAATAATTTAACAACAACTGACAAGTGGTTGTCAGAGTTATTTAGTAGAAATAAAATGTAAGCCTCATGTGGGCAGTCAGACTAGATTAACAGCTCATAATGTCTGGAGTGTGGGCTGTTGCTATGATAAAATTTTCCCCAGTCCAAGGGGAAATGAAAAAGATGTGGGTAGTGTAATGAGTTTTCCACAATTTTATGTTTATATAGCTTAAGATTCTATTTTACTATAGCATTAAGTTATTTTTACCCTTCATAGTAATGAAATGCTTGCTCTTTCTGAAAATGTTAGTTATTGTGAGGAAATGATGACACGTTATTGTAGGTATAACAACAAACAACAACAAATGTTTGACAGTTATGTATCCACCAGCATTTTTAATTCTACTGATTAGTGACAAAGATGCCACGCAGGCCCATGTGGTCCAAAAGTAATTTTCACAGCTTTAACAGGAACTGCTTAAGGAAAAGGTAGAGGATGCCATTCAGAGGATGCAATGAAACCTCTGAAGAGCTTTGCTGGCAACTTCAAGGGAGGCTCTTCTTAACTCTTTTCAATCTGCACACAGAAAAATCCATGCAGGGCTGGAGCCTCATGGCACAAGGGACATGAAAATAACCGCTACACGCTGAGTTAATGATAAGGTACTCTGACTTAGGGATGACTCCAAGGAAGCCAGGCGTAAAGATCATCTTAGGCTTTCTTGGCAGTCTGGAAGACAGTCTGCATGCATAAGGCTGCACTCACAAAGGAGTAATCAGAGAAAGAATCTTGAAGCTACTAAAAAATAGTAGCTTGGAGGAAAAAAAAAAGGTAAACCCTCTAAGTATGACAGCAAACTCCAAGTACACATCCAAATGTAAAGGTAAAACTCTAACAGGCTAAATGAGCACAAGCACAATCTTTGGCCACTAAGTGGATTATGATGGGAGAGAGATGACCACTAGACAGCTCAGCTAGGAGATCAAAACGAAGGTGAGAAAAACTGGTAGGAGAACATCAGCAGCGGCACATTGCAGGGGAAATACGCATCACAAAAACGGCTCATCCAAGTCACCAAATAAATAAACAAGCAAGAAAGCAAACAACAGCAACCACATGGAGGAAGGGATTGGCAGCCATAGCGGCAAAAATACATTTTCTAAAATGTCCGGTTTTCAGCAAAACAATTTTACAAGACATACAAAGAAACATAAAAGTGTCATCATACACAGGAAAATAACAGGCAACAGAAACTGCTTTTGAAGGGGCCAAGTACAGGCCTCATCTTGACAGAGAACTCAAACAACTATTATAAATATTTTCAAAGAATGAAAGAAAACCATTCTTAAATAAGTAAAAAATGGTCTGATGACAATGTCTCATCAAATACAAGATATAAATAAAGATACTGAAAGTTTTTAAAATTAACAAAATGGAAATTTTGGAGTTGGAAATTACAATAAATAAATTAAAAAATTCATTCGACAGATTCTACAGTAGATTTCACCAGATAGAATCAGATAGAATCAGTGACCGTGAACAGATGAGTAGAGATGATGCAATCTGAGGACCAGAAAGAAAAAATAATAAGGAAAACCGAAGATAGTCTTAGAGAAAGGATTACCAGAGCATTGTGTGTTTTATTCATTTGGAAGTACCTGCTTTTGATTTGATTTTATATTTCCTTTTCCTGCTTTTTACTTAACTATTTCTAATTTGTTTTAATAAAACTCCATTTCCACATGTTTTGATTATTTTACTATTCTTTTTACACTTACTTAAATTTAATGCTTAAGATTCTTTAAACTTTCATTAAAGTATGCTCATCCATTTTATTCTTTAATTTGTCTTTAAAAAAATACTATACATTTTCCTTTGAATGGGGTTTGTCTATGTATCATAATATTTAATCTAAAATTTTTCATTTATTCTCTGAATAATTTTAACTTTGTTTGCTTAGATTCAGTAGTTGTTTAGAAAGTTTTCTTTCTATTTAATTTTCAAGGTGATAATTTTTAAAATTATAGTCAATATCGATTTCCAATTATACACTGAAAATATTGTGATCTATGTTGTGCATTTTTCCCAACAAGTTTGTATTTGTAGTCAAGTCCGTGAACAATTTTTATAAATATTCCATATGAATCACATTATGTAATGAAATAAAATTAAAATTGCCCCCACCACTCATCAGAGATTAATTCTATCATGAAAAGAACTGCATAATAATGAAAGTGTAGATATGAGAATATAATCTGTTGATAATTTACAAAGAGGCTACTGTACCCTGACATGGAAGAATAGAGAAATCTCCCTCCTCTGTAAATGACAGATCTGCACCTTGCTCCTAATGTGGAAAATTCAGAGAGAAAGTGCCATCTGTGCCCTGAGGTATCTGCCCCAGTAGCACAGCCATCAACTCAGATCTAAAAATGGTTCAGAGAAGAATGTCAGGTTCGTCAATCATTAGACTTACAGATATCTAACAATAATTCCTTTCCTGGAGTCCAGCTGAACACTCTCTAAAGCAGAGATTTAGATTCATTATGAGTATAATACGGAGCAGATTTTAATGCAAGCACATAGAAAAATGGCTAGCACTCACAGTGTTATTTTTATACCAGTTTTAATCAGGAAATCAAAATAAGCAGATTTGGCCAAGTTTGCGTCCTTCAAGGAGACCCTGTTTGGCAGTTGTTTCCAAGTATTATATGACAAAGTTTTGTATTAGAAGTCAATCAAGGAAACTGAGTAATTATTGTTAACATCTTAATTTGTGTATATTTAGTACCATTACATTCGATTGTTAAATTTTCTTGATATAAAGTTGTGGGACAAGTCTTTACTCAATTTTCAGTAAGATTCTGGCTTGCCAGAAAAAGAGAGTAACTTACATCTGAATAGTGCATAAAATGATTCCTGTTATAAAACATTCATAAATCTCTCACGGGTGATTGTAATGTGTGACACTGTTGTCTTAACTAGATCAAGATTAGTAGTATTTACAGAAAGGCGCATATCCAAACTTAACTAAGACAGGGGGTAGCTATTTTTTGTTTGAAAAAATAGACTGACAGAGAAATACTCAGTGTTTGCTGAATGTTTCACTGACTGGATAAAACAGTCAGATACCAAAATACGGAACCAACAAAGCCTACGTCTATAATAAATTTTTGCAAGAGTGAAGAACCAAGTAGACAAATTCAAACTATAGAAATACATGATTTCCCTAATCTAGGAGCTTTTATCCTGTTTTTCCCTTATTCAGAGTTCTATAATATCTTAGCCAGTGTCTTTTTCCATTCCATGTATATTTTATAATATTGCAAATTAAGTTAAAGTCAAGAAGGATAACTCATCACTTAGTGAATGGAGCCAATTCTAGAACTTAAATTTAAAAACAATTTTTTTAAAGATGTCCAGCATACATGAGATGAATGAAATAAATCTCTAAAGGAATTAAATGGGCTAATTGTAGAAAAATTACGGCATGTCTTAGTAGAGAGCAGAAAACATAAAGAGTAAAAGTAATAGGAAGTTAAAATCAATTTTAAAAATTCAAAAAAACTACTTGGTTAAATGTTAACATTTGAAATTATTTAATATAATTGAAATTGAACTGAATAAAAATTTTAGCCAGTCAGAAAACAAAAATAAAAATAAGGCAAAAAAAAAAAGCCAAACCCAGTAAGCAAACAGATAAAAAGTGCATAAAGAAGTACAGAAATAATGTAGGCCTTTAGACTCCTATCTATAAATAACAAAACACAATGAGCATACCTGATAAACATTTTAAGGCTCAATTTTTTAACTCCAAGATTCTTTTTATGTATAATAAGATTTTGTTTAAATATACAGGCAATCAAAATAAACATAATATACAAGAGTTTACAAAACAAAACACTCATTTGCTCTTCTGTAACGAATTGTTTAAAATCTGTATGTTGATTGTTGCTCTGTAAACTGGACTATTTCAAGAACTAGATCAAGATTAATAACAAAAAACAAGAAGTCAGGTGCACAAGCATTAAAATTCAACATTGGGTTACTAAACTATTTTTTCTTATTGTAAAAGCTAACTTGCAAATAAGAGTAATTTAAAAAGAAACATTTAACTGTTCTTATTTTATGATAATTTATGATCATTACATAGATTATAATAGTCTTCAATTAAAAACAAGCTATGAAAAGCAATATAATGTAAATGAAAGAATAGAAAAAGTGTTCCTCCATGGTGATATATTTTATACACCACTCATACAAAAATTGCTAGTACTAAGTATGAAATATGGTGTATCTTCACAGCAAAATTATAAATCAAGGTTATTTTCTTTTTTATACTTTTTATATCTTCAAATATCTTTAACAAGTATTTTGCTTACAGTAAAACATCCAGTAAATGTAATTTTAAAAAGTAGAAACAATGAATGATGGGCTGGAATTACATTCTTGATGTTCTTAAATGAAAAGTTGAAAACTGCATTTTGCATTATCCAGAGAGCAACTCTACATTCTTGAAAAGGAGGATTACTTGATCAGAAATGTAATTTAAGAAGAAAAATCTGTCTACAGCATATGAAAGTATAGTTTTGAATCATAAAAATTATTAAAGACAATGTGAACAATCCAGGTAAAATTTTTTGAAGACTTGAAGTGTGGCAGCAGTGACAGATATGAGAAGTTGAAATTGAAAGAGAGTACAGAAGTAGAAGTTTCAGAAATTGGCACTCGATTATATAAAGGTTAGAGGGTGAGTGAGGGGTCAAAACCTGACTTTAAGGTTTTTACTCCAGTTGTGGAAAGAGCAGTGGTGTTATTAACAAAGATGAGGACTGAGAGAGAAGCAGACATGAAGATGAAAGAAGAGATAAAATACTCAAAATGTAACAATACAATCTGTCACTAGATCTGTCTTACTATTGAATAAAATGAAATCTGATGACTGTTAATATAGATTAAATGAATTTTTAAAAAATTGTTTTGACAGTTTTAGAGGAAAGTAGAAATAATTACTGAGGACTCTGACAAGTTCCAGAAATCTGAAATTCTAAGAATATGTTTCATAACCAAATGAACCATCTATCATGTTTCCTACTGTGTCATTAAAAACACACACACACACACATACACACACACAAAAGATCACCTATTTTTCCTCTCACTAGGAACAGAAGGTACAACCAACAGCATGGTGTGTCCTCAGAAGAAGAGTTGTTATAAAAATGCTACTTTCACAGGGGAGGAAATACTTAATTTAGGAATTCAGCATCAGCTTTGTTACTATATGCCTTAGTTACGAACACACCATTTTTAAACTTTTTAAAAAAGCCACTCACATAAAATGCTTCATAAAATAAATTATGACATAATTAAATTGTATTTGTATTTATGTATGAAAAAGGCACCATCATCATTATCAAAAAGTTTTCATTAGGTACATGCATACATTTCATTGTCCTAGCATTTTTCAAAAAAATTGGTGTAACAGATTTGTGCTTGCATGGTCTAACACAAATAAAATTACAAGCCTCATTATTTTTAAAAAAAGATAATAACTCAAGTATCTGGGTATTTAGTGATAATTTAAGCATAAGATTGGAGTGAATCTTGAAAAAATAACCAGGGAGAAATGGACAAACTCAGTAGGGAAAGAGAAATTAGTTAAAATCTATAATAAACCTGTGAATGAGTCTAGCAAAAGGAAGTTTTAGAGACAGTTACATATACCTAATGCTTAGTAGCATTGCTAAGAACTCATCTCCAGTAATACTGGTGCTAAGAGTTAATACAAAGTTATTTTTTCTCACTAGCTTAAAAGCCCATTCTGAAATGAAACAGATATTGTGATATTATGTTTTGATATGTACGTAAATCTGAAAATTCAGACCAAAAAACTATCTAATAAAAAATTTAGTAAGTTTTCTTTATGGTTCATTGCAAAATTATACCAAAAATTATTCAAGAATATATAACACTATTTTAAAATAAGAAAGGCTCAAATTTCCTCATAGGATTACATTTACCTTCTCTGTTACTCTATATATAACTAAAGCAGGATACAAAAGCAATCGATGGTCATAAAAAAACACCCTGAGAGACTAAATTAACTGAAGAAAGGAATAATTTATACTCTGTTTAATCTTGGATTTTAGTGTATATTATTCCAAAATTTTGAAAAATGATCATTTTAATGTTGCATGTGTGAACATATACTTTTAATAACTGATTTCCTTCATCATTAGAGATACAATGTTTTTTTTTTTTTTCATAGAGGTACTGAGGATTGAACCTAGGACCTCATGCATGCTAGGCATTCACTCTACCACTGAGCCATTTCCCTCCACCTAGAGTTTTGCTTTTTCTTGTATTTTTTAAATGGAGGTAGAGGTACACTGCTGAATAAAAAAAAAATATTTTTATTACACTTTTTCTCTTAGTAAGACATTGAAAATATATAAAATTTGGGCAATATTCAAAGACTCATTTTCAACTGCAAGACAAGTAAAGTTATATTTACACGTCTGAAAAATTTTTATTATTTCTTCACCATTAAACTATGGACAGTGAAAATGATTCCGTAATGTTTCACTTTTATAATTCCAATATTAGTACAAAATCCACCCTAGGTATTGATAAAGGTTTATATTAATAAATGTATGCTATAAAATATTTCATTTATGACTTAGTATTTCTCATCCTGAGAGAATTTACTATACAAATGCCTCCTTATTGACTCCCTTGTCTACTTTTATAAGACAGAAAATAGAAAGGATACAAATTTTAAGGAATAATTGCTTCATTGATAGCTGCCTACCGCACCCCTTTATCCCTTCTTTGGAGGAACACTACCTATTTAAATTAATTCATCCTGAATCTGTACAAACCCCGATTCTTACATTTATTGGTTCTAAGAGTAATAATGCCCCATCCCCAATCCCATTTTAGTAGAAAAGTCTTGAAAATAATGGGAATGTGGGGCTCACTATGAGCCCTGTCTTGATTGGATATATTACCTTCTCCTGATTCTGACAGAACTCTGAGGCCCAGTGCTGTGACCCTTTTCTCACTCTGAAATACAGAGTTTAGAACCTGGCTTTGGAGTGAATCAGGAAGATGAGAGGCACTTAAGATCCACTTTCAAAGAGACATACAGTACTGAAAATTTGACCTTCTTTAAGAAACTGCTCTGCCACTGAGATCCACACTTACCTAGTGATATGCCAAGGAGCCATCTATTTAGCCCAAACTTCTAGTCACTTCTCTCAAATAAATGGTTATTTAGTTAAAGTTAGAATAAATGGGCTGGATTAGCTACGCTAAGTTTTAACTCTGATACTAAGAAGTGATACATTTTTATCCAAGTCTTTATTTATGTTGTAAATAAACACAATGAAACTAATCCTGTAAACAACCTTATAAAAAGTCTCATTAATGACCAACTACACTAAGTTTAAGTTCCACCTTGTTTTCTAGCTTTTGTTAAAAAGGCTAATGGGTAGACAGAAGCATTCCTGTGATACTTTCTATTTTGACGTCAGGAAATTAATAACATTGATCTAATTTGGAAATCTATCAGATGAACTATTTAAATGTCGTAATTTTTCCTTCTCAAGTAGATGGTAGAGTGCTATGCTGTGGGTATTTTCTCATTTCCTGAAGACAGAATTGATGTTTAGGCAGAGCTCAAGAAATGACTAGTACAATGACATATTAGCAGGAATACAAATACTTAATTGTATTAATGTTACCAGTTGGGAGATTAGTACCAATTGGGGGATTCCTCCTTTGACTGGGAGTGGGCCTGGGGAATGAAAGAGTGTATAGATCCTAGCTACGATGGATGAGTCCACAGGGCAGAATCCTGGGTGAGGATGTGGAAATGACAGCCACAATCCAAACAGCCAAATGTTGTGGGTAAAAAGCCAGTCTGAGTTAAGGCCAGGTGGGGCAGGCTGCTTGGCTCCAGGGCAGAACAGGAGATGGGCAGAGAAACCGTATGGAGCAACTGAAGGCTTTGAATGGGGACTTCTGGGACTCTTTCCTGGGCAGGAGCTTGCTCCTGAGAACCTGGAGCCTTTCTGATAATAGTAGGTAGGATTGTGGAAAGTGGCGGACACAGCACAGTTGCTAATTCAAAATGAATCAATACATGATTTTGGAATAAAAGCAGAAACACTATTGGATGAGCTGCAACAGAGCTCTCATACTCAAAGATGAACGATGCCATGGGCATGCAGCTCTCTTCCTGCCAGAGGGGCATAGAAAGTAAGTGCAGAGAAGGTCAAAAGAAGAAAGGTCCAAGCTGGGGAACAGCTGTAAGTGCCCTTGACGCCAGTCTTGAAATATCCTGGTGCCCTCAGGCTTTTCTTCTCTGCAAAGATGATGACTGGACCCCCCGCAGCCCTGCTGTGCATTTATGCCCATGATTCTCACCAGCACAGCGGTGAAGCACCTTTACTCAGACAGACCCTTGACCTTACTACCCTGGATGGCTCTTTTAGCATTGCCAAGTTCACATATTCCATTAAAGAGAGAAGGTGTGCGGGAAAGGATGATGGAGCACTTTAAGGATTTTTCAATACTGCTGAATCACAGAATAATGAGCGAAGTTTTATAGTGGATTTTGCTCTACATAATTTTAGATAAAGCACAATTAATCAAGTCATAGGCATAATTTTTCTCCATTTTAACCTGCAAGATGGCAGGTTCTGTATTCTAGGAGTGAACAGAGTGTAGGAAATTTACGTGATGACTGCAGTTTCCTAGTGAGGATGAAAACACTGTGTCCCTTTTTTATTATTCTGACTTGACCCTCAAGGGATATAAGCAGTGTACACCACGGTATGGGTTTAACTATGTCTCCTCCAAATTCATGTATTGAAGCTCTAAGCCCCAAAGTGACTACACTCGGAGGTAGGGACTACAGAAAGGTAATAAAGGTTAAATGAGGTCATGAGGGTAAAGCCTTAATCCAACAGGCTTGGTGTCCTTTCAAGAAGAGGAAGAGAGCTCTCTCTCTAAGCACACAAAGTGGAAAACCCATGTGAGGACACAGGGAGAAGGTGGCCATCTACAAACCACAAAGAGAGCTCTCACCAGAAACCAAATCTGCTGCCATCTTGATTTGAACTTCCAGATTCCAAATCAGTGGAAAAATAAATGTCTGATGTGTAAGCACCAACCCCTCCCCAACAACAAAAAAATCAATTAAAAATCAATAAATCAATTCATTTATCCTGCTACTTTTATTTTAAAATCAAGAGACTTATGGTGCAGTTCTGTTCATAGTCTCACACACATACATTTCACAAACTAACCAATTCCCCCAATGTTCTATGTGTGTTGAAAATTACGTAATCATAATTACTTTCTGCAATTTCTCTGAAACTAAAAATTTTTGTGGAAGTACTTAAAAGATAGAGAAAATAAAATATAAACAAGCTGACACCTGAACCAAAATAAAACAAAACAAAAAAGCCCCCCCCCCAAAAAAACCCACACAGTAAAACAAAACAAAATGCAAAGAAAAGCTGTGCAAAGAGCAAAACCAAGCATTGATGCTCTCCATGTGAAGAGGGGGTTCCACTAATGCCACGGCAGGATCATCTGAAGTATGTCTGCAACAGAGCCTCTGAAAACTTGGTTGGCTTTTCAGGACACCCGGAGAGGGAGGAGGTTTAGATTTCTGACCTGTGGTCTGTAAAAATGAACTGGCACAGAAACCACAAAGCCACCTTAATTCAAGGTCCAACCTTCCGGCCCCTTGTGGTAAGCCATGCGGACTTGAGAGACCTTCCCTGACATTTTGCTGTACCCAAGACAGAGTTTTTGCAGGATTTGGGGATATAAATAAAACCCTCTTTGTAACTGGGTGAAACATTTACATTATTTTATACTTAATTTGGTATTTTGAATCAGATATAATTTTAGTTTTAGAAACACTAGGTGACACTTCTTACACATTCAAAAATGTGAAATTACAATTATCCTTAGCACTTAAGGAGTAGGATGGTACTGTGGTTAAACTGCCTTCTATGAACAATAAGCATTGTGAATAAACTGAAAAAAGTTAATTGCATTGAATCCCCTAACTCACTTTAGCCAATAATAACCCAATTGACTTTACTAGAATTAGTAGTGCATTTCTAAATAGCTGTGAACCAGATTGTTTGTTTAGTAAACAGTTCTTGGTGTTGTTCCCATGAGACTTGGAGAGTAAACACAGCACAGCCTGTCTCAAGAAGGAAAGAGCTCCATGTATAACCCGAACAGGCTCTGCAACCACTGGGGGACCCACAATGCCGTTGTACAAGCCAACCCTTGCTAAGCAAGGTGGGCTCCCCTTAGTGGCTGCAGCTGTTTTTAGCATCGTCTCCTACAGAGTAAGTCTTGATTATCCATTACTGTATTAGTGGCCTCATGGGTTTGATTTGAAAGAAAAATACAGAGGATAAAAAAAACCCTCATTATTAACAGCTAGCCATAAGTCTTTTACTACTGTAAAATGATTAAATAGATACACATTTGAACTACTTAAATATCATTTCATTTCCCTATTCCATACTATCATTAAATATGTAGAAAGGTTTGTCTCTCCTTTCCCCTATTCCAACGCAGTAGAGGGAAGTAAAGGGCATGAAAAAAATCCATGGAAGGTAACATTTTAATTGTGTAGAACAGTCAAATATCTATACAGTAAGTAATGTTCAGGCCTTATAACATCAAGAATTCTGATTAAGAAATACTTTTTAAATTTTTCTGCTCTCATTATTTCAACGTTCACTCCAGAGTTTCTTTGGGGGCCAATTTTGAGAAAGGTATGAAATTCAGGTCACGACTGTCCCCGAGGATCCCAAAGCCAAAGAGCTTTATTGCTTCATTGACTCCAGAGAAAGGGGAGCCTGCAGTGTGTAATGAGTCACCTGCAAATCTGTATCAGAAAGGCTAACTTTTTCTAAATTTAGGAGACAAAATAAACACAGTTGCTTTAGAAAAATTCTTTTGTTATTGAGATTTAGTTTACATTGCACCTACTCATCAATAAAAGATTTTTCTCCCAGAATATATTTACATAGCAATGCAGATATTTAATTCTGCATTCATTTTGAATTTGACTTTCAAATAATTGGTAAATTAACAGTTATATTTTATTAAAAATTTTCTTTTGGAATGTTACAAGTAGACCTTAATTTTGATGTAGTCATTTCTTATCAAACATCTGCTGAGCACTATTCTCTGCTCTAGGTACTTTTTAGGCAGCAGAGATAATCACAGTAATGACTCCCAAATCCACGATATCTAGTTGAAAGAAACAGAAGGAGTTGAAAAAAAATTTTTTTAATTAAGCAAACACTATTAAATTGACAAGGTTTGGACTAAGTTTTAAATACTTTGGAATTATTAGATTTTACATTCTATATGGGCTACAAATGTTTACAAATAATATCTAATTGATTATTTACAACAGCAATATGAAGAAAGTACTATAACAGATTTTAAAAATGGAGATACACAGAAGTTAACTATGTTACACAGGTCATAAAAATAGCAGTGGCAGAACTGTGATTCAAAATATTGTATGACTTGCATGAGTAGGGTACTACAAAAGATAAATGCGAGGGAGATTAGAATCATCTGGCTGCCCTGGGAGGTCACTGAAGTATTCAATGCAGAAATATCCCCGGGTCTTGAAAAATATTTGAGAGATAGTAGTGCATATCTGAATCAGCCAGATCTGAAAAATGTAAACCCTGGCTAAGCCGTTTACATCCCTGTGTAATTGCTAACGATTTATGTTATACTCTAAGCTTTTGTTTACTATACAACTAGGTTAAAACTATTACATATTTCATGGAGTTTTTGTAAGAATCAAACAAAGTGATCCATATAAAATCGTTCGCATGATTTCAGACCCAATAAATTTTAATTAATTATTATAAATGATGAGAGAGCTGGGTAAGAGAAAGAGGTGAGATGGAAAATTTCAGGAAGATACTGATTACCAGCAGGGAGTGGGAGAAAAGGGTGGAAAGAGGAAAAGAATGGGAGTGGGACGAGGAGGCAGTTGACACCTCATTGACCACAATCTTTTGTGTATCTCTGACTATTAAAACACGTAACTAAAACCTACCATGAAGTGATGAGAACCAAGATAGAAAACAAGAGTTAAAAAATGAAACTAATTGAACTTCATATCACTAACATAACTATACTGAAGTGCAGGGGGAAGACAATATATAACTTTTCAAAGGTAAAGACAAAAAAATCCCCTATGTAATTATTGTAAGTATATAATAAAATTATTATAATAGGTACCCAAGGAGTGAATAACCATTTCTGAAATTACTTATATACTAGCATTAATATATATTAATACATAGGCATGGATAATGATAATGAGAGTTGATTATCTAATCATCTGAGAAAGATGTAAATGAGGAAAAGGGAAAGCTCAATGATGGAATTAGAAATGTCAGTATGAAGTCATGGTGACAGATTAGGTAGATGACGGATGGCTGATTGAAAGATTAAATAGAGATATAAATATTTACATATGTACATATGCATGGATTAAGATAATATGTATATTTATTTCCCAGCTCTGTCTACTGAGAAGGACCAGCATTAATAATACCCCAGTGAGCACTGAGCACAACATTTTTACAAACATCATTCTCTGATTAAAAAAACACAAACAGAGTTCCATGATAAAATAAATGATTGAATCCAAGGCTGGGGCAAGGCAAATGCAAGATGGACTAAAACATTTTGTTGTACCAGAAAGAAAGTTTTCATAAAAGAATGGATTCATGACAAAAGAATACAGGAGTCAACCTAAAGCAGAACCTGACTGCCAAACAATTTGAATAATAAAATAATGGTACTATTGGACTATAATCCATAGAATTAAATATCCATGAGCCCATATTGATATAAATGAAAATTTAATAAGCCAATAAATGGAAAAGAAAGGAGAGCTCTTCATCACAGAAGAATTCCAACTTAAAATTTTAAAAGTAAAGAGGGAAAGAGGAAACCAATTTCAGGCAAATACTATTGTATAATTGTTGCAGACTAGAGCCACCAAGGGTTGATAAAATTAGTAAATGGAAGTTTGAGAAGAAACAGGTAATTTCTTTAGTCTCAAACTATCTACCCCAAGATATATATTAATTACAAAGGGAAAAATAATAACTTTAAAGTGGATAAACCTGGGAGATACCAACTTAAGCAAGTGATCAAAGCTCATCTCACCAGTCTTAGGATATTTTAATACCATGAAATTTTGACACATTAAAAAAGCACACTATCCTTTTGTAGAATTATTTCCCCAAATGCACAATTTCATTTTAATAATGATAAAACATCAGTCAAACCAAAATTAGGAAAGATTCTGCAAAGATTCTGTTTTGTTTACTTCTCAAAAGTGCCAAGGTCATGAAAGGAAAGTAAAGATCTGGCAGCTATCAAACAAAGATAAAACTAAGGAGGAATAAGAGCTAAATACAATGTAGGATCTTGTGACAGAAAAATGTTTAGAGAAAAATCTGGCAAAATCTGAATAAAGTCGGTAGCTTACTTGATATTATTGTGCCAATGTTAACTTCCTGGTTTTGATTATATTAATTTCCTGGTATTGATTATGTAAGACGCTAAGATTAGGAAAAGTTTGGTGAATGAGATATGAGACATCTGATATACTTTGTAGCTTTTCTGTAAGTATGCAAATATAAAAAAATTAAGTAAAAATCCATCCAGGAGATTTTATGAAGTGCTTGGATTTCTTTACTCTGTGTCAGAGTGTAACAGTATAAGTTGAAGGAGTAGGCAAGAACCCTCTCATGACTCCTATAAGTCATGCCAAGCCTTATAAAGTAGATTTCAAGTGGGGAAATGACAATATATTTCTACATTTTAGAAACAATATTTTCATAAATGCAAAGAAGAGCCTGGCAGATTCCAAGAGTTGAGATGGAGCTAAAAGTTCCAAGAGACTTAAGGAGCTAGAATTCACAGCATAGAGTACCACAGAGGAGAAAGCTGCACAAAGAGAAAACTTTCACACAGCTACAGAAAGCCCTCTCAAACAGTCGGCAGATTACCAATTACTGTATACACGCTGAGAAAACTACCTGAGGCTGGGTAAGGAACTATCCAAAAGTATTAGAACAGTAACTGGTGCTTACGTAGGGCTAGGAATAGGACTGGAAAAAATTCATTAATTCATGAGGTAATAGGTTGAAAACTCAGGAAGGCCATATTTCAATAATGGAAAAAATTATCTGCCTGGACACTGCTCTGCAGCCACCTGACCAATCATAAAATTAAGACCTGAAAGGAACAACTTATAGCTAAGTAACTTAAATGAATCCCACAACAATAGTCTAGAACATTTATAAAAATACAAAAGTGCCCACCATACAGTGAATCAAAATTTACAATGTCTGGCATAAAATCAAAGATTACCATGCATGTAATGAGGCAGGGAAAATGTGGTCTATAATAATAAGAAATATCAATCAGTTGAAAGCAACCCAGAAATGACACAGTGGTTAAAATTAGAGGGGAAGTACTCTAAAACTGTTATTATAAGGTTACATTTATGTTCTAAAAGTAAAGCAAAGAATTGGAAAATTTTTAAAAATCCACAAATTAAACTTCAATAATGAGTTTTAAAATAATATAAAAAATACATAAAAATAAATGAAGAGACATATCAAGTTAATGTGTAGGATGATTCAATATATTTAAGATGTCAATCTTCCCACATTGATCTGTAGATTTAATACATTCCATTCAGAATCCTAGCAGAACTTTTTTGTAGAAATTGAAAAGCCAATTCTAAAATTCATATGAAAATGCAAAAAGCTGAGACTATAAAAATAATCCTGAACATAAGGACAAGGTTGCAGGATTAATGTTTTTAAAACATACTATAAAGGTATAGTAATCAAGACCACATATTTTCATAAAGATAGACAAACAGATCAATGAAATAGAGTGTAGAGTCAAGAAATAGATTGACATATATAATGGCAACTAATTTTTAATAAAGTTTCAAAGGAATAACGTTCTAGGGCAATTGGATATATGTGGGCAAAAAATCAATTTTTGATGCATATTTTGGACATAAACAAAAATGAACTCAAAAGGATCTTAACCCTATGTAAGGCATCTAGGAAAAAATAGAATATAATGTTTGTTGCTTTGGGTTAAGGGAAACTTTCATAGGTACACCACCAAAAACATGATCCATAAAAGAATAAATTCATAAATTGGACATATGCAAAATTTTTTTAAAGTTCCTGCTCTTAAAAACTCACAGTTATGAGAATGAAAAGGCAAGTTACAGACTAGAATATAATATTTGCAAATCACATATCAAATAATGAAATTGCACCCAGAATATATAGGGAACTCCTAAATTTGATTATATGAAATCAACCAACCAACATGAAAAGTAGGGGAAAAATCTGGACAAACAGTTCACCAGAGGAGATATGCGAATGACAAATTAGCACATGGAGATAAGCTCAACTTCACTTATTACTAGGGAAATGAAAATTAGAGTGACTGTTGGTGGAGATGTGGAAGACTAAAACTCTCATATACATCGCTGGTTGCAATGTAAAGTAGTACAGCTACTTTGCAGAAGAGATTGATAGTTTCTTAGGTATTTCCCGAAGGCAATGAGAGCACATGTCCATGCAAATGTTTGGTGCAAATGTTCATTACAATTTTATTTTTATTAGACAAACTTGGAAGCAACGCAACGTCAATGTCAATCAACAGATGAGTGGGAAAACATATGGTGGTATATCTATACTACGGGACACTGTTAATATAAAAAAGTAACTACTGAGATACTTAACAAAATAGATGAATATCAAAATATGAAGAATAAAAGAAGCGAGACAAAAGAGCATAAAACATATTATTGCATTTATACTAATTTCTGTAAAATGTAAACTAACCCATAGTGACAAAAAGCATTTTTTAAAAAGCAAGAAAGAAAGTACATGGTGAATGACACTCTGGTTCTTAAATATGTAACCCACAAATGACAGACATTACTTGTGCTCACATTTTATCACTAAAGTAAGTCATATAGCTATAACTCATGTTAAGGGACAAGAGAGGGTAACCATGTGTCCAGAAGTGAAGAGAAGCAAAAACAGTTGCCAAAAACATTATCAACTACCAAACTTTATTAACTCAAAGAAATATTGTATATTGAATATCCAGGAAAGTTGAACACTTAACTGATGAATACAAGATAGGAAATACTCCTGTGGTGTGGGAAAAAGGATCATACACTACTGTGTATTATTCCTTTGGAATCTATCATCAAAGTTAATTCCCTTACATTTATCTGTTTTTTTCCAACTTTGTCTCTAAATCCAATATGGACTGTATTGTTAAAATAAGAATGTAGAAGGGTTTTTGTTTTCATAGTCGGCATGCATGAACCTCCAATTAATTTTAACCATGTTTACAACATTTACAAGTTGATGATAAGAGGGAAGTTGAACAGGAAAGTTCATGTTGGTGAACATTGGTTTAAAAATCTATTTAGAAGTTGACTTGAGATAATATTTAGATTCCTATGCAAACTAAGTTGAGAGCTTCCTCATCAGTATCTTGCAGTCAGAGATGACTAAATTTAGAGTCATGCCAGGGGCTGCCTTACCCAAATGTAACCAACTTCTATCATGTCCTTGTCAGGATGTTGAAATCCACATGTGTATATTTTCTGATTTTAGGCAGAAGCGAATATTATATTCAGAAAGATGACTTTTTTACTTCTTTATTATTGCATAATGTCCTGGATATATTTGACACTGCTCACAGATCCAATACACCTGTCACTGCACCTCACTGCTAACTCAACGACAGCTCAGTAGTCATGTGTTACCAGCCAATTTAGTCCAATGCTGTCTTTTTCTAGTCATTCTGAGTTAAGAGTCAGCATTAAAAGCCAGGCTCAGACTTTTTCTGTATTAGTGGTCTCCAAAGATGCACATCACTAACAAGTTTGATTTTAAGAAGTGGTAATGAGTATTGCACTGAAGTACATTTTTGTATGCCATTTGCATTATTTGAAATTATAATCTCTCCTGTGGGGTCTTAAGTACTGTACAGTTCCCAAAGAAAAGGGATTAAAGCTTCCAAAGCAGCTTGGATTGATAATGCCCAGCTTCCTCATCCTTACATTAGTGCCAGAATTGTATAATTAAATTATTAATTATTGGAGCCAGGAAGTACCTTTAAAACAAACATATATAGAGAATACACAGAGTTTAGGCATTGTGGTTATGTGTCTTTACAACCCAACTGAGTAGGTCCATTTTACACTTGGAAGAATTGGGTTTAGTATTAGTAAATGCCAATCTGGGATTAGAATTCAGGCTTTCAGTTTTCTAGGTTTTATCTATCCCATTCATTTTAGAGAGATAGTCTATTAAAGAGTAAATACAATCATACACCTAAATCTTCCTGGTCAATATGAGAAAGCCAGGGCAGAGAAACTGATTTTATAAAGTTTAATAGATAGATAATAACAAAACAAAGGAGTTTCTTGCATTCCAGATAAATATGTCTTGAAATCAAATCAGTACCCTGGCCCGTGTATTCTTTTCAGAGTAATCGTTCAGTTAATTTAATATTTGACCCATCACCTAATATTAGCTGTGCATCCACCACCTGGGAGGCTCTTGACATTACATCTTATAAAAAGACAATCTCTGTCTACATTCAGCTTACAATTTAATTGAAGAGGACATTGAGTAAAGCCAAATGAAATACCATTTCAGGTGGCTGTAAGTGGTTTGAAGAGAAACAGAGCTGTGTAGATAAATAGGGACACTAATTTAAACAGAGAAGGACTCTGAGGAGGTAACATCTGAGAAGAGATAAAAATAATGAAAACCGTCATGCCCTGAGGAAAGATGCGGCAAGAAAATTCCAGAGATGGAAGGAAAAACACACCCCCAGTCTATGTGTGTTATAAAATCCATGTTTTTGTACAATATATGTTATAAATAAATGACCCTCAAATGAATTAATCCTCCTTTCTCTTTCACACACACACATACAGGTACACACAGAGCAATATCATGTTTTGTGAGATAGTTATATGCATGTGTATTTGTTTTAAAATACCAGTTATAGGGGCATCTTTATTGAAATATGTACATTTTAACAACTCTAAACTTTATTTTTGCATTGGCATTAAAACCAGCAGTTTTCTTATCTAAAATTCAGAAGTATCAATGGTGAAATCAAATCATCAATAATTCTAATATTTTACAATTTGGAATCTGGGTTAGTTCTTGAAATTTTTCTAATAGAATTCAATGCCAGATAATTTTTAAATTATTTCATAGAAAGAAATTATAACATTTCTGAGTTAACATGAATTTGAAAAATAGACAATTTTGTCCCATGAGACATTGTACCTAGTACCTGGAATACAGCATTAGAAATAATTGTTGACTAAATTAGGAAATTATGATTAATCCAATTTTTACCATGGCTTTATGAAATTAAATATATTATTAGATAAATATGTCATATATACAATCTACATATAGATATAATATCTACATATAAAATCATTCTTTTTGATGATGACCATTCTGACAGGTGTGAGATGGTGTCTCATTGTGATTTTGATTTGCATTTCCTAGATATTGGTGATGTTGAGTACCTTTTCATGTTCCTGTTAGCCATATACATTTCCTCTTTTGGAAAAATGTCTGTTCACTTCTTCTGCCCATATTTTAAATAGGTTGTTTGTTTGCTTTTTAATTGATGTACGGTTGATTTAAAATGTATTAGTTTCTGGTGTACAGTATGGAGGGACTTGGAGGGCATTATGCTACATGAAACAAGTCATACAGAGAAAGACAAATACTGTAGGATATCACATTTGGAATCTAAAAAACTACAACAAACTAGTGAATATAACAGGAAAGAAACAGACTCACAGATGTAGAGAAGGAACTAGTGGTTACAGTGGGGGTGGGGCAGGGAGGGGCAAGATGGAGGTAGAGGACTAAGAGGTACAAACTATCAAGTGTAAAATAAGCTACAAGGATGTATTGTGCAACATGAATAATATAGCCAATATTTTATAATAACTATAAACAGTATAATCTTTAAAAAGTATGAATACTGTATTGTATATCTGAAACATAATATTGTACATCAACTATACTTCAATTTAAAAAATATGATATTGTAAAATAAATACATGAATAAAGTTAAAAAAAATCTACATATAAAAGCAAATAGATACAATACCACAACATATGATATACTCCAGAAAAAATGGCAAATTTATATTTGAGACAATATATTAAAGATATTGGGTGTTCTAAAATGTCTTATTTATAGATTTCAAGTTTTTCAACATGATTTAAACAGAAATAACCAAATAATATCTATATTCAAAAAATCCAGTAAAAAATCCTGTATCTTGTATGTGAAAAAATTATACTATGCTAGTGCATTTTGTCCAAATATAAAATATTTTATTTAAAAAATTCACTTCTCAGTAATAGTTAAATTATGGGAAATTCTATGCTATACCAAGCTAAAACTAATACATATTGGTTTTACATACTAGCTTCTCTAAATGTGGAAAATGTTTTTCACAAGTCTACTAATTTATAAGTATCATAGGGTTTCTGTCAAATATACTTATTTATATTTTCTTTTTTTGCTTGTATCTAGTAAAAAAAAAGAAGAAAAATGTATAGCATCAGCAACTTACTGATGCTTAATGCTCCACAGGGATGATTTTTGAATAGATGTAAAGAAAAGATAACCCAAAATGGACAAAATGCTGGAATAAGTCATTAAGATCAGTTTTGGAAAGAGTAAAGAACAAAAAAAAAAAAGAAAGGGAAAAAAGCACCTTACACATCCATATGCCTTTAGGCAAAGGGTCTTAACAGATTTCACAAACCCTGTTTGAGCTATTCAATTCCTTTCACCAAGTAATGGCATGAAACACCACCATCTCTGACATTCACTTCTATAATACACTTTAAGGAATCTAATGCAATATAAAGCTCAGTACCATTTTCAAGCCAGGCTTTCCAAATACCTTTCTTGCTTTTTTGTCTTCTTGCTGGACACTTTTACCGTGTCTCCAAATGTACAGTTGTTTTTCTGAGTTGGCTCTGTTTTTAGCCTATTATGTTTACATTAGATACCAGGTAAAATTATTTGCTAACCGGTACACAATTGAACTCAATTTTCTTAACTTTGTTCCCACAATCTTCCCTTTTCCAAACATATGAGCTGAATATTAGATCACATGTATGTTAATAATTGACATCAAATAGGTGGTAATGGAATTTCTCCTCTCTTCTTTCTAACAGAACATTCTACTATCTTTCCTTTAAATATAATAGAGAAGTTCTGGGAACTAAATTTCAACTTCTATCAATCTTTTTCTCCACATATCCAAATGGCCGCTAAATAAAGAACTTTTGCTTAATTTAACTTCTCTTACCTTCCCTTCCTCTAAAGAGCTAGCACTTGGGCTAGGTAGTTCATCTAACATAGTGATAATCATTTCCTCATTTAGCAAGCAGCTCTTTGATTGTAGTACACAGTATCATCCTGCAATTTAGCTGTGTGTGTGTGTGTGTGTGTGTGTGTGTATTCTCTTTGCTAGGACTGCATCTATCCTCCTTATCATGGTCTGTTTGATAATGTAGAATATACTATCCAAGTTATACCCCAGAGTCTCACTGTTAATTTTAAAGTTTTTCTAACACTGAACAATCTGTCTTGTTTCCATTATCTATACACTTCAGTGGTCATCTAGGGTATTTATTCATCTTAAGTTATGATAAAAAGCTTTTTTTTTTTCAATATTGTCTTAAACTTTTTATACACTACATTGTTGTTGTATAATATCATCTTTGGTTAGTGAAGTAACACAGGCTCAATGAATTTTGCAGAGGAAAAAACCTTATTCCTTCCTTCCTTCCTCCTTTCCTCACTCCCTCCTTCCCTTCTGTCCTTTAAATGTAAACAAGATAATCATAGAAAAGCCCACCTGTCAAGTTTCTACTTTTTTCAAGTCCTGGGTCACGTGTCCCTTCCTTTATGGACCTCATCCATCCACAGAGAAATGGTCTGATTTATTACTCTGGTACTTTGTCTACATCTCTATCATAGCCCTTCTCACAAATTTCAGCTTGGTTCTATGTAAAACTACTATTCCCAGGTAGACTGTGAACTTCATGAGAACAATCACTGCAATTTAAGAATATTTATATCATTATCACTTGACAAAGTGCCAGACAGATTATTGTCTTTCCTCTGTCACCAGTATCACTCAGTCCAAGTGAGCCAAGACTGTACATTATAAGACTTCTGCAGCCTCAAGCCTCATTAGTTGAGACGAAAGCCTCTAGGACAGATAAACATCAGGTGTTCTTTAAGACTCCCATTCTCTACTCTACTGAACATTAGTTTTAGCTGGGAAACTTTGAGAAATGTCCCAATGCTCAGGTTTCACACGTACCAATAAAATACTAAATATGGAGTCCAGCACTAAGGAAAATTAGCATCTTGGACATGGCTTGTGGATACCACATTGCTGTACCACATAAAACCATATAAATGTGGTCATATTTGCCTCTGAAAGCTGATGTACACTGGATTGGCTATGAGGGGACTGTAAGGGAGGAAAAACTTTTCCTCTATCTTAGGTTCAGTATGTGGGGGCTTGTGAATTATAACTATAAAATTTAAATTAACTAGAGTAAAAAGGTTTATTTGTATGACTTAAAAGATAACAAAAGAAGTAGCTAGCTCACTGATTAAAGTTTGAGACTTACATATTTAACTTAGGAGGATAAAGGGAGGTGGGAAGAAACAGCTTTTATGAGAAAAATAAAAAACAAATAGGTCTCTTTAGGAAAGAGGTAACAATTTTTTGAATAACAGGAGTTAAGAAAGTTTGTGATAATGTTTGTTTATGCAAGTGAGAGTGATCTTGCTTTCTTCATGGCCATGAAACTCCCCCAGGGAGGAGATCTGTGATAGATTTACTATTTTTGATCTTCCCAGGGAGAAGACTGCCCCAAAGAAGGAATTTATAGCAGCTTCATTTCCCAGAAATCAGGTAAGATACAAGAAGGCTTCTTTCTTCATCTGTTGAATCTCAGATGTCTTCAGCTTAAAATAATCTCCGTATCAATGACAAGGCACCCCACAGGATGAAATCTCAACTAAAGGAAACGAAGCTTGTGCTAAATGAGATGAGCCTACACACTGCCTCCCAGACCAAGGAAGAGGAGACAGAGCCAAAACATTTGCTGCAAGGCTTGTGCTCAAAGTCTACAAGTGCCCAACAATATCTCTACCAGATAAGAAAGTTAGGACCTTCGAAACTGTGTTACAGAGATTATATCTAAATCCAGTATACCTTTCATTTGTTTGCTTAATTGTTCAAAAATGTCCACATTCCCAGGCCATTTTACCTCAGTAAGTTATTCCCAAAATGTTCTGCATATTTGAGACCATGACACAAGCCATTCTGATTTCCTAAGTCCTCTTAGTTCACTGATTTGCATCAATATCAAAGTTTCATTAGCAATTTTCAACCTTTCATCATGGACATTTACACACTGTATTTAAACACCTTGCCTGTTTAAGACAGTCTTTAATCTAAGGTAGTAAAATATTTTCCATACTTAAAATTAAGCTACAGTATATAATTTAGAACAATATGATAATACATGAATTAAAAAATAAGGGCCAGATAAAAGTCCATTTATTTTAGCCCAGGCCTCTGTTTTAGCTACATGGTATTACAGAAATTAGTCAATAAAAGCTCAGAAATTCTATCTAATCCCTTACTTTAGTCCATTTCCCAAAAGGTGAATAGCAGAAGGAAAAGAAATTTAAAAAAAAAAATTTAGAAACGGTTTTACATAATTAGAACAGTCAGGTTCTAGGCTATCTATATTTTTCACAAAAGTCTGGAATAAAAATATCTGTCGTATTGTCAGAAAATATGTCAGGCTTTCTGGTTTAAAATCAATAAATACTACGTAAGTAATGGTTTCAGATTTTCTAGTATTCAATCCAGCACAACAACATACTCTTGGAGAATTCAAAGGAAAGAACCACTGGTTTATATGTCCTGAATCAAATTCCCATCCTACTTCTCCACCCACATTGTCATTTTAGTCTTTGAACCTTGATGATTATATGTTAGTAGAATATGGAAATAGTCTTTCTTTAGGATTCTTTGGCTCTTATTGTAGATATACTGCAGGTGGTAATTTAAAATAAGATAGAGTAATCTATTATTAAGAGTCATTAAGCAAAATAATAATTGCACATAGGATCTTCCAAATTTATATTGGAATAAGAAATCCTAGGACTTCTTTGCATTTCAATACACCATTCTTAAAGAGAAAAAGAGAGACAATCTCTTTCTATAGTCAAACTGCTTCCTAAGGATGATTACAGAGCTGAAACTGTCACTGAATTCTGCTTTCCTCAGCAACTCAAAATAAAGGTTCACAAAGCATTTGGTAACTCACAACCTATAATTTAGTGTAAGATTTAAAGCTGTCACTGATGTCACATTATTTGGGTAGAAGGCTTGAAGCCATGTTGACACTAAACTCCATTTAAAAGCTTCCAAAAATATGCAGGTGTCTTGTTCTGACTTTTACAACCTTCAATCATCTTGAGTAGTCCTTTAAGAAGCAGAAATCAGTGATTTTAGTAGGCTCCTTAATGCTAGAGAACCAGGGCAGAGACATTTGCATTCTGATGCTTTGAACCAGAAAATGTGCAAGGTGATAGTAATGAGAGGAGCTGGGCACATGGCAATACTCTATGTGAGAAATGGTGAGAGTCTGGACTTAAGTTGGAGAAAAGGGCAGACGTAAGAGAAATAGTTAAAAAGTGGATTGGATCAGGAGACCTATTTGTGGTTGGGAATGGAAAGGAGAAAAAGAGGGCAGCTATAAAACCTCTTGTTTTCAGACTGAGTAGAGGGACATGCTATTAACCATATGCTGGTGGGCTAGAGTTTCCAAAAGAAAAATCTAGAATTACTGTATCAATTCAAGAAGGTCTGGAACAGTTGCTATGAGCCAGGTCCACCCTATACATTATGAGTAAATATGGTTTTTCTCAACCTCAATTTGCTTTGCTTTCTTTTTCTCTGGCCCTGAGGCGTATATTTGAACCAGCCTTCCCTTTAATCAGAATGGTGAAACCAGAAATTTTATTTACAAATTTGGCTCAGGGCTCTTAAGTCCAGGGAAAAAGTGTGATCCAACATAGCTTACTGATATACTTCATTCTAGTTTTAACATGCAGGCCTGTATTTTATTGTGAAGTAAAAACAAAACAAAACAAACTTACAAAAACATCCAGTGTCATTATCGGAGAGTCAATGAGCTGAAGTTGAACTAGAACAGTTTCCAAACTATCTATGAAGAACTGGTCATTTATTTTGGAAAAAAATATCTAATGTGGTACAAACTAATACTTAGGCAAAGTAAAATAAAAAGTGAATTACTAAAAAATTAAGTAAAAAAAAACCCATACAAAATGCAAACCATCAATTCTATATTACTGTTATATTTAACTGACATAAAACTACTCTGCCAAATTACTATAAAAGTTTCTAAATGCTTTCAGTTACTACCTTTATGTGCATGGTGGCAAAGAGCTCAGACTTCTGGCCTGCCAAACAATTTCAAACAGATTCAGAACTTGAATCCGAAAGGAAATATTCAGATAAGCACTACTGAAGATTGAAAGAGATGTGACTGGGAAAAGTACATGAAATGTGCAGTAGCCCTGAGTCACAGCTGAGGTAAGAAAATAAAACTGCAATGTCATTGTTACAAAACTTTTTACCAACTAGTCTTCACAGTCTAGGAGGGAAAAGTTGATACAGCTGGAGTTGAGAGTTTGTCTATTTTTGACTGGGTGGAAAGAAAGGAATGTTGAAGAACAAGGGTAGGAGAGGTTGAAAGACAGGAGTGGGATGTCTGAATCTAAGATTAGAGGTTCGAATTTCCTGTCGTACTTTTAGATCTCCATTACAGAAAAATTTTAGAACGATACTATTTGGAGTCTCCTAAAATACCAGCTTGCATTCTTACATAAATGATCACCTGCTCTTCTTTTCAGCTTATAAATTTTCCATTGCAGCTAGAAAGCTGTCCAACAGCAATACATTCTCAGTCCTCCACTCAAAAGGTAGACCCTTTCTCAGATGCAAATATTTACAAAAGTAATCTCACAGTGTAGAATATTTTTATTTCTAGGTGACAATTCATGGAGGAAGGATGACCTGATAGAAGATTACTGACTGCCACTCATTAATCTACTATTTAAAATGTTAAAGCTGAGAAGCTTTTGACACTTCCACCCCCATTTGTGGAAAAATGTCTTCAGTATTTTTTTAACGACAAGAAAAATTTAATATTGAATTGCTAGAAATTTGAATTTTTGACAGATTTAATGATTTTGACAGCACCTAATTCAAATGGAGTTTCACAGATCTCTAGGGACCAGAAAATAAAGAAACTTAAATTATTCCAATGATGGAATAAGACCTGAAAATAGAATAAATGACATTTACCTGACTTGCCAACCTTTGAAGCTTACCCATGATCACTAAAGGTCTCTCATAGAAGTTTCTCTTCTTAAATCATCACTACACATAGCAACCCCCTTTGAAAAAGTGTCATCCATCAAAAGTGACAGCACAAGGGATAGTACACATAGTGGAAATATTTTAAACTAACAATTCCAAGAATTTCACAGGAAACTCTGTAGAGAAACTGATTAATTTAGCTCAGTGTTAAAAAAAAAAACAACTTACAACAAATTTAACCTTAAAGTTTTGATGTGTCTTATTTTATGTAACCATATATACATAATCATTTATAACCATAAAGAAGAGAATGCACATATAGGAAAAAGTGGAATTTTCTAGATTTAGATACAAAAATAAAGTACTAGCTTTAAGTGTTTTGCCTAAACAGGGTAATTACCCCACAGCATTATGTGAATCAGGCTAAAAACAGTAAAAGCACTACTACTTGCTATTAGTTGGAGTGATAATACTGATAATAATAATAATAATAATAATATGTTCATGGTATATTTAGCAAGTGAAAGGCACTATGCTAAAAGCTTCACATGCATCATCAGGTAGGTATTATCGCTTTTTTTTTTTTAAAATAACATTGACCTATAACATTGTGTAACTTTGAGGTGTAAAACATGTTTATTTGATACACATATATTGCAATATGATTACTACTTTAGCTAACACCTCCATCACATCATATAATTACCATTTATTTTTTGTAGTTAGAACATTTAAGATACAGTCTCTTAATCAACTTTAAAGTATACAATATAGTATTGTTAACTACAAGCACAATGCTATACATTAGGTCTCCAGAACTTATATATCTACTAACTGGAACTTTGTACTCTGACCAAAATCTCCCCATTTCCCCCACCCCACCCCAGGCCCTGGTAACTACCAGTGTACTCAGTATTTCCACCAGTTTGATCCTTTTACATTCCACATATAACTGAGATCATACAGGATGTGTCTTTCTCTGCCTTACTTATCTCATTTAGCATAATGTCCTCAAGGCCCATCCATGCTGTCATAAATGGTAGGATTTCCTTTGTTTTTACAACTGAATAATATTCCATCCTGTGTGTGTCTGTGTGTGCATGTGTATCACAGTCTTTTATCCATTTATTCACTGATGGACACTTAGGTTGCTTCTCTGTCTTGGCTATTGTAAATAATGCTGCAATCCACTTGGGGGTGCAGATATCTCTTCAATATCCTGTTTTCATTTCCTCTGGATATATACCCAGAAGTGGTATTGCTGGATCATATGGTAGTTCTATTTTTAATATTTTTGAGAATTCTCCATACTGTTTTTCATAGTAGCTGAACCAATTTTACTTTAACAGATAAGACAATGAGGATCAGATAGGGTGAGTGACCTGCAGGATGTCACAGTGGTGAGTGACAGATCAGAGATTTGAATGCAGACTCTGGATAATGCCATTTTATTTAGCTCCGTGCTCAGCCTCAAATGCCTGAGTAGTGATCGGTTGTATAATTCTGCCTTCCCAGTAATAAAAATGCTGGGCTGAAAAAAAAGAAAAAAAAAAAGAATGCTGGGCTGAAATAAAGGAGATTTAAGGTGTGGTTCTGGTTCTTGAAATATCTGGTTATGTCATTCTGAGTAAACTCACTGTCTTTAAAGGACTCCACTTTTATGGCTTGTTAAAAAAAAGTGGCTGAAATAGTTTTAAAATTTCATCCAATGCGAGCAATTTATACAGAAAAAAGATACTAAATAACTGTCTTATAATTATTTGCTCTACTGCATCCTTATCTTCAGCCAACCAATTTATGTTCATAAGCTATAGGTACGATAGCTAAAATAAAAGATTATAGACTGTTTAATGCAATCTAGCACACCATTAACAGCCACCACTAGAAAATGACTCAGGATACATGCCCATCAAAAAGGTGTTTTAGTAGCATTTTCATAAACAAATGGCAAATTGCTGGATATATATTTTATATTCTAAGTAATGTGTTTTATCTGAATGTGAGTCTCAGAATTACCTAAGCCTTTCCTTCAGACCTTTATGTGAGATATCAACAACTTTATGACTTTCTGAATAATTGGTTCTTAAGTGCTTTCCAGCAGAAATGACACCAGTCTGGAAGGCAGATATGAGTCTTTATCTATTTCATAACTAACGGAACATGAAAATAAGTAGTAACCATTTTGCCACACAGAAATCATTCTAAAATCTTTAGAACTATTGAGGGAGAAGAGAAAAGAAGGAATGGGTATTATTTTTAAACTAATACTATTCTGGGAGTTGGGGAAGTAAATATCAGGGGAACTCTATGGAGATTTATTTCTAAATTCCATTATTAAGAGTTCTGTACAATTCTAAGTTAAATGCAGACCACCATAATCTTGTGAACTATGTATCTTGCTTAGCAAGAATTCTAAAAAGCAAACACAAAAATGCACACACACACACAAATGTGAACATTTTTTCATGTCATTAACAAAAGCATGCTTTTAAGACCAAGAACACAGAAAGGATATAATTTCATATTAAAACATGTATCACTCAGTACACAGATGTGTTTGACTCCCAAGTTAGGACAGCAAGGTCGGATAGTCAGTCAGAGTGCTTCCTTAAAACAATTCCATTACAACAATTTATCTATCTGTCCTCATCTCTGGAGATTGGATAGAGTGTCCGGGTAGTGAAGGACATCTGGCATTTGGCTTTAAGACAAAGTTCCTACAGTGACCGTATTTTTCTCATTTTGACAGGAGTTCAGTGAAGCATTATTGTTATTAGCACGCAGCTTCTGATTGCTGAAATAGAGTACCAAGAAAACGCGGCTTATAAATTGCTGACTTGAATCAACCAATAAACCCTAAAAAGCAGATCTGCAATAACATAAAATAAAATGTAGCTTTAGAAATAGAACTACTGTAAATAGATCAAAGTCAATTCGTTTTTCTACTTCTATGTTCAGTCCTTTTTAAAATACATCAGATGGTTTTATTCTTTTAGGCCCATTACAATCACTCTCACACACTGAAATATATCAATGTAATCTAGGAAAATTCTGCTTCTTTTAATAATAGGAGGTTTCCCTTCCATTAAAATACAGTTTTAGAAATAAAGGCAAGTTTTCTTTGTGTGGTCTCTATAATTTGTTCTGCCATATTAAAAAAAGAGCTATTTTTTTTTCTTGAAGTGTTCATGAACTAATAGAATGAGAATTAACACTGTATCTTTAAAAACGTCTTAAATAGTAGGAGAATAAACATAAATCAAGCCACTTCCTCAGGTTAATAATACTATCAATCTCAATCTTTCACTTTCTTGTAATGTTAGAAAATAAGCATTTTGGATTTAATCGTGCACTTAGAGTGGATAAAATTCCCCATAGAATGCCCCAATAGAAAAATATTTTGAATATAGAATAACAAATAGAAAGAAAATAAATTAGTATTGAAAATTTAGGAAGAGAACCTAAGATATTAATATGATCTTTCAAACAGAAAAAAAAAATAAGTACTGTTTAAAATTGTATCTGATATTATTTGAGTTTTTGCCATTTTAATAAAATCTCATTTCATTCTCACATATTAAGACTACATCCTCCATTTGTCACAAATTATTGTGCTTCTTTCATTTACATCTACATATTTTATTAAATACTTAAGAAATATGGTGATCAATGCCTGATATTAACATACATATTATTAGTTTGATTATGTCCAGGACAAAATCAATAGCTGAAAAGTAAAGCCAAAGAACATGAGATAAGGATACAACCCAAGAGCTTCTTACGTTAAGTTTTTACAAAAGACTGAAATTTTATTCTGAAAGATAATGAATTCCGCAGTCTTGAAGATCACATGATTTTTATAGGTTGATGTAGATGTCACATTAAATGAAAAATGTTGCCCTTTAACTCATTCCCCTTATCCCTTGGATCAGATTAAATTTCCCCCTTAGGATCCTAATGAAGACAATGTATCCTTTTGTTTTCTGAATTCCTTCCTAACAAAACTTTTGTGAGAGTGAAAAAAATGGAAAGAGCACCTTTTGACAATACACTAAAATGAAAGCCTTTTATGATGGACAGGAAACAAATCAATTTAAAATATTAGTTAATTAACTCTTCAGTTACTCTCACTTGGCACAATCTAAAATTAATTATTGATAGCAAATCATAGAAACTGTTCTATTTTCCAAATAGGTTTTATTTTAGGATACTGTGGAACTGTTCATAAGCATATCAAGTATTCTATCTCACGTTATTTTTGCTAGTTTACACAAAAACTCAATGATTTTGTTTGACTCTTTCTTGTTTTTCATAAATATTTATGTATAATATAATTTTCCTTGTAAACAGGATTTTTCCTGCCCAAAGGGAGGAAAAACAATTTGTGTGTTAATTTTATCTCACTGGTTTTGTTCGGCTTCAGTGGTTCTGTATATAAAAGAAGAGATTAGATAAAGGGGAATACAAGCAACCCCTGTTGCTAACGTAAAGAATTTTAATTAGCATGATGATAATTTTGCAGCAATTCAGGTATATTCCACCCTCTTGCTCATAGTACAAACCAACTGGTAAATGGTTCCTGTCAGGAATCTTCCAATATTTATTTTGTTTAGATTTTGCTGCCCCCTGCAGAGTAACCAAAAGCATTCATGAGTTTAGAGTCAACCTGCAACTTCAGGATGGAAGCACTTGCTTTCTTATTGGGATTCTGGTATAAATAAATTTTACATAGAAATCACTATTACCACTACTTGCCATATCTTGCATTACATGTGACAATCTGAAGTTTCCTTTTAAATATAAAATTAATAAAAAGTGTTACTTCCAATAATTCCTTCTGTCTTCTCTACATAAAAAAAAGTAATCTTCAAAGAGACCAATGAGTGATGTTCAAAAATTTCAAATAGTAATTTCAATGTATAATTATAAAGCATTTTGTCTTTGTTTTTCTATTTGATTAGATACATTTTACTGTCCTAAGTATCTAATAGGCACAAATAGGCCATGAGACTAACAGGGAAGTGGAAATCCGTAATGAGTAAGATATAGATACATAATTTTCCTTCAAAAATTTCAATCTATATCAAGAAAAGTTAAAGCTTCACTACAAATAAATATAAAACAGTCCTTTTTTCAGAAATCGTATTTATTTATTAAACATCTTTTTCTGGGTCTTCAAAAGTAATTGTTTGCCCAAAGTAGACAAACTACTAAGTGATAATTCAGTGAGTACTACTTTCCCCAAAAATTGTTTCCTAAAAGTGTACAACACACATGATAATAACTAATTTTTTTATGTACTTTCATTGGTTCATTCTCCTTTTTGGAATAACACTGATTTATGAAAAAAAACAAGATATATGAATCATCAAAGTTATTATTAACTGTTCACAAATGAAATAATCATCACCTTTGAACAGTGACTATTAATGGCAAGACACTAGGCTACCAGTCTTCCTTTAGTGTGAACATAGTCTCAGTATTGTTATCTCCTGCCATGACCTTCACCTAAAACAATTCTATCAAGTGCTAGAGAAAAAAATCTTTAAGATATATAAATAAATAAATAGATAAATAAGTAAATGCCCATAAAAATACCCAATGGTTATCAAGATCAAATGCAATCAGCTAAGTTGCAAGCAAAATAATTACATTTGAAAAACACTAATATATGTGTGTACATATATATAAAACATACATTAGTAATAAGATACAAAATCAAATCTTATACTATTAATAATATATAATATAAAATAAAATTAGAAAATACACCATGCTGAAATCAAAAGCATCTTGGTGCAAAGAGATTGCAAATTTTTATGCAGTTATCATGATGGGATAACACTGTGAACCAAGTGGAAAATTTAGGGAAATGCTCCAGTAGAAAAACCTGACTCTTTATAAAGACACACACTTATTAGGAGGCTAAAGTGAAAAAGTAAGTTTGAAAGATATTAGATGTTTGTAAAACGTTATCAAGACATAAAAACATAGTTTCTGATTTAGAAGATAAACAGACAGAAAAATAAATGTATGAGCAATGGAGAATCTATAGCTAAAAACATAAATTCTTATGGGAAACAGGCTTATAATAAAAAATAAGACAATCATAAATACCCTAATCTCAGCTTTTGAATGGAGATGTACAAAATTACCCTAAATACTTTCAAGGTATGCATTTAACATAAGGAAACTGATTTGCAATGGAAGCATACAATTTACAAAAAGTAGCCAATGTCTTGGCTTGTTAATATTCTGAAGTTTTAATAAAGTTATCCTAAATGCACCATTCAGTGTTTGGTATTTCTAAAATCACCGTTGTGGCTGGATCTTCTAAAAGTGATTCATGATATTTTCATATTATATTCTTATAAAAATTTGCTTGTGGCTTAATTTATTATTGTTGTTAACAATAGTAGTCACATTTGAGTCCTAAAAAAAAGATATTTCAATGAGCTAATTAAAATATTTAGATTTTCACTATGTTATAAGAAAATGATAATATTTTGATTAAAAGCAATAAAAGGTAAGAAGTACATTTTAATTATCAAAAAAATGGGATGTTTTATTAAAGATTAACATTTACCATTTTCTTTATAAAGTTAAGATTTAGGTATAAACATACAAGGTTTTTATGAAGATATTTGAGGTAATTGCTATTTGCTAATTATAAAAGGTAACATGTTTTCTATTTAAATATAAAACCAGAATCTAAAATGTGAAAATGGTGTGTGTGTATGTATACATATATGAATATAAAACCAAAATCTAAAATGTGAAAGTGGTGTCTATATACGTATTACATATATATACATATATAAAGGATCTGGAACCTAACATGAATGACTCTACTTTCTTTTTTAAATCTCCCATCTAGGGAAAATGATTTGTTTATTTAAGCAAAAACACATCCAATGTTCACCTAAATGGCATCTTTTGTCTGCAATGTACATCAAGACTCTGCATGTTTACACCCTCACAAAATATCCTTTTAGTTCCTAACATAGGATTATCAGTGCTAAAAGCCTGTGAAGCAAATTACTACTCTGTCTTAATTTTAAATGACATTTATTTTTTTAAAACAGGGGAAACAACCATAGAAAATAAAAGACAAGATATGCCATACTAAAGAGGAGTACATGATTTTTAAACTGAATCATTTTAGTGCTTGGTCTCTTTACATTTCCAAATAAATTTTATAATCAGCTTACCAACTTCTACAACAAAAATAGGACAATATCTTGGTAAAATTGTACATGATTATCATTAAATGTTGTACTTCACAAAAGCATGAGCTATAATTTCTGTATATAAACTTACATATTTCTTTCCAAGAACAATATTATATAACAAAACTATAAATCAAATTTTAGAAAAATATTATTCAACAAGTATTGTTTTAAGGTAATTAAAAGAGAATGTTTTAATTATAATTTCAATATAGAAAATAAAGTGAAATTAATTTTAATTCTTTGAAAATCAAATACAAATCTCATATCCACTTGAAAACAGGCACTGTCACAAATTACATCTATTATATTCATAGCATAATTGCAGCCAGGAACAAGAACAATTGCAACAGTGAAAACTGATTAGTAATCAGGTAGCATTTGTCTTGGGAATTCCCATAGTTTATAAATTAGTGGGGTCTTTATTTAAGACTGATTTTTAATTTTTTTTAAAGAGAAATATTTTCCTTAGGCTGTGACGTTGCCCATAGTTTTTTATCACTGGATGCTACTCTGTGTTCCGTCTTTTCATTAACAATCTAACTTTGTCAAACAACATATCCTTGGAAAAAAAAGTTACAAAAGTGGTTATTTCATATATGTAATTAGAAAATAATTAGATGTGATAGATAAATGAATTCTGGCAAAAATCTGGAAAATTTATATACACTGAAATGCAGAGATTTTAAATGTGCAGGTAAAGTTTTCACATATGTTTACACACACACTTCACATTTCTATCAAAGTATAGCATATTTCCATTAGCCCAAACTTTCCCTTGTGCCCTCTTAAGGTATTTTAAACCTCCCATTGGTGACAACTCTTCTGTATTTTTATATCCATGGATCAATTTTCACTGTTCCTGAATGTTATATAAGTGGTGTCATATATTATGTACTCTTTTATACCTGGTTTCTTTTTATCAACGTAATGTTTTTAACATTGAAACATGTATCTACTTTCAGTTTATTTTTCATTCTTTTGTAGCTGAATCTCTTTCAGGTGTATGAATGTATCATGTTTATCCGTTCTTCTTTTGATGGACATTTCAGGTGTCTCTAGTCATTTTATCATAAATAAAATTGTTACAAACACTTGTATACATCATTTATTGTCTACTTTCTATTAAATTTATTTATGTTCTTGTAATATTCTTTCATTTTCTGAGGCGTTAATTCATAATTATTTTTCTGTTTTCTTAAGATAGCAACTCAGATAATTGATTTTTAAATTCCCTTTTATTTAATATACACACTTGAAACTATAAATTTCTCTCTTTATTCTGCATTAGCTGAATTCTATAAATTTTATCAAGTTGCAAATTACCATGGTCACTTTAAAATATTTCCTTCTTGTGTATAATAGTTTTTTTATTATATATTCAAAACTGTGTAGCAGACCTTGCTACTGTCAGACTTAGCTTTATTATTTGGCAGGGCAGATCTGTTTTTGTTTTGAACTACCTCTGCTGCTGTGACCACTGGTCTCGTAAGGCCACTCTAAGGTGTGGCCTTCTGTGAGCTGCCTTGAATACTCCGGATGTTCAGTGAGGTGTTGTCACCTGTTTGATGGAAACTCTGACTTCCAGCTTTGCTCAGCTTCTGGTGTCTCCATTCAGTTCTCATCCCTGCAACAGACATTCCTCTTGGGACTCACCAAGTCTCACCATATGCTGGTACAGGCCATTCTCCACCAGGGACTCTCAGTTAATCCCCATTAGCGACGTTTCAAGTACACCCTCAGCACAGTTCCCTCCTAGAGCTTCCTGCTCTGAAAATCCCAGTGCTTCAGCTCCCTGGATCTCGGACCTCTTCTTGAGTTCAGACACACTGCTGCTCTTCTTGCCTCTGATTTTCCTCTCCGCTGTAGTAATGTGACCCTAGGCGGAAAGCTGGGGCATGTGTAGGCCTCATCTTTTACCCGACTCTTCTCTCAGTATCAGAGTAGCAAGTGGTCTGGAAAGAGTTACCTCATCATATACTTTGTTCAGTTGTATACTTGTTTATGACAGCCTGCCAAGTACAGCACCAGTTCCTCTGTCATGACCCAAAGGAGAAGTCCTATCTCTTATTACAAGTAACAAAATAATAATATATAACACCTACTACCATATCAAATAACATTTGGTAAATATAAAAGAGGTGATTTTATGAATGGATTTATTACAATAATTCACTGAATAAATCTCTCCTGAACTCTACTGGCACCAGTTTCGAATCCTATTTTGCCTTTTATAAACTGGTCTCACAAATATTACTTAGCCTCAATTTCCTCATCAGGAGAATGATGATGAGAGAGTGGACATTTACATCAAAGGACTATGATGAGAGTCAAAATAAAACTACAAAGTAAGTCTAGAATTTAAAATCTTGATAAAATGTATCATTTTTATTACACAAGAGAGCAATGTCTCTTTGCATTTCTAACCCTTTGTTTTCATAGCTGTAACACAAAAGGAGATAATTAAATTTTATCTATGGTTTATTTCTTTTTTAAAATGATTCTAAGATATTCAGACATGCCAAGCATAGAGTCATCAAACCAACTATTTCCATTATGTTGCTCTTGAAAATTGGAAATTTCCCCTTGAACACACAGAGTTTTGTAGAAGGCTGTCATTGGTAATGATTTTTCTAAAGAAAAATGACTTTCAGTGAGAAAAAAAGGAAAATCACTACAGTTTTCGGTGAAAACCTAAACTGCAGTGATGATAACGCACATAGCACAAGTTCAGCCTAAATGATGACTTAGGTTCAGCCCTAAACAGTGATGCTGAGCCAACACAGACAGACACAAAGAGGACCGGGCTAGACAGGAGACAAATAAGCCTCTATTAGTTACACTAATAAAAAAATTAATAGATTCAACATTTGTCTCTTAAATATCTACTATGGGTTATTGCTCATGGGCAGTTTCTTCCATCAAGGAGAGCACAGACTAGTGGGTGAGATAGAAAATACCCATTCATTTATTTCACTTACTTGGTGAAAATTTGAGTGACAGCTATGTGTTATACGTTGTCTGGGAGCTAAATGAACAACCGTAACAAAGAGAGACAAAGACCCTGGTTTCATGGAATTTACATTTTAGGGAACTCAGACAGAAGACAAAAGATAGTATGTGATATAATGCCAGACAGTGATAACTACTCTGAGGGGATATAAGGGCAAATAAGGCATCAGATGTGACCTTTCTGTTGATAATTCCTAAAAGAATATCTAGAGTGCTGATTTCTTCACTAGTTTCAGAATCACATTGACCTACTTGACCCTTTATTTGGATATCTAGGAGAGACGGCAAATTCAACATTTTCAAGACAGAAATTTTGACTCTTCTTACTTAAAATCAATCGCAATTCCAGTCACCCCTGTGAGAGTGAATCACTCTGTCATCCAGGCAGGTACTCACACCCCATACTTCAGTTATTGTTGATTTTTTTGTTTATTCCTTCTCTATTACATATAAGCCATCATCAGTCTCTCACATCTAATCACAAAGTGTATTTTCTCACTTTTTCCCATTTCTGCAGTGGCATCCTAATCCGAGAAACCGGCATTTCTGACCTGTCCTCCTACCGTGGCCCCCACCTGGTCTTCTTGCCCTACACTCAGCCTCTTTCAGCTGCTCTCCTCAGAACAACCACAATGATGTCCTTAAATCATATCAGCTCACGTCGCTTCCCTGTGATTCTATCTCATTATAGTCAGAGTTAAAATTCAAACTATAACTCTGGCCTATAAAGTCCTACATGATGAGGATTCTGTCTAACATTCTGAACTCACACTGCAACATACTATTAGCAGGTCACTAAGCCTGAGTTATACCAGCCTCCTTTTAGGTCTTCAGAAAGTGTGTCCATCCTGTTTATTATTAAGTGAAATGATCACATTTTTAAAATTTACTTAATATTTGCACCACTCTTCATTGCCCACCGGAATATAAGTTTCTTGAAAGAAGTAGCACGGTGTTTCGTATTCTCCAACGTTCCAGATAAAAGGTGCTGAATAAATATTTATTTTTAACTACATACTGGGCCACATATGCCAGCATAGCTAGTAGTGAATTAGTGTGCCTTTTAAATTTGATTTTATAATCAAAGCTGTTTTTAGACTACTGGGCAAAAGGCATACAGAAACTCTATACCATCTTTGCAACTTTTCTATAAATCTAAAATTATCCCCAAATTAAAGTTAATTTAAAAAGATAAAAAAAATCTCAACCATATCATACACATATACATTTAGCTACCCTTGGCACTACATTACCCTCACCAACACACACAACACTCAGACCAGTGATTGCATCTACCAGTGTGTTGTGTCTGTTATCTTTGACAAACAATAATTACAGAGAGTTTTTATAGGTACAAAATGCAACTAAAAATACTGAGCTTCCAAATATACCTTAGCTTTCAGTAAATTAATGAGACATCAATAATAAAAATAAATGGGCTTTTTTGACATTTTGAGAAAAATTTTATAATTACCAAGAATTTACCCTAAAGCTTGACAAGTAATAGCATAGCTTCTTACTATATCTTAAATCCTGACCATTACTCATCTTCTAAAATAAGATAATTGAAATTGTTATTTTTTGCATAGAATTTTAGAGTGATAATTTATTTAAAATTAAAAGAGAAAAAATTAAGTAGAAAACTAAAATGCATCAGTCAATGAATTAGAATGTATATAAAATACTAAACTGGGTAACCTATGGTAAATAAATAATAAATGATAATAAATAAATAGGTTACTTAGTGACAAAAGGTTGAGTAGGATGAGTGAGAAATATTGAGTAGCTAGGTGAATAAAAGAGTAGGTAAAAGATGAAATGGGAATGATAACAGATCTATTTACCTAGAATTTTTAAAAATACTATCAGATATAAAAGTTTAATCTTAAAGTGATTTTTTTTTTCTTGGAAAAAAGTAAGTACTTGAGCAGTAGGTTTAGTTCTCTATATTATGGCTTTAATTTATTGCTTAATTTCAACATTTAAAAAACATGTATACAAAAGGGTAAATGAACCATCATGCAGAATGGACTTAATTTATCCATTTGTTCTATAGCTCAATGCTATTCTGAAACATTTTTAATTAAGAATATGAAATGACTCATTAACATTCAGCTCTAAAAATGAGTGACTAATTACAGTATGTTGACAAAAGCAAGTTACTTTTTGCATTGCCACCAAATCTCTTCAACAGAAGCAAAAAATAGACTCAGGAAATTATGCTTCAAAAAACTTAGGGAGGTAAAAGCTTAGTATTTTTAAAAAGTAAACTCAAAATGATGCCATATTCAGGGGTTGCACCTAAACACAAGTGTTAAACATATATATTGCTCCCATATCAAAAGATCATATTGGTTAATGATTATAAAGGGCAAACTTTTCATCTGTGGAGCAGAAATTCAAGTTTTTATATAACTGATATTTCCAAAGTATTTAATCACATTTGTTTATTAATATAATACGTGTTAAGTCAAGCTATTCAGTTCTAATTTTACAATTGAAACGACTGATAAAAAGAAGCTAATAGGCTGTCTCAGAATCACACAGGAAGTTAATACAAGGTCCAGAAATGTAATTAAAATCTAGATATTGATTTATGGCTTATCTGTATAAAAATTAAATATATGGTTTCTAGAACACTTTAAGTGTCCTAAAATTAACAGAAACTAGTATTACATTTTGAAAACAATTTTCACTATTTTTGTTTCAACTTTCATCATATCTTCCCTCTCCAACAGCCTACCTCTATCCTTTACACTCTTGTTTGATACTCATCTACTGAATCTTGACAAATAAATGCCTTTTGTCTAAGAAAAACCATGACAACCAAAGAACAACTTAAAATAAGAGAAAACAGAACAGAAACATGCAAGACAGTACCAAAGATATATTCCTTTAAAGTGTGGCTATACATAAAGGCAAAAAAATTAGATGAGACTGAACGATTGAATCAGGCTGATTTTCTGTAACTCACAAATATACTCTTGCAGGGATGGGTACTTGTGGGTTTCACATCATTCTTGGAGGCAGAACACACTTTCTGACTGGCCAAGTCTTTCTGCTTTCTAGACATGCTCTTAGAAACTCATATAGTCATGAATAACCTAAACGTCTACATTAACTTCCATGCTGTTCTGCTGGAAATAATAACTTCTATAGCCTTTTTTAGAAAACACATTAAGTAAACTATATAGAGATACTTACATCAAATGCTATTCCTTCTAGAAAACTATTCTAAACATGAAGTAGTCTTGGAAGGACTTCCAGAGTAGCAGAGTAATAATCACCATGAATCTCCTCCTCTAGAAAAATAACGAAAACAGTGGCGAAGGCACTTTCAGGACTCTGAAAATTAACCAAAGGCTCTTAACAGTCTGAGGAATTTACTTTAGAAACATGCTGAACTTGGAGCAGCAGGATTTGTGGCACTGCAACTAGGCTACCCTCATTCCCATATCTGTATCCCTGAGGCAGCCTTGAAGACTAGCAGCCTTGCATGCCTTGGAGGAGGTCAACTGGGATTGACACCCTTCAAAAAATGAAACCCCAGAGCATTATCACCATTTGGATCTGTCTCACTGCGCTTTGGAAAAGCCCATTTCCAAGGTGTTGTCGTTATTTGATTTACCTGGAATTCAATTCCATTGGAAAAGCTGTATCTTCAGAGTATTTATCAAAACAAACAAACAAGCAAACAAAAAAACAATGGCAACTCTTCTTCATCACAGCTGCCTGAACCTGTGATACCAGTGGTTAAAACAAGAACTTGGCCAAAAACATCTAGAGAATGAGATGTGCATAGGAGATTTTGAAAATTTCCATCATATTCTGGGAAATTTAAAAGGCTGAGCATATATGCCGAGCTATGCACATGGACAAAAACCCAAGAGGGTTCCAATCTTTCACTGCTGCCTGACTTGAGGTCCTGCACAAGTAGGAAGTGAAGGCTTAAAACAGATTTTTAAACTGCCTGAGGACTGCAGGCATGCCCCAACACACACACAAACACACACACACACACACACACACACACACACACACACACATAGAGCACTTAGCAAAGGACAGTCATTGTTTAAGGCATTTAAGAAAAACTGACCAATCATATGGCTCCAGTTAGCTAACTGAATGCAGGTATCAGTGACTGCATACATCAGAAAATACAGACTCAGTCCAAGAAAGTCAGTAGAAACAAAAAACAAACATCAGTAGCAACAACAACAATTTCTAAGTAGAAGAAATCTGATTTCCAGAGCTGCTACATTACATTATCTAAATGAACAGCTTTGGCAAAAAGTTATGAGACATGAAAAGAATAGTATGCTAATATGCAGAGGAAAACAAAGTTAACAGAAATTATCCCTGAGGAGGCACATATGTTGAACTAACTATACAAAAACATTAAAATAGTGGTTTTAAATATGCTCAAAAAATAAAGCAACCTGTATCTAAAAGATTAATGTATGAAAATGGTGTCACACCAGGTACAGAATCTCAAAAAAGAACATTATAGGGGTAAAAACAAATAGAATGAAAAAGTGTTGTGCTCAAATATTTAAACACAAAGATGTTTATTACAGCATTACTTCTAAGAGAAAAATGATAGAAATAACATTAAAAAACAAGCAATTTAATTCCATTGCTTTGATGAGAACTGAGTCACATATTCTGAAGAAGTTTAATCATTTAATAAATTTGTACTTGACATTCAGAGCTTAGACAAGAGCTGTGAATACACTTCCTTGTGCATAATTAAACAATGTTAACACAAAGTTTAAAAATATTTAATATGTTGGTCAAAAGGTTAGGGATCATTGACACACATTACCTAAATGTCATTAGTAAACCTCTGCATAGCTTTCTTTGTTAAGGATGAGAAAATAATAATAATTAGTCACCATAAAATTATTAAAATACTCTAAAGTCAGAGGAAAAATAAAAGAAGTCATCAATTTTTGGTTCAAAATAAAATGTGTATTTGTATAAAGTGAATTTGTTTGGTTTCTGTTTGTTCGTTTGGGCAGACAGCTTACAGTTAGATTTTTTTTTTTAATCCATTCTGATAATTTCTGTCTATTATTGTGCTTTTTAAGATCATTCCCATTTAAGTGATTACTGATATAGTTGGATTAAAATCTACTAAATTTGTAACTGTTTCTATTAATTGTACTTTTGTTTCTTCGGTTTTTTCTTCCTTTCTTATTCTGCTGTCTCTAGATTGAACTGAGCATTTAGATGATTTTTCTCTCCTGCCTCAGCATATCACTTACATTTCTTTGAAAAAATTTTAGTACTGTTAGTTGCCTCATAGTAGTAGTTTAGCTGCATGCATGTACAACTAATCTATGTCTGTATTCAATTAACACTGTATGAACAGCTTCAAGGGTAATTCAGGTACCTTATAACAGAGTACTCCCTATTTCTCCCTTCTGGCATTTATAAAATCCATGACTTTCATTGAACTTATCCATCTGCTATAACCATGTAATACACTATGTCTATTATTACTGTCAGCAAATATTTATATATTTTATCAAATAAGAATAAGAAAAATGAAAGAGCTTATCTAGTCCCCTCCCCGTCCCCCATCTTCTTCTTTAAATTTAGATTGAATTTTTACTTATGATATTTTCCTTCACATTTAAAACCTTCTTTTTAAAATGTCTTGAGGGGCAGGTATGCTGTGACAAATTCTCTATGCTTTCATTTTCCTGAGAAATTATTTATTTTTCCTTCACTGTGAAGGATACATTTGCTGTACATATAATTTCAGATTTATATTTTTTTCCTTTAAATATTTCACTTTGCTTTTCTAGCTTCCATGGCTTCTGACAAGAGTTGGCTCTAATTCTTATGCTTTGTTCCGTAGGTAAGGTGTATTTTCCTTCTCTCTCCTCCTGCTTCTCTTCATCTTTGGTTTTCTAGCAATTTGAATATGATATGCCAAGTTGTTTTTGAGTCCAATGGCTTTTTTTTTCCAGTGTTTAAATGGATCCATCCTTTTAATTGCAAGTGGTACAATTACTTTTAAAATATTGTAGGCTTCCTATGTACTGGATTATAACTCCATTATGGGGGAGGGATGGAGAAACATAGCCACAAACCTCTGTGAACAGGCCCCTTTCTCCATCAGTCTGTCAGGAAGGGTACTATAGACCAATGCCTGGGTAGTTTTTAAAAGTCCTGTTACAGTGTTCTGAGAAAGTCCACTAGACATGCTCCTCAGATACTTTGAAGCCATTTTATCTCAGTGAGAGTATCTATGAAGCACCATTTAAACCTTTCCGAGACCTTAACAAATGCTCTTATATAATCTTGACTATGAGACCATATTTTACTGGCAGTGTCCTAAATTTGATCTTTGTTCTGAGGCCATTTTTATTTAAGAATAATTTTTCTGGGAAACAACGTGGATGAGAAAAAATTTTATTTTCTACAGAGAAAGTCCTGGCTACTTTATATTTCTTCTCTGTTTGAAAACTCAACATTTCTTTCTTCAGCTCATGTCTCTCCTCCCATACTTAACCATACTTAATCTGTAGGCCGCTAAAAGAAACTATTTGGCATTTTCACCATCTGTCTGGAAATCTGATTAGCCGGGTCCATGAGTTAATTAAATATCCTGTTGCCCATGTTACCACAGAGGATGAAATCATTAATTTACTGCCAGCGTAACACCAGGGTTCTCTTTTTTCCAGCCTCTCATAGTAATTTTGCCACTTTTACTCTAGCCTTTTGCTAACAGTCTCCTTTTCAGGTCTTTGATGTCTGCCTGATCCCAAAGTTAAGTCACATTTTTGTTGCAAAAGCAATCTATTTTTGTTAACAATTTTGACTTCAGGTAATGTTTCCTTGGTAACAAGCCAGCACCCAAATGACTAGCTTGACAAAACAATGAACTAATTTCTCAGAACACTTCCATCTGTGCTGGGCTAATGTGGTAGTTCTTTCTCGTGTCTTGCTGGTGGTTATTGAGAAGCTACACTTAACTGGCAAGCTGCCTACAAGCTTGGTTCATCTGGGACACTGAGACAGCTGGATTTCTCTCTCACTCCAAGTAGTTAGTTCTGGGGCACAATACAGTCTGTCTGTCACAATATGGTCTCTCTACCTAGTCTTTCCCTTTGGAAATTCCAGCAGCATAGCTAACCTGTATACACGGAGAATCAAAGAAGCTGCCTGGCCTTCTTAAGGCTTGGGCTCAATACTGGCACATTCTACAGTCTGTCGCATTCAGTTGGCTAAAACAAGTCACTGGCCCATGGGCCCATCACTGATTCTAGGAGAAGAAACCACAAAGGGCGTGACTGATGAGTATCTCTGGTTTATTGAAGGTAACCAATGTAACGTACTAGCACAACTGCATAAACAGTAAAACCAATGGTATAAAGTAAGTCCAGAAAAAATGGCTACAGTGTGAAAAAATACTCAAAAATGTTTTCTGTATTTCTGTTTTTTGGTTATAATAGGATTTGGGAGATAAGCAGGAATAAGAACAGAATAAAAATTATCTGACACAATTTATTTGCCCATTGAAATGTTACTGCTTTATAACAAAAATCTTTGCTAATATCATACTTTGAATAATAAAATTTCTAAATTGGTTCTACAAATTACATTTAGAGCTTGCTACTCCCACAACTACTTTTAGTTAATGATAATTTTAATGACTTTTGTTGCTGTGTTTTCTTGGTCTGATTTGAACTGCTGTTAACTAAAATAAAGAAAAGAAAATGAAATAATTTGCCTTTTGGTAAGTAGAAGTGAGATTGCTGTCTAAGTCAGCAATGAAATAATCAAGTCATGTATCTGACTTCTAAAATGTCAGTTGAAACAAATGAAATCAAACAAACTGTGAATCCTATAAATAAACACATTAATGGTTTGCCTCTTAGTCAACAGGAATATTAAAGATGAATAGCAACACCTGATTATGAATTTCTACAATAGAAAGAACCATCTCATGTCCTGTTGAGTAAAACAGTGCATTACTCCAATTTGCACAAATATTTTCTTTAGAGGACTCATACTGTGTTTACAATGATTTTATAATTTTCTAGCTCAATTGCATGCTGTGACTTAAATGTAAGTGTAGGCTAATGGAAAAAAAATACAAAGGAGAAAAAAATTACACATAACTAAAACCCAGAAATACACAGATATAAAGTTCTACATTATATTCCCAATTATCTATTTTACTTTTATGTTCATACAACAAAATGTTTATCTGGAGTCTCTAAATGGACTGTCAGGGCTATGAAGATACCTTACTCAATCCTGTTTCAGACAATGATGATTCTAATGTTTAGATAAATTAACTCCCAAGAATATGGCAATGCTTAAAAAAACTTTATCACATAGCTATGGAATATGTCCTGGTATGAATTTTATTTATAGGAATCACATGTGAAGCAAGCAATTAATATTAATTTCAACATAAAAGACGGGTTTATCTGAAAAGAAAAACAAAACACATAACTCTAAATTCTAAGTATTTTATGAGGGCAAATAACAATATATTTTATGTATGTATGTATGTATGTATTTATTTATATGGTAAAAGTAAGATTTTGCAATACATGCTGTTTTTAGGAGAGGTTACCAAGACTACTAAGAAATAAAATATGTCCTTTTTTTGGTGGAGGATCAGGATATTCCAATTGATTATTATATATGATTATTTCAGAGTCACTGCATGTAATAGTGAATTTTAATAACATCTACATACAGAAAAGATTAAAGAAATCAAACAAGGCAATGATGGTGTAAAAAGACACACTACTGATGACTGTTTCCCTGGACATTCTACATATCTCCTGAACAGTGATAAATAAGTTCTAGTACATAAAATGTATGAGTCTTTTTGGTGTAACTTTGGCCTCAAGATTTTATATATTCACTATAAACTAAGTTATATAATAATTTTATCTTCCAGCTACATTCAGGTGGTGACCAAGTCAAAGAGTAAGTTATCTGTGACTCTTATCTGTGACTTAAAGAAGTGTTAATCTGAACACGCAGCCAGAGACTTTCTAGAGATTATCTTGGATGGGAAGAAGAGCTCTGAGGAATGAAGAAAAGATAAAAAGAGAGAACAACAGAGAACATTTGAGCGAGATTTGACTAGGAAGCAGTCGCAGAACAATCACAATCAATGATTCAGCTTTTCAAAGTAATCAAGCCAACACAGAGATCACCCTGAGGAAGAAACACACCCATTAGCAGAGTGACCAACACAGTATCACAAAGGGACCACTGAAACTCACATATGCTTAGAGAACTTGTCAGCCTATCTCATACAAACACCCCTATCTAAAAGAATTTAATTTCATTAGATACCTCTTCTGAGCATGCATATACTTAAGTAAGAAGATTCATTCACTTAAATTTATTTATCAATTGTCTGAGTTTCAAAATAACATTGACAATTTACTCTATGCAAAATATTAGGATAGGTCCTATGGTCTACCAGATAAAGTATTTATAACTTCAAAGATTACAGTGTAACAATTGATAATGCAATATGCATATAAACAAAGAAAAGGAATAGACCACTTATTGATCACCTACTACATACCTCAAAATTACTTAAGAATTTTATATATGTCATTTAATTTAGTTCTCAAGAAAACAGGGAGAAAATTCAAACTTATGTTTCACTCTGAACTTTTCTTCTTTCTTTTGTGCCATCATTTTTAATACTATGCTTAATATATAATGGTGTTCTATGAGCATAAACTTCAGTTATAATCTGTTTTTAGGCAATGGAACATATATCCCCAAATGCCAAGAAGTCTCATTAAAGATCATGCAGTATATGGTGCATGATAAATCATTCCATTCCCACACTTGCAAGTGTTCAGCATGCAGTGAAACTTCTATCTTGATGCATATGACCTATTGATAAGGGCTAATATGTTGTTTTTATTTCTGTAATAATTTCTGCATGTATTTGTAGTGTCAGTCATATTTACTATATATGATATGGTTATAATACTAATGTTAATACTAACATGTGTTGTGTGGTTATTATGTCCAGATATTAAGTGATTTTATATCTTTTATTTTATTTAATTCTCACAGCAATCCTAAGATACTAGTACTATTATCTTTAAAATTTCCAAATAATAAACAGAGGTTATATGTATTAGGTAATACATCCAAATCACATAAGTGATCAAAACACTGAACAAATTTTAAGATCTTAAATTACATAAGGTAATTCACTATGCATTAGGAAAAAACTGTTTTAAATGGAAATGCTCTTGAGTTACCTAACTCATACAAACAAAAAATGTAAATGTTCAAAATGAAGATGAAAATCACAGCTTTCAGTTTCAGCAACTTATGGAAAAGGCATCAGATAGATTAAATAACTAATTCTACTGAAATAGCTTAATACATGGACATATGAATAGCATTAATAAATTAGTATTTCTTATTTTACAACAATATATCTATGCAAATTGAGCTTTCATATTATCGGCCACATGAAATTAAACATAAGGATGGACTACGTGTCTCACCAAACCAGCAGCTTGTATTTAGTAACATATTGATATTAATATTAAATTGTAATTTTCTTTTCTATTGAACTATAGTTGATTTACAATGTTGTGTTAGTTTCTGGTGTACAGTATAGTGATTCAGTTATATATATTCTTTTTCACATTATTTTTCATCATAGGTTATTATAAGATGTTTAATATAGTTCCCCATGCTATAAGTAAGACCTTTATCTATTTTATACATAGTAGTTTATATCTTCTATGTTATGTAATTTCAAACTAAACTTTTTAAGCCAAAAATACCAACTCTATTATATTTTATTTAAATATTTAAAGGCAATGTCCTTTAATCTATTTGACATTTTCTAATTATTTAATTTTTCTTTATTATATGTGACACACAGTAAATAGGACTTTTCTTTTAAATTATCTGCTATTGAGGTTTTTTTGTGAGATGACTAGGGAATACATAAGTAATCTCTCATGAAATTCCAAAAGTAATTGTCAATGGTTATAGTTCTGTTCACTATGAGATCACTATAGTGATAAATATCAATATGAAATTTATACTTATGAAGAAAAATAACACAGAGCCACAGGTTTGCATATATTAAGCAAATAGAAAAATTCAGTGCAGTCACACTATATATCAGAGATTAGCAATGTTTATTTGCTACGGATGAAGTGCAAACTTCTGTATTTACTATTGAGAAGGCGGGGGTGCTGAGCAACCCATCTTGAGGCACAGGCATGTGTGACCTACTAAAGTCTGAAGGCAGAGAGGAGAACCGAAACTAAACTCACAGGCAGTCTGAGCCATATACTGAAACCACGCAGCAAGTGTACACTGTTGGTGAAGGCACAGGAGAGTTGAGAGGTAGACCTTATGAGACTTAGGTGCAGTGCTACCAGGGAAGATTACTAAGGGAAATTCCACAGGCACTAAGACCTTGTGACAAGCACCCAGCAGCCACTCCTACCAATGGAGAAGTGGACAAGATCTAACAGAGACATCTCTGGGGTCTGTTGATGCCTGATACATGGTAAAGAAAATGAGTCAAATTCTCCCACATTCAGACTACAGTCATTGCCAAAGAAAAGGTGTAGCCTTGTCATCAAATAATTTAAATTGTGTGTAAATGGAATATAAATGAAACACAATAATATCGAGAACCAACCAGTCTACTAAAGACTTGTTTGACTCAATTGCCCTAAATGAAGACCTGGCAGAAGAAGAGACATATTCTCTTACAGAATTAAATAATACTTTCATTAGAATTTTGTACATCATTTCAGTCAAAAGTCACCAGACATGTGAAAAAGACAAGAAATTATGATTCACTGTCAAGAAAGAAAATAGTCAATGGATCCAAAGAGATTAACCAGATGCTTTAATTTTCATTAAAGGACTATAAAATAAATGCAATAAATGTGTTATCTAAATTGCCTTTGGCTATAATAAGCATGTGAAAGGAATTAGTAGAAAAGTGAACAAGATATGAACACGCAGGAAATTTCAACAAAGATAGGGAACTGAATGCGAATTCTAGAAATGAAAATTATATCAGAGACAAAGAATTCTTATGGGATTAACAACCGACTATAGACAGCATGAAAACATTTACTGCCCTTGAAGCCAGACCAAGGGAAATTATTAAAAAAGAAACAAAATGATAATGTGAAGAAGAAATGGAACAAAGCATTCTGAGATCAATGAGATAATATCAAACGATATAATATTTATGAAATGGGAGTTTAAGAAGGAAAATTATATAATAGTAAAGAAAAAATATTTGAAGAGATAATGGCCAAGTTTTTCCAATACTAATGAAAAATATCAACCAACAAATCTAAGAAGCTCAGTATGTTCCTAAAAGAGTAAACACAAATAAAAACATAAGAACATTACAGTAAAACTACTGAAAAACGAAGAAAATAAAAACATCTTGTAAACAGTCAGATAGAGGACACACAAATATGCAGCTAACAATAATTCAATAGATGGCTGATTTCCCATAAGAAACGGTGAAGATCAGAAGACAAAAAAGTGACACCTTCAGTATGCGGGAAAAAGAAAATTATCAAATTACAATTCTCCATTTAGGAAAAAATAAAATCTTTCAAAAATGAGTATAATAAATTTGGTCTTAGATAAAAGTAAAAAAAAAAATTTCCAGAAGTTTACTACCAAAGAAAAAGCTATTTGAGCTGCAGGGAAATTGATGTCACATAGAAGTTTGGCTCTGCAGAAGGAATGGAAAGTTCCACCTGCATTTCTTGGATTGTGTCCCCTTCCTCCATCACCTAAGCCCATCACTCCAACCTCTGCACTTGTGTTGTCTTCTTCTCTCTTGGCCTCCATTGTCACATCTCCTTCTCTGACCTTGACACTCTTCTCTCTACATTATAAGGACACTTGTGATAATCATATTACCTTTCTCTTTTGTTTGCAAATATGAATGCCATTGATTTATTAAAAATAGTAAATATTTCCTATTCTTATTCTTTTGTATTACATGTAAAATTTAATACTTTATTCATCAATAACCTACCATAGTGAAATTAAAATTAGAGTTGGTGTGGAGTTGATAACATACAACAAATATAAAAATTATTACCTGGGATTCTAAAATTTTAATTATTTTAATTCTTACTGATACTATAATTTAATCGTTTAGTTTGTTTTATAAATCTTCGTGCCTGTGAAAAACATTGAATATTACTTTTCCAAAGTAGAGATAATATAAACAAACTAACCCTGATTTTTAGTATATGAAAAATCTGATTGTTATTATATGAAAGCTTTTATAGTATTTTTCTTCATGAACCACCCTTGCTACAAACAAATGTTCTTTCTATGTGTTCTCTCTGGGACACAGCAAAAAATTTCTGGTGTGTTGCTGATACATTTTACTACTAATAAAGAAGAAAATACAATTATACAAAATAGACATTTTAAAATATCCCAATTATTGACATTTTTCTTGGTTTTATACATTTCACAGCCAGATATGAAATGACTGGAGAGTTTGAGATAAAATAAAAAACAGAGTTAGGGCTCATAAAATATGACTTGAGTCTGATGATTCTATCAAATTTCATCAAGGGAAAAATCAAGTCTGATAAAAATTGGTATCCAATAATTTAACATAGCACTCCAAACATTTTATTGGGACTAGATATTATCAGTGTACAAGTTGTTACACTGACATTTGATTACATTTTTATATGGCTGTGAAACTAAACATGACAGGATTTATTTTCCAGTTTTTTTTCTTCACATCCAAGGTCATTTAAGCCTTTGTGGTCTACAGAAAGAATGTTCTATGTCATACCAGCTTGTATTACTAAATAAAATCTTATGGCATAACTAATTATTTCTTATCACTTATTGTCTTGTCACTTATTTTGTTTTGATACCTTATTAGACCATAAAAATCTACTCATGCTAGCTTGTATATTTTAGGATTGATAGAGCCAAATATAAAAAAAAATCATAGCCTGAAAGAGAAAATATTGAAAATATATATACCTACATATAGATAGGTATACACGATTATAAATATTTCTCTATGCATACATAGGCATACATATACATTCATTTAACTGTTAGCTACATCTCTTACTATTTAATTTTATAAATAGGACAGCATAAAAATTTCCCAGCAGATATAGGGTAATTATTAATAACTCAGAGTCTACCCTCACACTTTTATTTTCATTATTAACATTCTGATTTGCACTCAAATTACTATGTATTTTTAGTAATCAAGAAGAAGGAATATTTCCCTAAACCAATTATGATAACAAATAAAGCTAAATTAAACTGTTAAAAATATCAGGCATTAAAAAATACTATAAATATATAACATTCCATAACTTACCTGAAAAAAAAAGTTTTTTACCCTAAACTTTCTGATCATGAAACTATCCAGATATGCTAACATTTAAAATTTTATTTTTAACTTTGGGCATACACATGTTCTATAAGTATTTTCTTTGCTATCGTTATGCATATTCTATATATTTTGGCATTCTAAATTAAAATTATACTTTTGGGGGGGAAATAAAGTATCTGGATCTGATTTTCCAACTTTTAGATAGATTTTTGTGTTTGTTTTGTTTTCTGTAATATACCATCAAGCATGTCAGCTGAGACACAGATACGTTAGATAAATCTCTGTCAGTAAAGTTGGGTTTATAAAAATTACTGTGGCAAGGGAAAACATCTTGACAATCTTAGCAGTTTCTCAGATGAAGTAAGTTAGTAAAGAATATTCACTGGATTTTGAGATCTGGGCATCACTAAGAGGAACTTCTCAAGGAGAGGTTTAGGAATGGGTAAAATTCATGTATTAATTAGGAATGGTAAAATGAGGGTCTTGATGAGCAATCTGATAAAAGAGCTGTTTGCCCAGCTGTGCAAATTTTTACATGAGTAGAATTGTTTGAAAAATTTCCATAAGTAAACAGTAAAGGCATTTATTGGTATCGTACTCATCTTCTGGGCAAGAATTTCCTGGAGCCAACAGTTAAACTATGTTAACCTAGGTGGTCTTATGCTCAGTCCCAACTGTTCAGTTGTGTTGAAGCAGGTGTTTTCAGTTCTGCAACTTTGTTTAGTGATATAAATTAAAAGGAAATCTCCAGATATATTTCATCCAACAGAGATAAATAAAACATCTATGGAGCATAATTGGCAATTATATACGTCCATGATAAACTAAGAGGAGGAGGGGCTGTCAATAGGACTCCAAATGGTTAAGAACAAATTTTAAGCTAAAAAATTTGAATATTCTCATATTCTTATTTAGACTTCTTGTGGTGCCTGTGATCTTTACACAATCTTCAAACTAAGGTGCCTTTTCTCAGAACTCATCGTCTCCTCGTGTAGCTGAATGACATGGTATATAGGTGGCAATTATGTCCAGTTAGTTGATAGTGTTGTTGAATTCAACTATGTTCTTACTGATTTTTTGCCCACTAGATCTCCCTACTTCTGATAGCAGATATTGGAGTCTTCAACTATGATAACGGATTCACTTATTTCTCCTTGCCACTTTATTAGTTTTTACCTCTCATATTTTGATCCTCTGTTGTTACTCACAAACACACAAGGATTTTTGTTTTCTTGAAGAATTGACTCCTTCATCATTACAAAATGCCCCACTTTATTCCTGAACACTTTCCTTGCTCTGAAGTCCGCTCTATCTGAAATTAATATAGCTACTCCTGCTTTTATTAGTTTTAGCATGGTTGACTGTCTCCATTACTTTACTTATAATCCACATGTTGATTTTATATTTAAAGTGGGTTTCTTGTAGAAAACATATATTTGGGTCTCGTTTTTTGATCCACTCTGACAATCTTTTAATTGGTATATTTAAGTCATTGATATTTAGATGATTATTAATATAGTTGGATTGATATCTACCATATTTATTACACTTTTAAATTTATTCCTCTTAATTTTTGTTCTTATTTTTATCTTTCATGCATTTTCTATCTTTTGTTGTTTTAATTGAGAATTTTATATGACTCAATTTTCACTCCTTTCTTAGCATGTCATTTATACTTCCTTTTTCACCTTCTTAGTAATGTCTTAGAGCTTACAACGTACATTTAAAATACATCTAAGTCCACTTTCAAATAACACTATCCCACTGAAAGGAGGGAATTACCCAGCTATAGCCCTCTCTAGTCATCCTGTCGCACTTAAAGGAGGGGAAAAAACTGAGAAACACTTGTTAAGTTCACAGTTCAGAGGCACAGGCTCATGGAAAGACAGATCTAATCAGAGGATTATAACATGCTGCCCCTCCGTTCACACCTCACCATCACATTTACTAAAGGTCTATTTACAGAAGTTCCTTTTACCTAGTACAACATGACATCATGTCCAGTTTTCAACAAAAATTACAAGGCATACTAAAAAGGTAAAAAACTAACAAATGAACAAAAACCAAACAGAACAAAAAACAGTCTGAAGAGACAGAGCAACCATCACAACCAGCCATGCCAGGGATGTTGGAACTATCAGACTGAGAATTTAAAGTGACTATTATTAATATGTTAGGGACTCTAGTGGATAAAGTAGACAGTATGTAAAAACATATTTAAGTAGAGAGAAGAAAACCCTAAGAAACTACCAAAAGAAATGCTGGAGATCAAAGGCACTGCAACAGAAATGCAGAGTGCCGTCTACAAATTTATTAGTAGACTGGACCACCTGAAGAAAGGATCTTTGAGCTTAAATATATCCAACAGAAACTGCCAAAATTTAAAAGCAAAGATAAAAAACACTGAAAAAAACAAAATATAATATCCACGGATTATGGGACCTCTGCAAATGGTGTAACATACACATAATGGGAATATCAGAAGGAAAAGAAAGAGAAAGGAGCAGAGGAAATGTTTGAAGCAATAATGCGTGAGAATTTTCCAGATAAAAGTCAAACACCAAATAAGAGATTCAGGAAGTTCAAGAACACAAAGCCTCCCAATACGTTCCCCGGCCCCTCCAAAAAAACTATGCCTAAGGTTATCATATTTAAATTACAGAAAGCCAAAGGTAAGTGAAAAAAATCCTGAAGGATGCCAGGGTGGGGAATACCTTACCTATAGATGAGCAAAGATAAAAATTACATCCAACTTCACCTCAGGAACAATGCAACAAGAAGTGAGTGGTGTGAAATAATTAAGGCATTTAATTATTAAAATAATAATTTCAGAGAAAAAAAACCTATCTCAAATTGTGCCCAGTGAAATAAATTATCCTTCCCTTGAGAGAATTTGTTGCCAGTATATCTGCCTTGCAAAAAATGTTAAATATGACTTTCAAGAAGAAGGAAAATGGTATACATCAGAAACTTGGATCTATATAAAAAAGAGTATCAGAGAAAGAGTAAGTGAAGAAAAACAGTTTTTAAACTTTTATTTTTCTTATTCTTACTTGATCTAAGAGATAATCATTTTTCAAAATAACAGCAGTGTCTTCAATTATGTATGCTTCTGAATAAAGGGAATTAATAGCAGCAATGATAACGGGAACAGGAAGAAGGAATAGGAATTATTTTATTACATGGTACTTTACATTACAGAAAAGTGGTATAGTGTTATTTGAAATTGGACTTGTCATTGTTGTAAATATACAGTATATTGTAAACTCAAAAGCACCACTAAAAACTGTTTAAAAAGAAGTATAAATGATATGCTAAGAAAGGAGAAAATGCAATCATATAAAATTCTCAGTTAAAACCATAAAAAATAGAAAAAAAAGTACAAGATAAAAATAGGAATAAAGAATAATGACAGTAAATAGAAATATACAAATTTGGGAGGGGGAGCACAAACATTCAGGTCATAGCACCTCCCATGCTCTATATTTACGTCAGATATTCTACTGTAATCCTCTAGCTTCTTTAGAATGTTATACTACATCATTCTCACTAACAGATTTATTTCCCACCCCACATCTAGAAAAGGGAATTCTTAGAACTTAAAACCTGCTGAAGATCCTCCACAGTAACTTAATGAAAATAGTCTGGTAAAGCACAGCTCCTTTTCTGTTCTGAATGACACCTTCCTAGTGGGTTTGGTTTTGCCGCACCATGACCATGAGCCACCATGAACTACAGCCACAGGGTTGTACATACTACTGTGAGCTTCTAAATTCAAGCATGCCTCAGGCACCATGCTTCTGCAGGGAGGAGAATTCATCGAGCTTCTGGCATAACCTTACCTCCTTGTTCCATCCTCTCCCATAACCTCACTGCTATAAAATAGGCTGTAAATAAATTACATGCTGAAGATATTCTGATTTTTCCAGACTACTCTAAACTCATTCCCTGAACTGTAGACCTGAACTTTACATCTCAAGCTCTCCATTTGGTAGCTAACAGGGTTTTCTAAATGGAAATGTCTTGAAACTGTGATTCATGCAAGATTTTCTGTAATATCTGCTACTCTCAGCTTTCCCTACCAGTTAAATAGTATTTTTGGCCAGTAATTTAAATCAAAATCTAGATGTATAGTATTTACCTAAAGAACCTACTCCCATCCACCAACCTCTCAAAGTGAATGCTGGTTACTACCAGACTTCAGCAAAATTCAGTCTACTAAAGAGTATGGCCCTTGAAGTCAAAGAATGATAAAGATATGTCAATGTATTATAATTATTCAGATAAACTTTCATATTATAATTTTTAAAACAGTCTATAGTTACAAAAGTGATGACAGATGGAAGTCATAATAGAGGCATGCAAAATGGAGTGGGGCAGCCATTGAGGATCTAACCTCAGACACACTCCTATAATACTGAGAACTTGAACTTTCTGATCTGTACCAAACCACAACCTCCCAAGTACACCATCAGCTGGTGTTTTAGAGAAACATTTGCTAGCTGAAACCTCATGGTCTCAAGATTCCTTCTTGCAAGTATATAACCATTTCAGACTCCAACCAATCCTTGGTTAGCAAGTATCCTTACTTGTTGCCAGCTCCAATCATAATTCTTGTAAAACAACTTACGCAACTGTAAAACTGTAAGGCAGCTATTCAGAAAAGAAAATGATCAAGTAAATATGCAGGAAGCTTACTAAAAATCAGGAGTCACCACACAATGACTTAGAATATAAGTATGGAATCTGTTGTATGAAAACTTACAATAAGCAAGTCTGTGTAGCTCTGATACCTACTGTAGGGGTGCAAATCTGAGTGTAACACATATATAAATATAACTATAAACCAAGCAGTAAACTATGTGCCATATACTAATAGATCTAAATTCATTTTTAAACATTCCAGTTTTGCCTTTTATATTTACACTGAAGTATACCAGACTGAATTATTCAAGAATGGCACTCTCCAATGGGAATTTCTGCAATGACAGAAACTTTCTATATCTGCAAATTTCCCACATGATAGCCACTTGCCACGTGACGACTGAGCACTTGAAAAGTGACTATTGTTTCAGAGAAGTAATTTTAAATTAATTTGAATTTAAATGGCCACATGTAGTCAGTGGCTATCATACTGGACAATGTAGTTCTTGTATAACATGAGGCAAAAATCAAAAATTCCAAATTAAACCTTTTGTTTAGGTTGTTCTTTTCTCTCTATTTTGACAAAATCAGAAATAAATGACTTTTTATAAATTGGAAAAAATTGAACAACTTAGTCCCTTTGTAAAGCAATGCATTTTCAGTTTAAGCCAGGCTATACTTGCCAACAAACAGAATCATATAATAGGAGTGGTTTTGTTTTTGTGTGTGTTAGTTATTGGAAGGAGCTAGTGGGCTCCAGTGGTACTTACCATTTCTATATATATGTCCATACATTCATTTCCACATGTACAGGAACTATAATTTCGGGAATTGGTTGATAATTTTGTTTCTTATTCACTCTGAAAGATTTATCTTAATGTGTTGCTTTTTGCCAGAAAGGGGTCAAAACATTTTATTCTTTTAATTTTATTTTCTCTTTTAATAAAGAGTACAACAAAAATTTACCACCTGCCTTGCCCACCTTTCACCTCTCTCCCTTACCCGCAGTCTTCTGTGCTGGCTCTCTTTCCTTCACCCAACTCACACAGACACAATATCTAACTGAGAAAACGAAACTGCTCTAAGTACGTGGAGACATGATGAAGGGAAGAGGTGAATTGTGTCCACATTTTAGGTCAAACTGAGCAAGTCAGCATTTTCTGGGTTCTGGATGGTTTCCTTTCATGAGCCAAATTGAAAAAAAAGAAATTCCCTGGACCATATGCTTCAAAGCTGAAGCCCCCAGGATAGCCAAAGAATGCCTTGAAGATACCATTTGCATCAAACCCTTACTGAGGCTAGCTCATCTGAGATAAAAATAGTGTTTAATTTTCCACAAACTATAGTTTTAATTCCCCCTTGGCACTCTGATAGAAGTTACATCCTACATATGTCTCATAACTTAGGTTAAATGCCTAGCAAATACTGGCACATAGCTGATGCTCAATAAATATGTTTATCTACTATCCACTCCTTATTCATTTCTCAATATCAAGCAAAATTCTTAAAAATATAATAAATGTTATAAGATTATAAAGAAAATTTATACATGTATATTATGAAAATATAGGGTCTTTCTTATTGCAACCATAATCTTTGCTTTGGTAGAATTTCATCCCAGAAATAGAAGGGAAACACAAGAACATTCTACTGCTAAATATTTCCCACAGACTTTCAGAAATAATGAACACAAGTTGCCAGAGAGGTTTTCTTTTCTATTATTAGTGATTAGTTGGAGTAGATTATCTAAAAAAAATTTATGAATAAATTTGAATCACATCTAAAAAAGAAAAACTGAAAACAATATAAAGTCACTTTTCTATATTCTAGTGAATTTTACCTTTTCTTACAAAACAAAGTTTCTAAATGTAAGACAAAGTCAAATGTTTTAGAGCTTGCGACTCTTTAATGATGACTAATTTAGGTAGTTATCTAAACTCACTTAAGACAACCGTGGTTTAGACAGAAGAGGTCAACTTGAAATGGCAATTTTCTTTTTCATCTATCAATGCCATATGTTGTAAGCATTCCTAAATGACATTTAAATCTGGCTCAGTCATCTAAACAATAAAAGCTATGCATGCTCTGCTTACTTAATAATGATCTCACTTACACAGAAAGAATACAAAAAGCCAAGTCCATAATGTATCAGGGTTTTAAAAATAACCAGCATTCACTCATCTGAATTTATCTTCTTACCATAATAACATTTCATTCATCGCCATCCCCAAATTCTCATATTTGAAGATATTTACAGAGAATGCAAAGAAGATTATTGTTTGACACATACTAATTTTTAGATTGGCACCAGGATATTCGATATATATTTTTTAATCATAGAAGGTAAAATAATTTTATATTCTCCCTTCAATGTATTTTCATATTAAAACCAAGCAATAGCAAATTGGTTGATGAGAATTAATATGTCTTTTTTAAAGCAGCCTAATTTAAAGTCTTATGAATGATTATGAGTAATTTTCGCCTAACTGGCAGCTGGAGTTCACCCATTAGTAAGCCTTCTAGGTGATGTGAGGAGACTGACTTCCATACAGTTCTATGTATAGGACCATGTTTGTCCTGCAGGGTTCTGAGTAACAGAGGGAAAGTGTAGAAGTTCCAGCTCTCCATTTAGACCTCTAATTAGATATTACAGTTTCAAACATTTACTTTTTCAATCTTTTCATATATCTAAGAGAGACAGTTTAACCTCCACAGGCTTTTATTTTAATTTTTATTCTTCATGTACACACATGCAAAAGAGTGTTTTGTAGGTATAAAGAAGAGCTAAATTTCAATACTGACTATATTGACAGAGTAAATTATCTAATAATTATAATACACAACACATAGGGGATTATATATCATTATATATGCTCTTTTGTCCTAAAATTAAATATAATTTTATATTTTATATTTAATAACTCAAGACTAGTAGCTTAACAGATATAAAATACTACATTTCAGCTGATTAATGAAGGTGTTCAAAGAAAAAGAGTGCATTTCCTGTACCTCTGCTACAACATGTACAATTTATTGTTGATTACTTATTATGGATACTGAGATACTGAGTGGACACACTGAAGGTGTTGAGGTCTTTCAGGCTTTTAATCATCGGGAGGGAAAATGGCAGAAATTGTAGGCATATTGTGATAGGTAAAGAAAAAATAAACTGTTACATAGAAATCTTTTGTATATTAAGATTGATTCTAATAGTTAAACATAGGTAAACAGGCAAAAATGTGAAGTACTTTCTTTGTCTCCCATAGTAGCTAAGCATTGCCAAATATGAAGAACTGTATTATTATTATTTAATTATAAGAGCAGCCCATAAAAATATTCCACCAAAACAAATACTATAAAACACACACAAAAAAAACACACATACAAAAAAATCACAAAGTGATTTGTCCTCCCAATCCAGACCACCTGTTGTGTGGATAGATCTATTTATCTCAGGTAGAGCTATCTATGTAACTTTATGTGTTACGATAGATCACTATGGAACTTCATGATGCCCAATTACATATCATTTACATTCAATCTATTTCAGAGAAGAAGGGAGCATAGAAATCCTGCTGTTCTAAATTTTGATGATTTCCCCTTGTCATTATATCTTGATATTTCATATTATCACCCAGGGTTCTGCTTCATGATTTGTAATGATTTTTGAGGTAATACAAAGGGACCATTCATTAAATCAGATTCACCAGAATCATGTCTTATACAATATAAAGCTTTATGAAAAATTTCAAGGATGAAATTCATCTCAAGGCACAGGTGAAGCCGGGATTAATTCAGGACGGTCAACATCACTATAGAGGCACTTTCTTACTGCATTAGGATCCTCTCCAGCCTGGGTTTCAATTATGATTTCATTTAAAGTGTTACGTGCAATTTTATCACTTATGCAGATAAGAGCTGTTTTAGGGGTGAAAAAGTTCTACTCCATATTCCAAAATTTTTCATTTTTCAGGAAGCTATAACTTACAGATCCTAAAATTTCTATTAGGTTTTGGTTTTGTTTTGTTTTGTTTTGTTTTAATAACCAATCCCAGACAAGCCAAGTACATCTGGCCAAAATTATTCCCTGGTAAAGGATTTTCCTACCAGCAAATACCATCAGTATGTTGGTCAGAATGTCTGTCACTAGCATGTATGTAAGAATATTTAAATAAGTCATTCTTTATTAATTTACCAGTGGTTTATAGATTAGAAAAACAAAAAAAGATGAAAAATATTAAGAATAGTATGACCATCTAATGCCTATTTAACTTACTTGTATGGTGTAGGGCACAACTGGACTGAATTTTAGAGTTCTCTGTAGACTACTGTTAGTGCAACAGTTATTTTTCCCATGTGGTATCTTTACTGGAGCAAAGAAACAGGAATTCATGGCAATTTATAGAAAGCTACTTATCTGGAAAACACTATGGGTTTTTTTTTGGCATTATTTCTATATAACAATTTTCAATAACCACCAAAGAAAAATGTTTTCCCTGTATGACCAATAATATACTTTAAAAAAAATTTTGTCTCAGTTTCATGCCAACTTTTTTGCTTTCTGACATCCTAGTCTGCAAAAATCATAATGCATCACATAAAATATCACAATGGCATGCTATATTAATGACATAATGCTGTATGGTCCAGATAAGCATAAATTATCAAATATATTAGAAGTATTTGAGAAACATTACTTTAAAATAGAGAATTAAATGCAATGAATTTGTTAAGCTGTCAATGAATAAATAAATAATGAAAAAGAAGTGAACAGGCAAATGCAAAAACAATGCCTGCAGAAGCAGCTACCACCTCTAAGGCTGTAGGAAAAAAGAGGGGAAGGAAGATTGGAGTTGTTAGAACCTAGAATCTTTGAGGAAAGTTCCTTGGATTGGGTTGGGACTCCAACCTCTAAGAATGATATAGTGCCAGTATCTCGACATCTTTTAGAATGTGTCAGTGTCAGATGTTGCTAAGATGCAGAAATCTGAGAAAGGATTTCTAACCAATTGGTGCAGAAATGTCTGAAGGGACATGATGAAGTTGGTTCTATGAATGCCAAAGGAAGGTAGGTACTTGTATGAATAGATCAATTGTCATACACATTACTCAAATAATACTAACATAATGGTACAGTAACATCACAAAAGAGGAATCAATTTCCTTCTCTCCTACCCACACTGTCCCAATATCCCTCTACTGCCCCTGTTTGTTGAACCCAATAAAGGATCAACAGGCAAAAAGAAACGTGGTTTTCAGAGTTTCAGCTCCAGTATTTCTGAGCAGAATATAAAAGGACAGTTTTAAGAAAGAGAGACAAAAAAGCATAATGACTAGCACTTTATTAAAAATCAGATTACTGACTTTTGACTTCTGGCAATGAGGTGGTATGGATCACTGGATGACCACCCTCATGAAACAACCATAAAACCTGAACACAACGCATAAAGCAAGTGCCTGAAGTTGCAGGAGAGTGAACATGAGCTGACAGGCTCTGATGAGAAGCACACACTCAAAGGATGTAAAGGGGAGAGCTGTAGGAAGTCAGTTTCCATTTTTGCACTTTTAGCCTTTCCTACACACCATTCGCAGGATACAGGAGACAAGATGGTGATGCCAGTAGTAAAAAAATAATAATCTTTCTAGCCAGGGAAAAAAGAAACTGAAATTGGAAAACTTTAGCCACTAAAGAGAATGGGGAAAGGCAATAAAGGAAAGAACCAGAAATAAGATCCTCATGTTCTGTCTACCCCCATGTCAAAGAAGGTATGATCAAGACAAAACATCTGAACTGTTACTGGAGATGCTGCCCAAAAAAGAGTTTTCATTTAGAATAACTGCCTGATAAAATTCAACACTTATCAGAAGAAAAATAACAGAATCTAGATCTCTACAACTTGACATTCTAAATGGCCAGGAAAGAGTCCTAAGTTAACCAACTCATGAAGAAACAAGAAAGTAAAACATACTCTCAAGAGAAATTTTTTAAAAAACAATCAATGAAGAGTGATTCTGTTATGAACTCCATGTTGAATTTAGCAAACAAACAAAAAAGTATTTAAAATAGGCTCTCACACTTACCCTCAACTAAGTAAAACAAAGTAAGAATGTAATGAAATTATATCCATATACTCATAAATATAATATCTTATGTGTTTTTATTTGTGTGTTGGAAGTCTAAAGAAAGTATAAAAATTAAGAAAAAATGGAAATTTTAGAAGACAAAAGTAAAATAATTGAAATAAGATAATTACAAGATAATCATAACTGAACAGAGATAACACAAGACTGAGTAAGTGCATTTGAAGGCAGATCAATAAAAATAATTCAATCTGAAAAATAAAGAGGAAGGAAAAAGAGTGAAAAAAGATAAACTGATCCCCAGGACCTGCTAAATAATGCCAAATGACCCAAAATTGGAAAGGTCATATCTCAATATGAGATACATCATATTCAAACTACTGAAAGCCAAAGATAAAGAAATAAAATTGTTAAAGTTGGATTAGAAAAAAACAACTCATTGCAAGCAAGAATGTAGTGGTGAAAATAATGATTGAAACCTCATCAGCAACCATAAAAACTATAAGAAAATTGAATAATATCTTTTAAATGTTTAAAGGAAAAAAATATAAACCAACAAAAAGGCCCCCAAAATGCCTGGTCTCACTAATCAAAGGAACAGGAAAAGGGTGGCTGGCAAGACAGAAAACTTTCACACATAACCATTCTATTCCAACCAAATATCATGGAAAATACTGTGGTCACATTCCCCCCTCACTCCAGGAAAATCTATGTAAGGCAGCTTGACTCCCAAAGGCTGTGCTGAGGGATCTCAATACCCCTGTCAAGGTGAAATCAGAAAAGGCCAAGTTGGAAACTGGAACCTTCATCCCCAGTGACCATTAATGAAACTATCCCCTATAATAGCTTCAGTAAAGACCATGATATTGCCCTGGAACTCCATCCAAACCCAAAAATAATGGGGCTCCCTCCCCCATCCTTGCTGTGATAGTTTCAGAGGAGGAAATTGAGGAATTTTACCCTGGCCAATTAGTGAGGTGCTCAGTCCCACCATGGTGTCAGTGGAGAGATCATGTGGCTAACCAGAACTGTCACCTCCATCCAGCCACAATGAGGAGGTGCCCCACTCTGGTGTCAATGGAAGCCAAGTGAGGAACTTGGACACCTTTATCTTCATCTGGCAATAATGAGGTTGAGACCTTCTTCTCCTGCCAGAGGAATGTCACAAAAAGCCAGCTAATATGAAAGGTTTAAATAATATCTAGTCTTACAACATGATATAAAAACTGTACAAGTTTAATTGGAAATCAGCTGCCATACTAACACCAGAAATCTCTCAAACTGAATATAAATTCAACCAATAAATCAAATATAATAATTTCAATGAAGTTGAATAAAAGAAGTAGAAACTAATTCAGGCTTTTAGGAAATTGAGTTACATCCTGACTAGAAATTTAAGAAAAGAGGATTAGGTGAAGGACATTTGACTCAAAGAAAGCACCATAAACAGGAGTGACTGAACATTAATGAGAGAAAATGTATGGAAAATAATGGTATTTATTTTGTTTATTTTTAAATTTTTTCACCTGACTAAAGGACATTTTTGGAGATTAGATATAAGTGATTAAAATTAAACTGGGAAAATAGGGTGGAATCAGTTGTGAACAGATTAAAGGTCATACTTAGGAAAACACACATGAGGGAAACGGTGAACCGTCAAATTGTTTTAAGCAGAAGAGTTCATTATTCAGACGAATGCTTTACAGGGACTACTTGGGTGAGAACATGGAAGACGGACTGGAGGGACAGCACACTGGGGTCTGTAAGGGCAGTTATGTCCTGCTAGAGAGCTGATTAGGTGAAAAGTCATTGGGATGGTGTTGAGAATGGAAAAGAGGACAATTTTTCAATTGTGTTTTAATGAAGCTTTTTGTGCATAGTGCCTAAAATGTACAGTAAGCAGAGATGATCATTTTGGGAGATTTGTGCCTTGACAAAGACATAATATGCTTCCAAGGAAAGTACGTTTTCTCCATGAGCTCTTCAGTAGTTACCAGGATGTTGCCCCATCCATGACCAGCTACTCAGATATGCACCACTTGGCGTTGAGGTGCGGGCGTATCTGTGAAGGGGAGATTTTTACCTCTAGGGAATCAGCTGGTTTCCCTCTGACAAAGGTAAAATAAGGAGGTAACCATCTCATTTCAGGCAGTTTGCCCTCTTCTGAGTCTTCTTGATACCTTCTGCCTGTGAAGAGGTGTCTCTTGATTTACTGGAAATATACACCACACTAGCCCCTTGCCAATTTCACTTCTCATATGTTCTCTAGCATTTGAGAAACGAAGAACACAGTGCCCTTTCGTAAGGCCACACCACCAGAAACCTTTGCCTGAGAAAGCAGCTCCAGCAGCTTCTTAAGTTCACAGCTCAGGACTTACATAAAGTGGACTTGGCAGGATTTTGCTTAGGAGCTGAATAATCAGACTTACTGGCCTGTGTGAAAATTGATGAACTGAAGTCTCATCACTCCTTGTGTTGACCACCTCCCCAGAAACAGGCAACTGGGCTCCTGGGCAGCTATGTGACCAAGAACTGAGCCAGCTGTCAGTGTGCTCATGCGGGGGAGCCTTGGAGTGGAGCACAGCACGCTCAGCAGAAGCAGTGCTGACTCAGAGCGCACATCCAGCGTTACCCATTCCATGAGCTGGCTTCTCTTTGATCTCCTAGTCAATGTTTAAACATCAAATGAAAGCATTTTGATCTGGAAAAAGAAGTCGACAATGTTGGCATAATTTTCAGATATTTGGAATAGTAACACTTCCCTACGGAGTCTAAGGATGTTACGTGTGTAAATCAGACACAAAGAGATCTGATAATAAATAACTTCTTGTACCACACAGAGTGGCCACAGAGAGACTAGTCTGAACCTGCACTGCATTCTGACAGCCAAACTATGGGCACAAATAATTGAACTGGGGATGTGGACACATGGCACCCAGCAATGTTTGTCAGAGGCCTTTTAAAGGAAGACTGTTTCAAATCAGAGCTCATTTGAATAGTCAACAATGAAAGGATCATTTTAAAGATGGTTAAACTTAACCCCTAAAGTCACAATTTTAAATTACCATGGCTTATTTGGAGGAAAGGATATTATTCAATGTGAGTCATTATCTTTATTTCAGTAAGACTTTTTTTCCCACTGAATCTAATCAAGTCTCTTAAAAATTACAGTATAAAACACATAAAATTAGTAGAGGATTAAACATCATGGAGCTTTCACTACTGGTTTTTATGATAAGCAGTTTCCATATTATATTTAAATTGGTTTGATTTCTTTAAGGAATCATTAACGTGCTGAGAGCCAAATCATGTGGCTATAAACAGTCACTGTGACTTTTACTAGTTGCTAATGCTGCTGCAACCATTAAAAGTTTTTTTTAATCAACACTTGGAAGGAAAATACATTATCGTAAACTCAAAATCAGTTGATTTAATAACTATTTTAACATGAAATATAACAAAAACCTTATTTCATATAATTTATGTAATGACATAGTATGTTGCCTTTTGTTCAAAGATCATGGAAATGAAATTAATAATCAGACTTGATCTATTCACTTGAGAATTCACTAATGTAACCTATAAAAACGTAAAAACAAGAAGCAAGCTAAAAGATAAGGTTCTAAGTCCAACATTAATTATTTCACATTCTTTTTACTAATTTTAAAATTAATCAGGATATAGTATGTCTGTTACAAATTTGAAAATCTAAGATGGTAGGAAAAAATTAGTTTTCTTCTTTTTTACTTAGGTCAAATTAAATTATTATTTCACAAATTCGGAATATTCCTCTCTATCTTAGGACATCAATCATATGTAATTTTTGTACCAACAATTCAGCAGGCACTTGTATGGCAGCAAATTAAATGGTTCTTTAATTAATTATATACATCTTTTAGACAACAATATTAAAAGCTAACCCATGTTGACCAATAACTTCATACTAAGAATTACCAAACGTTTTTAGTGTGTGCCTCGTGTGTGTGTGTGTATGTGTGTGTGTGTGTGTGTGTGTGTGTTTGTATTGAACACATCGAATCCTCACAAAAACCTTATAAGGTAGGTCTTGGTCTTACTATTACTCTAATTTTATAGAATTTAAAGTTGAGAAAGAAAGGTTATGTAACTTCCAGCCATTTCACAGTAAGTGGTAAAGCCAAGCACCCCACTATGCAGGTCTGACTACACCCATACCCTCATCAAGCTACCTAAAGAGTGGACATTGTCTTCCTTTTCCAGGCGACTTGTTGATCAGGGAGGATATGTGTGGGACTGTCGAATTTCGACTCCCATCAGCAATCTCCTCCTTTTGCTCTTGCTCTCTTACAAGCAGACCTCTGAACATAACTTTGAATTTTGGGAAAGTGAAATTCCCTAGATATTTGAAGCAATATTACAGTTTTCCATACAATTTAATCTAATTGTCATTTGTAAAATGAATACACTAAAATATATCAAATAATAAATATGTGAGGAACTTCAGAATAAGAAAATAAAATCATATGAAATAACTTAACTCATGTATCATGACGAGAAGTGGGCCACAAATTTGGCTGACTTCCTAAAGACAAACATGACCAGATATAAGATTCTCAGTCAACAGGATAAACAAAACTTAAGAGTGCTCAGAAGAAAGTTGTTTTTCACTAGAAGTAAACAGTTTCTTCCAGTACCTCATAAATATAGTGAAGTGCCATGCTCACGGTAGCACACATACACGTAAAAACAGTATGTGTTACTCAGCTAACTGTCACAAAGTTAGTTACTATGTAGCTTCCAAGTGTAGTTCCATTAATTCCATCTTACAAAAGAAGAATTCACAGCTTTCAGTTTTTAATTTTGAAGTTATAAGTGTGTAAGTTAAAATTTAAACTATCTTTCAAAGTCTATTCGGGTAATATTTTTAAACTTGTAATAAAAATCAGTCACTGGAGTATTAGTTGTCTAAAATTTCTGTGAAGTACCTGAGGTTTTCATTATTAACTAAAGGGAGATAAAAATGCTTAGAATATTAACAGAGGAGAACTGGTGTGTCCTCTTATGCAAATGAATAGATGGATTAAGGGAATCTATCTCAGAACCTGGCTCCATCTCACATAAATCTGTGAGGTAAAATAATGTGGGAAAGGACAATATATGGCTAGGAAACAGTTCAGCTAATTCAACACAGAGAAAGATAGATATGCTTTTGCATCAAAGCATCAATAGAATAATTTTTGCCTAGATATTTTTAAAAACAATGTTCTACAAATTATTATCCATGCCAGTATATTGTTTCTTCATTTACTGAACACTATATAACTTAATTAGATGGACTTTTTTATGGTATATCAATCTCTTTTAGGTTTGGTTGGTGAAAACTGTTAAAAGTGTTTGAGCCACTTAGAGTTTACTATTTACATTTAGTTTCCTGAGATGCAAAGTTTAAACTCTTCTTCAATTGTGATCCTATCACATAATGACCTATTAATGAAATACTATTGCTTGGGATTTTAGCTGACCTGTTTCTATGAACTTGGTGTATTCGTCCTTTTTAACTATTTACCTGAAGTTTGGAAAATATAGCCTCTATACACAGCATGGTTGAATAGTAATTCTTAATAGAAAGGCTATTAGCTTTTATTAAATATTTGTTGCATGTCTTAGGAAAGGTTGAAAAGGGGAATAGGTAGCTAAAAGAAAAAAGCAAAGCTTGAAGTTACTCAGTTTTTGAAAAAGTTAAAAAGACATCATAATAAATAAAAGTATATCTAAAATATATTAAATTGTAATGAGTAGGCTTCAGAAAATATAGATTTAGTTGGTAAAATCTCAATTTAGTTAAGTTTTAATTTAACTTTCATCTTTGAATTAATTGAGTGTCTCTTATATAAAATATACTTTCAGATTTTCACTAAATATAATCACTCTTTTCACAAGAGTAGAGTTTATAGGAAAAAGAGTCAAGTGAACAAATCATGTTGATGTAATAGAGTAAATACTATTCCAGAAGTATTCACAGAGCAGGACTGCAAACTCATACAGTCAGCCGGAAGCAGATGGCATCTGCATTTACTATAGTAAATAGTATTCACATAAGGAGAACCCAAAACTAGTCTCCAACAGTGTTGTATTCTCTCATGTTACAAATGAATAAAATGAACAAACATGTTAATTGTTTCCCTGCAAGATCACATATTTACTTAGGGACAAAACCAGGAGTGAAACCCAGATTATCTGTTTATCTGTCATGTCCAGTTCTTTTTCCTTCTCTTCTCTTAATAATTGAAAATAATTTATTACAATCCCATTGTTTTATAAGCAAACTTTTTTTCAGGAATTTTGACTGAACAGCATTAAAAAAAAAAAGCAGTCAAAGGAGGCTATTTAATTCAATTGACCTTTACTTTGATTGATGCAACCAATTCAGTCACACGTCTCAAAATAATTTTGCCTGCAGACAACATTTAAAAGAGCTATTTAAGGATTAAACAAATCTCTCATGCAATGCCTCCCAAAGCACTTGTAGTGAGATACTAGTGTTATTTTTTTCCATGTATTATGGACCAATTCTTTGGTAAAATACAATAAAAATAAATGTCTGGGAATTCCACTTCCTCTACGAGTGTGTGAGGAGTTCTATGGACCCACCCCCAAGTGAAACTGGTGAAAATTACAAAAATAAATACACTTAGTCTCTGGAAATGGCCCTGAGGACATACAGCAAATAAGGAAAATTTATTCAAGATGACCTACTAAAATATGGTAAGGACTGTTAGAGTCTGTGGTCTCTGAACCAAGAATCATGCCTTCCCACACCCCTCCCAGCCCAGTGAGATAAAAACACTCCAGACTAGAACAGCCAGGAACACAGGTCTCCCTCTCCCCCAGCTCCTCCTCACAGGTACTGTGCTTATGCTAGCTTTGTAACTGTCTGACATGCTGAAAATACTTCATACCAAATTGCTTCCACTAGAAAAAGGGAATGAAAAAAGTTTGGTTAAAATTATTTTAATACCTTGTTATATTGTTATTTTAATTTAAGAAGAAAGGAACTAATAACAAAATAAAGCTATTAAGTATGTAAGTTTTAGCTAATTATAAAAATGTGACTGAACCAAGAATTAAATTTTTGGTAACACATTCCTATATAACACAGTATATAAGAGAAATAAAATAGAATTACAAATTTCATATAGTGGGGTAACATAATTTAAGCTGTCCAGGGGTGATCTAGTTGTTTAGAAACAGAAGTAATTCTAAAGAATACAGTGAGAAGCCACAAGAGAGAAAATGCAATTTCCTCACTGGTTTACAATGTTTAAATTTGGTAAGGAGCAACAATTCAAATTAGGGATACTCAAAAGGAGAGCATTGTTAAAATCCAGGTAAGAAGTGGTTATCAAATACAGGTGGTATTAGCAAAAATGGAAAAAGAACACATCCACATCCCAAGACATATTATGGAAAATAAAATACGTACAGTAACATGCGCAAGTATCTCAGAGAGTATTTAAAATACGACTTCACCCAAAACACAATTTATAGACAACAATAAGATTAAAACCATCTTTAAATGTTGATTTCTTTGCAGGCTTAGCTAAAGCATTTCTCAGAAATTTTATTTTCTGTCAGGTTAATGGGGAGACTCACAGGAAGATGAGTTGTAATTCAAATCCTAAAACACTTGATAATTTGCAACAAAATTCTTTTAATTTTCCAAAAAAAAAAAAGCCATTGCAGACCTCTTTCTCAAAGTAAATTATTAATGCTAACCCAAAATATCATGGGGTTACAGAGATCATGTAGAATACAAATTTAAAATCAACTTTAATCAAGTTATGCCACTCTTACAATGTTTATTTTTGACAATGGTGTTGAAACAACAGAATTATGATTCTTTCAGATTAACTGATTTACTGATTTGCTATGATTTTATATTAGTATCTGCATAGTTTATACGCAGTATTTTCATGCTGTTTTATTTTCTGGAGAGGAACTGCCTTATGTAAATGTCTTTTAACTAGATTAATAGAGTCAGTCATGTGTGGTTTGGAAAGTAATTATATGTTACACTGAATTTAAATAAAGTATTATTTTTAGCCTTTCCTATCACACACCCTATATAAACATATCTTACTAACTTTTGGAGATGATGGTCAAAATTATCACAAAGGTTTGCTGCTGCTGTAAATAATATTTCTGGAAAAGTGCATATCATATATAATATTCATTTGTAGTTAAAAGTTTCTGTTTAACATTCTCTTAATACAGCAGAAAACTGTTCTTCCAATAATAATTCAAGCTGAAATAACGAGAGAAAGATTTAGAAAGCTATCGTCTTTATTTTTAGATTTATTATCTTGTCATGCTCATACTGAGTTGATTTCCCTGAACATTCTACTATGTCCTTGTCTGTGATGTCTGCTGTTATGACTGGCTCGTGGCCCCATCTAATTACTTCTGAAGGTAGTAAGTGAAATATAAAAATAGCCAAATCCCTCAATAACTCCCTAAGGCAATCTAATTTGTAAATACAGCATTGATTCAGCTCTCTAATAGTTCCTTCAGGAGGTAGTAAACATTTTTGAGAAGGGTATTTCAGGTGTTCATAGAAGAATGAGAATTAGGGAAAAAAAGAAAGAAGTAATGGCATTGTAAAAGAGGCTATAATGAATGGTATATGTGTACGTGTGTTCTTCAATAGCTTGCTGCAATTATATTTTGGTTTAATGATATTTTTCTCTTCTCTGTATGTCCAGCACATAGGTCCAAAGCAGGGCTTAATTGTGAAGGCTCTTGGAGAGCAAAGGTTAAAATTATAATCTTACTTATCTGTTTGTTCTAGTGCAGTGTATCTAATGCAATCAGGCTCTTTTTTCTAAAATTTTAATTTTTTTTTTAAATGGAGGTACTGGAAATAGAATAGAACCCAGGACCCCTTGCATGCTAAGCATGCATTCTACCAATGAACTATTACCCTCCCCCAGCACCTCCCAACCAGGCTCTTAAGAGCTGTTTTATGATCATGACTATCCTTTAAAAGTTTCAGAGAAAGTTTGGTCGTAAAGTTCAGTTACTTTAAGACATATCAGCATAACTTTCTAACAATTTAATTTTTAACATAAGAAGTAATGGCAACCTACATTTCTTCAAATTTAAATTATGTTTCATCTAGAAACAAGAAGACTTTAAACCTGAATCTCTTCAATTAGTACTAATGTGATATAATGACAAAATTAGTCCAGAGAATGTTCAAAATTTCAGAAATAAATTATGCTAGAAGGAGTTTTATACTTAAGAACACCAATTCATCCTGTGTATCCACTCTTGAAGCAAATGCAAGCAAAATCATGCTCCCAAATAACTGAATACAAACTCAGGCCAAATATATGCTTCACAACACGAAAAATAATTAGTAATGTGACGAGTGAGATTACTTGTCTTCATGTTTAACTAACCAATTACAAATGCTAATAATCAAATGAAGACAAGGTTAAAATACTTTGCTTTAAAACTGAACAGTTATAAGGAACTGTATGCAACCTAAATTTAGGGAAAGAAAAAAAATAAAAGTTAAGCTAAAACTTTGATAATTAAAAATCAGAAATTTAATTTAATGGTACGCATCTCTGCTTCATGAGTCAATAACATATATTTAATAAGCGTGTATTGTAAGTGCTCTTTCATTTTCCTACTCAGTAAGCACAGTGCAAAAGTTCAGCAACTCTCCAGTCCCCAAATCACTGCAATCTGTTCATACTTATAATCTCTATTCTGGCCCAAATTACCTAACTATTGAGCCATAATTACATGACCATCATGTTTTTTACTCTCTCCCCTTACCTGAAATACCTTTCTATCTTGTTTTTTCATTACATATGAGCTGCAAAATCTCCACAACCACAAATAATCTAACCTGGATAAATTTTCTCAAGCCACTGGAAAAAAAAAAAATTACAGACTACAGATATCTATGTATTGGGCTCACTACAATTCCCTTCTCTTTTTTCTAACTTGGGCCTAGATAGGTCCTATTCATATATATGAATATATACACACACATATATGTATACATATATATATTTTTTATACCACTCTACTAACTCTTTCATTTTCCTCAATTTTTACTCTAAATAAATCTCTCTTTTCAAATTGCCTATATCCTCTTTACTCCAAGGAGATAAAGTTATCTCAGAAATCACTGAAATAAATTTTATCCATTTGGTAAAAACTTTCTCAACTTCTTCCTGCATTACCTCTGAATTTATTTATTATCACTGCTTTTAAAGTTTTAACTATATATGCCTCATTTTTGGTATTTTCTCAAAATCAGGATAATACCTGTTAGCATGTCTTGGCGCTTGTTTTGTTTGTTTTTGCAAGGGGAAAGTAAACTTATGGAGTTTTATTTTGAAATCAACTTAAGGAATACCTTGATGTACAAAAGCAGTATTCAAATATGAAATTAAAAAGTCTGGAAATCAAGAGTCTTTGAGCTTTTAAGCATTCCACACAGGAAGTATAATTCTAAAAACACTATTTCTACCATTTGAATATGGTTTTAGTTGGCTCCTAATTTCCTATAAGAACAGAGGATATTAATGTAATAATGGAGATGGAATGGAGGAGGGTGAAGAAGGCTAGGTGTCAACATGCCAGACACGTCCATCTTAGCTCTAACTCCCCCAAGAGTTTTGCAAGTTTAATAGTTGGAAATAACTGTTTAACATTTGTAAATTACTTTAACTTTCAGAAACATGCCTGACTAGGGTTTTTGAACCAATAAATCCACAAAAAAAGAAAAAAAAAATTTTAAATGTTGAGTGAAATATATTTAAATCCTCAAATGTATGAAATAATTGGAAAAATATGAAGGCCTACCAAGTCAAACTAACAAAACGCAGGAGCCTACAGTAGTAAGGCAAATAACCACTGAAGCCACTTTTATCCCGAAGGCCTTGGTTGATACAGGAAAAGGGAAGCTCGACATCTGAGGGCTGCATGGATTAAATGTACAACAGCTGCAGAGTCCGCGGAGCAGAGTCGAGCAGCAGCCCTCCCTGCAGAGCTGGACCATCGGAAAGCGACACCCTCAGAGTAACAGTGAACAGGAATTCCAATATCCTCACCCCTCTGCCCCCAGATAAATGCAAATACATTTGCTTCAACCCTAAGTCAAAAGGAGAGAGAGAGAGAGAAATCAAAAACTTCCTGAGAAGTTGTAACCTTGTGCCAGCTCTCTCATCAATTTGTAGCACTATTTGTGCTAAAACTTTGAATGTAATTATTTTTATAATTTTTTCTCAAAGCTATATTTTATTAAATGAACACTATTTACACTAAATTAGTTATTCTAAAGTTCACTTGATTTCGCCTTCTATCGTTTTTATTTGTCACCAGCATTTTGAAGGTTTCTGCACTGCATCTAACTTTTAGTGTTGGGGGCCAGTATGACTCTGCTCTCTTTAGGAATAATCATTTACTTTTTCCTTATGAAAACTGTGACTTTTAAAATCTGTTTTATCTTGTGGTCTTTTGAAATTTCATTAAATTATGTCTTGTGTAGGTTCTTTTTTACACTTACTTATGAACACTTCGGACACTTATATATGAAGACTTGGAATTTACTGATGTTATTCTCATCTATTATTTCCTTGTTAATATAGTTTTCAATTTCAACTTTTTAAATTTTGTTTCCTAAAATTGTTATTACATATATGATGTAATTCCTGGAATATGTTATCTATGAACATTATCTTTTCATGTTTTCAGTTGAGTGATATTTGCCCTAATTTCGGAGAGTTTTATTAATACTTTATTTTGATCACGATTATTTCAGGAACTGTATTTTTGTATTATTATTAACTAGCGTCCATATTTTTTCACATTTTTAAATTTTTTATTTCTTTAGCTAGTATCACATTTCTGTTGCAGTACCACATCCAGGATACCACATTATTTTTAGTCATTATGTCTCCTCAGGCTCTTCCTGGCTGTGACAGTTTCTCAGACTTTCCTTGTTTTGATGACCTTGGTAGTTCTGTGGAATACTGGTCAGGTATTTTGCATAATATTCCTCTCTTGGGATTACCTAATATTTTCTCATGATCAGATTTGGATTATGTCTTTACCATTGAGGTATAGTGCCCTGCATCACATCATATTGAGGGTACAAACTATGAACATGACATCATTACTGATATTAACTGTATATTAACTGTGATCAGTGGAAATAGTGTTTGTGAGGTTTGTCCACTGTAAAATTACTTTGTCAGTCACCCCTTATTTCAATACTGTATTCTTAGGAGGAAAGATGCTTTCCATGGCCCACTCTTAAGGAGTGGGGGACTATGTTTCACTTCCTTTAAGATGTAAAATCTATTACATTATTTGGAATTCTCCTGCATGGGAGATGTCCCCTCCTCTCTATCTGTTTCTCTTTCTCTCTCTTTCTATATAGATTCATTAAATTGATCACTTATTTATATTAGTATAGCCTCTTGATGTTGCTTTCATCTTTGGTTGATTAAGAAAAAGGTTTCTAGCTATAAACATATGTGTGCAGGTTTTTTCATGGACATACATTTTCAAGTTAATTTAGTAAACATTTAGAAAATTGAGGTAATAAAGAGATATCCAAGGAAAGATGCCACTCAGTAGCCACAGGTTTGACTCAAGGTTTCAAAAGTTGGATGAGGTCTAAGAATATATTTTTCATCGAGGCAATACTTGAAAATCTTGATATGAGAGTATTTAACAAATCAGAAAGCTAACAGTTATCTTTAATAAATTTAAAATGGAAAATTGTTAAAAATAGTGATGGAATAGAGAGGAAGGTGAGAATAATTGTAGTTGAATTTGTATTCACTCTATTATTTCATTCTCTTATGAAAAAATCTATGCGTTTGCTTTTATTTCCTCTTTATGCCAGTAATGAAACAATTTTACGGTTGTTAAGTAACTTACTTCCACTCATACAATAAAAAAATGGAATAATTCATCTATTATATCCGAAGTATTTGTTCTTTCTACTAAAACTCACTGCTTTTCTACTAAAACTCACTTCCAATTTTCCTAATATTCCTAGCCATGAAATATATTAAAGAAAATCAAGGAAAAGTAAGTGTAGTTATTACATTAATAATTTATAAAAATTCTAGATTATACTGTCACTTTTTATTTTTAAGGACAACATTTGAAATAGCAATAAAATTGAATATTTTGTTTTATAAACTTCAGTTTAAATATTTCCTCAAAACTCATAAACTTATATTTAAGTAATATAAGCAAAGTTTTTATATGTTTCCTGTGGTATTTAAGCATATATCAGTCATCTAATATGGAAGTGCTGTTATGGAAACATTTTGCTGATAAATAAGTATGTGATTTTCAGGAAAGACTGTGCAAAATTGTATGGTTTATTGTTTAGTAAAATGTCTGTCAGCATTTTCTTTGTAATTGTCATTGTTTAATAATTTAATTTATACTAGCCTGTACTTGGTGTTCAAATTCTTCGGGCAAGTATTTTCACACTTAATGACTTCAGTTCACCTCAGTCACATTCTAGACAAAGAACAGATGGAAGTAACATGGCATACAATGTCTCATTCATCTAAAGTTATTTAAATGTCGGCCTCACAACATGAAGACTTGGTAGATGATTTAAATAACACAACCAGTTCCTTCACACAATAAAGAAAACAATCAGAACTATGTGAATATTATGGGAGATGAAAAGGAATAATACAGACAGTCAGAAAGAAAAAAGAAAGGAAACGGAGCTTTTAAAAAAGTGGGAAAAAGAAAGATCACTGCCTGTGTAACCTTTAATAACAGTGTGGGGTAAAACTGAGAATGATGGCTTTCTCATTTCCCTCCAGTATAATCTCCCTATTTAAAGTTCACTCTGCTTCACGTGAATAATGTATGTGGGCTGACATTCCAGGATAGGAAGAAATAACATGAGCCATAGTTTAATAAGCTTTAAGTGAACAATACCATCTCTTAATATACTGGAGAAGGGAAAGTAGAGTTCAGCAAATCGAGCCTCAGTAATTATTAAGCTTTTAAAAATATCAGTACTTAGATGGAGTAGAGCCAACATTTTGCTACTGTATTTTTAAGTAAGACAAAAGACATGGAAGTCCATTTTTGTTTTATTTTCCAGTACTGTTCTGTCTAGCACATGCAGCCAAAACTACATCATTTACAGAAATCCTGTGCTCTAGGTAAAAGAAAAATCACAGGATTGTTTCTAATATCAAAGACCATTAGGAAGGCAGGGCTGTAACATCTCATGGGTCAAGCGCTATAAAGGAGGAGGACTACTTAGCACAGATAAATTTTCTAAATAACTGAGGCTTCTAAATTAAGTTAAATCACACTTTCAATACACACTCCTTTATGTGTCATAATAGTGTGTCTTATATGAAGCTTTGCTATCTCACTTATGTTCCTGCACCTGCACTTCTTCTTCAAATCATTAGCTAGCCTTGACAATTGAATTTCTATACGTATTTCAAAGTCAGCTTTCCTATTTCCACTAAAAACCTGCTGTCCTTGTTATTGTGATAGCATTTAGTCTATGCATAAATTCGGAGGAAACTGACATTTTTATAGTACTGAGTCTTCCAGTACACGAATGCATATAAATACATCGAATTATTCAGGCAATTCATGACTTATGCCTATAATATTTCATTGTTCTCTGTATGGATGACTTTTATATCTTCCAATTGATATTAAAATGAAAAAAAGTTTTGTTTATCACGTTCCTAGACTTATCATTTAAAAAGCCCTTGTGGTGAGATCCCATGAAGCTTTCAGACAAAGGTATTTCCCCTATCCATGTGACAATGCATACTGGACACTGGAAAATAAGAATATATCATTGTACCATCTCTCTTTTTCCATCCCACCAAAAAAGGTTATTCTTCTAGTTAAATATCTAGAAATCATATGGACTAAGGCCATTGTGGTAAAACTCAGATATTTGACAAAAGAACCTTCAATGCTTGATTTAAGCCTAGGTTTTTTGTTTGTTTGTTTAGTATCTCTTGCTGCTCTTCTGTATAATATTATATTAAAATTTCACTTCTGCCATTTTGTGACAAGCTGTTACTGTTTTATGTTAAAATTGTTATTTTATTAATGTTGAGAATCCATCTTATACTCTTCTGTATTTTTATATTTTATGAGTAAAAATTTCTGGCCCTTTGTGACCACCAGGCACTGTTACTGCTCACGATTTCAGTCATTTGGCACGCGCCTCACCAGTTTCTTCACCTACATCTTCTGACCAGCATTAAACTCAATACTTAAGGGGATACTCTGCATACCTCCAGCGTTCTCTTTCTGTTGTGCGTTGTCCTTTCTGGTGCTCTGTCCTGTAAACTCTAATGTCCTTTTTACTCAGACTCTGAGCTTTTGTTTCCTGGGCCCAGGGTGTCCACCGGGTTCTGCCTGGTTTCCCACTCCCTACTGCCTGACCTGGAAACTCTTTCGCAGTAATAACTGGGGACAAATTTAGAGCTTGCATCATGTGTTTCCCACTTCTCAGGTATAACTGTCATTCATTTCTTGATGTCCAGTATCTTGAAAACTGTTGTTTTATCGATTGTATATATTTTGGTTTGTTTCAAGTGGGAGAGTAATTTCCCATCTCCATTAATTTAATATTTTTTTGAGTCTGGACAATGAAATATGCTCTCTGCTAGAAGAAACTTCCATATTTTGGAAATTCTTCATGACAAAGATTTTTATCAGAATACTTATACTGTCTTGTGCTGGAAGATTTTAGTAACTGATATATGAATCATTCTTTCATTGAATAGATAAAGTCCTAATTTGAATATGAAAAATGTCAAAATAATAAAGATACTTACAATATGAATAATACCCTTATTCTTTTCTGTTTGTAATAATGATATGATGAGAAATAAATACACACTCAATTTTAAAAAATCAAATCTTTGTGCTAATTTAATAAGACTTTATATAATTTTTATACTAATATTATTCTCTTATTGAAACATTTTGACATCTTATTTCTCTTTGAATGACCAAAACTGAGATGACATGTCTCCCACCATATGTGAACATTTGGCTTCATAAACCATGACTCATTTTTTTTATTAAACCTTCCATAAATGTATAACTTATCTCCTCAAACGTATTTACTTAACACAAAAAAAGCAAAGAATAAATACCAGTTAATTAATATGTTTGTTATATATTTTATGCTAGTTTTCTCCAGATAGGATGTGTTACCTTATATGTTAAGGTTTTTACCTCATATAGAAAATAAACCATGTGTTTGGTTTAATCTATATCATATTCTATGTGAGGCCTTAATAATGTTCTTTGAGTGTATTATTACTAAAAAGATAAGTTTGTAATTATGGCTAGTTATACAGTTTATTATAAGAATCATATTTTAACAGCTATGGAATCCTAGAACTATCTTGAAATAATAATTTTATTTCCATTATTAAAATATTTAAATCAAATTGTATAATTGTTATGTATGTGATTCTGATTGATAGAAGACAAGGCAAATTATCATGATCTTTCAAGAAAAGTTATTTCACTGAGTTTATCCAGTTTATAATTTAGATTGTATTAACCTAAATTTCAATTAATATCCTCTTTGACATCACTGGTTAATCTGAGATAAGAGGAAGAAAATATGAGTTAATCAATGAATGTGATATGAAAGTTCTTGACTTTTCATTTCAAAAGAGCAAAGAAAAGTCCCAGTTGCAACAATTTCATAATTTTTCAATTCTTCACTGATGATTTTTTCCTCGAAGGGTTACCTCATATCTGAGTCTGCTTCTGTTTTGTTACATTTGTTCATTTGTTTTATTTTTTTGATTCTGCACATAAGTGAAAACATGCAATATATGTCTTTCCCTGTCTGATTTATTACAGATACAGAGAACAAACCTTGGTGAGCAGAGGAAAGAGGGATGGAAGTAGGGGCAGACAGGTGAAGGGGATTAAGACATAAAAACTACTAGGTATAAAATAAATAAATTACAGTGAGGGAATATAGCCAATAATCTAAAATAACTTTAAAATGGAGTACAATCTATGAGAATATTGAATCACTATACTGCACACCTAAAACTAATATAATATTGTAATACAAATATATTTCACTAAAAATGTTACCTTATAAATATTTTTTAACATTTGTGATTATCTCATTGAGGGTGGTAAGGTAAAACTAAATCTTAAGTTTGCTTATATTCTAATGCACGTTTCTAAAATATACAAACGTGGAATTACATGAGAACCCAAGATGCATGCTAATAATATTATAAGCATTATATGACACATTATTCATAAAAATAATAGACTGGTGGTATTACTAAAATCTTTAAACACAATAAAGTGATAATTCAGAGGCAGGATGACCTTGATTGATAACACTAATCTATAAGCCAGTACTGTAATTTTGTAAAGGTAGAGATTTAATGAGCCCATGGTTTCACGCAATAAATAAGGAAAAATAGAACTATTACCAAAGTATGAACATTGTGCTATTTGCAGTGTTAGGTACTCAAAGGAAGTTGATTAAAACACTTGTAATATATACTGTGATGTCTTGTATTATGAATTAAAGAGGCCTTATTGTATCTTTTGAAATTCTTTAATACTCTTTTAAATTTAAACAGTATTTTTAAAGTAATTATTGAAATTGATAATAAACTTATTCTCTAACAAGTTATTTAAACTTACTGCTGTAAAAGATGCAGTAGAAGAAGAGTTCCTTCCTTACGTCATTCCCAAAACCACCATCACCCTAGGAATGTGGGAAGACTAATAGATTTGGGGATGTACTGATATAATTTGGTTACAGTTCAAGTTACAAAACAGAAGCAGAGGTGCAGAACACGGGAGTAGTAAAATGGAACTGGAGGAGATGCAGGTGTAAACAGGGCGATGGCATCTCTGTAAAGGGAAGAGAGGAGTGGCAGAAGGAGAGGCGGGGAGGCAGAAGGGAGAGCTTGGGTTTCCTGCTGAAGGGAGAGAGAGGGCAGGAGAACTTTACCGGTTCTCAGCTCCAGAACTCTGCCTTTTATTTCTAACATGATGGGCAGTTTCTTTAAAATCTCTTTTGCCTCTCAAATACCAGGAGTGTTTTTACAGACAGCTCTGAGCTCCCAATTTCCTTCACCTAAAACTGCTGTTACAGTATGGAGTTCCTGCTTTCTAAATGCATCTCTCCTTCGTGGCAGGTGCTGCCTTTTCTTTTCTTTTCTTTTTTTTTTTTTTTTTTTTTGAGATTTCTCACTTCTGTGCACCACATCCTACTCCCACCAAATTACTTTCTAGCTGGATCTACCTGCTTTCCCTGACGAAGCAGGCAAGATGGATGTTTTGTCTATTTGCAGTTTCTCCCACTCAGAGTGGGCCTTATCGTTGTGGGAGTGGGAATGTCCAGCAGATTTCTGCCGTGACCAGACCGGCCCCAATTCCTCCGTCATTCTGCTGTTGGGCCATGGCACCAAGGTTTCCGGCACCTGCTGTGATATTGTCAGTTGCTTTAGTCCACAGAGGTGCAATTTGGAGGCTGTGGAGTTTTGCTCTCTACTATTTCATTGAAAAGATTTTTGTTTTGATGTTTTCTCCTGTCTCTTATTTATTATTTCAAGCATGAAAAGTAAGACTCAGTCCTAGGCTTCAGCTATATTTCTAGCATATTGTTATTTGTCTATGTATAATTTTATAACAAAAACAAAAATAGCAATATTGGAATAGTAGAAAGTCATAAATTGAAATAAATGAAGAAGATTCAAGAGCAATAAGTGGGCTCAATGGATAATTAAAAGCACAAATGAAGTAAAAACAATATCACATAATTCAGGAAAACTAGCAGTTTTATATTACACCTGTTACTTTACTTTTCACTTTTCCTTGATAGAGGGTTCAGAGGTTTATATACTGTCAAGCTAAATTATTATTGCGAGATTGTTTAATGTTGGTTGCCTTCATTAGAAAGTTGGCTTCAAGAAATCAGAGGTTTTCTCCCTCCCTCCCCTTCTTCCATCCTTTCTATTTATTAAGTAACATTTCTCCAGCAGTAACATGTTTTCTTAATGAATGTATACATAAATAAATAAAATTAAAATATAGTGTAACATCTCAAATGTGCAGGGTTCCAAGCTAGACACAACTTTTGTAGTCCTTGAATTATGCCTAATTATTCTCCACCTCAAGGTCTTGGAACATACTATTGTTTTTGCCTGGAAGGTTTTCCTCACACTGTATACAATCTGCTCTTTGTCAGCCTTCAGGTCTTCAAAGGCGTCTCCCCAGCTATTCTCTGACCATCTTTTCCAAATGTAAGTCTCCGGCCCCTTGTTAATGTACTCACATGCTTTCTCCACAGTCCAGCAGAATGCCTCAAATACATTAGCAATATGATTAGCAATAATTACCATCTGCTACTTATGTTGAAAAAAATGACTCATAAAGTCATCAGAATTGTAAAAGCAAGGCAATCAAACTACAGATATGTAGTAGTTTATAGTTAGCTTTGAGTGGCATATTTTAATTGGTAGTATATTGCCAGTTATTTATATAAATTTGAAGAATATTGAATTTTTTATTGTAAGTATCATTTCTACTTTTTCATTCTGATTTCCTTTACTCTAGAAACTACTACACAATGTATTTCATGAGTCAAATTTTAGCAAAGTGTAAGTTACATGCTAAATTTATATAGTTCATAAATACAGGCCTTAATGTATTTTACATGTGATTTACTAACAAAGCGTATGAGTAATAACAGTAACATCATTAAATATGCAATATTTAATCAATAAAACACTTAAAAGATAAATGCACATCTGATGTTACACTCCATAATTTATTCAGCAATTCACTCAGAGTATATAAATTTTTATGGAAAATAATTCTCAGAAAATAGATAAAAAGATGCTTATCCAATAAAAAAATATTTTCTTTATGCAATACCTTTCTAATTTTTCATTTCAATTTGAAATAATTTTAATAATATTAATTTTAGAGTAAAACCAACTTGGGAAATATACTGAAAGCCATAATAATTTATAGAATAACTTATGAGATTGAACAGGTTAAATTCAGTGTATTGTTATGACCTAAAATAGAAATATTACTAAGCAGTTAATTAAACATCAAAGCAACTAAAGCACTTATTAGAACTACACCGATTTTTAGGACAAATTTGTTTTGCTTCTTTTGTTAATGCTGTTATGGGCTTCTTGTCTTATGGTACTACATTACTGAGAATGTTGGGATAAAATGTGAATGATAAGTGAATGAATCCAAAGATAAAAATCCACATACATTAGTTCAAATGAAAAGCAATTTCAGTTTAAGTGCCCAAAGGACTCTAAATCAATGATGAACTAAACAACATGTTTCAGAAAAATAAAAAATATGAAAACCCTAAGGGTGTAAGTATCCAGACATGTGGCCCTCTATTCACATGCTTTATTTTCACTATTGCCATCAATCAGTAATCCAGATGTCTGCTTCCAGCCCAGCCACAATTATAAATCTCTGAGAAGAAAATCCTATTGGTACAGATAATATGAATGTGCAAGGCAGTGGCTAGAAGCAAATTCTCTAAAGTTTCCCTTTTGACATTTAGATCATTCCTTTATTTCTTCCACAGTTTGTTTGTGTGAATGGTTTGAAATAATTCAGTTTTATGTTTATCTTTATATATGAGCAATTGTAATACTTTTGGATAGTCCATCTTTTACTCACCAGGATACTCTGATAACTGTCCATCACATGTTCTGGTCTGTGTTGTATTGATGGGTCTGGATATAAATATAGATATAGATACAGATACAGATACAGATACGGATATAGATATAGACATATACCAATGTCAGATTTTCTTAATATAACTTTGCAGTATACTTTGTTATCTGACAGAGTAGCTTTCCCTATAGAGTTTTTATTCTGAAAATTTTCTTTATTCGTCTTTGCTTTTCCAAATAATAATTTTTTAATCATTTTATCAAAATATAATTTACAATGTTGTGTTAGTTTCAATTGTACAGCAAAGTGATCCAGTTATATATATATATTATGTGAATGATAAGTGAATGAATCCAAAGATAAAAGTGTATATATATATCCACACACACACACATTTTTTCAGATTCTTTTCCATTATAGGTTATTACAAGATATTGAATATAGTTCCCTGTGCTCTACATTTGGTCTTTGTTGTTTATCTATTTTATATTTTATATATAGTAGTGTGTATATGTTAATCCTAAACTTAATTTATCCCTCACCCCATCACCCATTCTCCCCATTGGTAACCTTAAGTTTGTTTTCTAAGTCTGTGAGTCTATTTTTGTTTTGTAAATAAGTTCATTTATATCATTTTTTTAGATTCCACATGTAAGTGATATCACGTGATATTTGTCTTTCTCTGTCTGACTCACTTCACTTAGTATGATAATCTCTAGGTCCATTCATGTTGCTGTAAGTGGCATTATTTCATTCTTTTTTATTCCATTGTGTATGTGTGTGTGCATATATGTGTGTGTGTGTGTGTATATATATTTTATATACATATATATGTATATTACATCTTCTTTATCCTTCATCTGTTTATGGACATTTAGTCTGTTTCCACATCTTGGCTATTGTAAATAGTGCTGCCATAAACACTGGGGTGCAGTGTGTATTTATTATTTTCATTATATTTTAAAAACATTTCATAATTTTCTTTACAAAGTTCCTTCGCCTTTTTCATTACTCATTTTAGATAGATTATAGTTTTCTTACTGGTTTAAATAATAATTGAAAAAACTATATTTTTCTTACTGTTTGTTGCTAAATTGTAAAGGTCCAATTGATACTCTATTTTAAATGCTGTATCTAGCAGATCTAATGAACTTTATAATTCCAATCCACTTTGTTTTCTTTCTTTTTTATATTTACATTAATGTTAGCTGTGAATAATAATTTAATTTGTTCCTCCACCATTTCTATTTTCTTTACTTATCATGTTGGCTAAGATTTTAGTGGTGGGGCCAATCCCTTATGTTGCTGAATTAGAAGTACAAATAGCTTGTTTAAAGAGTGGTCCCTGATACTACATGGTTTCCTAGGTACTTGGCACATAGCTTTGCTTTCCATAATCTTGAACATGTTTTATCTGGTAGGGAAACCCTGGAGCTGACTGATCTTTATTTTTCTTTTCTGAATATTTTGCCAAAAATAATCAGTACTGACAATTTTATAGGACTTTTCTTAGGCCTTGTATCAGCTGACTCTGATCTTGGACCACACATCTTAATTATACAGAGATCCTGTTCTAAAGTTTTGAACTCTGATTTTTCTCCCAGCCTACTTCTCTAGAGATTGTATTCAATTCCAACTGCTTTTTTCCCTAGAATTACCTAAAATTTCTGCTCTTTTAATGGTACTTTTCTTATTTACAGTACTGTAACTATTCACTTTACTCTCATTTTGGAGCATTTTGTGTGGGAGAAGATGTGATTATGGCTTTTATTCTTTCATAGTGAGTCAGTTCTCACAATGTAGTCTTAAAATCACTGAAGTATAGTAATCAATCCATAAGATAGAAAAGACTATGCTGACAGAGGAAATGATTTGGCAGGGACATGCAACTTGAATCCCTCCAAAGAATTGTGAATAAAAGTTGTCACATGAACAATCTTTTAACAAATACAGAATTTGAAATGGATGGTATTTTTATTTTCTTTGGGTATTAATAAGTACCATAAATTCTCAATTATCAATAATAGTACTTTTATTGAGAAATTATTAGATGCTTAGCACTTCCCTAGTTATATTAAATAATACTAACTTACTCAGTTCTCACAAAAACATTAAAGAGGCAGGTACTACAATTATTCTCAGTTTTCAGATGACAAAAATCAAGCAAAAGATGTTACATAATTTGCCCAAGGCACAACATTCAGTTCAGCGTCCTCATTTTCCTAAAAATGCAGTGGCATACCAGAAAAGCTAGTGCTACATCCATGGTCACACTGTCAGGAAAGAGCTTCTGACCTTGCATTCAGTAAGCTTTACACTCCATCACCCAGCCCTTGGATCATACAGTATGGTCTGTGTCAGAATAAGCCTCATTTTCCCCAACTCACTTCCTTATTGTGCAGAGTCTCAATTTTGGTATCCTCCATGAAAAAAAGAACATTGTATGTAGGCAATGGTGACACATTCACCATTCTTTCACAAATAGAAATTCTGTATGTGTTGGTTCTAATCTACAGCATGAAGAACATATACAGTAGGTAATTTCAGTGCCTGGTGTTCTTTTTTCTTCCATAAAATAGAGCAGACTAAGAGTTCAAGCATTACAAAATAGGATGTTGTTGTTTTGCATTTCTTTGTAAAAAGGAGTCCCAACTGAGATTTTCTGAGATTTGGCTTTTGTTTTACCTCCTACAATAAGTCTTTCTGCTACCTGTATGCCAAGTTATATTGCACACCACCCTTCTAATATCCAGCAATACTCTCATTTATCACCATGACCACAAGATTGGATTATATACATGTATTATTATGCCTATCGTTCCCATTAAATTTGTATTATTCTTAAAACAAATTATATTTATATTGAGTCTCTATTGCCTATGATAGCACTTAATATTTGATAAGTGTAAAATACATGTTTGCTGATAAAGTGAATGCATGAAATTTATCAATTTTTTGGTAGACTGTAATTCAGTCACTTATTTCACATTTACTAAATAGCTTATTACTTTTGAAAGCAGACTGGGTGCTCAGAGGTAGGGATGAAGTGGGACTATAAGCTGGTTTGGGGAAGATGAACTTAACAAAACAATTGCCCTCAGTGAACAAACTATGCAAATAGTAAACTAACCAAATTCAGAACACACAATTATAAATGCACTCATTTAAATATATTTTTATATAAAATTGCAGTTTCTAAGGTGGCATTATGTTTGTAGAAACTTTAGGAAGTAAATAAATGTTTGACTACATTTTGCTTTTAAATTTTAAAAAATCTTTTAAGTTCTCTGCATTCTTAGTCCTTTATGATAAATGAACTCTATTTATATTTATATGAACAAAGCATAAGCAGTTTGGGGAATTGATTTTATACTTAAATTGCACTATAAATTGATTTACAAGGGTAAGTGGTCTTCAATGGGCCATTAAGATTGATGACATTCATCAGTATGTTGCTGGAATAAATAGAGATTTATATCTCTCTTAATAATGAAAAATTACTTGCATTTCCAATAGACATAACAAAAGATTATGGATTACCACATGCACACATATACAAACATAGTTTTTATAACCCTCCTTATTTATTCTGTTTAATGTCTCAATGTGTAATGACTAACTTCATTCTTTCAATAATACAAAGCAATCTGGCAAGTATAAATCTAAGGAAACCACCACATGTAAAGCCTAAATAGTTTATAAAATAGAGTTAATAAACTCAGTATGATCTTTTATTAATTTAATTTATCACTTATTTATTAATTCTTCCAACTTGTTTCAGTGATAGATCTGAGAAATATTTTTTTTCTCTGTCTGAAATAATGTTTTCTAGTCTCTACTTTCCAAATATTTGAAAGGTCTTGACAAATCACTGGACATCTTAATCTTTAAGTTCCCTAAAATAAATAGGAAATTGCTATTATGCTTTAATCTCCTTTACCTTCCCCATAAATACTATTAAAAACAAGAAAAGATATTCAGAAGTATTATAAACATTGTCCACCATGTTAATTTTTATGTAAATTGTATTCCTATTGAAGATTATGATATAATTCTCAAAGTATATGCTTGTACATTGAAAACAGGGTTCCTTGGAGCTTTTAACTATTATCTTACACAGAGAATCATTTTATTCCCTTGATATAAACTTTGTATTATTTAAATAACTTACTATTTTATTTTATTTTCAATGAAAACATAAATAAATTCTATCACTAAATGAGGTTAAGAAAATGTCAGCACTTGATATAGATTATTTATTCTAGACCTTTGCAGCAAGGTCTAATGAATGGTATTTTGGAATATTATGTACAACAGCCAATAAAAATGTAGTGACAACATTCTTAGAACAATAATAACCCTGTCATAGGCATAAAAGAATATTACCCCGAGCATAAGCACACACTTTTAATCTAAAAAATGCAATATGAGAGAAAGTTTTAGGCTGTTAAATAAAAACTAGAACTTAATAGTAGTTAAAGTGGTAAAAGTAGATTTTTTTCAGGAACTACTGTAATCACAGAAAAGAAACATCAGTATAGAACTGGCTCAATTCCAAATACAACCAGAACAAGTGAGGATTTATACTGAAGGAGTAGATTAGGGGGATGAGAGTCAGTGGGTGGAAAATTATAGAGAAGAGACATCAAGAGTAGGGATGCTTCTTGCTAAGCTGACTTAACAGGATTCTTACTGAAGGTCGGCCAGGGTAATCAGATATTGAGAGTGATCAGATGTCAGCGGTGGGGAATCCTTTCTAAACTGACTTAGTAGGATTCTTGCTAAAACTGTACGTGCAGGTCCCACACGGATGGACACCAAAGCCCAAGGTTGAGTGCTAGCTGAAAAGACGCCTTAGAGGAACCTGACTAAAGTTTGATCAAGGGAAGTAAGTGTCTTTGTCAAGGGGTGTTCTACCTTGAAGAAGGAAAGAGAAGTTTTTACAAAGACTTAGCAGTAAAAGTCCAGCTGGTTTCATTACTAGCTGGACAAAATCAGTTCTCAGAAGAGTAAAATTTTCTTGGAGTTTAGGAACCATTTTGTTAGGCAATTTTTGTTTAACCAGAGAGCTGGAGAGGATGTTGGGGGTTAAATTCATGTAAGGGTTACAGTGAAAAATGTTTTTCAGGGCCTTTCATATGAAAGTTCCATGAAAATAATAAAATAACTAATCAAATACTTCTTTGTAAACTCTAAAATACTTTAAAATTACAATTATAATCATTATTATTATATAATCATTATAAGGTTAAGTAATGAGTGCTAGGTATGCAGTAAAAGAATATGGATAGAGGAATGAACTTTACAGAGATAGTGTGAAGTAAGAGTAAAGACAAAGAAACAGAATTGTGTAGGGAAAAGATATATACACAATCACAATATACAAGGGAATTCATGATGAACTATCCTTATGGAGAGACAGTGGGGAGTTTGGTAAAGCTTTTTGCTCGCAATTTGAGCAAAAAATTGAGAGTTCTAGCATTCAAAATAAATACCATATATTTCATTTTTATAAATGTTTGGTTCAAAGTACAGTTTTATGCATTATTTTATTTATGAAAGATTTTAGGTTCTGAATAGTTTATCTTATTATTTCAAGTTGGTGACTATATCTATAAATACCACTCAAACTTTTAAATTGTGCTACATTGTGCAACTAAATACATATTTAAAACTAATCTGTTTCTTAATATCATAAGGGGAAATTATGTAGTCACTTATAGCAATTATTTATGAATAGGAAAAAATCATCAAACCTTTTTTCCACTTTTCTGAAGGTAAATAACTTAGCTATCTGCCATTTAAAATCAATGTTCTGCATTAAAAAAAAACAAAGGCTAAACTATTTTGCACTTAAATGGAAATATGCAACTCCTTTACATGACAATGATGCAGCAGAAAAGGTCATTTAAAATAGACTAGTTATTAAAAGTAAATAGACTCAAATATAGTACTTCACTAGAAAACACATCTTTAAGCTTAAAAGGTGTATGCAAAAAAGTCCAGTATGTATTATTCAAGTTACAACTTGTAAAGTATCCAAAAGTCAGAATATCTAAATTTGGAGGAACCAAGAATTAAATTTTGATAGTGTTTTAATTCAAAATTATAAAGTGTTTGCAATCATTAATGGCTCAGACTGGTGAATCCACTAAATCACTTAAATATATTCTAAGTGTGAGAGTCAATTCCTTATTCACTAACCTCTAGGCAACTTGCCTGACATAAAGTTTTCTATTCACTGTGACAACTTACTGTGTCATTTAATTTTGGTTTCAGTTTTTTAAATATTTAGATGCCTGTATCCTATTGATAACATGGTTTAATTAATTAAAGTGAAAAACGAATAATTTCAAGTGCATATTTGAGTAGACCATTATTTATCTTTCTGGAAGTCATTTCATTTATATGGTAAACACAAATATAATACTCAATAGTTGCACAAGTGAATATAAAAAAGCAGTATTTTTTTCTTTTGTTTTAGGATTTTGAAATATGGAACAAAAAATAAATGTGTTAATGAAAACTACACCAAACAAGAGAAGACAGAAGTTGACTTTGTTCCAGTGCTGTGGCCTGTCACCTCACCTACCCCTTCAATTGACTGTCACTTGAATGAGCTAAAGTATATATAGTACCTAACTCTACTTCTTCATGTATTAGGCTCCCAGAAAATCTCCCTACAGAAACTTTTTGCCCTTTGGTAGGATATAAAACATAAGGTAATAATGAATAAATAAATTAAGTGCAATAAGTGATGGCAAATAAATGAATGGACTTGAAAAAACTAGCTTAAATAATTTAGATTAATATATACACCTGTTGTTTTCCAAGAAGCATTTTTCATACAGCAGTTTTAGGTACTGCAGATAGAAGTTTAGAAAATAGCTTAAGTACTTGTTTATTGATTTCTGTTCAGCCTAGGGCTACTCTAAAGTAAACAGGTTTGAGGAAATAGAAAAATTATGATGAAAAGTCAGGAGGAAAGGAAACACGCATTTTTAGTGCTTGAAAATCAAATTCTCTGAAATTCCTGTCTTGCATAATTTTTAAATGATATCATGTATATGCTTGCTGAAATTTATTCTAACATATAAAATATATTATAATCTCTCCTTTATGTGCAAATTTATCTGCCAAATGAGCCTTCATTAGATTCTTAGGCCAAGAAAATCCATTTAAATATGGTGCGGTGTTGTATATTTAAAGCTCCATACTTCAAAAAATATAATTTAACAATTTGTTTCTCAAGTAAATAAATATATAATATACACAATGTATTAAATATTTATTGAATACATGGTAGCCACTCCCACTATGTTATTTATTCTTTTTCATATTACTTAATTTGATGCATATCATATATGAGAAGTATCATTAACATTTCACTAAGGGGAAAACTAAACACTGAGTCACATAGTATGAGGCTCCCAAATGAAGATCTGAGACTAGGACTATTTGAAATCTTCACTCTTACACTGTCTAATTGGAGATGTTTTTCAGTTAACCTATCAGAGGTTAAATAATATACAGAGAACATCAAATTTTATATTTAGGCAAATCCACACTCCCGGGCTTCTGGGCATCATCTGGGACTTAGTGCTGTAATTCTTTTGATAGAACATGCCTGTTCTCTACTGGAGAATGTGAGAAGACAAAATGGCATGATACCTTCTATACGTCTATACTCTTGTCAGCCTGAGAATTATCTTCCCAAGCATACCACACTAGGATAAGTTCACTGGAAGTATTTCCTTACTGAAAACTCAGGATACTTTCAGAAGTACATTATAATGTAGAAAGGGAAATGATTGTTTTCACTGATTTGCACTTTTCCATGTGTCCCAGGGGAAGTAGGTACTTAAACACCTGACACTCATGATATATTTTTAAATATGGTTTCTATCTCTTTCAGGTTTAAGAAACAAAGTCTTGGATTACTATCTGTTACTATTTAACAGCCCAGTTTATGGATAATAATGGGAATTTGACTTTCTACACCTAGGATTGCAAACAATAATAGGCATGCCCTGAAGTCACCCATAAAGTACCCTATTGTAAGTTCAAATCAAAGAAAGACGGGAACTTTCTAAACTAGATGGCTTCTGTGACCCATTTCTGGGAAACTCTGAACACTACACTTCAGCAGTAAAGCAGATTAGTTTTCCTTTTTGTAAGGCTTTTCAGCAGCAGTGGTGCCCAGGACTCAGAGTTAAGAAAGAAGCCTTTGAATAACATAAACAAATTCTTAAATTTTTTATAATATATAAAACTATAAAATATGAATATATATAGCTTTATATGATTATATATTGAAACAAATTTATAGATGGAAAACAAGCAAAACCATAAACTCAATGACATTCAAATTTGCAGCATTATTTTAACGTGATAAATAATGCTATCCTACTCACTTGTTTCAGTATGCCGATGCCACTCTGTGTCACGTGTGGTTAAATTCCCCCAACTTTCCTCTTTATTTGAATTACTGTGAACTCTTCATGTGGTTCAGGGGCCATCAGTTAGTTAGAATCTTCTTCATAATTTTACTTCTGTACTTCCTCATCAATTGGCAACAATTTTTATCGTGTTACTATGATGCTCTAAAAAATGGAAATTCAGTCCCTGAAGTAGCATGATTGTATGTAATTACAAACTTTTCTTCTGGATGATCCACTGTGTGTGTGTGTGTGTGTATTTAGGTTATAATAAAAATGAAAATCTAAAATGAAATCATTCTCATAGAAAACTTGTAAAAGCCAAGCTTAGAAAACAATGAAAGGAAACACATTCTCCTGTTGAATAGGACTTCTTCCTAGTTTTTTTTAAATTTAGACTGTAAAAAACAACATATATTATCTCTAAATTTGATAGTGTAACCAGGGTTCTCCTTATTTTCTAGTGAACAGAATACTTTGACATCAAATATTAACCTTTCCATAGAAAATAATTTAATTATTAATATCAATAGTAATTCTTATATATGTATTCCTCAAAGCATTTTGTGTAAACTCTACCATGTTTTAAACTTTATTACTACTACCTTTTGGTAATATTCCTAATACCCAAATGTGTATTCTTCAAAGGCAGACACCATTGATGTGGAATAGTACCTAGTTTAACATCTGATATATAGTTGAATATTTGTTGCATAATTAATAGATAGATAAATTATTTGAAACAATACACATCAAAATCATAATTGTAGAATGATTAGCCATAAATTTTCTGATTTTTAAATAAAGATCTAATTTTATTTTATTTTTAAAATAAACATCTAATTTTAAATGTCTGCATTTTAATCTCCTTCACTCTATAGTTGGTCAACTCCAATGTAATAAATCCTCAGTAACCTATTTTATCTCTTAGTAGATTTGAAGACATTGACTTGATATATAATGATGGACAGTTACTACTGCTGTATGTATCCATTTCAGCATTCTAATCCCTTCTTATTTTTCTCCATCAGTGGTATACTGGGAAAGGCATGACTACGTACTGAGTATAACTGTTAAATGTGTCTCAAAAGGCACAGGTGAGGCTTTCCAAAGCACTGTCTCTTTTTAATGTCAATGTATTTTCTGCCCTCATAAAGTTTTCCCTTTATGAGTGTTCCCTGTAATGTCTTTAAGGCATAAAAACAGCCAATTTTGTTCTTATATATTATACATGAGAAAACATTTAAAATATCTAATTCTTATTAGTCTCCTATAATGCCTTCTTAAGCACTCCTTAGATAAGCTACCTTATGTTAAATAACTTACAAAATTTCTCTGCAGTTCCCAGAGTTCTAAAATAGTATACTAACTCATTATTTTTAGTGTCATTTAAAGGAAAGATTGGAAAGGAGAGAGATGCTCTAAATGTATATGGATCCCTTTAACATTGCTTAATGAAGGCTTGCAGTTATCTTTAACACAGAAAAAACATCTTGCTATGAAACATAGCTTTAAATTTTATCTCCTTTTTTGGCATTTTAAAATGTAGTACACATAAAGATTAAAAGTAATTTAAGAGCACTTGTGATAGCTTTCTTTATTCATCCCCAAGAAGAAACATTTACACCCACTCTGTGTTTAAGAAAAATAGCCTCACAAAGATAGTTGGCATCTCCTGTGTTAGCAGATTAGTAAAATTCAATAGAAAAGCAGCATTTCCATTTTTAAGAAAAGTGGAAAAAAAAAGGTGAAAAGAATGAGTACTACTCTGTAGCACTCAGATCTTGTAGAGGATTAAAAATGATAAATTCTGGTTTTAAATGTTGATTAATCACACTTTCAAGTACTTAGATACACTAACCCACATACAATTTGCAAAGTAGCAACTTAATAAAAGGGGTAAATATTTGAGAAAATGTATTTTTATTAATTGCACTCCAGATTATCTTGTGCAATTATTATGGTGTTTTTCCAGCAATTCAGACTGACAGAAAAATGAGTTACACTAGAAAATGTCTATGTAGCATAAAATATGACAATAATGAAAGAACAGACATAGAAAGACACAAGCCATGTAGTAAACACACAACATTATGGCAGATGCAAATCCTATCACATCATTAACTACATTATCTAACAATGGATGAAAACTCTAATTAAAAGCAGATATCAGCAGAATGGAAAAAAATACATCATGGAAAGAACAATGAAAAGAGAACTACAGTGGCTATACAAACATTTGGGGGAAAAAGACTTTAATAACAAATGTTACTAGATCAATGAAGAGCATTTTATAATGATAAATAGCAATTAAATTATAATAACTATAAATACATATGCACCTAACAATAGAGTTCCAAAATACCTGAAGCACAAACTGACAGAATTAAAGGAAGAAGCTGAAACTTTAAAAGGGTTGGGGACTTCAATATACCACTTTTAATAAAGAGTAGAATAACTAGGCATAAGTTCAACAAAGAAACAGAAGACCTGAACAACACTGTAAACCAACTAGACCTAAAAGACTTCTGTAAAACAATTCACCCAACAAGAGCAGAACACACATTCTTCTCAAGCACACATGGAATATTTTCCAGAATCAACATTTTTGCTAGGCCAAAAAAGGAAAAAAAAAAGATTTTACCAAACTTACATAATTTAAATTATAAAAAGTATCCTTTCCAACCACAATGGAATTAAACTTGAAATCAAGAACAAAAGGAAAACTGAGAAACTCACAAATATGTGGAAATTAAACAACCAACCCTGATAACACATCATAAGTAAAAGAATGAAAAAAGAAATCACAGGGAAATTAGGATATGATTTCAGATGAATGCAAAAGGAAACACAACATACCAAAAGTTACGGGATACAACTAAATCAAGGTTTAAAGAGAAATTTATAGCTAAAAGACAAGTATTGTAAAGAAGAAAAATCTCAAATCAATACCTTAACCTTCTACATTAAGAAACCAGCAAAAGGACCAAAAACTAAATCTAAGTAGCCAAAGAAAGGAAATTTTAAAAAAATAAGTGTAGTCTAAATAAATTAAAGAGAGATCAGAAAAAATAGAGGAAATCAAGAAAATCAAAACTTGATAATTTGAAAAGATCAAAAAAATGGAGAAAACTTTAGTTGGACTGCCTGAGAGAAAAAGAGAGAAGACTCAAACTAATACAATGAGGAATGAAAGAGGGGACATTAATACCAGCCTTCATCAGCCTGACATCACTATCCAAAAGAAAAATGATTGTAAGGGAATACTAAAAATATTAGATAAGTAAGATTAAATGGACAAATACCTAGAAATACAGAAACTTCCAAAACTGACTCAAGAAAAAAACAGATAACCTGAAAATACTTATAAGTTAAGGACAAAGCCCAGACTCAGATGGTTTCACTGGTAAATTCTATCAAACGTTTAAAGAACAGTTAATGTCAATTCTTCGAAAGCTCTTCCACAAATAAAAGAAAAAGGATTGTTTATACACAAATGATTTTAGCAGTATTATCTATACAAGTAAAAAGGCAGAAAAGAATCTAAATATCCATCAACTAATGCTTGGATAAACAACATGAAATTTATAGACACAATGAAATATTATTTGGCAATAATGATAAATACTGATGAATATTGATGTCCTATACTAAACAAAAAAAAAGCAACCCACAAAATGCCACATATTGCATTAATGCATTTGTATGAAATGTCCAGATTAGGTAAATCTATAAAGATAAAAGTAATTTACTGGTTCCCTAGTGTTTTTGTTGGGGTAGGCAGGAGGGAAAGGACAGTAACTACTTAATGGGTACAGAACTTATTTTGGGGATGATAAAAATGTTCTACAATTATATTGTGGTAATAGTTGCACATCTGTGTGAATATACAAAAAAAGTGAATTGTGTATTTCAAATTGATGAATTTTTTAATGTGAATTAGATCTCAACATAAATTATTTTAAAAAGCAAAGCAATCTCTTTTCATAGACAACATGATTTTGAAAACACAAAATCTTAATGAATTTACAAAGTATATTAGAACTAATAAGTAAATCTAGAGAGGTTGCAAGGCATTTTTAATATACAAAATCTATTTACATTTCTATATCCTAGCAAAAAGCAATGAAGAAATAAAATTTTAAAATAGAATTTTAATTAGCAAACAGAATCCAACAGCACATAAAAAACTTCACATACTATGATCAAGTTGGATTCATCTGAGGGACACAAGGATGTTTCAATATACACAAATCAATCAATATGATACACCACATCAACAAAAGAAAGGATAAAAATCACATGATTATCTCAACAGATGCAGAAAAAGTATTGCATAAAATTCAACACTCATTTATGATAAAATCTCTCACCAAAGTGGGTATAGGGGAAACATCTCAACATAATAAAAGCTATTTATGACAAACCCACAGCCAAAATAATACTCAATGGTGAAAAGTTGAAAGCCTTCCCACTAAAATCTGGTTCACGACAAAGATACCCACTCTCACTACTTCTACTCAACACAGTATATACAGGAAGTCAAGACAATCAGATAAGAAAAAGAAAGAAAAGAGGTTAAAAGTGTCACTATAAGTGGATGACATGATTCTATATACAGACAATTCTAAAGGTTCCACATAAAACCTACTAGAGCTGATAAAAGAACTTGGCAAGTTAGCAGGATACAAGGTTAATATACAGAATTTAGTTGCATTTCTTTATACTAAAAATGAAACATGCATGCATTTCTTTATATTAACAATGAAACATGTAACATGTAAATCAATGAAGTTAGAACACTCCCTCACACCTTACACAAAAATAAACTCAAAATGGCTTAAAAACTTAAACATAAGACAAGACCCTGTAAACCTCTTAGAAGAAAACATAGGCAAAACATAATCTGACAAACTTTAGCAATGTTCTCCTAAGGCAGTCTACCCAGGTAATAGAAATAACAGCAAAAATAAACAAAAGGGACCTAATTAAACTTGTAAGCTTTCGCACAGCAAAGGCATAAGCAAAACAAGAGAAAGCCAACAGAACGGGAGAACATATTTGTAAATGATGTGACTGACAATTGCTCAACTTCTAGAATATAAAACAGATCATATAGCTTAATAACAAAAACAAAACAGAACAAAACAAAAATCCAAAAATTGGCAGAAGACCTAAACAAGAAATTCTCCAATGAAGACATGCAAATGGCTAATAGGCACATGAAAAAAATGCTCAATATCGCTAATCATCAGAGAAATGCAAATCAAAACTACAGTGAGCTGTCATCTCACACCAGTCAGAATGGCCATCATTCAAAGTCCACAAACAATAAATGCTAGAAAGGGTATGGAGAAAAGAGAACCCTCCTACACTGTTGGTGGGAATGTAGTTTGGTGCAACTGTTACGGAAAACAATATGGAGATTCCTCAAAAACTAAAAATAAATTTACTGTTTGATACAGCAATCCAACTCCTGGGCATATTTCTTGGGGGAACTCTAATTCAAAGAGATACATGCACCCCAATGTTCACAGCAGCACTATTTACAATAGCTAAGACATAGAAACAACCTAAAAGTCCATCGACAAGATGACTAGAAAAAGACTGTGGTATATTTATACAGTGGAATACTACTCAATCATTAAAAAAGAATTTTAAAATGCCATTTGCAGCAACATGGATAGGCCTGGAGATTGTCATTTAGAGTGAAGTAGGCCAGAAAGAGAAAGAAAAATACCATATGATATCACTTATATGTGGAATCTAAGGAAAAAAAAAAAAATAAAAACCAAAAATACAAATGAACTTATTTACAAAACAGAAACAGAATCATAGACATAGAAAACAAACTTACAGTTATCAGAGGTGAAAGGGGATGGGAAGGGACAAATTAGGAGTTTGAGATTTGCAGATACTAACTACTATATGTAAAACAGATAAATAACATTTCTCCTATATAGCACAGGGAACTATATTCAACATCTTGTAGTAACCTATAATGAAAAAGAATATGAAAGGGAATGTATGTATCTGTGTGACTGAAACATTATGCTGTACACCAGAAATTGACACAACATTGTAAACTGATTATACTTTAATAAAAAAAATAGAATTTTCAGAAGTATAAAAATTAAATACTGAATACAATGATTATGGGAGAAATCAAAGAAGACATAAAGAAACTGAGATATGTTCTTTGGAAAGGATGACAATATTGCTGAAAACAGATATATTTTTTCAAATTGATCTACAGATTCAACAAAGTCTCAGTCAAAATCTGACCAAATTTGTTGAAGAGATTGAGAGACTCATTCTCAATTTGTACTGAAGCACCAAATAGCAAGAAAATGAATACAAGAGAAAAAAGAATATCCCCTTTCCCCCCAAAATGGAAAAAGAATAACAAGGATAGAAGACTTGGTTTCATAATGTACTCAGAAAGCACGGTAATTAAGACACAGTAATTAGATTATCAGGCAATGAAAGATGATCATTACTGAGAAACAATAAACAAATGAGATGAGCCCTACAATGGTCTCTGCTTATTTCACTGAGAGAGCTCCAGGCTGTGCAGTACAGGAAGGTGTTAGCCAAGATAAGACTGGCTTTTTCTAGGCATTCCGGAGTGAGAGCGGAGATCCCAGGAAGACCAAGTTGACTAGAGTTCACAAGACACAATGCTGGAAAGGAAAGGGTTGAACAGAGAGGACTCAAATCCAACCATGTAAGGAAATCACCCAAGATATAGGAAGGAAGTACTCAAAAAAAAAAAAAAAAAAAGATGTAAAATATTCATGTAAGCAGGAAATAGCTGTTCCAAAAAGGAACATTATTATCAAGATAGAAATAAGTCAAAAGTCAAAAGGATTAAAAGTGGGTATATATTTGTATATATTTATATACAAACACACTAATTACACTAGAATAATATTAGCTGAAAACTAGTTAAAAGAAAACACAAGTGGTTATCCAATGTAGACAATGTTTTTATAGAAACAATATTATTAGGAATAAAAAAGTCACTTCATAATGGAAAAAGGTAAATTCATCAATTTATCAAGAGGACATAACTGGCCCCTAATAATAGAGCTACAATATACATGAAACTAAAACTCGTAATTGCAAGGTCCATAACTATATTCAGAAACTTAAATATTCCTCTCAAATTTTGATAGAGGAATTAGGCAGAAAATCGTAAGAATATAACAGATTTGAAGCAATTTGGCTTCATTGTCATTTTAAAAAACTCCATCCAACCACAGCTAAACACAGATCTTTTCAAGAACAGAAAAGATCTTTATTAAGATATACATGTATCCAGAAATATACAAAGAGCTCTCAAAACTCAATCAATGAAACAGGCAAGCCAACAACACTATAACATTGGGTAAGATTTAAATGGATATTTCACCCAAAAAAATATATAGCTGACAAATAAACACAGGAAAAGATGCTCATCATTATCAGTTATCAGGAAAATGCAAATTAAAATCACGATGAGATACTGCTGCACACTTACTCCAATGGCTAAAATTAAATAGATGGACTATACCAAATGTTGCAGAGGATGTGGAGCAACTTGATCTTTAATACACTGCTGGTGGGAATGTAAAACAGTACAACCTTTTTTTTTTTTTTTTAATGTTAAACATACATATACTATATAATGCTGCCATGGTGTATAGAATCAAGTTAAAGAAAGCAAATGGCTTTAAAGTAACTTTCCACAAATGTTCATAGTATTTCTGCAAAAGTCCCAAATTGGAAAAAAAAATCCATAAACAAATGAATAGATTAAATGTTATTTATCCACACAGTGGAATACTACTCATCAATAAAAATGAATGAACTATTGATAACCTCAACAACATAGATAACTCTCAAAAACAGTATGTTGATAGAAAGAATTCAGGCAAAAAAGACCATAAATTGTATGATTCCAATTATATAAAACTCTAGAAAATATAAACTTATCTAGAGTGACAGGAAATAAATGATTGCTTTGAAATGGGCAGGGAGGGATAGGAGTGAGAGATTATAAAGGTGCACAAGGAAACTTGAGGATGGATATGTTCATTATCTTGATTCTAAGTGATGGTTTCACAAATTATACATCTATCAAAATTTATGAAAATCTACACTGTGCAATATTCTGTATGTTAACCATATTTTAGTAAAGTATTTAAAAAGTACAAAGTATACCACAATAAACGTATTAAAAAATAAACTTAAAAGTTAATTGGCAAGGTATAGGTGGAGAAAGTCCTTAAAAAAAACACTAACAATACAAAATGCCTTTGAAGATACAGAGCACTTAGAACATGCATACATTTATCATTTTAAATGGTAAGCGTTGGATAACTTCTTTCAAAATTAATGATTCTACTAGTGTATGATCCAACATTTAAATAATCTCTGAGTTATTTAGACAATAGAAAGGAAATATGTGTCTTTAAAAAGAACTGAAAAAGATTATTTACACCAGCCTTATTCATAGCAGTTGAAATATTAAAAAATAATCCCAATAATAATCAATAAAAAGGAAGGAAATTGTGGTATATTTATACAACAGAATACTATTCAATAATTCAGAAAAGAAACTAGAGATAAACACAAAGATATGATGAATCTCTAAAACAGTATGTATAGTAAAAGAATCCAGAACATCATAGGAAATATAATAAAAGCAGAACTAATCCACTGTTTGTTTGGGGATGGGATGGGGACTTGAATGGGAAGGTCAGAATAATGAATTTTGTGGGAAAACAGATTTGTTTTGTACCGTTTGGTCTGCACGTTACAAGGATTTTTGCAATTTTCAAAATTCAATTAATTAACCATTTAAGGTCACTATATTTTATTGCATGCAAATTACACCTCCATATAGAAGAATTACAACCATATATACTATATAAAGTTAACTGTATAAACTTAACTATATACATGCAATTATATATTAATTTTTCTCAGTTTTTATTTTGAGCAGAAATTTTCCCATTGCAGAAGACATATCAATCTATATATTCTGAACCCCTTCTCTTTTTCAGGTTTATCTGTAATTTGTACTTAAAATGTCTTCTGTACCACTTTCAAAGACCCTTTCTCTACTTCTCTGTTACTATAGAGGCACTACAATTACTCCTCTCCTGTGCTATCCCAGGTCTTGAAAATTTCTATGAGGCTAAGACCCCTTTTCCAGCTATGCCACAGTTATTTCTTTCCTCTGGGTCTGCTAGCTCTTTCAGGGTTTTAATCAGGAAATTGAGCATTTATTTTTTTCTAGATTCAGGTTAACAAATATATCTACCCTGCCACCTCCCTGAACCATGAATCATAAAGCTGGCTTCATGTTTGCTCCCCGTGTAAGCCACCCCTCTCCCATAGACACCCAGACACAAATGTGTTTATGTTCTCCTTACTTCCACGATGGCTATCTTAGTCCATCTGGGTTGCTGTGACAAAATACCATAGGCTGGGTGGCTTACAAACAATGCTAAACTTTTTTCCCTCACAGTTCTGGAGACTGAGAAGTACAAGATCAAGACACTGGCAAAGTTAGGCTCTGGCGAAAGCCCGCTTCCCGGTTCACAGACGGCGGTCTTTCTGCGAGTCCTTATGTGTTGGAAGGGACAAGTGATCTCTCCGAGGTCTCTTTTATAAGAGTATTAATCCCACTCATGAGGGCTCCACCTTCATGACCTCATCACCTCCCAGGGCCCCCACCTCCAAATACCATTACATTAAAGATCAGGTTTCAATATATGAATTTTGAGAGAACACAGATATTCCATCTATAGCAATGGCTTTCCTTCATCCACGAAGGTACAACAATTTCTTACTGCTATGACAGGGAGTTGAAGATTACATCTTATTCATTATATATTTTGCCTAAAACTTTTCTGTCTGCCATGAGCCCTTTCCATTTTCTGACTGAGAATTACAGATGGTATCTAAAAATGGCAGTAAGCGAATCTTCTTTATCTCTAATTAAGTTGTAATACACCTCCATAAAACACTGAGCACTGGCTGCTCAAAAATAAGAAACATGTTAAAAGAAGGAACGTAAAATAATTTCTCTCCCACAGTCGTATATTATTGTTTCTCAAAACCATTCCTGTGTTCCAGAGTTCATTCATAAAAGCCTACTTAATTCTTACCAGATCTCCACATACTTTTTTCAGTATGTTATTGATCAAATGATTGTTTATTATTTATTTCAAATTACTATGTGCAAAACTCCCTTCATTCAATCTCACAGAAAATCAGTAGCCAGCTATGCTTAACTTCCATCCATTTCTTACCCTTACTGTCACCATTTTGGTCAAGCAGTGATTATCCCTTACTTAAACTGATTCAACAGCTGCTTCTCTCTTGTTACCACCACCACAGCACCATTCTCGTACCACCACCATTTGTAATCTGCCCTCTTCATGTTCAGACCTTTGTGGTTCTTTGAAGATGCCATACTTGTCATCTGGAACTTTCACACATTCCATTCCTTCTACATGGAAGGGCTGTTCCTTTCTCTCTTTAACTAACTCCTACTTATTATTTTAGTCTCATTTTAGAGGTCACTTTCACTATAAAGTTTTCCTAAATACTTAACAAAGAAATTATATGCCCTTTCTGTGGGCTGCTTCAACCTCTTGAAGTAAGGCCCATCCTAGTTCTTATCATATTGCACTTTAAATGCATATTTACTTATCTGTCTCTCCCATTAGAAACTTGAGGGCATGTACTATCTCATTTATTGAAGTATTCCTTATATTTAAAACTAACTTTCATGATTAGTGTTTTATGACATTTGTGAAGGAATGAATAAAAAATACTATTAATGCATGAGGACAGAAGTTAGAATTCAAGGTTATTTATATCATGTAGACTTCAATAAGTATTACACCATTTATCAATAAAACAAGACAGTGAACTTTTTCTGATTATACTGCAAGACAAATTAAGTATCTGCTTGATATATAGGCACTTCTAACTTTATCTAATCACATAGGTATACTGTAGAAGTTTTTGATAATTTAACATGCATAATTTCATATTTCAAGTTATAGAATATTCTCTAGTAAGGACTAAATGTTATACAAGCAATATTGAGGTGTTTTGTTATAAGGAGACACCAGATAGACCACTTGCGGTGAAGTAAGATACCACTATCCAGAATACACGTGCATCCCCTTACCCACGTCTAAAAAAGTATAAAGTGCTTTACATTATAAATTAGCCATAAAAGCATACAAACATTATCCATATAATTTTTTATTATACAGGTTCAAACGATTGAATTCTTTTCATGTCAACTAAATTACTATTAAACGTAAAACAGGATTTGATGTACTTGCATGCGATCCATCATTCAGATTTTAGTTCAATTATTTTATAAAGGCAACAAAATAGCTTCAGTACAAATTTAGCCAAAAGAAAAGTGTGTTTTTTTTAACGGCCATGACTAAACTTTGCCTTTGGTTTCATGACCTAAGGCAAACCTCTCATTCTGCATATTAACCATAAGGCTGATGAATGAACAGATGGATCAAGTACACCACGGGTGGTCTTATCAGCTGTCTGCAATTCTCTGAATGGTGATGGATAGTAGAGTGACAGGAGTAAATGTGTTCCATGAAAATGGAAATGTTGGAGCTTTGTGCATCCAAGTTAAACAATGTCTTATTCTACCTTTTTAGAAATTAACTTTAAGAAGTCCTACTGCAAATTCTTACACTTTTGTATATTTGCAAATAGATCATTCCGCCTCTTTTGTATCTAATCATGTACAGAGCAAAGCATCTCAGAATAACCCAAATGTCACATGGATGCATGCCAGCTATTTATTTAAATAGTTTTAAATGTCTGCATAGAAGGTTGACATTGAATGACTTAATTATCTTAATTATTGATTTGAATCTTTAAAATACCACGGCAATCAGCAATAAGAAACTGAGACTACTTATTGCTCTTAATGTATTCACCTGTTATTAAGCATTGATTGGGCAAAATGAATCATCAACAGAACTAAGTTTAACTTTTGTCATACTTGGAATTAACAGTCCCACAACTCCCTCCAGCATTAATCATATAATCATTAATGCCAAGGCCAGTCTTCACTGTCACAATTAAAATTGCTGATATGCCAGCAATTTTACACAACCATTTCCAGGGATCATACTCCCATAGTACAGAACACACAAAAATTTACTTTGATGTATTGTATAACTAGATGCCTTGGTCCTTTTATCAGATATCTCCACAATTTTCTCCATTTATATAAGTTTTTCTTAAATATTATTTCATTGTTCATATTGAATGCACAATATTTATGTATAATAGTAAATATATCATTTGATGGCATTTTAATATAATAATATATAGACTGTATACTACATGTTTGAATAAGCAATAATTACAGTTTTTCAAAAGACTAGAAAATTACAAAGAGGGAATACTGGACCCAAACAAACCTGAGGTCCATACTGGTTCTACCACTTAATAACTCTATGACCTTAAGCAAGTTACTTGACATCTATGCACTGCTTTTTAAATGTATCTCAGTCCTGGTGTATATATATTTATGTGTGTGTATATATATATATATATATATATATATAAACTTATATGCATATATATGCATTACAGATATAGATGAAGATACAGCTATAGATAGGGATTTGATGCAGATAAAAATAGAGATATGCTCTGTCTTCTCTTTGGACTTATGTTCTGTTCATTTATTTTTCATTGGGGTCATAGCGTTTGTACCTCTGACCACCCCATATTGTAGAAATTTGCCTGGAACGCATGGGAGCCCCATTTATCCCAACAATATGCCGTGTTCAGATGCTGGACCAGAAGATTTATATATTCATCATAATCAGATTATTAAATAAATAATTGATGTAACAAGTGACTTTTGCTCCTTTCTATACATTTCCCATCACCAGGACCAAAGGCAGGTACACTCATTTCTTGATTTTCCTGTGGTTAATTTTGTACTGGGTCTATAAAAACACCTACTACATACTTAGAACTGGCTTTCCTGTGTTCTACCTCACATAGTCCTACCAGGAAAGTTTCATCAATGGAGTTCTTTCATCTAAAAGAAGGAAACTTGATTGTTCGCATGACCTGTGGAACAGTCTTGCATGCATTCACTTTTATGCTTTTGATATCTAGAAGCAATTTTGTTGATGTGAAAAGAGGTATGCTTCCATCATCATCATGGGAAGACTGTCTTTGTTGTTTCCATTTTCTGATTTGCTCTGGGAGGATCCTTTGGTTACTCTGTTTCTGTGAGGCGGAATAAGAGGTGATCAGTTTGTGGGTAGAGTAGCTAGTGCTTTAGATACATATGAGAATCAGAGGTCTCGTGTGTGTGTGTGTGTGTGTGTGTGTGTGTGTGTGTGGTTTGTGTGAGTGTGTGTGAGTGTGTGTGTGTGTGTGTGTGAGAGAGAGAGAGAGAGAGAGAGCAAATTCTGAACAAGTCAGTTAATGAGCTTGGTAAGAATGATGGATGTTTATCATGGAATCAGAGGTAAGACAGAGAAGCACTTTTTAAGCAGTCCAGTCTTGATTTGGTTATTATCTTCTCATGTTAAGTTTAGCATCAGCAAGGATAATTGACTGGAAGGGGAATGGTCGGTTCACAGGCTACAGTGGTGATATTACAGCGTTTAGAATAATACGTAGGTGCCAGTGAGAACAATGAGAAGAAAATAAAGAAGTTGAGAGCTATTTTTTCTCATTTCAAATTTTGATCCAGTTTGTTTCCACAATGAGAAAAAGAGTAATACACACCGAACACACTGAACACTCTCCGAGAAGTAGCTTTCCTGTATTATAGTGTTTCAAACTCTGGGATATGCAGTCATCGGATACTTCCTTATGTTCTATCTACACTGTATTATTTACTGTGTATTATATACAACAGTTCCTTTGTAGAACAATTAGAATCTCAGTTTGCTGGTTTCAACTTTAGATGGATAAGGCTAACTTCTTAGTCATATATTCTGACCATGCCTTAAGGGGCCAGCCCCATCATCTTTAGGTGAGACCATCTGTAAATAACTGTAGCTGGTGCTGGAACTTTCTGACTCTTGCACACCCACGTCAACAACACTTAACTCCTTACTCAGCTATAGCCCATGCATTCCCTAACTAATGCTTCTTTCTTCCTACTGACACCACCCAACTCTATCCTCTTTAAATCTTCTCTTCTATCTGATCATATCCGCCTCAGCTGAACTGTTTCCTATACTCCATGACTTTATTAAGTATTGTGTTTGTGTGTGTGAGTGTGTGACTCCCCCATACATAAGACAGTATAGAGAGGTGCATTCAAAGTCCAGAAGGTCAAAAATATTTTAATAATAATATTAAGACATTATTTTATTTACTCATTTTTGTTCTCTTGTGAATGTATAGGGTAGTCTTCCACAGACTACATGGAATATTCACAATTACCTGCATGAGGCTAGAATACTTCTATATTTCAAACAGAACATTATATTGCATCAGACTGAATGCAAAAGCAAAAATGAAAATTCAGCCTTCTTCTATTAAGCAAGACACTAAAAGGTATTGCAAAACTGTAAAGGAATGTGACTTTCCTCTTAATTTTTTGGAAATGTTATTATTTTTAATAAAGTATAATAGCTTATATTGGATCTTTTGCATTAATTTTAAACTTAGTATATAATGATTTAAAACTGTTAACCAGACATTGTGGTGATCATTTCACAGCATATACAAATATCTAATATGTGGCATACTTGGAACTAATATAATGTTAGATGTCAAGTATAGCTCAATAAAATACACTAATTATTTAAAAAGCTGTTCTTAGATTTAATTTCTAATATAGTAAATATTAATGCATACAACACATATATCAAACTCTTTCTAGGTCCCTTAATAATTTTTAATAGTATCAAAGGACTCTGCATCCATAAAGTTTGAGAACACTTGTCTGAAGGACACTTAGAGAGATTTAAGATCTTCATTACAGACATTGGTATCTTTGAAGCACACAATGGCACGTCCTAGGAATAAACTATTGTAATATATAAAACAGCACAAACTTGCCCTCTGCTACAGTATTAACCAAGCAACATATCTTCTCTGCAGGATATCAATACACTAATCACATCAGAAGACATCATACGAATTGTTAAGACAGAAAAGTGAGTCTGTATGTGATTCTTATCATTTACAAAGCACCATCTAGCTAGATTTTTTAACTCTGAGAAATGTGTAAATGTTATTTTGTAACATCAGCTGACAGCATTAGGAATTTCATACTGGGTTGGTGCAACCCCAGTTTTAACAAATAGATTTGGTTAAGAACTAACAGCAAACAAGCTCTCAAGATAACGATATTAAGAAAATATTAAAGTCAGAAATTTGTACTGAATATATTCTTTGTGTGAAAAAAATATCCAAACCAAGTATAGACCTTCCTCGACTTATGATGGAGTTGCCCTCATAAACCATGATAAATTGAACAATACTATAAGTCAAAAATGCATTCAATAACTTAACCTACTGAATGTCATAGCTTAGCCTGGTCTATCTTAAACATGCTCCAAAGACTTACATTAATCTACAGCTGGGCAAAATCATCTAACACAAAGCCTATTTTATAATAAGGTGTTGACTCTCTCATGTAATTTATTGACTACTGTACTGAAAGTGAAAAATAGAATGTTATATGGGTACAAAGTGGTTGTAAGTGTATTGACTGTTTACCCTCGTGATCCCAAGGCTGACCAGGAACTGAGGCTCCCTGCTTCTGCCCAGCATCACGAGTACTATATTGCATATTGATAGCCCAGGAACAGCTCAAAATTCACAATGTGAAGTAGTTTCTGCTGAATGGGTATCGATTAGCACCATCATAAAGTTGGAAAATTGTAAGTCCAAAGTAAGTCAGAGATTGTCCGTACAACAACAACAACAAAAAACCTCCATAGCAATACGACTTCTTTTCTATCTTGACTCATAATTATTTTTGGCGATTTCAAAATTTGCATAAAAAATATCAGTTCAACACTCTGTTCTCTCAGTTACTTGCCCATCCCAGCTTCAGACATCATGCCTTTCACCTCGCTTCAAGCAAGCATTCTCACTGGCATGCCCTAGGTTTGTGTTATTACCTTTTTCACACTACCTCCAAAACATAATTTCAACTGCCCTAATAAGTGAATAAATTTTACATTAGGAGGCTAATTACAAGAGTAGCTGAATAATTATCCTAAGTCCCCTTGATATTTGCCACATCCTCTAAGACATATCAACATAATGTCTTCTAATTACATGTTCAGTCTATCAGCCTTACTTCTGCAGCAAATCATTTTAAAAAGCTGTCTCATCTGTTGATGCTTTTGGTCCCTAAACCTTGTCCTGGGTCACTACCCAGCTAAGTGTTGTATGTTCTCAAAAACCTCTGTCTCTGTCTCTAAGGAACGTGAACTTTTCAACGCCTCTTCCCCACAACATGGTGAAACTTCTGAATTTAGGAAGCTGAACGTCATATCCTTCTCTCCTTCAATCTTTTTACATCTACTCCTTCGTTTTTGAGTCTCATAGATCTGAGCAAGGTCCTATGAAAATGCTGTACTGATTGTGCTGACTCATCTCACTACCATTATGTCTTTTTTTTTAAGTTCTAATTGTTAGAATGACCACCAACATTCTTTATTCTTTGCACGTTTTTGTCCTTCTTTTTCAGTGCTATATTTGATCTAGATGTGCATCCCTGCGTTCATAATTTCTTTGCTTGTTGTTTCCATTGATTTGGCACTTATCTAGCATCACCTTGTTTCCTGTTCCTCTGTTTCTTCACTGTTTCCTCTTCTTTTTGTGCCCTTCAATGACAGGAAAATTTCCCTCTCTATATACATTCATTTCTACCTTTTATCTATATCTGTATCTATATCTACCTATCATCTATGTTTTTTTCTTGAGTATAGTGAGTCTAAATTCTCTACCTCAATTTCTGACCTCATCAACAGCTGCTTGATTTTTTTTTTTCTCATCTCAGTATATTTTTAAGCTCCTTATACACAGTTTCCTTTTAGATCTCAGTGGGCCATTTTATCTTCTACATCAGAAGGAAAAGAGAAGTTAGAAGTTAAGTGACAGCAAGTAATTGAAACTCTGCTTTACTCTATTTTCAAAAATTTCCCTTCAACTTTCTTTCTTACTCTCTTTTCATTCCTTTCCCAGAGTATAAGGAGTTCTTTTTCATTGCCCTAGTGAGTTTTACACATATTTTTTCTTCAATCAAAGCATACTTATTAGAAGCTTGCAAAATAAGGATATATATAAAAAAATAAAATGAATAGGCATCTCTACCAACTTAGAAATAACTGGTATTTACATTTCTATCTGTTTCTTCTCAGGGCTTACTTACTAAAACACTTGTTTTAATAGTAAACCTAATTATAAGTTTTATGCATGCTTTTCTGTCCTGTTACTGTCCTTTAAGGTAATTGTCTCATGCTTCAGAGACCATTTATTCTGGCCAGACTTTCTCCAAGCATGTATTCATTTATTCACTTCATTATTTAATCTTCAAAGAACCCTCTAGGATGACTACTACAAATGAATGACTTGAGGCTCAGTGAGAAAAGTGACTTGCCTAGGAAAACATGATTACTGAGTGGCTGAGCTGGCAGTCAAATTCTGGATCTCACTACTGGTCACTCTGTTCCTACCGTACCTCACAAAACAAAAAGCAAGGGTAAACTTAAAGAAATGAAACAAGTGAACCACAAGCCAGGAAATCTCTGGAAAGTGAAAGGTCAGAGTTGAGCTCAAGAATCAACGTATAACATCAATGACACAGGCGATGACACTGGAAACAGAGGATGGATATCAACAATTTAATATGTCAGAGCTAATGGAAGGAAATAAATTATATATTTGTAGTACCTTATAAAAACTTGTGTGTATGTATTTCTGTGTGTCTGTGTGCGTGGGGGGGTAGGTATTCTATCATGTGGCAATTGACAACTGCTAGTCTGAGTCAGTAATCAGAAATACATGGTTATAGGCTGAGTGACTATACATGAAGATAAATAGTAAGAAATTCTGATAAACAACTTCACTCATCAACCTCTTCATACAAACGCTCCTGGTAATCTCTCTCCTGTGCTCTCTCTCTCCTTAGTCCACCCCTCACCCCACCCACCACCTCCTTTATCTTGTCCTGAAATATAACACCTTATTTGCTCTCTTACTTGGTGGTGTGTGTGTATAATGCAAACTTAACCTTCAAGATTTCATAATTAACTCTTTCAAATTTTAGTTTTGCTAACCCCAAAACACTGAGGCCGAAATTTCAGCTTTTATTTTCTAAATCAACTGCCCAGGGTTCCAAGTATCATGGAGCCACAGAAATTGAGCAGACAGCATTTTGCAATTAATATGAATTTTAAAAGCCAAATGCTGAGCCTATAATAGCATTTGCTTTGCTTATTATTAAATATTGAATTTTACTTGTGTACTGCTTTAAAAAAATTACTCTACACTCTGCTACCTTTGACCTTACAGGAGATTAGGAAATTGAGAAGTTATTGAGTGAAGAGATCCAACCAAATTACAATTACAGAAACCTCTGAATGCTGCTTGTAATTGAATTTATCCACAAGCCAAAAATCAATGCAGTCACCCAGAAATACACCAAATGTGACATTCGGCTTTTTCTGCTTTATCAAGCCTAATTGATGTTAGAGGAAATAAATGAGAGAAACAGTCTTATAGTAGGAGTCTCTAAGGATATAGCAAATAGCCATTCACAAGAGCTAAGGGCAATTCATATTTCTGAATGCCCACTGATGGCAGCAATTGAGGCTGGCTTCTTTCCTATCTTAGGCTTCAGTTCTTACAATTTCTCCTTACATTCTTATGGGGAGTGGAAAAAGGAAGATACTTATGTCGTGGTTAGATATTGATATATGATGGTTTTTAACATACCTGCTTTGGGACTAAAAGTTTAAAGTATAATAGTTAATGGATTAAGAAGGTTTTTTTTTTTTGTTTTTTTTACATATTGTTTAAAGATTTAGGGAAATATTGACATCCATGTGAGAGGAAAATCACACTGTATTTTTAAAAACTAAGGATAATATCAAAAGTTACAGCATTTCACTTGTTTCTTTTCTTGATACAATACTTTTGTTCTTGTTTCCTATTCAAATGGAATATTGCGCTTTACACACTCATCTGCACCTGTATAAACCGTCCAACATTTCCACATTGTATCAATGCTAAAAGGCTCAGTTTCCTTAACTTCTCCAGATAAATGTGGATTCTTACCTTACCACTGACTATTTTAGCAACTATTTCTACACAGGATATATTTAGTTTATAGCTACATGACCAGTAACAGCCCTATTCAAAGTGTGTTCTGCCGCCTGGGGATGGTCTGCAAACTGTTATCAGATAGCAACAAATTAAGTGAAGAAATGGAAAGTAAATATTTAGAAAATCATATGGCAACTTAACGAGTAGTTTTATGTCTGTGAACCTTATTAAAAAAAATCTGGGGCTTGCATTTTGCAAGTATTTGTGGGGTTTTTAAAATCTTTCATCTTCTAGTAATTAATGTTAATTGCATTAAAAAAACTGTTCTGTATAGACTGAAAAAATAAAAACAAAAGGCCTTTGTCACAAATGGTCTTTGAAACATTTCCCTACAAGAGTAGGTTTCAATAATCTTATTTATTTTTATGGTTTGGTAATGAAAAATTTTAGGAAGATCTTCTGCTTTCAATAATAATTTTCCTAACATCCTAAAATCAAGTTAGGGTAATCTTCTTGCTTTCATTCCACCTTGTATTTAAAAGTTTAAAGTTTATAAAAATATCTGGAGTCCTTCTATCATAAAAGCCAGATTGTTAATGTCTAAACTAGAATATTTTGTTTCCCTTTAAAAAAAAACACCAAATGACCCTGATTCAGACTATACTCTGAACTATACCGCTGCTTTACAGTTAAATGCTTGACACCCTGGCTCCTCTATTCGGATATAAGCTCTTTAAAGGAAAGCAACTATATCATGTTTATTGTTGTGTCCTCTGGGTCCAACTTAATATGGCTCTTATTGTATCCTGAATAGATTTTTATTTAAATAATTACTCATCAATCAAAAAATTATATAATAACTTCAATCTCATTACTGATTATTTAGGTTTGGAAGTAATGGTTCCCCACCTGACAGGTGTTCTATTTTTTATTTTTATTACATAAATTTCATACATCTATATTTTGAATTATAAGAGTAATTAAAATTATACTTATTGAAACTCTACAATGGCATGTTTAATACTTGTATTTCAATGTAAAAAATGGAAAAATGATATTTTATAATTATACATTTAATAGGATTCCTTTTAGTTATGTATACTTCTCTTTTTAAACTTGAACTCTGGAAAGTATACAAACCTTAATTTCAAGGTCACAAAATGCTGTCATGCAAGAATGGAAAATTGAGTTTGGCATTAGCGTAAGATGGTCCTTTAGGCTAAGAAATAATTTGAATGAATCATTTATTTACACAAATTTAAAACAAATAACAACATATTATTCTTAAAGAAAACTATGCAGTCATTTAAGCCTGAAGAGAGATGTTCAGAAAGAGAGTGCTTTCCAGTTTGATAACATGAATGGCATGGCCATTTACGTGTAGGCATCTCATACAGGCTCCAGATCTTCTCCAGAGCTGACAGACACATCAGGAGTGAATGACACTTCTGTGAAGAGCTCGAGAAAGATATGGCGGTTGACTTCCATTTTTACTGAAATTACTGCCTTTGACTTTCATAGTCAAAGTTCCACCCAAGGAGAACTTTGGTAGAAAAGCTCCACCCAAAATATCCCTCTGTTGCTATAATTAAGTCTGTCTATATGTAATGACTTACGTATAGCTATCTCTAGCCCAGATAAATACCATAAACTCCAAGCTCTTCTATCCTGCTTCCTACTTTGTATCACCTATTGACAGTTGAATAACGGGCCAAACAAAATGGATGAAGTGTGACCAAATATTCTTATAACAAACCTGTTTTACTCCCAGTCTTCCACATCTCAGTAAATAGAACTAAAAATCACCTAGATATTGGGACCAAAAACCTAGGGCAGATCCTTGATTCTCGTTTTCCCTTTTCTTTACTGCAGTATACTAAATACTCAGGTAGACAATTCAATCTCCAAAATATATCTGTCAAAACCCATCTACTTCCCTCAGATCCTGTACCATCATGCTAGATCAAAAAAAAAATTACTTCTAACCTGAGTTACTGCTATTGCTTTCCTAACTGATCCTTCACTTTTGCCTCCTTACAACCCATTCTCTATCAAATACAAAAGTGTTTTTTTTTTTCAAAATATAAATTAAAACCAGAATAAAACAAAACAAAATGTAAGTTAGATCTTTTCTATGCTTTAATTAAAATACCTCAGTGGATATCACTTAAATATAGCAGCATATCCAAATTACTTTTCCATGATGCACAAGTCACTGTATTACTGAGTCTTGAGTACTTCCCTAACCACGTTCCCTCACGTTTCCTCCTTGTTTGCTATACTTGAGACATACTATCTCATGATCACCTCTGTAAGTAACTTTACCTCATGTTCACCAGTTCTTGGATGGTTAACATCTGTTGTCAGCACTCCCTAAGACGAGTCTCAATGATCTCTATCTCCTGGTACTCAAGCCCTTGCTTCATCCCCTTCTTGAATGCAGGTTAGACCTAGGGGCTCATTTCTGTGAACAGGATGGGGCAAAAGTGGTGTGATATCATGTCCATCAGATTACAAAGATGTTGTGGCTCTCATGCACACCCCCTCCTATTCTGTCCATTGCTTTCTCTGAGGGAAACCAGCTATTATGTTGTACATTCCCCTATGGAGAGGCCCAGGTGACAAGAAACAAACATTTCCAGAAAACTCCCAGCAATTATCTGACATCTCTCCATGTAACTAATTTCAGGATTAATCTCTCTTTCCTTATACCTCTAGGACTGGTGGTAGTGATGATTCTTGCTGCTGCTGGCCCCAGGGGTCCTTCTCCAGTTCTTAGTTCAATCCTGCCACATCTTTGTAGGTAACAGTTGATCCTTGAACAATAAGGAAGGTTAAGGGCACTGACCCTCCTCCCAGCTGGAAATCGTGCTATAACTTTATAGTAGGCCCTTCATATCTGTGGTTCTACATTCACTGACTCAGCTAATTGCAGATCGCACACTGTAGCATGTATTCATTGGAAATAATCTAGGTACAAGTGGATCCCTGTAATTCAAACTTGTGTTTTTCAAGCATCAACTGTGTTTCTATGTTGAATTCTCTCACATTATCCAGTTTGATTGTGCTGTGTGTTTTCTATTGGGCAGACATGCACATAGGAGAGTAAGGGCAGACATGCACATAGGAGAGTAAGAGCAGACTTGAATCAGTAAGTAACTGGCAGTTTTGTTAGATGTTCAACCCAGAGAACCATGACCGAAAAAGAAAGAAACACATGACATACGAGAGATCAGAATGAGGGACTTCATACGAATAACATATCATAAAGGCTTGTTGTAGCCTCTTGGCCTTTCCACTCAACCAACAACAGATGTTATCACAGCTAGTAATACACAATTCAGTGATCGGTGGTCCTGATCACCTATCTTACTTTTCATCAGAGCTGTGTGAGCATGTGTGTACACATGTGCACTCATGTGAGCGCGCACATGCACATAAACACACACACACACAAATAGTATTGTATTTGTTGGGACTGATTCCAGCTACAATTAAGAGAATACCTGGCAAATAGTAGCTTACACAAAGGACATTTATTAATTTAATAAAGAAAGGGAACAGATGAGTAATCTTGGTGGGGTTTTTTGTTGTTTTTTTGAGTATTTTGCAACTCAATGTCAGCAAAGCCCCAGGGCTTTTCGAGGTTTTGAGACACTATTCTTCAAAGGTTGGCTTTTTTGTTCTTTTACCTGTTGTCTTACAGGAGAGGTCTATCTGAGGTCCCCAGATCAAAGGAACCTTTTCTACAACACAAGTACCAAAGGTTTCAAACAGAGAATTAAAAGGAGAAAGGCCATAGGTAACCAACTAACATTCTCTGTAACAAGCACTTGTCATAATACATTATGATTACTTATTGGTATTTCTTTAATTCAACTAGATAAATTATGTATTTTAGTCCCAATCCCAGTGGCTTGCATATTTTAGCAACCTAACAAATGTTTAATGAGTTAAAGATTAGAAATCCTCGCAGCTATTGTGAAAAATGAATTTATCTGGACTTTCTTGCTAATTTCCATTAATTGTGATTTCAGGTGCTTAGAATTAAGGACTGAAAGGAATGTAGATCACCATTCCATGCATTTAATCTCAGAGCATTCATTCAGCTTTTTAATAGCATGCGTTGCTATTATTACAAATCAATGAAAAAGGAAAATCCACTAAATAAAATCCCAATGCCTACTTTAAAGAAAGGCACAGTACCATGCATCATATACACATGCACATGTACACACACACACACACACACACACACACACACACACTTCATTCTATACCAATATTTGGTCTGCTTCTAGTACCCTGCTTGTAGCTGATATTTTTTGGAAAGGGTCAAGGAAAATTTAAGTAAGATAAAGTAAGATAAAGGTTATACCTTATTAAAAAAAGAACCTAAAGCAATAAAAGGAGAAGGAAAAATCTCACAGAGGGCCATTTAAAGAAATAATGAAAACTAATTACCAAGAAATTTCTAATCTAAGAAAATAGGAAGGCATCCAAAAGGCAACTGAAGGAAACACAATAAAAGTAGAAATTACAAAAAGAAAGGATTTTCATGTGAAAGACTTTTTATATGGGCAAAAAGGCTTTGTAAAAGGAGACCAAAAAAACAAAAAACATGATGCTTGAAATAAAAGCCAGCACTTAATAAGCAATACTATTTTAAAACCAAATGAATGAGCAACATATTTGAAATGTGATTTAAGAAAATATACTGATAAATGAAGGGGTTCATGGGATTATTTTTTGTAGTCGGTACTGAAGGAATGATTCCACTTGAAAGGACACCAATTTGACTTTCAGATGAGGTGTTCTGCAGAGCATTTTCTTATTATGTATTTTGTAAACTACATTTGTCTTTTCTGAAGTTTGCTTCTTCATATGAAAATGAATATATGTATATATATGTATGACTGGACGTTATGCTGCACACCAGAAATTGACACATTGTAACTGACCTCAATTAAAAACTTTTTTAAAATAATAAAAATAAAATAAAATTTGGTTCTTCATGAAAAATAAAGCAATAACAATTTTAATTAAAATAGAGGCTTAAACACAAATTAATAATCGATGATTCTTTTAAAGAATCCCACTACTTTCTAGTAAAATATTTTATAGGCTGCCCACAAACCATAAGATCTTATTTGTTTCTTATTTTATCCATTTTATTTTATCATTTATACAATGTGTACATTATTCTTGTTATTATTTATATGTTTAGAATTTAAATTTGTTGAACTACTGTATTAATCTATGTCCTAGCAAGAAGAAATTTCATTCAGATTATTAACTGAACAAGTGCTAATAAAGTATTACTTATCAAAGTGTGGGCATCCTAAAAGATCAAATAAGGGAAGCTATGATACTCAAGTATTAGCAATGTCAGGAAGTGAGAACCAAGTTCCAGAATAGGGAAAAAGTATTAATGGGGAAATGTGAGAGTATAAAAATGTACATTAGCCTGGGTCTGGTGTATGGAGGAACTTGGCATCTACAAAAAAAGCAGGAAGAAATATGCTTATGTCTGTCTCTCTTCCTACTCTTATCTCTTACTGTTTAATCTCCGCCTTCCACTGGCTAAATATAACCAGCATCCTCCTCTCCTAACAGGGTAGCTCATGTGATGCATTCCATAGGGGAAGAAAGCAGGACAGGGAAAGGCTGGTAATAGATCTAGGGTTGAAGTAGGGAGCAGAGGATGATAGGCTCAATTATGCTGCTTTTGGAAAGACTCAATTTACAAAAATGGATGAGTGTCCGAAAAGTGATCCATGAACTGAAAAAGCACTTAGATATTAAATAGTAACACAAACATAATTTAGAAAGATGTCACAGCATTTCAAAATGAAAATAACTCCAATTCTAGATGGTATTGACACACAGTAGATTGAAACCGTAAAAGCTTTCATATTATTTTCCAAAAAAATACTGATTTTTCTGGGAAACCAATAGAGTCTTTAACACAACAACCCCAAGGTAATGTCTAAAAGTATGAAATAGATAAATATTGTAAATAAAAACTTAGAAGAGAACCAAAACCCATAAATGTTTCTTTCAATATTAATGGAGTTCTCACAATAAAAACAGGAAGATACTACAATTTGGCATAAGACTATAAAATCACTAAAAATTCAGTGGCATTTATGCTTTGAGATAAGAGGAAATGTGTTTTATCTACACTTCCCAAATGGAAAGTCTATTCCACAATATGTATCTCTAGTCCAAAAAGTATCAGAGCACTTATGTATTGACATGCATTGCTGTACATTTCAAGAACATATTTAATGCACTGAATTGAATTTATGCTCATTACATATACTATGCACACTTATATGGGACAATAGCAAGGCAATTTTTTTATCTTGCCCTAATACTTCATATAACAGAAAAGCATACGCTTCTGGTTTAGATGATGACTGTGCTAAAGATCATAATATAGACTAAAAAAGGCACTGGTATCAGTCCTGATCATGCTTCAGCTCTGTGTGTGCAACAAGGAATGTCATTTGTATAAGAGAAAAAGAAACACTATCTGAATTTCAATAAAACCTAATTTTATTCTCAGAGAAAAATAAATGGCCATCACTGATGTGCTTCCTCTTTCTTCATCAACATTGAAAAAAATAATGAATGTTGCAAGTGACTTTAACTCTTGGTCACTAAGGATACATGTTAAGCATTCTCAGCAAAAATTTGGTCTATGTGTACACTTCCCTGCTACTAACTACTTTTTTCCCAGTATTTTTTCTTAGAAATTCAATGGGAGATTTGAAATTGAGAAATGAGATTGCAAGATCTCTTCCTGACATGAGTAATGCCACTAAAAACCAGTTCTAAGATAGTCAAGTGTTTCTCAAGTGGCAAATCTCAGTGATACTTTCATTATCCATATTTGTCTGAACTCTAAGGCCTGAAATATCATGATTTTGTAAAGTTGATAAGACAGCAAGAGAATATCTTAAAAAGATCAAACTAGGGTCTAAACAGACTGATAGCCAACAGTTTTATTCTCTCTCAACGTATCTTCTCTTATTGGCAAAAGAAACTGATGAGGTGTTAAGTATATTTTAAAATCACTTCTAATGCTGCCACAGATCATGAAGAAACACATTTCAGAAGCCAGGGTAAAAAGAATGGATTGGAAATCCTAATTCTATGTGCCAAGTTAAAAAAGTTCTCAAAATACCAGCTTTTGATTGAAACTCATCACTCTTTTTTGTCTGTTGGAGACAGAAAATAGTCTTCAGAAAGAAAACACACTACAACTTCTAAGTGTTAGTCGAATATGTCTAAATGTCTGACACGTTCATTCCAATCCTATATGTCATTTTAAATGACTTATAATGACACTTAGTAGAGACACACATTTAAAAGAAACTGACAATGGGACCTGACCCCACCTCGTGGTCTTTATAAATCAAGGTGAATAGATTATTTTGTTAAAGTTTTACAAAGTAACAACTATTCTATTTATGTTCTTAATTATCACTATAAATTTAATAACTCAATAAATATTACTAGATAAGATCAGTGATAATGTTTTTTAAATTTGGTGGTTGGCGAAGGTAGTCAAAAGATGACACATTTGAGAAATTTTACTATAAAGAACATAATCTAGAATTTTTATGTACTGTCACAAAGTATAAAGAAATTAATTAGGTAGAAGTTTGAGGAAACTAGTATCACATGGATTAGTTTGATTACTTGATCAGTAAAGCATGTAAATGGATGAAATCCAGGTTAGTATATCCCAAAATGTGTTCCAGGGAACTCTAAGATTGAGAAATTCTACATCATATAACCCCCACATGAAGAGTTAAAGTTCACAGAAAAAGACATGATGAAGACTTCAGTTAATATATATCAAAATTTCATTTAACTAAGGATTTTCAAAATATATCTGATGTTTTTATTACATGTAATACTTTATTAGCAGAATTGGTTTTCAGTGGAAGATAGTTTTGGGGAAATGGTCTAGATCATTGATTTCCTAATAATAGATTTTAAAAGTGTATAATTTAAAATAAAACAATAGATTATACAAGCCATTCTTCCAGACAATACGGTGATAATTATTAGTTCATTAAGTACTAGCATTTGTTTATTTGTCAGTCTATGCATCTTCTTAATTCAATCCACTGAATAAATGAGCTGGCATAATAAAACTAAACTACTAATTAGAGCATAGCTATTCAGCATATTTATTTTATATAACACTTGAAATACAGTCCTTTACTTTTCTTGTCCTTGCTTCTTAAAGAGCAATCACATTCCATCCTCTAGACTTTTGGAAATGCTTTCATAAAGGCAGAAAACAACCTTATTAAAAATAGCATATACAAGTTAAAATGAAAAACTTATTTCACCTTAATTATTTTCCCTCCCTATAATTAGCAGCTAATCTTATCCACATATAGCTGCAGGCTCAGAACCGGTAAATGCTTCTTGACTGTAGGATTGATTGGGGAACTTTACTTTCTGATAATTACAAGATATAATTACTTTGGAGCTTTCAAAGACCTTTCAGTGATTAGAGATTTTCTAATTCAGTCATAACATTTGTATTACTAATAAACTAAGAAGTCCTACGCTCTAATAGCTGCCAAATCTGAATAGAAACACCAACTCTAAAAATGGTATTGCAGGCTAGAGGAAAATTATTTAAGCATTCAAAGTATTACATTTTTCAGAATCTAACTTCATAAGTTTTCTTTTATATATACTATATAATCAATTAAGATGTATAAAGTCAAAGTTATGGCCATGTTTGGGGGATACAGTATCTAGGAAATACAGTATGATTAATAGGAAAACATTGAAAATTTAGAAAAAAATGTTTTATTTCTCAGCAGCATTCAATTTCCCTGAAACAACCAAAAGAGAGGAATGTTAGGACACTGAGTTCCAGGGTAATTCACACAAGAATCTGTCACTAAGGATTTGAATGCCTTAAGAAGATAGGACTAATTTTAATTTTCTATTTGACAATGAATATGACAGTAAAATTGTTGCTGAATTGTAATCTGAACGTAGGAAAAAACTAGAGGTGGAAAACTCATACTCAAAAGTTGGGGGAAAGTATGTAATTTGCTAAAATTTTAATTTAGGTCTACTTTTCTTCAAGCTGAAAGCAGGTTTTGTTTTTGTTTGTTTGTTTGTTTGTTTTTTCCTTTTTAAGTTTTCACTTAGCTATGATGCAAATAAAAGACAGTGAGATGGGATACCCTGCAGTAAAATAAGGCATGGTGGAAAAAATTCACTTTCAGAAGCTATGATACATCTGTTAGTGTTCATTCCTGTAGAAGCCTGAGATAAAACCTGTCATGCATATTTTATTACCACTCCATGAACATGTGTAACTAGTATATGTTTACATGTACAAGAACCTCAGCCAAATTGTACTGAAGAATTCTCCTACCCAGACACTGAGATGCTTGAGATTAAAACAAACAAACAAAAAGAAATAGAACTTTATACGAAGATGTTAAAGAAGTTCTCAGGATACCCCCAGATAACAAGTGGATAACAGATAATATTTACTACGTTCTAGGTATTCCATGTTATATACTTTCTAAATCTTGTATTTTGTTAGTTGAAACATACTTCTCTAAATCTACTCCAAAGCTTCTATAAAGAGAGAAATTAGTTTGAGAATTAAGATATCTTCAAAAATGGTTAGTAGAAAGATCTCTGGGCTTGAATTCTAAAACCCTGAGTTTCTTCCCTCCTTTCACTCACTTAGGAGCTATATGACCTTATTATCAACACATATCAACTGTATGTCAAGTATTGCTCTAAGAAAGACATGTTATCTGTACTCATCATAAGAATTCTCAATACATAAATTATCCTCATTTCATAGATGGTGAACTTGTGGTTCAAGAAGGTTAAGTAATTTGCCCAAGATCACAAAGCTAGTAAAGAGCAGAAGCAGGACTCAAATATACATCTGACTAATTCTGAAGGCTGATGAATCAATCTATGACCTTTTGATTTATTCATTAAATTGTTTAAATTGATAAATATCTTAGTTAAATTTCTTAATCTTTCTGATTTCTAAGATTAAGTTTCTTAATTCCTCTGAATTTGAATGTCTTTATGTACCAAAGAAGGTAAACCATTTCCTGTATGCCTTATCCACTTTGTGGATTAATTAAAAAGAACATGAGAAGCTAAATAGATTTTTAAAGTCAAGGCACTGAACAAATATCTCAATTTTTTTCATTCTAATCCTAGATCATTTTAAATAGAGATAATACTTGGTTTTCATCAGTTTCCTAAAAAATAATACAGGGAATATGTAATACCAGTTTTATTGTCTAAAAGAAATATATCATAAATTTGAACTGAAGCAAGTGCTATTTACAATATACAAGATGTTATCCTTAAAGATGACTAATTTTGAATTTAATAACTTACAAAATATTCTTAAAAAGCAAGTATTATTTGATCTAAATCAATACTACCTTGAAAATGTCAATTTTTAATGGAAGTAATTTCAACAGAATTTCTTGACTATATTCATAGATAATGACAAAATTCCACATTCTCACATCACTAGACATAGTTAAGCCTGTATTCTCAAAACAAATAAGTAAAGCAGTAACATAAAATAGTATCTAATTCTTTCTGACACTTCAACAGTGTAAGCTTGACATTTATATTATTGTTCTAATAATTCCATAACCTTGTCTTTAAAGTATTTTTAAAAATCTAAAATTTTATACAAATAGAAATATAGAAGAAGCTATAAGGATTACTACTGAAATTTCTGTTTCAAGCAAAAATTGGAATACGATCAATGTTTAGCAGTTCAATACAATGAGCCACTCTTTGAATTTCTGAAATATGAGCTATAATGTCCAATTACTTACATAAAGAAAACGAGCATGAGCTTGGCAGTCACAGAAATGATTTCAGTCCTGCCTTTGTCACTTATTAGCTGAGAAATCTGAATTCTGCATAAATTTATTACTTAACTCTTAGATTTGCTCTGAGGAAAATGAGTTTATTCATAAGGAACGCTTAACATAATTTCAGAGATATATGAAACATTAATAATGTATAATAATTTCAGGTCACTTAGAAAGTATTCTAAATACCACTTGCATTAAAATGAGTATTTTTTCCAAATTGTAAATTGTGGCATGTTGTGTGAATATGAGTTTGATTTATATCTTTGTAAGATACTGGACTATTCGTAGAATGTATCTTATTGATATGCTAATAAGTATTGATGGAATATGTCCTCCACATTTTTATATAAAATTAACAAATATATCACTAAAGAGCTGTAAACTTCTGGACATTGTTTTAATATAACTTTTGAAACTTTGATCTATAGGCCAACCCTCAAAAGAACTGGGGTCCCTGGACTCACCTACTCAAGTATACTTTCCTCATTAAATACAAATTGACCTACTCACTTTTAGGACATTTCCTGAATCTCCTGTTAAATGCACACATCCCTTTCAGAAAGTATATAAATTGGCTCAAAAGCAGAAATTAGGGGAGATTATTTCATCAAATACGAAAGTAGGACTCTGATTTTGGGTTTTATTCCAAGCAGATTGGGAAACCATTGGAAGCCTTTAGCAAGAGCACTCACTGCATTATGTCATGCATGCTGTAATAGCTATAATCTGGCTGCCAGGTGTGGAGGAGATTTTACAGAACAAGGGTAGGAGCAAGAGGAATGGTTCAGGGAGGGGCAACTGTGTCAACAGAGGCAAGAAATGGAAATGGTGGTATTGGCTTTTTTTTAGTAGCATAGGTAGTTACAGGTACACAGCAGTATACTGTCTTAGTATAATTTAATAGTATAGATGGTTATCGGTAGATTTATACACGTACTGAAGGATGTATAAACATCAAGTGCAGTCTGAATGTTTCCTACAGCAAGCAAACACCACCCTCCATCAGATTCAGAACACAACAGGAAGAAAGTGCAAGACTTAAATACATTTCCTGCACTGATTAAAAATTTTCAGTAATGACAGTAACTCATCAGGACGACTGTAGCGACACTGTGGTGCTCCACCTAGCTCTCCGTTCAGGAATGAAGGATTCATTTAGCCAGCTGCTCAGAGAGCTGCTAGAAGACAGCCCTCAGCTGTCAGTTCTCTGCTAAAGAAAATGATCATGCCCACGCTCACAACTGCTTCCAGGGCAGCCTGCATCCATGACTGATCAATATGGGAGATATAAAGGCACAGCCCTTAACTCGTGACAGTTTTCAAGGGCTACCTAACTCCATCATTCCCAGTGAAGATGGCTGAGGCCTTCACTGAGGTTGTACTGCAGTTCAACTGCTGTTCCTTGCTACTGTCTCTTCCCTTCCACAGGTGCTGATCCCAAGAGTACTTTTTAATAAATGTTTCGGCTGTTACATGGCTTCAGTCAGCTTCACAGCCTCACCACCCACTTGTTTCATACACATCCTGCCATAATAAGCTTGCCCTTCTCAGCACTTCTCACACTTTTCTCTCCTCTGGGGAATGTGAGGGCTCTTGACACGTCTATTTAGACCAGTCTTACCATCAGTGCTCCATCCTTTGCTTGCCCACTCATATTTTAGTCCAATTACAAGTTGGTCACTTCTGAGAGAACGTCCCCAAACCCATCATCCTGAATTGAAGGCTTTGCTCTGAGCTCCCCTCTTACTATTTAAAGTTTACCTCTGTTATTACGTATTTACACAAAGTAGTAGTATTTTTCTCACTTATCATTCAATGGAAAATAAAACCTTTGAACAAAGAAAATCTTAATTTTCTTCTGTCTCTTCAAATGTGTAGCATACTGCCTGACAGAAAATTAGCTTTTAATATATATTTGCCAAATGCATAAAGTGAGGAAGAAGCTTGTGAATGGATGAAATAATAAATGAAACTGAAAGTGATTCAAATCCACTGGAGCTATATTCCAGAACTTTTTCCTGTCATTTTCATGTAGTTTGCAAACATTAATTCTAACAATAATAATAATTACATAATAATGGGTTGTAACAATAAGAATATTAATATCTAACATTAACAAGGCCCTAAGTGTCAGAGATATGTTAAATGATTTAAATGGACTACGTATTTTCTCCCAATAGCATTGCTCTATGTTATTACTATCATACTCAATCTCATTTTGCAGATAAAATAGAAAAGCAATTTGTCCTGGGTTTCAAAGGAAAAAGATGGAGAAGTTAAATTTATCCATCTTTAAAATGCATGCCAGCTCAAGGAAATCATTTCCAGTATGCTATTCTTTACTTATTTTATTACATTTATAAATCTAAAGAAATAAACTAAAGAAAAATTCAGGGACTAAGAATCGGACTTTGGAATAACTAGCTGAATGCCTGGAAAAACAATAAAAACTCTCATTTTCTTATTTCCCATATTTGCAAAAATTCAAAATCAGTGTCTGATAGAAGTTAGCACAATTAAATGAGGCACTTCATAAATACACAATAAATATCCATTTCTCCCCCTTCCTCTCCTCTTAAGCTCCATAACAACTTACTTTTTCATAAATTATTAATTTGGGAATGTGCTTTGCTTTTGACACTAAAACAATGTAGATGACTAGTTGTATCATTTGATATAAATCATCACGCTCTATCCTTACAAAATGTTAATTAACATTTAAAATTAAAGAAAACTTTAAACTTCATCTAAATTTGCCTTTTATGCTGCATGAATTTTTTATCTTTTTGTAAAGGATTCCAAACCATATCACTGCAAAACATCATACCTAAATAAAGGCATTAAGCTTCCAAAAGAGAGAGAGAGAAATTGAAGTGACATACAGCACAGATTCTTCTGTGTAATGAGACCAGAAGATCAAAGCATCTTCTATTTTTTTTTTTTTATTACAGCCAAACACAAAGAAAATCCACAGGGAAAGTTCAGCTGAAATTGTCCAGGTCATAGGTTACAATTAACTTGTGAGAAAAGTTTCATATTGACCTACTAGAAAAGAAACATCAAGGAGGCCATTAAAAAGCATTCTAAAAGTTGCTCTAGGACTTATCTTCAAATGGTACATTATCATACTACCTAAAATGTCATTATTGACGAATAGCTTTTATGATAGATTGACTTCCTTAGTTAAGATGCTCACCCCAACTGGTCCAAAATTCAACATAAGAATTTAGGCAGATGGCTAATCTCTAGGTCATCAATATTTTGGGAATACACTCTAGGATCTTCACGGTTCTTTTTCTTTTTTTGTATTTTTTTTTAATTGAAGTATAGTCAGTTTACAATGTTGTGCCAATTTCTGATGCACAGCACAATGCTTCAGTCATACATGAACATACATATATTCATTTTCACATTCTTTTTCACCATACGTTACTACAAGATACTGAACACAGGTCCCTGTGCTATACAATATGAACTTGTTGTTTATCTATTTTATATATATTAGTTAGTATCTACAAATCTCACCATTCTTGATATCACCATTCTGATACTCAGTAAGCCTGATTCTGCAGGGAGTGAGCAAATAGTGATTCACTGTTACTATATATTCCAACTTAAAATTCCGCATTATATCACTGGTCTAGTAGGGGAATAAGGAAAATCACATAAGATTAGTTCAGCAACAACAAGGACATGCAGATGTAATAAAGATCTAGGAAGAGAAGGAAAATAATGTAACTCCACAACCATAATCTTGGACTAAGTACAGCTATGATTATTATAGCTCAAGCTTATGAGGAGAGACATTATTTCTTAAGAGTGGAATGATAACGTGGTGAGGAGAATATTCAGTTAAGGCAAGTTCAAAACTTGACTCTATATTAGGTAATTAGAACATTTTTCAGAAACTTGCATACTATATATATATTAACTCTTTGGGTTTTAATATTTGAGGAGAAAGGTAATTTTTAACACTTTAAAACTATTATTTCATCAAAGTACATAAGCAGAAAAAGTAGTAGATCTTTTTTTCTACTCAACTTCAAATTTTAAATAACCAGTAGGCAATACTGACAACGTTGTTTTAATTTCTATACATATATGCATGTGTTGCAAAACTAATGCCAATATTATACATTTTTTTCTAAAGGAAATATTTCGTTTTGTATTGCAGTAAGAACACTCAACATGAAATCTACACTCAACTAATTTTTAAGTACACAATATATAATGTTATTACCTTTGGGCAAAGTGTGATAACAAAAAAGTCTCTAGAACTTATTTCATCTTGCATAATGGTGACTTTATACTCATTGAAATATTCCCATTTCCCCCTTCTTCAATTCCTTGGCAACCACCCTTCTAACCTCTCTTTCTAAGAGCTGGACTATATTAGATACCTCATATAAGTGAGGTCATGCAGTATTTGTCTCTCTGTGTCTGGCTTACTTCTCTTAGCATAATGTTCTCCAGGTTCACCCATGTTGTCATATATGGCATGACTTCCTTCTTTTTTAAGGAAGTATTCAACTGTGTGTGTGTGTGTGTAGAGATAGATGTTATAAATATATACATATGTGGTTTTTTTTTCTTTACCTATTCATATGTTGATGAACATTAGGTTATTTCTATAACTTGGCTATTGAACATAATGCTGCAATGAACATAGGAGCACAGATCTCTCTCTGAGATTCTGACTTTATTTTGGATATATATCCAGAAGTGGGACTGCTGGATCATATGATACTTCTACTTTTAATTTTTGAGGAACCTCCATACTGTTTTCCATAGCAGCTGGGCACTTAATATTCCCACCAACAATGAACAAGGGTTCCAATTTCTCCACATCTATATCTACCTATGGCTCTATCTATTTACCTGTCTAATTCATGTCCTTTGTCCATGTTTGAATCAGGTTGTTTTTTGCTACTGAGTTACATCAGTTTCTTATTTATTTTTGAAAATTAGCCTCTTATTGGACATATGATTGCAAATATCTTCTCCCAGTCCACAGGCAGCATTTTCACTCTGTTGTTTCCTTTGCTGCTCAGAAGCATTTCAGTTTGATGTAGTCCCATTGTCTGTTCTTGCTACCACTACTTGTGTTTTGGGTGTCATATACAAGAAACCATTTCCAAGACCAGTGTCATGAACTTTTTCTTCTATGTTTCTTTTCTACGAATTCACAGCCTCAGACAATTTCAAAATAAAAACTAGTCTATTTTACTACTGTGATTCAAATGTGCCAATATAATAACTGTACTCAATAAGAAGAAAACAATGCATTGCTTTTTGTAACCTAAAACTTATTTTACACTTAAAATTGTAAGCAAAACCTGTACAAAATTTAATACATGGCAACTCAGTATAAATAATGTGATTTATAAAATATTTTAACTTTGTACATGAACTAGAACTTAAACGCCTGTTGATATGCAATGCTATATTTGATAAATATAAATTGATAAAAGAAAACTCTAGGACAGGAGACAGTTTTCCATGTATTTTAACACTTTTACAAATGAAGAGATAATAAACTTGAGATAAGAGAAATGTTTTTTATAGGTAGTTTGTGGGAGCATAAGGAATAGCAAACTATAAAACCACTGTGTTTAAAATTATGAAGCTAATTGTGTATATTTACATAAGGCATTTGCTGTAAAATCAATGTATGTGAATAAATTAATGATTTATTAACTTGCCTTCATTCTTTGGTTCATCTAAGCTCCACAGAAAACAGATCAGTTATAATATTCTTTACCTATTTTTCATCCCATTTAGAATTACTTTTCTTGGCAAACATTTCAGTTAGTTTTTTGCATGAGAAAACCAAGTGTGTTTGAAATTAATAAAGGTTGTAAGGAGCTATATACTAGCCAAACAGAATTTCTGTAAATATATTTTAAGGCAAATCTTACCACTCCACTGACATTCATACTACTGAGATGTCCTCATTCTACAAATGAGCAAGCTGTTCACCAGTGATTCAAACTTTAAGCAGAGATAGAAACATTTACTTATTCTGTGTATTTCCTGATGAACCAACTTCCTTGGGTATTCTCTGTTTAAATATGGTAGGAGGTGGAAGTTTAATAACAGCACTGGTAGAATACGAAAAGAAACTCTAAACTAGTCACTTCTCACAAAAAGAAATTGTTCCTTAAAATTCTTCATAAATTTCCTTCTTTTCTGATTCTTTTTGGATGCCAATTTTTATCTTTTGTGGTACAAATTTGCAATGCAATACTCTAGAGACATAATGTGTGTGTTTTCCAAAGTGGTAGGGGGTAAAGTATTAAAGTATCTAAAGTCGTCCAAAATCAAAATAACAGCACTCTGAGGCAAATATACTCTAAAATATAACAAAACATTTACCTAGTTATTTTCTTTCTGGGCTCTGTTTTAGTATATATCTGAATATGTGCTAGTGAACTGTAGCTAATTAAATAGATATTAATAAATTTCAGCAAAATGGGAAATGGCAAAAATTATTATTTTTATCTTAGTTTATCTAAGTAATCGCAAAAAGAAGCTGCTAATAAAGAATTAAGATTTTTGGTTTTGCTATTTTAATTCTGGTAATTATAGTGAAGGGATTTCAATGAGGTTCTGAAATATAATCCAACTCAGAATTCGCTTGCTAAAAATGAATTTTAAGTCATTCTGAGTGAATATAATAGTTTTGACTCTTTCTTTACATTTAATGAAACAAGGTCTTTGTGATAATTACAAGAGCGACCAGTCCAAGTAGATGAATATAAATAAAATTATTTTATCCTGTTAGGCTTATTAAGGCCATTCACATTTATTGATATGACTGATATGTTTGATCACTACTGTGTCATAATACTTTTTCATTATGTTTTATGATACACATGCTATGTTTCTTCCTCTACAGGATATGGTTATACTTGTTTAATAAGAATAGTTTTCCATAATATACTGTTTCAAATTTGTAACAAAGCAGTTAAAATTCTAATACAGTCTTATTCATTGTTAATATATAATTTCTGTGTTTACCTTCAAGAAGTTCATTAATGAAAAAATAGGGTATACCTATTTTAAGACAATATAAATTATATGTATATAGATAATTTTTAACAACATCATCCATCTATAATATAATAATGTATATAGACATTGAGAGTAAAACATTATTCTGGATTGAAAGAAACTTGTAAAAATACATATTCTATTGTTCAAAATGAATCTATTTTCTACTTTTATTTTTTACCTTCTACTTTTAGATCCTTAAGTGCTTGTGTTTTATATTTATTCTCAGTCATTTTAATTTTCTGAACTCAAATAACCATATCCAAAGAACAGTTTATTTTAAATTTTAAGATACTATAATATATCTTAAAATAGTTTCTTCAGTTTATATTAACTATATTATAGGCCACTGATTTTTAAAGAAATTGTACATGTCAAGAGGTATTATTAGAGTCTATAATTAATGTCAAAATATGGAAAGTAAATATTTTGTCTAAATACATGATTTCAAACAGCTTTAATCAGGGCTAAGAAGAAATTGTATGAAGTTAATACCATTTCTTTATTAACTTCCTTATATTTTGAAATCTTTAGAAAGCAATTACAATTGCTCTAAATCACTAAATTTGTTTATTAGACAGGAAAAAGTAATTCCACTTCATTTTATAACTTTTATCCCACAGTAAAAGAAAAACTAATTTAATAATTTCGTATGATCTTTCATAAAATTAAAGAAGATCTTCAGTTAAGCCAGATCTTTCATATTAGTTTCAACTGGTTATTAAAATATTAACAGCTTTGCCATAACATCTTTAAAAATAATGCATATCACTAAACTTCTCAGCTAACTTAAAAATAAAATAACTAATTGCATGAGGTAAATATTTCATGTCTTAAATCCTGAATTTACAGTCTATTTTAATGACATAGGTGAGAAATCCGAAAATAATACATTGTCATCCAACTTCATATTACAGGAAAAATTATGGTCAAAATTATGACCAATGATTTATATCTTTCAATGCAATACTATATATGTTACTTCATGAAAGATGTTAATAAATTAGAACATCAATGGCATCCATAGTAAATGATCGTTTACTTAATAACCAGTATTATCCCCAAATAGGCCTATCTTTTTAATAACCTTCCAGAATTTTATTTATAAATTTTTATAATACTATATTTTAAAGATTCCTAAATACGCTCAACTTATTAAGATAATGGTTTTTACTTCATCCTTGTTTAAGCTAATTATATATTCCCCATTATGGGATGTAGCCAGAGGAATTTATTTGTAGATGGTATGATGAAATTATGAGTTGGAGAATAAACAAATAAACATATAGATAAAGTTACTATTTAAAAAATAACTCAAAACAAGAAAACAAGCTGAGAACCAATAAGCAATTTAGGAGAACAATGTTTGCCTCTATGTTGACTTGGCACTAAATTGTATTTTACAAGCTACTGCTTTAATTTACAATATAATCAGGAAAAAGAAAATGTGATGTCACTTATTCGAGAAAAAAGCTAAGTTTGAAATAGGATTATAAGGAATATTTCTGGTAGCATCTAAGATAAACAAAGTAACTCACTTTTCATTTTAAGAGATACTTTGAAAACCAAAGAATCCAACCCTCTTTTCTTACTAATAAGGAAACTGAGGTCCCGAAAGACTGTTACTTATCAAAAATCACAGCTGGAAATGAAACTTGGATATTCACTTAAATAATCTTTCAAATAATATGAACCAAATTCAATAATTTATTTCCATTTTACTTCATCAACAGCTATTTATCAAGCCCCCTCTATATATAAAACACTCTACCAGGGGCCAGCAATACAGAAGTAAGAACACTGAAATGTTCTTATAAACATGTATCTTACTTTTTATAAAGTAATGAATACTTTTTTTTCTCATTCAAATAATGACTGTTTTATCAAAGGCAAACAAATTAAATGAACAATATTGTTTTGCATACTCGAACTATCAATAATATTCCAATTACATAATTACACACTCAACTCCTCAACAACTGTCTCAGATTCTCATAGGAGATTTTTTAAGTACTGAAGTTGGTAAAGTTTTTGACAGGTACAAATATCATAAAGATAAAACAAGAACATTAATTCATTATCCGGTCTGATGAATGATACTTCACACTTACCTTGTTTAGGTGCTAATTGTGATGACCCAACAGAAGACCCAGATTCACTTAATTTACCAAAATTTTGAGTGTGTGAAAAATGATAAATGTCTATAATGATGTTCTATTTCTGCCCAAATGAACTTGGAAGCAATGATTCTCACTTTTTCCCTGACAGTACATCATGGCATTAGGCAAAATATTTCAAAGATTAATAGCTTGTCAAGGAAAGCTCAAACTGGTAAGAATTACCTGTAAAATTATATATCTCTATGTTTGAAATTATTTCATGCAAAAATGTGAAGAACTGCAGAGGGTGCACATAATATTTTAAATGAATATAGAAAGTGTCAATATTTCATTTAAAGCTTTATGAAGAATGACGGTGGCAAGTTAAAATAGAACTCTACACACAAGTGATATTTTAAAGATTGCAAGCCAAGTGAGCAGTTTGGAATCACCAGCTGACAAACTGGCACGAAGAATCAAAGGAAATCATAAAGGAAGTATGACAAGCTCGCAGACTGGTTAAATTAAAATCCATCAACATGTAAAAATGAAGGGAAGAGGAAGATTTTTCTTGACTCTCACAGAGAAGGCCTATTGGTGAATTTAGGGGATTAAAAATGTTGACATAAGCAGAAAAGTCTCAGAAACTGCTATAGGATACTGACCCAGATTGCTTGGAAATTGAGAAATTTACCCAGGTACTAGAATATTTCATAAGAATGTGAAATATAATAATACTAACCTTATTCACGCTAACTTTACAGAAGCAGAACAGGGTTTCAGATTATTGTTCTTAGCCCAAAGAAATTGATGCATTCAGAAGCAGTAGAAATACAAGCATAATAAATGCTAAACTAAGAAATGAGTTCAACATTCTCTGTACTCATAAGTTGTAAAAGAAGTATATGAGATAACCCAAAGTCAAAGAGAACAAGATTCTTCTTACTTAATTACCCTCCAAAATATCTCGTAAAGGTTTTTTTTTTTTCTTTTTACTTTTTTAATACCATGATTACTGCAAGTTCAAAGCTGACACAGAGCAAGTTACAATTCAATTCATGATACCAATAATCTTAGTCTGGGCTGCTATAACAAAAATAATATAAATCGAATGGCTTAAACAACAGAAATGTATTTCTCACAGTTCTGGAGACTGGGAAGTCCAAGATCAAGATGCCAGTAGATCTGGTGTCTGGTGATGTCACTCTTTCTGGTTTTCAGAGGGCCACTGTATCCTCACGTGGGAGAGAGAGAGAGAGAGAAAGAGAGAGACAGACAGACAGACAGACAGACAGGTGGAAAGAGACAGACAGGACAGAAAGAGGGAGTCAGAGTCAGAGGGAACACACATGAAGAGGCAAATACCTTTAAGTTGGCCCAAACCGGTTCTTAGGAATCATAGAAGAAACCTGCAAACAAGTTGAAGAAAAAAATGTTTTTAAGTTGATGAGATCGACTGAAAATTGAAGAAACAAATTAGTGTGCTTGTGAAAGAGTCTACAGAAGATCAAACAAAATGAGTGAGGAGAAATTATATGATTTCTTCTTCAGGCTATCAAAGAGCAACTTACAGAAACTCACTCACCGAAATAGATAAATTTTTTAAAAGATAGATTGGATTTTACATGCCTACGTAGAGATACAAAGAGCTGGAATGAGTGTTACAGTCTAACACAAGAACCAACCACCAGGCAAATGGCACGTTCATAACTTTGTTTGAACCTATCAAAAAGCTGAGGTGGCAGGACAACCAATCTGTCACTGATCTACAAGAGGCAGGCACCTGATGAGATACAGGACATAAACATCCTACCAGTAACAGAGAGAGCCAGGCTCAGGAATGAATAGTTCAGACAGGACAACCTGGTGAAGGCCTGGAATGGGTCTTCCCTTTGTGTTGTCCTTCTGTTAGAGACGTATATGGAGACAACCAAGTATTCCCCAAGGTGCCCAATAGTGGGGACAAGGAGCCTCTGTCTGACTCAGTCTGTCTTACGCAGACACTGCTGTGTTCCTATGTCTCAAAGGATGGAAGGTTTCTGGCCTGTTCCCTCCACTCCCCGTATCTAGTTCTGGGCTTTGCACTTATTCCCATCCTTTCCTGAGTATTAGCCAGAGTCCTGAGAAAGCATCCATCATAGCACATGCCTTGGAGTGGAAAACAACAAATTTCTCCAGAACCCTTCTGTTTTAGCTTCCTGAGAGAACAAAGCCTTTTATCTGTGGGGAAAAGCAACAAAAAGAATCTCTGAAATAGAGGACATACCAATACAATATACATATATACTTTGAAAAATCATCTAGGATCACACAGACCCTGAAACAAATGTCTTTTATTTAAGGCTACATCTCTGAGAAGCAGTGATAAAGACATGGGTAGAAACCACGATTTCTTTAAAAATAAGGAAACATGCTAAGTAAGGTCCCTCAAATTTTCATGCCCAGTGCACAAAATTAAAAAGTGATTTTAAAAATGAGATATCCTAGGTACAAATATTAGCCCTTTTATGCATGACTGGCCCAAAATAAAAATGATCATAGTCCTCTATTGAGTTACTTTTTGTAAAGTGTATTCTTAACACATTTCTGTACCTAATTATTTTCATGCAATAATTCTAATTCTAGATGGCATATCCATCTTCCCTACTTCTCACCAAAAAAAAATTCCATCTACATATTGGTATATTTCTGAATATGTGAAATACAGGACGTGTAGTTTCCTCCTGAATTATAAAATAAACTCAGTGAATCATGAACACAATTAAACTGGTGGTTGGCTAATGAAGCTAACAAGCCTTAATTTCTCCATGCCATGAAAAGGTTGATCTTTTGAGTGTATTTCAGTAGCTTGTGTATCTTTCCATCCTGACTTTCTTCACGCCGTGAAATGGATTTTCTAGTCATGCTTTGCTCCCAGGTTTGGCCCACAGTCTGTCCCCTGGGGCCCCAGTAGATGCTGTCTATTTCAAATGCTTGCTCCCTGCATCACTTGTAAAATCCCAGGTCACATCACTCAATAATGTCACCGGGAAGGAGGAGATGAAATAACTACCCTTTACTGATAGTTGATACCTTCTCCTTCTCTGCCTTTTAAGGGTATCTACTCTATTCAGCTTGCTTGCATTTTCAGAAGAAGCCATTGTAGTCTGAACACAGGATCGCCTTCTTCACCAAAAGACCTCCCAAAAGGCAGGGCTGTGGGTTTTTTGTTTGCTCAGCCATTACAAATTAAAACATACATTTGATTTTTTCAAATTCCCACTTATCATATGTCACAATATTCTACAAACTAATTGTTGTCATTTCTCCCAAACTTTGACCATCTTAACAACCACCATTATAAATGTATTTAAGACTATTACATTTCTGTTATATTCTATTTCTATAGCATAGGTAGCAATCGCTATTTACGTACCACAATTTTTTTAGTACATATTTAGTATTATATTGGTATGATGTGTCAGAAATTTATAATTCCAATTTCAAAACTCTTGGGCCCAAATACATTTAAAAATTCAGCAATTTTCAGATTTTGGAAATATAATACAATATATATGCTTTTATTATATAATTTCCAGGAAGGTTTGGTCCAGCAGCACAGTCAAATATATTAAAATTACTGTATCAAAAATTTATAAATACTTAGTGGGATAAATAAAGATTATAAAAAATACATCAGTTAAAGTGGGATCTCATTTTTTACCAAACAAAATAAATACAGCTGTTTCTAAACTTTTTTGATTTCTGAACTGTGAATTAAACACTTCACATTAAATAGCACTTTACTTCCTTTTTCTGGCTTACTTCACTTAGAATGACATTCTCCAGGAACATCCATGTTGCTGCAAATGGCATTGTTATATTATTTTTTTATGGCCGAGCAGTATTCCATTGTATAAATATACCACAACTTTTTCATCCGGTCATCTGTTGATGGACATTTAGCTTGTTTCCATGTCTTGGCTATTGTAAGTAGTGCTGCTGTGAACATTGGGGTGCATGTATCTTTTTGAATTAGGGTTCCCTCTGGATATATGCCCAGAAGTGGGACTGCTGGATCATATGGTAAGTCTATTTTTAGTTTTTTGAGGAATCTCCATACTGTTTTCCATAAAGGCTGCACCAAACTACATTCTTACCAACAGTGTAGGAGGGTTCCCTTTTCTCCACACCTTCCCCAGTATTTATCATTTGTGGACTCTTTAATGATGGCCATTCTGAGCAGTGTGAGATGATACCTCATTGTAGTTTTGATTTGCATTTCTCTGATAATTAGTGATATTGAGCATTTTTTTTCATGTGCCTATCATTTATATGTGGAATCTAAAAAAAAGGGCAAATAAATTTATTTACAAAACAGAAACAGACTCACAGACATAGAAAATAAACTTATGGTTACCATTGGGGGGGGATAAATTGGGAATTCTAGATTTGCAGATACTAACTAACAGACATAAAATAGATAAATGAGTTTATACTGTATAGCACAGGGAACTATATTCAATATCTTGTAGTAACCTATGGTGAAAAAGAATATGAAAATGAATATATGTAATTCCTATATGGCTGAAATATTGTGCTGTACACCAGAAATTGACACAACATTGTAAACTGACTATACTTCAATAAAAAAAAAATAAATAGCACTTTATATTTTGCCAAGAATAATGAACAGTCATGTAATTCTATTTCTTTACAAATATTTCCCCTCTATCTAAAAGCCTGTGCCCTTACATATACAGCTCTACCAAAATGTAAAGAAAACACCTCTTTTTACCTTCAAATGTTCAAAATTCAATTCCTCATGGAATTATTTCTCAGTCTCTAGAAGATTTAATTACTTAAATTTTAAAAATGACCCATTTTTTCAAACCAAGCATTTAAATTAATACATATTTAGCATAGTATATTATAGTTACTGAATACCTATTTATGGAAAGAATAAATTAATACATTTTAGTAAATATTCTAAATAAATATTTTAGAATATTCCAAACAGTTTCAGAAAATGTAATTAATATGTCTGATATCAAATTCATAGAATGTGGCAGATGGATACCACACTAAGGACCTAGAACTATAATACTATCTTCCTTCCAATTAAATATGAGAACCTTCCAGTTCAACTAGTAGTGTTTCCTCACAACTGCACAGACTTTTCTAAAATAAAAAAGATTCTTAGTCAAACAGCATAACCAGATATTTAATTTAAATGTTAATATTTTGTTTTGAAATGGTTTATATTTAAATAATATGTCACTGAAGAGTCAAAAGATGATCAGTATTACTATATTTAAATCTCTTATAAACATCTGAATTTATTTTCCAATGCAATAAACCTTGTGAATAAAAGCAGTACAATGTATCCCAAAGGAAAGTCAGTATATATGTGGATTTTTATTTTTTTCCTTCGAAGTCTTAAATATAAATAACATTTCAAGCTCTTAATCCTTTTATCTTTTAAATATGTAATATAATAATGGCATGGAAATTATAGGATAATGAGGTGAAATGAAATATGGGAAATTATGTTAAAATTTATATTTAAAATATTTTCCTTCTTAATCTAAATTGCTTCAATAATATTCTGCAAGCATAAATCTCACATTCTGAAGAAAAACTAGAATTTTGAGTAGACAGATGTCTCAAAATATAAATAAAACAATTCAACAATTTAAAGGTTCACACATATTGTTAAAAAGAAAGAAATGTAACTGATTATTTTAAACCCACATTTTTTAATGCTACTCAGGGACTGAATTTAACATTGTTTTAAGCAATGATTTTTACTGCACACAATGGAAACAATAATGCAAATTCAGAAACGTTGTTTTTATAACCTGGTCCAAAAATATTTACATATCAATTCATATATGTATGATTTCCATTTCAAAGTTACCTAAGGGTAAACACACACCACGCACACATGCACACACACTGCAAAGGATAAAAGCAACCAAATTCAGTTCAAATCAAACTGATGCAATATCAAGTTATCCTTCCTGTATAAATAAATATATTTGATGCAGGAACTAAATAAACATAAATGCTTTGTCTTAGATCATTCACATATTAAATATTTTTTTTCATCTTTCTGTGAAAATAAGCTAATGTTAATCGCATGTTTTATGTGTGACGCTAGTTGTATCCTAATAAATCAATAGACATTTTTGAAGAAATTTGTGAGTATCATAGTCAGATCATGCAGATGGAGAACCACTATGTGTAAGAAGATAATACATTTAATATTGAAAAATAGTGAGTTTTACATGATGGGAAGACATTCACATTTGAATTAAAAGTACAAATTACATCTTGATATTCCTATTCATGGAGTAATAATTGAAACTATGTTAATGGAAGTCATCCCTGCAGGAGAAATTATAATGATAAAAGAAAGCTCTGAGAGAGTAACTTAGTTGTCATTAAATTTTGTTTGGTTGGTGAGCAGATGGTAACCAGATAGCAATATTTAGCAGGATATAAAATGGAGATGACATAAAGTTAAGATAAAGAGAGAGTATCTTTACTGAGGAAATATGCTGGGAAACAAGCTGCTGGAAAACAAGCAACTAGAAAACAAGCCGCACCTAAATTTCCATGAGCTTAAAATACTGTATTCACACTTAACTTGCTTAAAATGCACCTGCTTGCTTTGTTTTAATGTTTTACACAGTAGATGAAATTTGTGAGGAGAAATCCTGAGATTGACCGTAAGGGCATGAGGAGGGCAGATACTTCCTTAGGGTGAAACAACGGACGGTCTTAGAAAGCCAGGTCATCCATTAACAGAACTTCGTTCTGGCATGAAAGCTCGCTGTTGAACCCAGGGGAAGTATCTGCTATCTTGAGATGTCTTGAGGCAATAACAGGATAGACTCAGAAATTTTGCATACCCTGAGGAGGGTGATTGTTCCTGGAAGGGATGGGCCTGAAATTAATCGGTTAACCAGCAAGCAGAACTTAGTGCTTATCGCATGGAATATCTAAAGCCCCACCTCTTTGATAGAATTTTTTCTGAGCTGTATACTCCTAATAAGTATGATGTCCACCAGGCTTTTGGTGCTTTAGATCCGCAAGATCTTGAGTCCCCTGGTCCCATCTTTGCTTTTTACTTTGTCTCTTTGTTTCTTAAGTCTTGTGCCGCCTGTCCTCAGACACAGTCCCGAGCTGTGCTGGATGCAGCAGAAATATATAAATACTGTTACACGATGTTAGAGTTTTCATGATAATCATATGCCTCTTCTACCCAGGCAGAAACAGAAAAAACATAGAATGAAGCTCTCCCAATGCTGTAGTCTAAAGATTAGAAAACCCCAATTTTAGTATGTGATATTTCTGTAAGAACATCACTGACAGAAAACAGGTATTAAGAGTACATTCTTTTGGTGTTTTAACAGCTGAAGCTACACAGGACTGATGATTCTATATGATACATTGCTGGAAAAACCCCCAAATATCTTGATTTGCTTCTGTAGTTAATCATAAGAATTGATATTTAGAAAATAATATTTAATGTCCGTCCAGTAGTTCACAATAAATGGGTGCCTGCTGGGCATTACAAAATTTATGTCACTTTATCATATATATTCAAGTCTGAGTGAGGCTGATCTTACACTGAAATTCTTAATTTTTAACAAGGGATCTCAAATGTTATTGTGCACTGAGCCCACAAATTATATAGCTAGTCCTAGATTAATAAACCCCTCCAAACTGTAAACATGAAATTGATAAAAACAGAAAATACCGAAACAAAATGAGAAAGGTGATGTCATTAAATGTGTGTGCTTATTTCCCTTTTTGAAGCCTGGCATTCCCAAAGATAAATGACCAGGAGAGATTTTAGTGTAATCTAACTCAAGGCTGGAGAGGAACAGACATCAGTTAAAACAGAATCACATAGTATCTGAAGTTCTCTCTCAACCAGGTATCAGGAAGAGTTTTTACAAACTTCAGAAAGCATTCAAGAGTCAATTCTGAAACAGATGAAACTTCAGATCTCTCCTCATTTTTGGCAAGTGGCTTTTCGTCAAAAGTAGAGAATTTAATATAAAACCAAAAACAGGAATAAGAAATAGCCCCATTTCTATGCTGCCAACTTGTCACTGAAAAATATGAGAGAAACTAGAGCAAAAGCAGAAAATACCTAGAAAAAAAATCTGATGGCTTTACAAATAAAACAGCCAGTTGTTCCTACACACCAGAAAGAGAGTCTCTTAAAAATGACACTTGTAGATACAGGGTGCTAAAAAAGATACTGAAAAAAAATAATTGTCCTGTACTAACTGAGAAACTAATTGGAAAAAAAAAAAAAAAAAAGGGCAAACAGACAGTAAAAGTGCTTCCAGTAGAAAACAAGTGGCTCCTACTCTAACTCCCAAACAGAAATTCCCCCTATATATTAGAAAAGGTTTGATATTTTTGATTAAGTGCTACAGTATCAACCTTAACCACTCTCACAACATCCATCCCATAGTCAAAGGACTACTCAGGCATAATTAATAATCTATCCTTTTGTTTTGGCAATGACAGAATGACAAAAGAAAGAAAGAACTGAAAACTGAAACCATCTAAGAATGATTTAAATGTTAAAACTGGGGCCTAAGGCCATTTGTGTCAACTTGACAAGTATTTGTTTCAAGATTTTTTTTTGCAGTGGGGGCAGGAAGAGAAGGCTATGAAGCAAAACCACCACCACCACAACAAACACTTCATTGATTCCTTAAAAAGATTTTTAAAAGGCAAACCAAGGCAAACAAATTTTGAATCAAAATATCAACTTGCTTACTTAAGCAAAGGCTCATTTTCAAATTAAAAGTTATTTTCCAAACCCCAATTCAAAATTTTGCTAAGCAATGTACACAAAATCTAAATTATCATTTCACAAACTAGGGCCTGCCTCATGTCTGTGCTTGTTCTTTTTGAATAATATACTTCGAGATATTTGAAGGATCTATAATTAGTATTTGATATCTGACTGCTGATATCGTAAGCGGCTCCCTGTAACTCTCCAGCCCAAGTTTTTCTTTATGAAAAACACATACAAGGGAGTGGCAAAGATGGCAGAGTAGGAAGACCCTGAGCTTACCTCCTCCCACAAGCACATCAAAACTATAACTATTTACAGAGCAACTATCAGTGAGAATGACCTACAGACTAGTAGATCTTCTACAACTAAAGATATAAGGAAACCACGATGAGATGGGTAGGAGTTGTAGTATAGTCAAGACCCCTATGCCCAGGGTGGGTGAACCACAAAGTGGATAATTATAATTACACAGATTCTCCCCAAGGGAGCTAAGGATCCAGACTCCCCAGCTCAGGCATACCACACCAGAAAGACAAGCCCCTAGTACATTTGGCCTTGAAGGCTGGTGAGGGCTTACTTTTGTGAGACCCAGAGGGCTGTGGGAAATAGAGACTTTACCCTAAAAGGACGCACACAAAATCTCCCATGTTCCAGGTCCAGGACAGAGGCAGTCATTTGAAAGGAGCCTGCGTCAGACCAAACTTCTGATCTTGGGGAGTCTCCCAGAGGGGCAGGAGGCAACTGGAGCTCGCCCTGGGCACAAAGACACTGGCTGCAGCCATTGGGAAGCTTGTGCTACCATGTGGTTTCTGGTGCTAACAAGCATCATTTTGGGATCCTCCCTCTAGCTTATTAGCATTAGGACCTGGCCAGGCAGAAGCAGTAATTTAAAAGGAGCCTGGGTCAGACCCACTTGCTGATCTTGGAGACCCTACCAGAGACAGAGGAAGATGCAACACAGTTTTACTTTTTATTATGATGATGATGATGATGATGATGATGCAACATGAATAAACATAAAAAACAGAAACAGAGTTGTAGATACAGACAACAAACAGGTGGTTACCAGAGGGGAGAGGGGCTGGGGGATGAGTTAAAGAAATGAGGGTGATTAAGAGGCATAAACTCCCAGGTGCAAAATAAGTTAAGTCATGGGTATGAGATGTAGTGTAGGGAAAATAGCCAATAATAACATATTGGAATGGTGACAGATTGTAACTAGACTTATTGCAGTGATCATTTTGTAAGGTATAGAAACATCAAAACACTATGTTGCGCAGAAGGAACTTAGTGTTGTATGTCAATTATACTTCAAAAACAAACAAACAGACTCATAGAAAAAGAGATCAGATTGGTGGTTATCACAGGTGGGGGTAAAGGAATTGGACAAAGATGATCAAAAGGTACAATTTATAGTTATAAGGTATAAGTACTGGGATGTAACATATGACATGATTAATACAACTAACATGGCTGTGTGTTATATATGAAAGTTGTTAAGAAAGTAAATCCTAAGAGTTCTCATCACAAGAAAGAACAATTTCTTCTATTTCTTTTATTTTGTATCTTTATGATAGATGATGGATGTTCACTAAACTTACTGTGGTAATCATTTTATCACAAAAGTCAAATAATTATGTTGTATAGCTTAAACTTATACAGTGCTATATGTCAATTATATATCAGTTAAACCGGAAGAAAAAATAATATTTTGATTACAGATTTTTGGCAACAAATTGAGGTCTTGTTAAAACAAATTATTTTATCCAATTGTCCAGTATCTGAGTTAGTATGTTTATGGAGAAGTCAGACAATGTGCTTCTCTGTCAGTTCTCTGCTAATGCTGATGTGCTATTCTGGGGTCAGAAACCACCACTTTATTATATAAGCCAGTTTAACTCAAGTTTCTTCCATTCTTGAAGCCAAAAATCTCTTAAATCAGATTTGTTGTGAGAGAAAAATTGTTATTGAAGCAGAATTGTAGTTTTCCAGGAAGTAAGAAGTCCAGCTGAGTATAAAGGGTTATAGAAAATACGTAATGCAATAAATAGAAAGTTTCATTGCAATTCATTCTCCCAAACCAGTATATTCTACATATTTAAACTAGTACTTGAGACTCACAGCTTCCTCAGAAAGGCATAAACTGATGTATTAGAACATTTTAAGTATTGAAAATATGTTGATAGAGTGAATAGATTAATTATATAATGAAAATAACAAAGAATACAAGTAACCATTTAATCTAATGCCATATCTTTAAACATGTAGCTACTCAAATATCCAAGACTTCATTTGGAATACAAATCACTCTGAAATGTACCCAGGAATAATGAAAACAGGGTAGAGAAAATACAGTGATTAAAAATTTTGATGGTAAGAATTAGTTTTATTGAAAATGATCATCTGATAACCTGAATCACTGAATAGCTAAATGCATTATAGGACAATTCTATTACTAACAGAGAAATAAGAATTTATGTTTCTTAAATTCAAGCCATCAATATCTGCCCTAAGGCACACAAATATATGACTCTTCTGACTACTCCTTCTTCTTTGATGAAATAAGCAGTGGGGAACAATGCTGTTCATAAACTGCTATGGCTTAGTCTTTGAATATGAAAGTCAGAGCAGAGTGAATAGTAAATTTGAACTTATCCACAGCAGGAATTTCAGCTAATGAGTTCCACAATTCTGGACAAAGTTTGAATGGAATCACTGGCCTTTTTAGAACTTATCTATGGGACTATTTTAAACATACATAGTTTTATAACTATTGCTCTTCATATTATATCTTTGATTTCCTCTCAAAATTAACCACTGATCTGCTTTCTGTCACTATAGTTTTGTGTTTTCTAGAATTTCCTGCAATAGAACTCCTACAGAAGATAGCCTTTAGTATCTGCATCTTTGTCAGTCAATATACTGCCTTTGAGATTCATGTATATTGTTGGATTTATTATTCCTTTGTACAGCTTAATTGTATTCTATTTAATGCATATACAATGAATTTCTTTATGCAATCATATTTGGAAATGCACAATTACTTAAATAAAGCCAAAATAGATATTCATGTGTAGGTCTTTATGTAAACATATTTTAATTTCTCTTAGATAAATACAGGCACACCCCTTTTAATGTGCTTCATCTTACCATGCTTTGCAGATATTGGACTTTTAACAAATTGAAAGCTTGTGGCAACCCTGAGTCAGAATATTTTTCCAACAGCATTTGCTCACTTCCTGTCTTTGTGTCATATTTTGGCAATTATTGCAATATTTCAACCTTTTTCATTATTGTTATAGATGTTTTGCTGATCTGTGATCAATGTCTTTTGACATCCCTCTTGTAATTGTTCTGAGATGCCACAAACTGCTCCCATATGAGATGGTGAATTTAATTGACAAATGTGCGTTCTGACAGCTCCACTGACCGGCTGTTCCCTCATTTCTCTCTCTCTCCTTGGGCCTTCTTACTCCCTGAGACACAACAATATTGAAATTAGTTCAGTTACTAACCCTGCAATGGCCTCTAAGTGTTCAAGTGAAAGGAAAGGTCACAATTCTCTCACTTTAAATCAAAAGCTAGAAATGATTAAGCTTAGTGAGGGAGGCATGTCTAAAACGGAGACAGGCCAAAAGCTAGACCTCTTGCACCACACAGTCAAGCTGTGAATGCAAGGGGAAAGTTCTTGAAGGAAATTAAAAAGCACTACACCAGTGAACACGGGAATGATAAGAAAGCAAAACAGCCTTATTGCCGATGAAGAGAGAGTTTTAGTGGTCTAGGGAGAAGATTAAACCAGCCACAACATTCCTTCAAGCCAAAGCCAAATCCAGAGTAAGGCCCTAACTCTCTTCTGTGAAGGCTGAGAGAGATGAGGAAGCAGCAGAAGAAAAGTATGAAGCTAGCTGATCCATGAGGTTTAAGGAAAGAAGCCGACTCCATAACATAAAAGTGCAAGGTGAAGGAGCAAGTGCTGATGTCAAAGCTGCAGCAAGTTCTCCAGAAGATCAAGCTAAGATGATTAAGTGAAGTGGCTACACTCAACAACAGATGCCTGTACCTTTGAGTTGGACCATGGTCTCATACAGTTAATTGTCCTGTTGACTTCATCAAAAATGAAAACTAACCCCTAAAATTAGTGTACCATTTTTAACTTCTGCTAGCAATATGTAAAGATTTCATATCATCATCAATACATAGTATCGTCAATCTTTTAAGTTTAGTCATTCTATCAAGTATATGCTAGATTTTGCACTTTGATTTTAATTTGTATTTTTCTGATGGCTCATGATTTTGAACATTTTTTTCATGTGCTTATTTGCCATTTGCATTAATTCTTTGGTGAATCATCTATTAGAGTTTTTCTCCCATTGTTTCTTTCAAATTGTTTATCTTCTTAATATTGAGTTTAAAGGGGATTTTTAATATATACATTTTGGATACAAGTCATTTTCGCTTGTTTTATAAATAGTGACTACCAGTTGGAGAACCTTACCTTTCCATTTTCTGAAAAATGGCTTTCTATTTTTTTTTTTCTAAATTGAAGTATAATTGACATGCAAACTTCCAGTTATAAAATTAATTAGTCATGGAGATACAGTGAACAACAAGGGAACTATAGCCAATAATACTGTATTGCAAATTTGAAAGTAGCTAAGAAAGTAAATATTGAAAGTTCTTATCACCAAATAAAGTCTTCCTAAGTAAATAACCACTACGGATCCATTTAAAAAAAATATTGAGGACCTACTAAATGCCAGTGATAAAAGTTGAGAAAGCAAAAATGAGTAAGTCTTTGCCATGTAATTACTTACAATCCAGTGAGTGGATGGGGTATAATCTAAATGGATATTTTTCATGTAATGCAATTAAGAGCTCTTTTTGAAATTATGCCCCAGGAGTACTGAGGAAGGAGATCCAATGCAAGGTAACCCAACCTCCAAAAAGGAAAGGATTCAGAGATCTTAGTACAAGTAAAGAAGAACAGAGAGGGTGTGCCAAGAAAAATTAAGAGTATGAGCAAAGGCACACAGTGTTAAGGAGGTATATGAGACTTTAGTCAGAGCTAGCTGATTGTGAGCCCTGAATGGTATCCACATAAACAAGGCTCTATGCAGACAGGACTGGGTAGACATTGATTGAGTTTAACCAGCTGAGTTCTATGGCCAGATTTTTCTGGGACAGTTCATATTAAAAGAAGTATGAGTATGATCTGAATCAGGGATGAGATTGAAATCAGGGAAAATACATAAAAAGATGTCCACTGGAGAGATTGATCAGTGCATATACTAGATCAGTACAGTTAGAAAGGGAGATCTGAACGGAACATAAGGAAACATCTATAGGACTTTATGACTGATTGAATGATAATAAAAGTATGGAGAGGGAGGCAAATAAAAAGGTAATTCTAGGAAAATTCCAGAGTTATAATTTACGTAGTTAGAATAATTGTGGTATTTCTCCTTCTATATACATGGTAGGGGGACATCATGAAATATAATCCGAATCCCACTTTTAGTGCTTAAGGAGGTATCGCTTTGCTTTTTCTATGTTCCACTTACTCCTTTTTGTTTTGTTTTTTTTTTTAAATCCCCAGTTGGAATCTCTGCCCTGAACAATGATGTAGTCTCTCTCTGCCTATAACATCATGCTTTTGACTATCCATTTGATTGCCAATTAGGCCTTCACCCTCTCCAATATTGTCTTTTTTCACACTGTTGCTCAGCAGTTCTCAGTGGGTCAGCTCATACTCCCATCCAGCTCAGAGCCTAGATCAGGTAAGTTGAAAAGGAGACATATACAAGAAATGGGGGTAAATTTGGTGAACTTATGATGAGTCCAGGAGTATTTAAATATAACATAAATAAATGCAAAGTGTACAAATATAATTTAAAGATAATTTGGCTGAACTGAAGCAATACAACTGCCATGTTTATTCAAACAAAAAATTTTAAGGGTTATAATTAGATTAAAATTTAGAAAAGGTCAAGTCCACATATTAATCTTGCATATGTTCAATTAGCACAACAGTTGTTGGAATTCCCTAGTACATACTATATTTTGAAATTATCAAATGCACACATACATAAGTATTTTAAAATTCAAATCCTAATTTCAATCCTACCAGCAGTATATAAAAATGTTCATTTAGCCTCAGCATTGTTGACATAAGGTATCGGCTCTAAAAAGAACATGAGTATATGGAAAATTTTATTTTGATTTTTTTGTTGCTATTCTTAGTTTGAAAATGCTCCAGTTATTTATTAACTATTTTAATTTTTAGTTATGTAGTTTTTTACTTTAGTTTCTGCATTTTAATTGATTCACATTTTTACTCTAAATGTTGTATACATTTTTCTGTCTTGAAATATGCATTTAACTATGTTATTAGTCTTTAAACATATTAAACATAAAGCTTTAAAGTATTTCAATGACATATATTATTCACATAATTAAAGATATCAATATTTCCTTTACAAACCCTTTATTTATCTTATCTGTATATATTCTGTATTTGAATAAGATTTGATAACATTCACCTTTAGGTCTTGCACTCATTTACCATGACTTTAGTTCATTTTTAATTCATTGCAATAATCTCATGTGGAATGTGTTCATATTTATGTTTTCTAAATAATTAATCAATCATTTGATCCAACTGCTTGTAGTAAATATGTCATTTTCCTAAATTTAGTGCCACTTTATTCTTACACTTTATTTTAAAGTATAATAGAATTAATATATTTATTAACTGTAAAAGATCTATGTCTTTTTATTTTTATGTCCTATAATTCTATTTAAAATTTTGTTGGTTAATTGAAAAAAAAAATTGTATTGCAGTAGAACAGACACAAGACAAGTCCAAAAAGTAGTTTAAAATTATTACACAACTAATCCTTATGAAGTGAACAAACATGCAAAGTAAACCCAGGTCAAGAAGTAGGACATGCCATTATCACAGAAGCACTCCTTGTGCCCTGACTCATACTAACCTTGTTTCAGCCACACAACCCTACACACACCACTAAAATCATCCTTATTCTGGCTTTCATGGTAATTTGTACTTTGTTTTCCTTTATATTTTTAAATATCTAAACAGGCATTCATAACACTATAGACTCAATATTTTTTAACTTTATATACATAAAAGTATATATTGCACATTTGTTTGCCTCTGTTTTCTTAAAGGCATCCTTAAGTTTATGAGGTACATTCATGGTGTTGAATATAATTGTATCTTTTTCATCTCTTTTCTTTCTGTTTAGTGTTCTATTGTTTGAAAAAACTATAATTTACTCATGCATTCTATTACTGATGGGCATGGGTTGTTACCAATTTGTGGTTATCATGATTAATGCTCCTATAAACACTCTTTTACACATCCCTTGGTGCACATATATGCACATTCCTTTTGAATAATTCTACAGTGGTAAAATTGCTGTGTCATAGTGTATGAATGCATGAAATTTAGTAGATGCAGCCAAAGAGTTCTACATGATTGTTTCAATATACATCCCTTTACTGACAGTTAATTTTATTTGTGTTTTCCACTTCATTTATTCCAGAGGGTGTGTAACAGTATCTCACTGTGATTTTAATTTGGATTTTCCTGAGGGCTATTAAGGCTAAGCATCTTTTTTTATGTTTAATTAATATTGGGATATCTTCTGTTAAATGCCGATTCAAGCTACTTGCCCATTTATCTATTGGGTTGTCTTTCCTTATTGATAGTTGAGGTGGAGATCGAGTTCAGCATGGAGGATCTTAATTTCTTTTTGCTGTTAGCAATCAACTGGATTTCAGAAATATTTGTGTCTTTGAAGGATGACTTTTTAAATATAATAAATATCATACAATGATACTGAATGAATTGACAGTGAGTCTTCTGTTTGGTTTCATATTTCTCAAAACTGAAACTTAAAACAAACTTTTCACCGAAAAGAAATTTACCTTTTGTCACTCTTAGGGAATTAACCGCATTAATGGAAACCATAGCTTGCAAACAAGATGACACTAAAATGTATCTCTACAGCAGCAGGTAATTACTCAAATGGTATACAAAGTTTAATTCCGAAAGCCTCCATTTGTGGTTTGAAATATCTTGCTTTATAAAAAGAATCTTTTGATTCACTTTCAGTTTTTTAGTGGATACACTCATGGAGTCAAAAGACATTGAGGAGGTATGTTTTTTTCATTTAAATATGTTGAAATATTCGGAACAATCTGAAATAGTGATGATTCTTTTCATTAGTTTTTGTCTTGTAAAAATCTGCCAACAAATGGTATGTGTAAAGATATTCTGATGAAATGTTTGCTGAAAAGTATAAACAGTTAAGTTTGAAAACAATTAGAACTGAGAATGTCCTCATTTAGCAGGATTTCCACTAAGCTTCCTAACGTTTAAGTAACTGTAGAAAAAGTATTCTCTCAATTAGCAATATTTTGGCTTAAAGGCCAAGCCAGTTGAAGAAACCAACAGTTTCAGATTTATTAAGCATAATATGAAATTTTGACATTTGCAGGAAATGTTTTTTTAAAGGGGCCATAAAACATGTTACCTTCACTGACTGAATAGTATAGCTTGCCACATTTCCCTCTGTCTCTTTCCCTTCTGCCTCACACCTTAGCCTTTGAAAAATATATTCAACAAAATAATTATGTGTACATAAAAGTACTAAGAATCCATCATTATTAAACATACTAAGAATCCATTATTATCAATTTGGAGGGTTATTACTCATTCAAAATTATAAAACTATTTTTCATTGTTTATTAATTTTTTTACTTTTTCTTTGTCCATTTAAAAATTTCCCTTACATTCAATTTGGACTCTTCTGACAAATATTTTTAATTTTTTATGTAAAAATAGTTATAAAATACTTAGTTTCTAATAAAAATGCTTTATGATATGAATATATCTGTAAGTATGACTTTGTTGGCACTTGATTTTTTTTTTTTAGTATCTACTGACCTTACATTCACTGTCTGCAGAACAACTGACTGCATTTCTCACTAATCTAATGTATATATATAATGTATATATATATATTTTTTACTTTTAGAAAATATTTTCTAACAAATTCTACTTAATTCGATTATAATGAGAAAATACGCCCCATGCAATTACTGCTATTTGAAATGGCAGGCCATCTAATAGTTTAAATTTTTATTAGAATTCCTTCTCTAATTGCAGAAAAATGTATTATTTTTCATGATTTCTATAGGTTAGTTTCAGGTGTTTTGAATTTGGTCACATGGCTTGTATGCGGCAGATCTAAATTACAACTTAGGCTTCACATGCCCTTTTGGACACACCATGAACAGTTTTTATAAACTGTTTTTTTTTTTCATCTATACTTTACTTTTTAAAATTCTGATTATTATTGTCTCTTATTAAAATATATCAGTAAACATATGTCTTTCCTTATCTCAATCCTTAACACCTTTAACTCATGTTCTTCACTTTTATAAAACACTTTCATTAAAATACAAAGTCATATGGTCACACCCTTTTCCTTTTAGACATGCTTTTATTGACTTTCCTTTGCCATTCTGAAGTCTGAGCTCCATAACAAGGCATGAAAAACATCACTATGATCATTCTATGGCCACCCCACTTACCGTATAGCAACTGGGTGCTATTATAACTCCATTACTTTAACTATTTCTTTCTACCTAGAACTTTGTCAAACTCTTATTTATTTTGTGAAAACTCTTTTCAGAAACCACATACTCCTTAAAACTTTACTTAACATGATCACTAAGTCAAGACTAATTATAATTCCTCTTTTCTATTTTGTTTTACATATTTGTTATATATACAATAACTCTGCAATTTAGTATTATAATTACCTTGTTATGTTCTATTATGTTTAATTCACTAGAGTTCTAAACATCAGCAGAGCTTTTATTTTCTTGCTCACCACTATGCTTGGCTCATAGAAAGCAAAATAACTACATGCAATCTTAGCAAAACTGAAATAAACATGTATTTTAATGTCAGTAAAGATGCAGTACTTCAATGTACTGTATAAAAATTAAAGACAATAAATTATTTTATTTTATCAAGCAATATTCTGTTAAAATAAAACTTACCATTTAAGGAATTGACTGTAACCCAGTAATATACTTCACATCAGCATTCATTCTCAACGTTAAAACATGTGGCATTACTAATACAGTCTTCAAAAGAACATCATATTCACTTAATTAATCTGTCATAGCCTGTTAGAATCTGCTTTCAAAAACTGTGTTGTCTCTAATAGGAAATGTAATATTCATTACACAATCATAAAAAAAAGCCATTGCACTGAGTTGAATGATGGTCCCCTCAAGAGATATCTAATCCATCTCCTAATCCCTAGAACCTGTGAATGTGAACTTATTGGAAAAAATAGTATTTACAGATGTAATTCAGTGAAGGACCCTGAGATGGAAAGACTATCCTGGATTATCTGGTGAGCCCTAAATTCAATGTCAAGTGTCTGATAAGAAACGCCAGGTGTCCTATACAGGGAAGAGATGCACAGAGAAGGAAGAGAAGCCAATGTGACCCAAAGTCAGAGACTGGAGTGATGCACCACAAGCCCAGGAAGGCTGACAGCTCCCAGAAACCGGAAGAGTCAAGGAATGGAAATGCTCCTAGAGTCATTGGAGGAGATGTGGCCCTGTCAACATCTTGATTTCAGACTTCTGGCCTCCAGAACTGTAACAGAATAAACATCTGTTGTTTTCAGCCACACAATTTGAAGTTATTTGTTACAGCAGGCATAAGAAACTAATACAACAGTACTTAGGAGGTGCTTTTTTCAAGTTTAATTATTTTTAAACAATATGAGTGATAAGTGAGAACTTTAAAGAGCTCTCCTTTTAAATACATAGGTTATAATTAAGTTTTCTTTAATAAATTAGAAATAATTGATACTACCATACTACCACAAACTTGAAGTAATACAGTAGTCAAATCAATGTTATTTTGTAATAACTAAACACTTGTTAAGTTATTAAAATAAATTAGACAAAATGAAATAAAATAAGCTTCCTTTAGCAAACAGGATTTTATTTCTTATACAAAATACTGTATTTAAGCAAGTAATAGGATTGCATTTAGAATTTGTAGAATAAGACAAACTAATATAAAGGCATAAATTAAGGCATCCTTATTGATACTGATGTATATTCATACCCTCTTATATGTTGCAAGTGTTAATCCAGGCATCCTTTTCTGCTTTCAATGCCAGTACTGCAACTTGTCACCTAAATAACTGTAATTAAGCATTCTCTCTAGTTGCTGATTACAATTTGCTGATGAACATTCCCACTGGATTTAACAGCCTCTCTCATAACATCTACAGTAATCATCACATATTATAACATCTTTTTTGCTGAAGGCTTCTTAAATAATCTAAAATTTAAATTGAACAAGTCTTAGATTATTACAAACTAAAGTTCAACAGGCGCTTAATCAGAAAGGTTTAAGTATCGTATCATTGACATCTACTAAGCAATAGGATAATTTATACCCAGGGAAATAAGTTCTTAAACTCTTTGGTCATTGATCCATGTCATTTTAAAAAATCAACATCAGCATATAACCCAGAATAAACTTTTCCTAGAAAGTAGCAGCCTAGCAAGAGGTGGTAATTTTGAACTGAGCATTTATAACATTCAAATGATTCATTTCTGAGAACTTTGTGATGCATACACTTAATGTACAGAGCACTAAAATTTAAATCAAGTGAAAGTTTAAAAATATGTTAAAGTTATTATTTAATTGGGTCCTTAGTATTCATAGATACAGAAGAAAAATGACATAGTATCTCAAGTCCAGATTTCCAAGATATATATGTCCTAAGACCTGGGCAGAAGGAGCTACTCTATGAGCCCCATGATTTGAAAGGTGGTTTAAATACATTACTTATTTTAAATTAGATTTTCCTGTCATTTAAAAATATCTGAATTCTCTTTGAGTACCTTTAAAAATGTCCATGATCTTCTACAATGATGAAGTCTAGAATTAAGTATTAAACTTTGGATTCATCTTATCTAAAAAGACCTTGGAAGTAGGTTCATGGGATCTCACCTAAGAGAGAAAGTCATTTTGACTTTGAAATCATTTTTATAAGATATTCATGAAGCAAATCTCTTCTTCACAGATTTTTAAATTTTGATAATTCTTTCAATTTGTGCTATTCTAAAAGTTTCTATTGACCTTTAAGACCTAGAGAGCACATGGGTTTACCTTTTGTAGATTTGCCCACATAACTGACTAGGGCTTTGTGAAGGACTCAGTTCATTTCAGTCCTGTAATTTCCCATAATACAACAGAAAAGAGCGGTGGCAGAAGAAATCAATCCTAACTTATCCCATGTTGAATATCAGCAAACACAATGTCACAAAAGCAATGTGAAGAAATGGAATATAGATTTTCTGCTGACATTTGTAAAGTGTTTGCATTAAAGTATTTTTCTAGTACAGAAAATGTTAGAGCTTAACAAATTAAAGCACATGTTTCTTTTAAACTGTTATGTTGGTCATTTGGATTAATTTTAATAGCTTTGTTCTTTTTAAAATATCTAACCCAATGTGATGAGGTGCAATCTTTTAAATATTTATCATTCTCACACAAATTTCTTCATCATAAGCATATGGAAAATTTGTAAGAACCTATTTTTCAGTTTATAGATATATCAACTATAATTAAAAATAGAATCATGTCTTAAAAATTTAGTTTCTGCCAACTATGTTTAGTTTCTCTTGCATATTAAAAATGATTTACCTCATTTTCTCATCACAGCTGTTATAGGCATTTTTATTCAATATACATGTAAAATAAAATTTGTAAATAATTCCACTTACATGAAAATATATTATTTTAAAATAGACATATATTTTAATATGAACATTTTACTTATATTCAACAATGATTGTATCAAAATAGTTTTCATTTTTAATTCCACCAATACATATTGAGGACTTATAATCAACTTTAGCAAAAAAGAGTATATACTTAGTGCCTAGCTATAGGAACTAGAGATTCTTGGAAATAAGTGGCTGATTATAGAGCTGGGGGAAGACTCTGAAATATCTTTTGTGCAGAAAGCAGGAAAATGCTCTAAGAATGACAGGATGGGTAAAAAGAGGCCAGGCACCTACTTAAACTGGGAAACTTTGAACATCATAAAAAATAATAAGAGTGAAGGATTGTAAAATCATTAAATAAAAAGAGGAATTTAGGAGTCTGTATTGACCAAAGAAGGCAGAACGAGCATAAAGAAACAAAGAAGGAAAGAGTCTATGTCGTCAGTGGAATGCCAACTAATAAAGTAGAGAAATTACTGAACTAGAAAACCACCATCAGATGGACATCATGGTAATAATAACTGACTTATGCAAGAATCAAAACAAAGTATAAACTACTTGGTACATATTGTGTGAGAAATGGGATATTTATATAAGTTCAAAGTATTACCCCACAAATATATTTATAATTAACTTTAAAGTGTGGATTCTTTGTAGATAACACACTAACCAAGTGACCAAAACTAATATGAGTAATGCAGCCCATGGTCTCAGAGTGCCTCCTGATACACTGCATGAAGAAGAGGCAGACTGCATCACCTCCATGGTATTTCTGCCTGAAATCCAAATCTGAGTTTAATCATTAAACACACTATGAGGAATATTCTACAAAGTAACTAGACTGTAATCTTTCAAAGTATCCAGGTCAAATGAAAGAAAAACAAGGAAAGATTGAGGAACATTTCTAGATTGAAGGAGACTAAAGGGTCATGACACTTAAACATAACACGTGATTTTAGATTAATCTTGCACCAGAAGTGAATGAGTTCTCTGAAGATGGTAGTATTTTACTAACATTAATTTCCTGATTTTGATAGGCGTACCTTAGTTATATAAGGAGTTTCCTTGGTTTTAGTAACCAAAAAGGAAATATTTTAAAGGTTATCATGGACTGTGTTTGATTTCTTAAATACTTGAGAAATATATGAAGATACATTGGGAGAAAATAAGAAAAACACACATATCGAAAGAGAAAGAGACAGTACGTATGGTAAAATATTGACAACTAGGAAGGCTACAGGAAAGGCATATAGGAATCTCGTGTACTTTCTTGCAAATTTAACTATTAACATAATTTCTAAAGTAAAAAAATGTGGCAAAAAGAAAGGAAATCACATGGAGAATTTTCATATCCCACTGCAGAACTCCTGAATCAGAATGTACATTTTTAGTAAGGTCTTCAAATGATTTTATACACATTAGTATTTGAGGAACACTGATTTAACCATGACTTTGACAGGGAAATAAGGCATAAAATCAATTATAATTCTAAGTTTTAGGTTTGATTATAGTATTATGAACACATTTAAGAAGAGGTTTATCTTTAAGAGATATTTACTGAAATATTTACCAATAAAATGCTATGGTGTCTGAAATTTGTTTTGAAATATTATGAGGTGGGGATGAAATTGATAGGAATGTACATTAAACAAGATGGAGCCTATTTGATAGTAATAATTGTTACTGCAGAAGGATGAGTACTTTGAGTTCACTTGACTAGCTCTTCCTTTTTTTTAATATGGTTGAATCCTACAGCAAAAACTACATATAAAAACACATGTCCTGATAATAAAGAACATTAGGAAAGGACAGAAGGAAATGATTAAGTTGTTCAGGAGGGGATCTAAAATGTAAAATCTAACACTGATTTTAGATCCTCTCCTGAACAACTTAATTCATTCCTGTTTAAATTTGTTTATATGATTTCTTTCCCTATATTTCATATTTTTCTGCCTTTTTAATTAAAAGACATTACCATATCATAAAATTAGGTTCTTTTAATAAGCAAGACCAAATAGCAAACTTAACAAAATATTATAATACTGCTCCATTTTCAAGTAATAAACTATGTAACAAATGTTTTCAATCTATGTTTCATTAGTAAAATGATGCCAAGTACTATTATTAAGAAGAGAGAGAAAACATTAGAGGGAATTCTACAGTTTAAAAGGTAATTTCACCAGGTCATATGAAAGATAATGAGGGTTTGAATGCCTATCATTTCTCTAAATTTTAAAATTGGATTTTTTATTTTTGGGAAATACATTTACAAAAAATACGTCACTATGGTATCCAACTACTGCTGAGCTTGGCGAAGTCTTTTTACCATCTAGGTTCTGTATTTTCACATGGGAAGGGTCAATAATAATAACAATGCACATGTTTAGTTGAGGTTAAATAAATTATTGACATGAAAAAAGTAAATTTACAAGTTTTAAAATGATACATAAATAAATAACCCTATGATTTTATTACTGTTTTTCATATTTGATTTGTATCTGTTGCAGCATTTTGAAATAGTTTATTCAATTACAACACTCTCATTACATTGTTTCTGTGAGTTGTAAGTAAAGAGGAAACTATATGTCAGGTATCTATTATTTATGCTTACTTTATCATATCTAAAACTATGTTAACTGATACAAATGCTGCTGCATAAAAATTATCACTGGCTTAGGGAAACTATAGACGTTTATCCCTGTATCATGTACCACTGCAGACAAAAGATCAAAGGTGCTATGGCTGTTACATAGTTGGAGGGCCAGGTTTCTGTTATGGTTTGCTCTGCTAGTCTCTAAATATAGATCCCATCTCATAAGCTAAGGTAATCATCTTCTGCTTTCATTTTGATATTCCACCCAGCGGGGAAGTGGAAAAAAATGGGAAACACAATTACTCTCTTTGAGAGCAGTATTCAAAATTATATACATCAGTTTGTTTTTATATTGTTGATCAGAAATCAGTCATATGACCACATCTACTCACACATACACACACACACAAAGCTAGAAAATATAGTCTTTATTCTGAATAGTCATAGCTAAAATGTAGGTATTCTGTTATCAAATAAAAAATAATGAACTACCTATTTTAATTGAATAATTATGTGAGGATTTTAGAATCTTCATCCTAAAGATTTCACCTGTTTGGGGGTTAATCTATTTGATGGTAGAAATTCAATATGTAAAATATGTAGAAGAATGTACTGAATATCAACCATATTTTCTTCATGTTGTGTATAAAGAAAGCATGTGACTGTCATACTCACATAGATTACTCAGAAAAACAAGATGAGCCAAGACTAAAATAGATTTCTCTAGTTTCTAGTTTAGTTTGTTTCCCAATTAGCCAACTTGTATACAAATTAGAATGTAAGAACTCATCTGCTTCTAGTTTTTGTCATATGCTTATATCTAATAAAAATTTTAGACAAATATTTCTAAAATACATTTGAGGAATTTCAGGAATAAATTTCTCATTTGAGGTATATTCTTATTTCTTAGGAAAAAAGTTTGCTTGGACGAACAAATGACTAATAAAAAATAATTGCTTCATTTAGCATTATTTCCTTCTCAGGTACTATTCTAAGCACGTTATAGTTATGTAATATAAATTTTCTATATAAGTGTCTCCCAGGGAAATTATATATAGAATCCAATATTCTAAGGAATTAGGATAGCACCATGTATAATATAATATTTTTATACATTCATGGGAAAATGGTAAATACATTTGATTTGCTCCACTGACTTAGCAGCTATACTGTATTTGTTATGACCAGAGTCAGAATTCTACTAGTGACGAAAAAAGCAGGGTATATAATGAATCGGAAACGTTAAGGAAATCCTGTTCTTCATGAAAACAACTTCAAAAAACTAGAGCAAATAAACTAAAAATATAAAAGCTCCTTTACATGCAGTGCTTAGTTGACTGGCAGGAAAATCTGGGCAAATAAAAATAAGAGGAAGAAACCTGGGAGTAGAGAAAATAATGAAATGGTTAGCACCTATGGAAACTATATAACCCTTAGCTACTATTTTTGGAGTTGTACTGAGCGGAGGAAAAAAGAGTTAAGGATGCATCTGATTTGCACATCTGCTTTTCTCACGCACACTCCTCGAGTATGCATGAGAAATGACTGCTGTGCCGAAAGGAGCAACAGAACAATCTTGTCTATCTGGACTTGACATCAAGCAGTGGGAAGAAAACAAGAGTAACAACAATCTCCCCTGAAAACTTGTAATCGTAAACTACTCAACATATTTCTGAGATTGATTCACATTTTCACTGTGGTGTCAAAAATTGAAGTAGAAAATTTATTTGGAAGTGATTCTATACTTGTGGTGCTCCAGTCAACTGAGGGAGGTTAATTTTAATCCAGATCTCTAATAATTACTACAAATTCCAAGAAAGATGAGCTCAGAATTAGAGATTTCAAAACATAAAAAGATAGCAAAGAAAAAAAGAAAACGAAACACTGAAAACCAGTAGTGTGAACCAACAAAACAAAACAAAACAGATTTGAATTTATAAAACACAGAATATAGACTCAATATTAATTTATTCAATTAATAAAACAGAGGTTTGAAATACAATTTTTTAAAAAGCTATTATAAAAATGAACAAGAATATTTGATAAATAACTAAGTAGAACTTCCATATCTGGAAAGCTTAATAGTTATAGACTCAGTGAGAGAAATCTAAGTTATTTTATGGTAAGGGCAAATGCCTAGTTATGAATCTCTCCATAGTTCCTTTAAAACCTTTCTAAAGGAAAAAAAATCCATCACCTACACTTAGAGTATAACTTAAAAAAATATAAACTGCATTTTGTATTTAAGTTGGGAGATAAACTCACAATACGCGGAAGCAGCGTCTGAACCCATTCTGTAGAGAGTTCAGTTGGAGCTACTTGGAAGACCCGTGAGTAGGAAGACATTGGTAAGACACCCAGAAGACATCAACTAGTGTTTACCACCAGGAGGAGAGGACCTAACTGTGTGTGTTAATAAATGAGAGTGTTTGACAAGGGAATGGGTTAAAGCACCATCAATTAAGGTGTTTTTTTAAAAAAGAAAAAGAAAAAAAAAAAAAGAGTGGAAGGTCCCCAAAGCCAGAGGCGGCAGCCCTTAGAAGGGACCACTTTTGAGAGAGAGAGATTACCCTGTAAAGATGTGTCCCTTGGAACAAGCAAACAGTGGTGAAAAGAAAGAGGTAACCAATGACAAGAGCATTACTAAAATAAGAGAGCAACCAAAAAATCAGAAGAAGCCAGACCAAAAAAAGTATCATTACACTGAGCAAGTGGGAAAGCCATCCAAACCCCTGGTTCTCTCTGTTGATAATGCAAGCAGTTATTTTAGCAAAAGCTAACACATTTAAAATAAACAAGAAAAATAAAAGCATCAAATTTACAAAAGATGTATAAAGAAATAAAAAGAATATGAAAATCAAAACTTTTCACTAATGTAAGTAAGCAGGAGAGATCTATGTTAGAAACAAAAGAAAAATTTCAGACAACTTTGCAATTTGAATCGAATTTTGCAGTTTAAAAAGTATGGCAGACTTAATGAAAAATTAAATCTCATAAAATGAGATTTAAGGATCAAAAATCTCATAAAAGAGATGGTGAAAACAATAAGAATAGGTAAAAATGGAACTCATGGAACTAAAAAAGATATTGAGGAAAAATACAAAATAATCTCAGATGATGACTAAGTTACCAGACACTCAGAGACCATAAAATAGATGTGCTTCAAAGTATGGAAAGAGATGTAAAGAATAAAAATGATAAAAGCAATTTATGGAGACAGATATATAAAAGAGATGTGAAACATCATAACAGAAGTTAATACAGCATTTTTCAAAATGTGCTGTATTTGTATTAACACCAAAACATTATTTACCTTTTTAATTCTCAGTCTTGCACATGTACACATATAACTTCCAGAAGCTACATCATCCAAGATGACATCATTGCTCTGATGACTAACAAAATGTGTTCCTGTATTTTTTGTATTTTAAAAAATTATCCATTTCAATTCCTGAATTGACAAATACTGATACAATACACATAAACAGAAACTCTTTGTGCTTCTCAATACATTTTGAGAGTATAAAGGGGTTCTGAAACCAATGAATACTGCCAAAATTTAAAATACACACAAATGGAAATACTGAAGAAGAGATACAAATTGATAGAACAGAACCTACATTTATAACTCTAGTGCAAGGAATCTTTCTTGAAATAAAATAAAGCTTGAGTCTGCACATTAATAGAGTAAATGGAGACCAGGAGAAAGTGGACTCCAAACTGCCAAATGTAAGCTACATTCTAAGAATCCACGCTATCTTAGTACCAATTAGAGGAATGATTTTAAATATGGGTCCAGTGAGACTTGTGCCTGAAATTTTGATCCATTTTCAAAAACAAGATCAATTAAGTTAATGAACTGAGTACTGACCAGTGTTTGTCTCACAGAGGATGTAGACACTTTAGTTAGCTTCTTTGCATCTTAGTTTCTTCACCTGTATGATGAAATATAATAGCTCCTATCTTACACAGATTTTGCGAATATTAAAGATTTTATCTTTGAAAATTGCTGTCCAGTTCAGAGAATCATTTAATAAATGTTCAATATTATAATCAGTACTGTTATTATTAATATTGAAGTAAACATTTTAAAAATATAGACACACACACAGATTTCCTTGATCAAAACTTGCTCGTTCTAGGAAAAATTTCCACTCTTGAAAAATTTCATAGGCAATTCTGATATTCACAGTCTTTTGAAAAACCATTTCATTTGCAATGCCTTAAATCATATTTAAGTCTTTCCTTCATGTTTAATCACTAGAATTGACTTTTTCTTTAGTATTCAAAGATATTTCTTCATATTAAGGAAGTTTCCTTTCATTTTACAATTAGCATGAAATTTTACTCAGAAGAAACAGTATTTGTTTTTATCAAATGACATTTAAGATGTCAAAATTATCATGTGATTTCTTTTCTTTGCATAAATGGATGCACTAATAATTTTCTTGTTTTGACTGCCCTTGCTGACTGAAAATAGCTCCAACTTGTTTTGAAGTCAAGTGTTAATACACAATTTTATGTGACTTATTATTTGCTCTAGCATTTCTCTTGATTCTCTTGGGTCTATAAAGCTGTTTTCACCTCTTTCTTGAGGACAATTAGTTCAATAAAATGTTAACAGGTATTCTCTAAAAAATGGGTTTAATGATTAAATATACTTTGCAAATTCTAGACTATGTGAAGTTTTAAAACTCTCCTTGCTACTGAAATTTCCAGAATTAATTAATTAATCTGGATTTAAAATATTCAATGAATAATTATTTTAGAGAATGCTTTTAAAATTTATTTTATGTAAAACAATGCAATACCTTCACTCCCTGGAATTCTTATACTTTTAAAAAGTTTAATAATTCTGGGGTTGTTTAATTGTGTTTTGACAGGGAAGAAAGGCAAACACACTAGTGAAATAATCATCATCTCAGAATTGGATAAGATTTTTAAAAACAAATTAAAACATTTGCAGATATATAAAAAAACAAAACAAAGATCTCAGTATTTAAGAACTGGTATTTAACTGCAATCACCTCTCCCAATACCATTACTTGATACATTTTAAATTTGTTGGTGTTCCTGAATTAAAACAATTTACAAAATATGGCAAGTAAAAATTTTGGCCTTTTAGAAGCATAATGTAAACATTCCCAGTTACTAAATTTTCTAATTCTTATCACCCATTAAAAATTAGCCTTTTCATTGTTGTTCAGAAAGTTTTTTGTAAACATATGTAATAAAGTTCCATATATATGTATATATATATATATATATTCTACATACATTGCTTTTGAACAATTAACTATATGAGGAATTCACAATTCCAAAAGTAAAAGCTGACATTCCCTTCCATAGCAAGTTAAGAAAAATGCATTTCCTTCTATAGTTTCCTATAATGTTTGTCATATATGTTCTCTTAAAATAACAAAGAACCTCAATATCTTAGAATTTTCCTGGTTAGTCCTGAAAAGACAATAATGACTATATATATTAGCTTTTAGAAGTCAGTAACTAAAGGTAATGAAATAAACTAGATTTAATTTTCATTTAATATAAAAAAACATTGGATATCAGCCAGTATTCAGATTTATTAAGAGTCAAAAATGCTGTCACAGCTCATGTGTATATGGAACATTAGTCATTCACTTTGTTAATCTAACATAATATGGAGTATAATTTATCAGGACATCAAAATAATAGCTCTTACTCCATTTCCTCACTTCTATAAGGACATGCACGATAGACTCCGCAGCTATACATGCACCCTATTAGAGCTAATTGAAAATAGATGGTACAATTAACCTGCTTCTTAGCAAAAAGCATTAACACTTAATGTGAAAGTCTAATCACAATAAAAAAGGTTCACATTGGAAGGAAATGTGGTGAATAATTCAAAATCATCTGATTTTCTCATACAAAGTAAATTAAAGAAAGAAAAAGTTAATATAACAACACCCAAAGCAGCAATTATATCATTTGCATTCCTAATCTTTGCTTTCTTTCTCAGGTGTATTTCATTTCAGAAGATTCTATAGATGATTTAACACAATGACTCATGGTATTTAGGTGCAACATAGCAGAACTGAGCAGGTGGTCATGGAAGAAAAAAGCAGTAAAGGTAATTCTTTACAAAGTATGAAAATTAACATGCAAACTCTTATGTAGGGAAAACTGCTGGATTATCTTAATTTAACACTTGCCATTAAACACAGATTCTTTTGATGATATGCTATAATTAAACTCAGAAATTAATATCTTAAACAATATCAAAATATTATTCAGTTTTCCTTTATTTTTCTCCTTTAAAACTGAATTATAGTTGATTTGTAAAGTTATACTAGTTTCAGGTGTACAGCATAGTGATTCAGCATTTTTATAGATTGTACTCCATTAAAAATTATTACAAAATAAGAGCTATAAATCCCTGTGCTATACAATATATCCTTGTTGCTTACCTGTTTTAGATATAGTCATTTGTATCTCTTAACCCCATACCCCATCTTGCCCCTCTGTATGGTCAGGCCACTCAAGAGGGCTGCTCTCTTGCTCTCTGTTCATTGGCTGCTACCAGTCTCTGCGGCACCTACACCCTACACACATGAACGTGCTTGCCCCCTGCCACAGCTAGTGGCTATTCTAATCTTTAGGCCAGAATAGCTCCACCTGCTAGTTTATTAAAGGGAAACCTCTGCACTCCTAATGCTCATTAACTGAGGGGCTGTGAGGGACATGCCCAGCTTCTGGTTTCCCTGGTAACTGATGAGCCAACCTGACGTCAGTTCCCGAGAGTATAAAAGGTAGCCTCCTCCTCCCGTGGGTAATAAAGATGGCTGCCATGGCCAGCCGCCTCGCCAGCCCGCCGGACCGCCAGCCCACCAGCCCACCAGCCCACCAGCCCACCAGCCCACCAGCCCGCCCGCCAGCCCACCAGCCCACCAGCCCACCAGCCCGCCCGCCAGCCCGCCAGCCCGCCGAGGTGGGGTTTCGGTGCAGGACTTCCTGCTTCAGACATGTAAGATCCCCTCTCCAACAAGTCGTTGACTTCTCTGTCACTGTCTCAGCTCTTTCTTCGGTCTGGAGGCTGGACAACTGCAAGGCTTGCAGGCCTGCGGGTTGCACCCCACAACTGGAGAGCTAGCTAGAGACCTAGGAAATACCCGTGAGTGCCCAAGATATTGGGAAATAACAACGGGGTATGGAGAGTTGAGGGGGTAATCTGGAGGTGATGGTCCACTAGCACGCGGGGCCCTGTGACAGCTGACTACCGGGAAATGTCTTTCTCTTCCATCATGTTGATGATAACCTTTTACCTTCCGAGTTTCTCTCCAGTTTAAAAGTAGCATCCTGTGCTCATGGTTCATCTGACTGCATGAGGGATGGAGGGTGAATACAGGCAAAATGCAAGGACTTGGGTTATCTATTAAAGACTTAGATGTTACCTGGCTGAGTAAACCTAAACAATTACAGGCACAGGCTTTAGGGATATAAGGGACAGGCTTGCGAACTGTACTTGGCCAGTTACCCTGAAGGGTTTGGTTTGGGGCCTGCAGCAATGGCAAAATAACAGTACCCATGCGCTTCTGGTCTGGGCAGAGGAATGATAGGGTGCAATGGAACAGTGACTATAGGCAATCTACAGTGCATTACAACAGGTGGAAGATTGTAAGAGGCCCACCCGAGGCGTCCAGCAATGGAAAAAAAAAAAAAACTATGCGGGGTCTAAAACAGATGTGGGGGATATACAGGACCCTCATAGACATCCACAGTGACCAAGGAATCCACTTTACTGGCCATGAGGCTTAGGAATATGCTGATAAAAATGACACATGCTGGCATAGCCACCTGCCGTACAACCCCACTGGTGCCAGGCCAATTGAAAGGATGCCTCGACTATAACTGAAGTGAGAAACCTGCTCTCTCAACAGGTGGAAACATTCCAGGAGCAATCAATCCAGTGCCGCCTCCTTGTTAACCCGAAGCAACTAGTCAGCACAACCCAAGTTCAGCTGTTTGTGCCCTTGCCACAGGATCTACCCTCTGGGGCACACATAAAATGACCCTGGGACTGGCAGGTAAGTCCATGGTGGTTTGAGTTTGTTGCTGCCATGTGAGGAATAAGATTAGCAAGGAGGTAAAACCTGTGTTTTACCCTGCCCCACATAAACTACTAAGGTAATTAATCAGGACCCCTACTGGAGAAAGGCACCATTATATTATCCCTGTGGTCTGTCATACTGCCTCTCCAGTATTCAGCTGTGGGTACCGAGGGTAAACAGGCAGTATGGAATAGGAGGCCTGGACAAAACCACGTGCAGGGGTGGTATTACCTGAGGACACTGTTACTGCTTATATTTTGCTTAATGGTCTTGATCTTCCCTGCATTGTGCCTGTTACACATCTTACATTTCATCCCTAGTCTGAGTGACTGGGCGACAAAGGTGGCTTCACTGCTAAATTAGTTTGATTGCTGGGTCTACACTGAGATGCCCTAGTCATCGTCCTCCAGACTTCCCATGAAAAATTGACCCAGTAAGTGTCTGGCTCCAAGGTGGGTCTGCCCACCTCCTGGACTCTATATCACATTTGTTTTGTATTTGTACTGCAGTACACTTCTACATACCCGACCCCAGGATGACTGCAGAAGAGGGGTGGAGCAAGATTGTAAGGGTCACAGAGGGTATGTAAAAGTGGAGTGTATGGTCAGGCCATTCAAGATGGCTGTTCTCTTGCTCTTTGAACATCCCCTACTAGACCAGTCCCTGCTTCATCTATATCCTATTCACATGAATGTGCTTGCCCCCTGCCTCAGATAGTGACTGTTCTAATACTTAGGCCAGAATGGCTCCACCTGCTAACTTATTAAAGGGAAACCTCTGCCCTCCTGATGCTCCTTAACCTGAGGGGCTATGAAGGACATGCCTCAGCTTCTGGTTTCCCTGGTAACTAATGAGCCAACGTGAGGTCAATTCCCCAAGAGTACAAATGAGTAGCAAAGATGGCCACCACATCGTGCCTGCCTGGCAGCCTGCCAGCCAATACATGGTTAAGTGTCACTCCGGGACTTTTTGCTTCAGACATGTGAGATCCCCTATCCAATAAGCCATTGATGTCTCTGTCACTATGCTCTTTCTTTTAGTCTCCAGGCTGGGCAACTACAAGGCTTGCAGGACTGCCAAGTGCAGCCCAACACCCTCCCTTCCCTCTCCCAACTGGTGACCACTAGTTTGTTTTCTATACCTGTGAGTCTGTTTCTGCTTTTCCATATATATTCATTCATTTTTTTAGATTCCACACAAGCGATACCATACAATATTTGTCTTTATCTTATTTCACTAAGTATAATATTCTCTAGGTCCATCCATGTTGCTGCAAGTGGCTGAATTTCATTCGTTTTTTATAGCTGAGTAATATTTAATTGCATATATATATATATATATATAAACCACATCTTAAATCTGATGAGCACTTGAGTAGCTTCTATGTAGCAGCTATTGTAAACAGTGCTGCTATGAACATTGAGGCGCACGTAACCTCTTTTCGAAGTAGTGTTTTCATTTTTTCTGTATATACACCCAGGACTAGAATTGGTGGATCATATGATAGTTCTACTGGTAGTTTTGAGGAACATCCCTACTGTTTTCCACAGAGGCAGAACCAATTGACATTCCACCAACAGTGTACAAGGGTTACCTTTTCTCTGCACCCTCACCAACATCTGTTGACTTTTTGATGGCCGTTCTGACAGGTGTGAAGTGGTATCTCGTTGTAGTTTTGATTTGCATTTTCCTGATTGGTGATGTTGAGAATCTTTTTATGTGCCTGTTAGCCATCTGTATGTCATTTTTAGAAAAGTCTATTTAGGTCTTTCACCCATTTTTAAATTGGGTTGTCTACATTTTTGATACTAAGTTGTATGAGCTGTTATATATTTTGGATATTAACACCTTGTTATATGATTTGAAAGAATTTTTTTTCCACTCAGTAGGTTCTTTTCATTGATGGTTTCCTTTGCTGTGCAAAAGCTTTTAAGTTTAATTTGGCCCCACTTGTTTTTTTTTTGCTTTTATTTCTTTTGCCTTAGGAGATAGCAATATTTTTTGACCTACAATTTATATCAAAAAGTGTTTTTGCCTATGTTTTCTAGGAGTTTTATGGTTTCCGCTTTTATACTTAGGTCTCTAATCCATTTTGATGGTGTGAGGGAATGTTCTAATCTCACTGTCTTACATGTAGTGTCTAGTTTCCCCAGCACTTACCAAAGAGACTGTCTTTTATACATTGTCTATCTTGTTCCCTTTGCAGTTTTTCCTCTTTAAAATAAGTCTATGGTGACTTTTTAAAAATCTACAACTTTTAATTGTCTTGTAAGTTTTTAAGTATGTTTGAACTTTGAAATGTCTTTTAATGTAAAATTAAACTGTGCAAAAAGAATTTCAAGCACATTCTGAGTATACTTGCTAGCCTTCTCTTGTATACTTAAGGCAGACATCATTAATCTGTCTTCAAACTATTTACAGATAAGTCTAGTCTTAGCCCTAGAATCCTTCATAAGATTCTCCAGGCTGCAACTATCAATTCTCAGGGATTGCTATAACAAAAAGAAATAATTTGACAAACCCAGTTTGAGGATCTCTGCTTAGGGCTGGAATATATTAATAAATATTAATCCCTTAATAAAATACAACAAACTAATTATACAAAACTCACCTCAAAAGGAGGCATGTAGATTATTGTTGAGGCATTATTTTGTTGTAACATGAGAAATATTACTTCAAGCTTTTAGGGAATTATTTCTGAAAGAGTTGAAATTCCAAATGTTGTTAGAACTCAAGCTGAACATAAGTGTTAGACTAGGATGACAGTAGGGCTAGTTTCTACTAGGGAAAGAAAACCCTAACTTACAATATGAGCAGGTTTTCTCCAAAAGACGTGATGAAATAGAAGTGAAGGCTGTTTGAACAGAGTATTAAAGGTCTTCAAGGGAGTGACAATTTTGACAATGTATAGCATGTCATAAAAACACAGTAAGGTCCAAAACAACTGGCTAAAATAAATTAAGCCATGTGAGAATCAAAGGGAAAAAAAAGCTCTTCAAAATAAAATGGTAACATTTTGCTCCTTCCTCAGTGGCAGATGAAACTTTTGAATTTGACTAGAGATCCATGTAAACATACCAGTAGGATTTAGTCTGGATGGAAGATAAGATACTGTAGGTATAACTATGGACTGATTTATTTTCCAAGGAACAGGTTTCACAGGATATACCAATGTTGGGATATTTTTGGTGAACAGACCTATAATTGTAGATAATGAATCTCAAATGTGCTGAAGAATACAAGCTTCTTAGCTAGAGCTAGTGAGATAAACCCTAAAAACTAAGCTACTAGATTGAACTGAATCAGTTTTAGGCTCATCACTCTGAACCCACAGCATCCTGGCGAGGAAAAACAGGGCTTTAGGTGGCGGGGTCTGACAGATTTGGGGCCTCTAGGAGGTGGAGATGCATGTTGAGTATACGAGTGAACACTGAGTATACGGCCACTGCTTCTCTGTTGGAGTCTTTGCTAATCACTACAGCTTGATGCCGGGTAAGGTCTGCAGTATGATCACTGAGTTACCATTCAAGCCTTTGAATGTGCTCAGGATCACAAAGATTTATTGGATTGACTCTAAAGAGGCAAAATCACAGGAGTGGACTTTGTAAATGTTATAGATGCTCAAAATAACACTTGGTATTGAGAAACTTGACAACATGCTGGATGCTTCAATACCTTTGGGAGTTATAATGAATACTTGTATCATAGAACTTTAATGAAGCCCTACATGTGTTTTAAGAGGAATTATCATCTCCCTCCCTCTAAAACAGTGTAGCTCAGACTCAATTTAACTGGAGGAAATTTATTGGCACAATATGGGAACATTTTTAATTATGTCAGATTTAAAAACTGATAAACTCAACATATATGCATGACAAATCTTAGACAATTATGGAAATAATTTATTGTGATAAAAGATTGAGAAAATACTACAACAAATCACTTCCTGGTGAAATATTAATCCTTCCTTCTAAAACAAACACAGAGGCCCCTTATCACAAATGTTATATTAAAGGTCCTAGCCTAAGTGTTAATATAATAGAAGTAATAAACTATAATTACTGGAGAGAAAGCACCATTATCCACAAATTGATTACATATGTATTCTTTTTTAATTGCACTAAAACATTAGAATACAGAAAATTAATAATTTTGCTGGGTACAAGGTCAATATACAAAGTAAACTGTGGAGCTATATATCAATAGCAAACAGAAAAACAATTGTTAAATGTTCCATTTACAGTAGGAATATGTGATGGACTGAACTGAATTTCCCCTACCTCTGAAAGCCAACAGACATACTTAGATCACTGTGGGGGGCAGAATTCTTAAGATGATCCCCAGTGACTCACACCCATAAACAATCATCTTCCCTTGAGTGGGTTCAGACCTGTGAATATATGAGAAATTATTCCCATGATTACATCACAAAAGTGAAAGGATTTTATAGATGTAAATAATGTGACCTGACATTAAATCCAGATGACTTGGAATTGATCAAAGGGAGATTATCCAGGATAGACCTAACCTAATTAGATGAATCTTTAAAAAGTGGGCTTGGTCCTTCCTTGAAGCCCTGAAGTGCTCTTCTACTGGCCTTAAAGCATACAGCCATGTTATGAACAGCCTATGGGGAAAGGCAGCCTCTAGGGGCTGAGGCCCTCAGTCCTACAACTAAGAAACTGAGTTCTGCCAGCAATCTTAAACTCGAAAGAGAAGCTCAAGCTCCATATGAGAGGTCAGCCTGGCCCCCTAACTTGACTGCAGCCTTGGAGGCTATGAGCAGAGGGCCCAGCTTAGGTATATGCAGATTCCTGACCCACAGAAACTGAGATAATCTTTAAGCCATTACATATGTGTCATTTTTTTAATGGAAAAATAGAAAAAAAAAAAAGGAATACAATCTTATGCAGGGAATGGAAGAATCCTTCTCTACATTAAGGAAAATACTTGAAAAATCAAGGCATACTAACCTTGGAAAGTCCATGATGAAACAGCTCCCTCACTGAACAAATGACTCATGGTGATGCCCAGTAGCTGGCATTCCATCTGCGTGTAGAAAGCATCCAGCCAGTTTGCCAGTGCCTCACTCCAGAATGTAAATGGACAGACCCTGAAACTTGGAGGATCTAGTCTTACAAGCTTAAGTCTTAAAGAAAAGAAATGCCCTTTAATTTGTGAAAAATTGAGTTAAATGATACTAGTGCTTGGGAAGATGAACAATAGTTTAAAAAAACCTAACAATTAAGTACATTGGAAAGCAAATTCCAGAGGAAGGTAAATAACTTTAGTATGCTACTTAGCTAAACAAACTGACTAAACATATTCCTGAGTGGGGGAAATGTAATTTTGGTATACTAATTGGCTCAGCTTTAAACTGTATCTACATTTATAGTGTAATAACAGAACACTGAGTATTGATTTAATAAATAGCTTTATAAGACTAGTCAGAAGCTGTGAGGAGAATAACAGTATAAGGGAACTGGACACTGCAATAAAATGTGTTATACTGTCAAAACTGAATGAATCAAGAGCTCTCAGAATAAGCATACTATTTGGAATAGCAAGTATATAGCATAAATTTTTTAAATCTGGAAGAGGTTGATCTGAGGACAAATATTAGAGTTAGGGGATGGAACAGGGCATTACTGTTATTACTAGCATTCGTTTAGCACTATTTAGCTTTTGAAAATATGTGCAAACATCACTTTGGTAAAAATAAAAATTAGATTTACACTGTCTGATAGTATAAGTATGATCTCTTTATCTAAAGTAAATGATGTGTTTTTCTCAATGTTAATACTCATTGCAGCGCACTAAGTGGTCCCTAGAGGCCTGAAAGAGTAATGTACCTCTAAGCATCTGAAGAGCAGCGACGACTAAGTCTCTAGGGAGCTTCTGGTCTATGAGGCAGAAGGAAAGACTACTAAATAAAAATGGAAAGAGTTTGCATGCTCTTTGGGAGACTACTAAAATTACATAATCGACTGATCAGGTTAGAACTTGTTTGGAAATTAAGATTTCTGCAAGAAAGACTCAAAGAGATGAATTATGTTTAGCCACAGATAGTATTGGGATTTTTCCTGAGCCTTTGAATATAGCCTTTTATTATCTCTGCTAAAACTTGCGAAAAGTTGTAAGGTAAAGACATTTGTAAATGGATCAGAATTAGAATAAAAAACAAAGAAAATCCAAGAGATTCATGGACAGAAAAAAAGATATATCCCATTATTGTTATATAGGGCATGTAAAATTTATAGGCAATCTCATTAAGTTAATCTACTTAAAGATACTAGGAACTACAATTAAAATCAAAGGCATTTCCAAAGAAAAAGATACTTTTACTATTTGACAATGACAAATAGAAAAGTCACACAAAGTTATGGGACGAATCTGACCTGTTTCCTTGAAAAGTCAGAAGACTGACAAAATTTTAATACTCTATTTTCTGAAAGAAAGAAATGTCCTACACAGACCAGAGTTTTATTCTCTTTGTATTTAATTTGCTTCATCATTAGGTTAAAGCCACTTAGTCTTTGCCATTTAAAATAATTCAGTTGTTAAGCAAATAGAAACACAATCTGACTGGTTTTGACAATAAGCTCTTAGAGCAGAAAGCCTTCTTATACTGGATGAGCTAGGGATGAGAAAGATAAGGACACTAGTCAAATATTGTAGGTCTGCACCTCCCAACCCTGCTCTACCTCTAAACTAGAGGTTACTAAACAAAGTACATATTAGCCTAATGAATTAGGTTTCTAGATAACGCATTCGATTTCTTGAAAAAATACTCAAGTTCTGTCAAGCTCTGATTCCTCTTTATAAAACTCAGGTTTAAAGAAGTTAAGTAATGTTATACTTTATTTGCTTGCATAAAATATTAAAACTACTAACAAAAATATAATAAAAGTAAAAACATTAATTTAGGATTAATTAAAAGAGTAATTAGTAAACACATTACTTAGTAAGAGGAATGCTGGATCACAGATGGAGGTCACAGTATCTGCTATGGACTAAACGTTTGTGTACCCTCAAACTTCAAATGATGAATCCCTAATTCACAATGGGATTTTTGGAGGTGGGCTTTTAGGAGGTAAAAAAGAGTTAGATTTGGTCATGAGAGCATGACCCTAACAATGGGATTAATGCCCTTAAGAAAAGAGAGACACAAGATCTGTCTCTTCCCTTTTCTCTTTTCCCTATTTGTCTCCTCCACTCCCCCTCTGTCTCTCTTCCTCACCCCAACTCTGTCTCCTCCCCTCTCTCACCATTTTCTTCCCCTCTCCATGAGCATGCACCAAGGAAAGTCTAATGCACACACAGCAAGAAGGAAGCCATCTACAAGCCAGGGAAGAAGCTGTCACTGACACCAAATCTGCTGGTACCTTATTTTTTGCTTTAATTGAAGTATAGTTGATTTGCAATAATATGTTAGTTTCAGGTATATAGAAAAGTAATTCAGTTTTATATACATATATTTCCAAGTTATTTTCCATTACATATTGTTACAACATATTGAGTAGTTACCTGTGTTATACAGCAAAATTTTGATTACCTATTTTATGCATAGTTTGTATCTGTTAATCTAATACTCCTACTAATTTATCCTGCTCCCTTTCCCCTTTAATAAACTTAAGTTTGTTTTCTATGTCTGTGAGTCCATTTCTCTTCTGTATACACATTCACTTGTATTATTTTTTAGAGTCCACTTCTAAGTGATATATAATTCTTTCTCTGTCTGACTTTTTCATATAGTATGATTTTCTCTGGGTCAATCCATGTTGTTGCAAATGGCAATATTTTTATGGCTGAGTAACATTCCATTATATATATACATTCCACATCTTAAACCAGTCATTTGTTGATGGGCACTTGGGTAGTTTTCATGTCTTGGCTATTGTAAATAATGCTGCTATGAACATTGGGGTGCATTCATCTTTTTGAACTAGAGTTTTGTTTTCTCTGGAATATATGCCCAGGAGTGGGATGGCTGAATCATATGGTAGCTCTATTTTTTGTAAGGAACTTCCACACTGTTTTCCAGTGGCTGCACCAATTTATAATCCCACCAACAGTGTAGGAGGGTTCCCTTTTCTCTACACCCTCTCCAGCATTTACTATTCATAAACTTTTTGATGATAGCTATCTGACAGGTATGAGGTGAGACCTCTTTGTGATACATCTCTGATAATTAGCAATGTTGGGCATTTTTTTATATGCTTGTTGTCCATCTTTGTCTTCTTTGAAGAAATGTCTATTTAGGTCTTGTGCCCATTTCTTGATTGGACTGTTCTTTTGATATAGAGTTGCATAAGCCATTATATATTTGGATAGTAACCCCTTGTCAGCTGCATCATTTGCAAATATATTTTTCAGTTCTGTAGGTCATCTTTTCATTTTGCTTATGGTTTCCTTTGCTGAGCAAAAGCTTTTAAGTTTGATTAGGTCCCATTTGTTTACATTTGCTTTTATTTCTTTTGCTTTGAAAGACTTGTCTAAGAAAACATTACTATGATTTATGTCTGAGAATGGTTTGTCTATGTTCTCTTCTAAGAGTTTTACGGTGTCATGTCTTATATTTAGGTCTTTAAATTTTTTTTAGTTTATTTTTGTATATATGATGTGAAGAAGTGTTCTTTCTAATTTCATTGATTTACATGTAGCTGTCCAGCTTTCCCAACACTGCTTGGTGAAGAAATTGTTCTCTCCATTGTATATTGCCTCCTTCATCATACCTTAACTGTAGGTATGTGGGCTTATTTCTGGGCTCTCTATTCTATTCCATTGATCTACATGTCTATGTTGCGCACCACACTTCCATCACTATAGCATTGTAGTATTGCCTGAACTGTGGGAGGGTTATGCCTGCAGCTTTGTTCTGTTTCTTCAGGGTTGCTTTTGCAATTCTGGGTCTTTTTGTGACTCCATATAAATCTTGGGATTATTTGTTGCAGTTGTGTGAAAAATGTTATGGGTAATTTGATAGGAATCACAATAAATCTATAGATTGCTTGGGGTAATATGGCTATTTTAATAGTATTCTTCCAATCAAAGAGCATGGGATACCATTCCATTTCTTTGAATCATCTTCAATTTTATTTATCAGTGTTTTATAGTTTTTAATGTATAAGTAAGTAAACTCATTAAGTTTATTCCTAGATACTTTATTTTTTGATGCAATTTTAAAAGGAATTGTTTTTTATTTACTCTTTCTGATATTTCATTGTTAGTGTAAAGAAATACTACAGATTTTTGTACATTAATCTTGTGCCCTGCTCCCTTGCTAAATTCATTTATTTTAATAGTTTTTGTGTGAAGTTTTTAGAGTTCTCTATATAGAGTACCATATAATCTGCATATAATCACAATATTAATTTTTCCCTTCCAATTTGGCTACTTTTTATTTTTCTTGTCTGGCTGCTGTAGCTAGAACTTCTAATACCATGTTGAATAGAAGTGGTGCGAGTGAGCATCCTTACCTTTTTCTGATCTTAGGAAAAAGGCTTTCATTTTCTCTCCACTGTGTATAATGTTAGCCCTGGGTTTGTTATATATGGGCTTTTCCCTCTATACACATTTTATTGAGAGTTTTTATTGTGAATAAATGTTGCATTTTATCAAATGTTTATTCTGCATCTTTGAGATGATCATATGGTTTTTGTCTTATCTCTTGACAATATGGTGATTTTGTGTATGCTAAACCAGCTATGTGACACTGGAATGAAACCAACTCGATCATGGACTATGATCCTTTTTCTGTATTGTTGGATTCAGTTTGCTAATACTTAGTTGAAGACTTCTACATCTACATTCATCAAAGATATTGGCCAGTAATTTTCTCTTTTCTGTAGTGTCTTTGTATCAGGTATCAGGGTGATGGTGGCTCCATAGATTGACTTTGAGAGTGTTACCTCCTCTTCAGTCTTTTGGAACAGTTTGAAAAGGATTGGTAAAAGTTTGTATGTTTGGTAAAATTCCTCACTGAAGCCATCTCATCCTGAACTTTTGTTTGCATGGACAAACAAAGTCCCTAAAATTTTTTTTTTTTAATTTTAATTACAGATTTTTTCACGTCTAGTAATCAGTCTGTTCAAGTTATTTGTTCTGGACTCAGTTTTGGAAGGCTGTATGTTTCTAGAAATTTCATTAATTCTTCGTTGTCCAATTTTTGGGCACGTAACTATTCATAGTATTTTCTTATTTTTTGCATTGGTTGTTATTTCTCTCTCATTTCTTATCTTGTTTGAGTCCTCTCCCTTTCCTGCTTGACAAGCCTGGCTAGAGGTTAGTCAACTTCCCTTATCTTTTCAAAAAACTAACTCTTGGTTTTATTGATCTTTTCTATTTTTTATCTATTTTATTTATTTCCTTCCTTCTGCTGACTTTGGGCTTTGTTTCTGTTAGTTTTTTAGGTGATATATTAGGTGGTTTGTTTGAGATTTTTCTTATTTCTTGAAGAAGACCTGTATTGCTATAAAATTCAAGACTGTTTTTGCTGTATCCCGTGTATTTTGTAAGGTTGTGCTGTTACTGTCGTTTGTCTCTAGGTATTTTCCAATTTCCTCTTTGATTTCATTGTTGACCTACTGGTTTTGAGTAGCATGTTGTTCAGTCTCCACTCATTTTTTTAAATTTTTCTTTCTGTGGTTGATTTCTAGTTTCATACTAATGTTGAGTCTTTTGTGTCTTAGTATATGGTTGAACCCAGAGACTGTTCCATGAGTGTTTGAAAAGAATGTGTATTCTGTATTTTTTGGATGCAGTGTCCTGCAGATATCAGTTAAGTCCAACTGTTCTACTGTGTCATTTAGGATCTCTGTTGCCTTATTCATTTTTCTGTCTGGAAGATCTGTCCTTTGATGTGAGAGGTGTATTAAAGTCTCTTCCTACAATTGTATTCTGTCAGTTTCTCCCTTTGTTAGTGTCTGTTTTATATATTTAGGTCCTCTTACATTGGGTACATATATGTTAGTAAGTGCAATATCCTCTTCTTGTATTGTTCTCTTTATCATTATATAGTGTCCTTCGTCTTTCTTTATGGGCTTTATTTTAAAGTCTATTTTATCTGATATGAATATCGGTACCTCAGCTTTCTTGCTTTCATTTGTATGAAATATCTTTTTCCTTCCCCTCATTTAAAATCTATGTATGTCTTCCACCCTAAAGTGGGTCTCTTGTAGGCAGCATATTGTAGGTTTCTGTTTTTTTTCCAACCTGCCACTGTCTTTTGATTAGCACATTTTGTCCAGTAACATTTAAAGTAATTATTAAGTATGTATTTATTGCCATCGAAACCTTGTTTTCCAGCAGATTTTGTAGTTCCTTGTTCCTTGCTTTTTCCTTTTGTGGTTTGATGATTTTCTTTTGTATTATGCTTAAGTTTCTTTTCAGTTTTGTAAATCGTAGTGCATGTTTTTGATTTGTGGTTAGCTTGGTTTTCAAGTGTGTTAACGCATAACTGTATCTACTTGCTTTAGACTGATAGTCATGTAAGTTCAAACACATACATTTTTTTACTCCCATCCCCCAAATTTTGTGATTCCAATGTCCTATTTTACATCTTTATGTTTACCCTTTTTCTGTTAATTGTAGTTATAATCACTTTGACAAAGTTCTTTGGATTGTTTTTTAATCTGTGTGCTGGCTTATTTAATAACCCTCAATCCTTTTATATATTTGCCTTTCCTACTGTGATTTTCCCTTTCCTATAGATTCTTGATTATTTTCTATTTAGAGAAGACCTTTCAATATTTCTTTTAGGTTAGGCTTAGTATTGCTGTACTCTATAGTTTTTTCTTGTCTGAGAAATGCTTTCTCTTCACCTATTCTAAATGAAAATCTTGCTGAGTAGAGTATCCTAAATTGCAGATTTTCCCTTTCAGGAATTGGAATTTATTTTGCCACTGCCTTCTGGCCTGCAAAGTTTCTGTGGAGAAATCAGCTGATAGCCTTATGGAGGTTCCCCTGTTACTGACCCTTTTGTTTTTCTCTTACTGCCTTTAGAATTCTCTTACTGTCTCTATCAGTAACATTTGCTATTTTAATTATATGTCTTGGTGTGGGTCTGTTTGGGTTCATCTTCTTTGGGACCCTCAGTGCTTCCTGAACCTAGATACATTTCTTTCTCTAGATTTGGGAAGTTTTCAGCCATAATTACTTGAAATACATTTCTGATCCCGTTCTCTCTTTCCTCTCCTTCTGGAACCCCTATTACATATAGGTTGTCACACTTTATATTTTCCCATATATATACACCACCTATTGCTTTCATTTTTTTTCATTCATCTGTGTGCTGTTCAAGTGGCACTTTATTCTTTAACTTTCCAATCTCCAGAAGTATGAGTAACAAATTTCAATTGTTTAAGCTACACATAACCCAGAGATGACTAAGACAGTTATCTTACACGATTATTTTAAACTCTGCCTTGGAACTTCCTCACAGTGTAATGATTCAGTTACATGAATGATACATTCTGATGTCAAAGAAGAACTGCATCATATGCAGTTAAACAGGGAAGAAAGACTTTACTTAGAACTACTGCACTAGGGAGAGGGAGTGAGCTCAACTCTGTTGAAACAAAAAGCAAGACAACTTTTAAGTGTTGGGCTGAGGTCGTGGAAAAGTATTGGAGACCATGGGATGATTGGTCAGTGTGATTGGACTACCTGCATTTGCTAACTGATGCTTAATGAAGTTAGGTGCCTACCCTCCTACAGAGACTGACACCATGTTCTTGATAACTTCAAATATTTGACATTCCAAAGGGATGTCTCCCAGGTTTTTGAGATTTTCTTGGGTTATAAAACTGGCAAGAGGCCCCTTATATAGCAAAGGGCAGAGAAACAATTCGTAACTAAAAGTATTCTAAAGTAATTGCTATAAGAAAAGTGAGGTTGGGGCATAAGTCCCTTAGGAGCAATCCTGTCTAAAGTTTAGTCAAGCTGAGGGGAACTTTAAGACTATCTTGGTCACCGTGAACACTAATGACATAATTATTCTTCACGGGTAAAAAGTTTATACCAGTGTCCATTTTAAAAGAAATTTCTCACATGTAGTTTAATGAAGAGTCAATGTCATTCATGAAAAGGACATATTTATTTTGGAGCCAGAATTGTATGTGAATAAGAAAGTCAATAATTAACCTTTAATCCTACGTTGTTGAACTATTATAGTCTTTACTGGCAGAATTATGAACTTCCAAAAACAAATTAGAAACTACTAAAATTAGTAAGAAATAAGCGGACTATCCTTTTGATTTGGAGAATCGTTTACCCAAACAAATACTAAGAATAATGCCACAGCATCTTTTCATTGTAGGTCAGTTTTTTATTACTGTCTTGTTAATACAAGGAAAAACATATCCAGTTCCAAAGCCACTAGTTTCCTATCATTTTTTTAAATGACTAGAGTAGTATTACCTTATAAATGAATTACAATGTATCTAGAAATGTCTTAGAACTCTTAATATGTAAGACTTTCAAACAATTTAAAAATAAGTATTCTGCTCTATTACTATTACTCTAAGAGTACAGATAATTTCCCAAGCAATTTTGCACATACATTTACTATTTTGATCTTCATAGTAGCACTTAAAGTGAACAGGGCATGTATCACTGTATCCATCTTACTGTTACACAAACAGGATTCAGAGAAATAAAAGATTACTTTGGCTATTAAACTTGAAGAGGCAAGATATAAAACAATAGAAAGAGTGCCTAAAACAAATAATGCTAATGTACAATTTAGGAAGAAAGGGGATGGATATTAGCTTATGTGTAATTCTGATTGGTTCGCATCAGGTGAAGTTTTGAGCATCACCAATCTTCTGGTTTCAACCAGTATGGGGTCTACATGCTTGAAGCTAGTAGTTTCCATCTAGTGAGTGTCTGCTTCCTGTAAAAAAGCAACTTAGGAATGTGTGTCAGAACTTTATATCTTTCAGGGAACTGGGAGTTTGGTGATTCTGGCATGTGGCTAATTGACAGTCTAAACTGTTACCAGTTTCCTAGCCCAATAAGTATTGTTTCCACAGCTTCACATCTCCTAATCATTAACTCTTGAGCCAGCCTTTTGAGACTCAGAGAAGACCTGGAAGACTAAAGCAAAAACTTTTCCCTTCAAAGGACAGGGACAAAGGGGCTTGTATAATGTTTCAATTCCCCCTTTCCTTTGCTTCTCAATCTTGAAGGGAACAGGATTGTGACAAGAAAGGGAATGTAATTTTGGATAAAGTTAACCATAAACTCAGCAGAGGGATTCAGTTTTAGCAAGACTGGGTTTCAGTTACAAATAAAAACTAAGAATGTCTAATCAGAGGTGATCAAGACATTAATAATAAAGTTAGCAAAGGATCCAGGTCATTTAGAATAAGATTTCACTAGGCAGAGATGGATTAGTGGCATTTCATGTGCCATAAGTATAGATGTAGACATGGGAAAAGTAAAGGTTAACTGGAGAAGATGAAAATAAGGGAACGTGATATATTTTAGAATACACAGATAAATGTATTAGAATCAAGCATAAGCTTAGTAAAGTAGGGGAAAACAAACACACCTATGTATATATACACAATCTAGCGAATGTCATAAACAGTTGATTGGATTTACAGCACAGAGGAACAGAAAATAAGGGCACCCAGAAGAGAATACATATTTGGAGAAAGATACAGAAAATAGAGTAAAGGAAAGAAATTTGGTTCTAAGCTAAAGGACTCAAGATTTAGTTAAAGCAAAGATTAACCTTGGTCAGATGTAAATGTCTTTGTCCTAGAATTCAGACAGGCACTTGGTAATATTTTCTCTTTTATTCCCACTTAATTTCATCAGTATATATTTTAAAACTTAAGTCATGGATCTCATTAGCCATTCAAATTTAACTTTCTCAAATATTAAGTTCCTTGTTGAAACTGCATATAATAAATCAGGAAAAAAGGAATCTCACACCAAAATCAACTGACTTCTTAAATTCACCAAATTAAAAATCTATACTCCAAAGCAAACAGTATATAGTAAATAATTCTTTCAAATTTAACACAGAATAGGCAGTAACTTAAAATTTGAAATAATGTTTCCTCTAAAACTGATCATTAGGAGACCATTTGATTTTGAATAACTCATTTACTTTTTATTTTTTATTCTGAGACAGTTTTGAAATTTATAAATGAGTTATAAATCTAGCACAGAGAATTCTGGTTTATCTTGGTCAGCACTTTAGAGATGTTTTTCCATCTTCTGGCTTGCATGGTTTATGACAAGAAGTCTGCTGCAATTCATATTTTTGTTCCTCTGTAACATGTCCTTCTCTGCCCTCAAGAGTTTATCTTTGCCTTTTGTTTTCAGCAATTTCTGTGATACACTTAGGTTTTTATTTATTTCATTATTTATTGGTGCTCTTTAATTTGATCTGTGGTATGAGTTTTAACATATTTGGAAAATTATTCATCGTTAATTCTGTAAATAGTGCATCTGTCCTGTTTTTATGAATTCTAATTAGATGTATCTTGATAGTCTTGGGTGCACCGAGTTTTTTGTTTTTAACTTATTTCTCTTTGCATTTCAATTTTGGAAAATTTCTATTGACTTATCTTCAAGTTTGCTCATTCATTCTTTAGTTATATTGAATCTATTAATAAGTGAGCCCACCAGAAGTATTCTTTGTGGCATTTTCATTTCACTCTTCCCTGCACGTTCAAGTTCCATCTCTGTTGAAATCACTCAACTGATCTTTTGTATTGCTCACCACTTTCTTTAGAGTCTTTAACATTTTAAACATTTATTTTAAGTTCTGTGTCAGCTACTTCCAACAGATGTGTAATATCTGAGTCTGGTTCTGGTAACTGCTTTGGCTTTTGGGAATGTGTCTCTTGCCTTTTGTGTGCCTTATAATTTTTCTGCTGAAAACCAGATATATTGAGTATAAGTAGCCAATGTGTTGGTATATAGTTATTAAGCCTAGAAATAGTAACATGTCTCCTTCTGCCATAACTTTCATATGAGGATTTGATTTAGTTTTGTTAATATGGTCATGCTTAGCGCACCACAGGTTTGTAACTCTTCAGGCAACACATTTTGTCAAGACAGGGGCTAGTACTGCAAAGGGGTTTTGTTTGTATTGTTATTTTTGTCCCTTTGATATTTGTTCACCCTTGGCTTTAGGTATTTCCTCTGCACTACATCTCAGAGAGGGTTTCTTCCTATTCTTGATACCTCCCCTGTACCTTTCTTAACAATATTTTGCTGCTGTTACTCAGATTTGTCAGCCTGAGGGGGAAGGATGGGGTATTAGGGAGACCTTCTCTGTCAATATTTATTGAGGCTCAATTTCTGGAGGGCACCACGTCCCTTGTCTCAAAATGTGGCTTCCTCAGTGTTCTTGGCCCTCTCCCTGCTGTAGTTCTAGGCCTAGCATATGTTCTGGCCTCTACCTCAGGAATAGCTATTTTTTGTTTCCTTCCACATGCTCTAATAGGTTTTTACTAGGAAGAGTGACAGTGTTTTCTGTCACTGCCCTGTAGATAGGCTTCTTCCACAAGTAAGACAAGGGAGAAGTATCCTGTGGAGTTTCTCCCACTGTAGCTGCTTTCCCACTCGAATAAATCCATACCACACAGACACTTAAACCTAAAACTGTCTCTAGTGTTCAATGTGATGACAGTGCAGCCTCCAATTTCTACAGCATCCTGGGTTTATAATCTCTTGCAGGGCATAACTGACCTCCACCAGTTCATCAACTGTGCTTTATGAATTCCTCTTCCTGGCATCTAACTGCATCTATCCCAGGGATCTCAGGTAAGGCTAAGTTTGTTTCACTTCTTTTTGGACATAAATTTCTCTTTAGGTTTTGCACCAGTTGGTTGCTATGCTCTTCTGTTCCTGATTTGAGAAACCTCTTGAATTTATAATTTGTCCAGTGTTTCTTATCCTTCATACAAGATGGAAAAACACAACTCATCAGTTCAGAGGACTAGGTATAATAAAGTATGAATAATCAAGGAAGATCTCTAGTCCTAAAAGATTTTACCAACTACTGAGGAGTTAATTTTAGCATACTTACAAAATACATGTAAAAATTGACTGTTGTTATTAAACAGTATTAAAAACAAATTTGTTCAGTAAATTGAGTTCTGAAAATATTTGAGAAATTAAAATAGGATTGAGACCCATGAAATAAAAAAGAAATAGTCCTGGTCCAACAGAGAGGTATTTGCTTTTTTACTTTAACTCTACTTAAATTATTTTTCTTAATGAGTTATTATCAAAGATACAAAATATTTAAGTATGCTTTACCTTTAAGCACTACACATGGATAGTGGATTCATGTTTACCTGTTTTATCTTCAAATTTTGCTAGGAAAATAGTTTATAAAAGAACAGAAATCTCAGGATTTTGACCCTACATACTTATACAGCTCTAATGATCAGTAATCTTTTTATTCAATCTTATAAATGCTAGTTGTAGATAAATCCAAATATAATTTCAACAAAGTCTCCAAGAATATAACCTCTAATGCACATTTGTTAATCTGAAATAACTTTTACATAAATATAAATAGGGTTTTCATTTCCCATGATTACCCATAAGACTTTAATTGGTATATATACCCACTGATGTTTTATTAATAAAATGATAAAGTTTAAAACTACAAATAAACACAAAATTAGAATATGTAACACTGAAAGACTACTACCATCCTTAGTTTCATAATATTAAATAAAGAACACTTTTTATATGGCTTCCATATCATTTTTTGAATATTTCTGGGTTTGGATTTACAAACTCAAACTTCAAAATAGCATTAAGAGCAATTATCTTGGGTCCAGGTCACAGAGACAAGGTATTCCTTTTCCAAACTCTCCTACCATGGATTCACAAATTATTTTAAGTTACTATATAATTTACCATAAAAGTCAGTAGCTTGAAGTGTAAGTGGTAGGGAGAAAAAAAATGCACATTATAAGGAAAAACGGGCGCTTGTATGTAGGTAGAAGAGAAGAAGTCATACACTTTTAAGTGTGAATGGCTGAGACAATATTAATCAAAACGGAAATTGGAATAGGAAAGTGTTACTTAAAAAAACTGAATTAGATGATGAAAGGAGATGTACAGGTTGATGTCTAATAGTTCTTAAGTTTAAGTTCAAAGTATAAAAAAGAATTCCGAAAATTAGTAAATCATCTATCAGATTAATTTTAGAAGTCACAGAGTGGCTTCTTGAGTTTTTCCTGAGAAGAGTGTATGCAGAGAGAAGAGAGGAAAGAATATTCATAGAATTGTAAGAGAAGGGCAAGCTGTAGAAAATTGGAAAAACAAGAGAATTTACAAGTTCCTTCTAAATAAGAGAGTAAAGATTTGTAAGAAAAGATGAGTGATCACCAGGGACAAATTATATGGAAAAGACATTTATTTTACTGGATGTTTCAAGATAGAAACACATAGTGGAAAGTTACCACATACACTCAAACACATAGCAATCCTATAATAATGCAAACAGAAGTAAATGAGGTCTTCTTGTAATTTATTGCAACCAATATCAATAATATGTTTGTGCCGGTCACTTTGATAGGATCTTGTCTGTTTCTATCACCATTACCTATCTTGCCTTAGAGGAGTGGAGATTTAATAAGAGAAAGATATGTAAATAAGCAAATCTAGTAGTAGAAAATATGTGAGTCAAAAGTAGGATACTTCAGAAATCAGAAATGACTGAAACAGGAGTCTGTTGTAACTCTGGGGAAACTTCCCATCAATTCAGAAAGTCTCACTTAACGTTCAAGGTTACAATAGCATGCAGCCAGAGTTTGCCAAACATTTCCAATGAATCAAAAAATGAATAGAGTAGCATAAGGAGATTTCTGAAAGCCACATCCTGACCCTACCTCAAGTGAGACAATTTCTACTTTGTCCCCTCTGTAAAGATTTGTGTGAATTTATATCCTAATCAGATACACAACTGTGCTTTCCATTCTGTGTGGAAAAATGAGTAAAAACCTTTACTCTCTTAAAAGAGTATTTAAGCTGCTCCTTGGTGTTGCATGTGCTCCTTTGTGTTGAATGTGTCTGTTTGTTTTGGGGGTTTTGTTGTTGTTGTTTGGCATCAGTCACTCAAATTTAACCTCTCAAACAGCTTGCAGCTAATAGGGAACAGAATTCCTATTGAGCCAGATGTCAAGTTTTATCAAAAAGGTGATTTGACCTGTATCTTGAAGGGTAAATAGCTGTTTGTCCTGTGAGTAGAGGAGATAATAGATACTTCATGTCACAGTGTTAGATTTGTTAAAAATCAGAGCTATCAATAATTTGACATTGCTATAGTCTGAAAAATGTCTAGTATAGAGCACAGGCAAAAGGGACAGGAGGGACATATCAAACGTCTTTACATAAATGGAATTTGACTCAGGAAACTTCTGCAGTGATGTATGTAGGGACTCTGAATTCTGTTAGAAATGCCTTAGCAGTCCCTAAGGTAAATTACATACCTCCAACTTGACCATGGAAACATATTAGTAGGAGAACTTTATAGATACTAAAGCTTCAGGCTAAGCAAATATGATGATTTCAATATTTTCCCTAGAATTGTTTCAGGATAGAGAATTATAATTAGTAAAATTGCTTTAGTTCCTTTCAGGGACAGAGAGCCAGACTAAACATTTTCTTTAATTCAGTCCATCTTGCAGATTCTAAGATTAATGGTTTCATAACTAAATGAAAACAAATATTTTTAATTTTAAAGCAGTTTTGGATTTTGATTCTTATACATGATTAGGCATGAGCTTAATTTGTTTTTTCTAAAAACATATAAAAGTACACCTAAATGGTAAACAAATGCTTGGTAAAAATCATCTGGGTCAAAGCCTAAAAAGTATTATGAGGAAAACCAAACACATTTAAAAATATAATGAGGGGAGATGGGCCGAAAAGGTGGAGTAAAAAGACCCTAAGGTCACCTCTTCTTCACAAGCACACCAAAATCTCAACTATTAGAAGAACAACCATTGATGGAGAAAGAATAGAACTTAACAAAAAATATCTTCTACAACTAAAGATGTAAAGAAGGAATCACATGAAGACAGGTAGGAAGGGCGGACTCAGAATACAGTCAAGTCCCACACTTCCAGGTAGGCAACCCACAAATGAGAGAATACTTATATTGAAGAGGTTTTCCTATGTCGGGCTCCCCAGCCCCAGAGTCCTATACCAGGAAGATAAGCCCCAAGGGTTTTTGGCTTTGAAGGCCACTGGGGCTTAATTTCAAGAGTCACACAACTCAGGGGAAAATACAGACTTTACTGTTAAAGGGCACATACAAAACCTCATGCTCCAGGACCCAGAGAAAAAGCAGTCTGGGCTAGATCTACCTTCTGGTTTTGGGGCAGGGAGCTATAGCTAACCCTGGGCACAGACACTGGTGGCAGCCGTTCTTGGGAGCTCCTTCTACTACATTGATGCTAGTGCTTGTGGGCACCAATGGGAAATCCTCCCTCTGGTTCATAGACACAGTGGCAGACAGATCTGGGAGTCTTCGTCTGCTTGAACTCTCCTTCCTGGAGGCAGACCTCTTGCTTGGATCATTGGCACCAAGACCGGGCCCAACCGAACAGCCTATAGGATCCAGTGCTAGGACACCTTAAGCCAAACAACAAACAGGGTGTGGACACAGCCCTACTCATCAGCAGACAGGGTGCCTAAGACCTCCAGAGCCCACAGCCAACTCTATACAGGTCTTGCTCACCAGAGGGCCCAGACCCAGCTGGGTCTGGTACTAGCAGCTGCCCTTAAGGAAGCCTGTTCTAGTCTCTGGACCACTCACCCATTTAGGGGGCAGGCACCAGATGAAAGAAAACCACCATCCCCCGCAGCCTGCCAACAGCAGGCCAGACCCTTTTCTGGGACCAGCTAAGCCCTGTCCATGCCTACTAGCAGGCCAAAACAAGCTTTGATCCACCCTGGACCCCATACTCCCTCCTCCAGTGATCTGACACCAGCCCTGGGAATCCCTAGGCCCTATAGCCAGAAGCCAGGACTGGCTTCACCCACCAGTGGGCAGGAAACAGCCCCAGAGTTTTCTGCCCTCTGACTTTGCCCATCAGTGAGCCAGCACTACCCCTAGGACCCCCCTGGGGTTCTGCAGTCAGCTGCATCATGACCAGGCCCCTGTAGCCAGCAGTCTCTGCACTAGGCACATCCTGCAACTAACCAGACTAGGAGCCAACCAAACCTACTAGACCACTGACACAGCCCACCACGATAGAATGACACACGCAGCCCTAAAATAGGGAAACCCTAGAGTACAACTTGTGTGACAAGGGGAGTGTGCATGAGACACGTGGGATATCTCCAGAAGGCCACTCCTCTACTGTTGAGGAAACATAACTACCCTACCAAATACAGAAAAATACAGCAACTTAGGCAAAACGATGCCACAAAGAAATATGTTCTAGAAGAAGGCACAAGATAAAACCATAGAAGAAGAACCAAGTGAAGTCGAGACAGGCAATCTATCCAAAAAAGAATTCAGGATAGTGATCATAAAGATAATCGAAGAAACCAGGAGAAGAATGGATGAACAGAACAAAGAGTTAGAAGTTTTTAGCAAAGAGTTAGAAAATATAAAGAACAAATAAGCAGAGATGAAGGATACAATAACTGACATGAAAAGTATACTGGAAGGAATCAACAGTAGACTAATTCAGAACAGATCAATGACCTGGAAGATAAGAAAAAATAAAATAAGAAATGAGGACAGTTTCTGACATCTGGGACAAAATAAAGGAAACTAGTATTTTCATTACAGAGGTCCCAGAAGGAGAAGAGAGAAAGAAGGGGCCTGAGGACATATCTGAAGACATAACATCTAACAACTTGCTGAACCTGGGAAAGGAAACAGTCACCCAAGTCCAGGGGGCCCAGGCACACCCATACAAAATTAACCCAAAGAGGAACACAACAAGACATACTGTAATTAAAATGACAAAGATAAAGAGACTATTAAAAAGCAAGGGAAAAGAAGTAACATACAAAGTTATTTGCATAAGTCTATCAGCTGATTTTTCAGAAGAAACCACAGACCAGAGGGGAGTGACACAATATATCTAAAGTGATGAAAGGGTAAAATCTAAAACCAAGAATACTTTTACTCAGCAAGATTCTCATTCAGATTTGATGGAAAGATCAAAAGCTTTACAGACAAGCAAAAGCTGAAAGACTTGACCAACAGACCAGCTTTACAACACATGTTAAAGGAACTTCTCTAGGCAGAAAAGGAAAGGCTACAACTAGAAACAAGAAAATTATGAAATTAAAAAGCTCTTTGGTAAAGGCAAACATACAGTAAAGATAGGAAACCACCCACACACAAAGCTAGTAGGAAGGTTAAAAAAAAAAAGGTGGTAAAATCGTTTACATCCATAATTAGCAGTTAAGGGATATACAAAACAACTATATCAAAAATGGTAACCATGAGGGGAAGACAGTACAAATACAGGGTTTTTAAAATGCATTTGAAATGAAGACATCAACAACTTAAAACAATTACATATATATATACACACACACACACAATTTTATATATATAGCCTTTTATATAAAAGTCTCATGATAGCCAAAAACCAAAAATGTGTAATAAGATATACACAAAAAATAGTATACATCAATTATACCTCAATAATTTTTTAAATAAAGTAAAAAAAATACATTTTAAAAATAAGCTATCCCCTACTTTAACTGAGTTAGAAAACTATTATCATATAGCCAAATTATATTCTATTATACACACTTAGAATCTTCCCTTTGCATGAAGTTTTCTTTTGCTTATGGTTTTATTTTAATTCACTATTTGATCATTTGTCTGTGAAATCATACAATCTGGGCTGAAATGGGTAATCAAGTCTGTTTTATTACTCACCAAAGATAACTCTAATGTTCCTAGGTTAATGGTATGCAGTACTTTATTCTATATAAAAGTTTTTAAAGAAAGACAACTAGGCTAAGTGTAGTGACTTGTTGATATAGAAGAGATATATTGTGAAGAGAAAGAAAAGTGTTTACTAAGATAGCTGAATACTGAACTAAGTAACAAATAAAATGCTTAAACATCATCTATTCTTTCTCCCAAAAGAGAAATTCCATCTATATGCCAAGAAGACAGTGTCCTTTTCAGGCCCAAATTCTTCTAACAATGGTAAACCCTCTATTCTGTGTATTCATTCATCCCTTTTTGGACAGTGCTGACTTACTCAGGACTTCATCCAAGTGACCCAAAACCTGCTTCCCTAGAACTTCCAAATATTGATTCTGTTCTTTGGAGACACACAAAATAAGTGCATCTCCTCCTTAAGGCATTATGGCAGAGGAAAAACATGTTTTATTTTGATGAATACTTTTGGCCAAGTTCAACTTATTTTCCTTTCCATAAGAATTTGTTGTGTGCACAGTTGCACAAGTTATCTTCTAATGTTTCCTGAGGTAGTTGTCCCCTCCTTTTTCTAGTCTATAAGACGTTTTTGCATTTCATCATTTATTATCCTACTTGTGTTGTAATTTAATTGCTAGATCAGTTTAACTTTTTGTATGTATGTAAAATAAAACATTACACATACATTCATATACACACATAAACATATAGGTACATATGCCTATCTACTTGTCTATCAGCTCTCACCTGTACACACGCACACATATCAGAGTATCTCTGCTGGAGTTTAACTTCTCTTTTACTGTCTCACTGTTTCAGTCACCCTACTAGTAACACCTCTCAAACCACTCCCCACTTTGGTCACCTCAGAGGAGAATAGTTCTTTATGGAAGTCATATAAGGAGGGACAAAGAAGATGGTAAGAAGGCAAAACACTGACCATAAATGAATAGGAATTTGTCAGACTTTATTAGCTCTGTATAATGAATTAATTGTTTATATATCTGCCTTGTTCATATTCTTTTAAAATAGGATTAGGACAAAAATGCTATTTTTGACATTGCTGACTTAAATTTTCCTCCTAATGAACAAAATCCTGCCTCACTATAACCTCCAACCACTGATTCTTTTCTTTGGAGATATATAAAATAAGATGATCTCTCACCCAACTGCACAATCTGTCATGAAACTCTGATACTTATTTTTTTTAGTATATATATTTTTATTGAAATATAGTCAGTTTACAATGTTGTGTCAATTTCTGGGGTAGAGCATAATGCTTCAGTCATACATGCACACACATACATTCATTTTCATATTCTTTTTCACCATAAGTTACTATAAGATACTGAATACAATTCTCTGCACTATACATTATAAACTTGTTTATCTATTTTTTATATATAATAGTTATTATCTGCAAATCTCAAACTCCCAGTTTATCCCTTCCCACCTCTATCCCCCCTGGTAACCATAAGTTTCTTTTCTATGTCTGTGAGTCTGTTTCTGTTTTGTAAATAAGTTCATTTGACTTTTTTTTTTTTTAGATCCCACATATAAGTGATATCATATGGCATTTTTCTTTCTCTTTTTGGCTTAACTTAGAATAACAATCTGCAGGTCCATCCATGTTGCTGCAAATGCCATTGTTTTATTATTTTGTATGACTGAGTAGTATTCCATTGTATACATATACCACAGCTTCTTTTTCCAGTCATCTGTCAATGGACATTTAGGTTACTTCATGTCTTGGCTATTGTAAATAGTGCTGCTGTGAACAATGGGGTGCGTGTGTGATACACTTATTTCAACTCCATAACAAAGAAAAAACTGTTATTCTGATATGTGGTTATATGAAGTAAGCATTCATGGATAATTCAATTAGGTTTCCTGCTTGAATGTATAATGATCATATTTAACTTAGTGGGGGAGATAGGAAGTATGAAAAAGGTTGGTAAAAAAAAAAAAAACCAAGATTTCTTTTTTACATATGTTACACTTATAATATCTGAATTGTGACCTCTGGAGGACATCTGATTGGAGAAAGCAAGTAGTCATTTGGATGTTGAAGTTTTGAGGAAAGGTTTCGGCTGAGGATATGAATTTAGAAGTCATCTATATAAAGATAGTATTTAGATCTTTGTGAAATGATGACATTCTTTAGAGAGAGTATATGGGGGGCAAGAGTAATTTCCAGGGCCGGTCCTTGAGAAACCCAACATTTTCAGTCAGAACAAATGAAGGAAACTCAAAACATGATAGTAGAAAGAAATCACAAAGTATGACAAAAATATAAAACTCATTATTTCTGAGCCAAACTCATCCAGCCATTCCACCTTCATTTTCTACTTTAATATTAGCTTTTTAATCTAGTCAAAGTGTATGTTAAATAGACTCTAGTGTTAAGTCCTGGTTTGAAAAACCCTCTTGGGCTAGGCTGACTGGCTTTTCAGCAGGCATTTCTTTGAACTTAAATTGTGAAGAACATACAGTTGTAACTGTGAGATATCACCACAGCAATCTCTGAACTAAATAGGAATCTTGGGAAGAAGAAAAGTAATCTCAGTGGTATGTCACCTGCCCTGTTACTCCATGTGGCTTGTAAAAATTAGGTTATACATATTCCACTGAAATAAAAGAATATGGAAAGCAATTCATCTTCTATTAGAATATTTCATAGGTACTGGTTTCATGCTCTAGACTGAGAAGTGATAGTTTACTATGAAATTAGACTTAAGCCATTTAAACTAATAACCTAAAAGAAAAAGACGAGACTGTGATCTTTGGGTTGAAAAATTTCTTCTCGAGATGTGAATGTATGTTAGTGTTATCTGGGAAATTATATATTTTATTATCTTATGAAATCCCCCTTACAACTTACTCCCCTTTTATAGCTATCCAGTTTCTTGGATTCCCCTGGCCTTTATTTCCCATGGCTTTTATTTGTACAAAATCAAATTATTTGAATACATACAAGCATCAAATTAATCCAAAGAACAATGCTGTAAGTAATAACAAATAATAGCATATAGCTAGAAGTCAAAGCAACATAATACAATACTGCTAATATTAATAATGCATGATATAAGCAAACTCTACTTCATTTAGAACCTGGGATAGGCTTCAGTGCTGTTTAAATCAAGCTTCTTAAAAGTCAAGAATGTTGACTGTAAAATTGTTGTTCTAAACAACATTGACATTGTAAAATCTGAACTGTTTTATTTTAATAGCTGAAGCTGTTTATGATAAAGTCTACTCTGAAAATGTGTTCTGCAAGAAACAGTAATCCATCAATATAGCATTACAGACTACAAACAAAAGCTAAACGTCCTTATTTTAAGATAAGAGATAATGTACTTTATAACTGTTTAGTATTTGTCTCACATCTTAATGCTTTTAAAAATCTGCAGCATTAAGAGTACATAGTTTGCGTTACAGCAGAAGAGACGATATCATAATTACTAGCTAGCACAGATTGATTTACCTCTGATTTTTAGCTATTTATCTGTAGAATAAAATGTTCAAGCTCAGACAACTTTATGTACGTTCTCCTCAGTGAGAGATGGGAGAAAGAGAGACACAAAGACAGTGAATATGAAAAACTGCCACATGCCACAAAGCCAGTTTAAGAAGAGAAGGAGATACTAATTCTAATTATTATTGTAGGTTGTGTTTCCTGGCAACACCAACACTGGGTTTAAAATTAAGTAAAGCTATCATATTAGCCCATAGTTTTGTTGGCTTTATTTCTCCACTTATAAATTTTAGTATCTCTAGCTTTCATTATCTCCTCCCCTAATATTTCCTGGAGAAAATATCTTTCAAAATAAAGAATTAGATATATTCAGATAAGCAAAAAACCAGTTCATTAAAAACAATAAAAGAAGTGTTTTTAGGAAGAAGAAAGAACATAATTCCATAGAAGCACATTAAAATAAAAAGGAATAAAGAGCACAGGAAAGGGTAAATATACAGGTAAACTGAAATTAACATTAATTTTTAAGACAGTAACAAAATATGTTGTAATATGCAAAAATATGTGGAATTAAGAGTACATGACAAGTGAAGAAAATGGTGGGATACAGGCAAAGTAATTAAAGTGCAATGAAATTCATAATTTCAAGTAGTAACAAAAGCAGTAATTTAAAGTAACTGTAGTAAATTATGGATAAATAATATAATCTCAAATGTAATTTCAAAAAGACTAACAAGCTACTAATGGAGAAATAGCATAATTGAAATACTTGACTAATCCAAAACAGGGAAGAGAAGAAATGGTTAATTATACATACATATATTAATATAAATATAATGCATACATTTAATAAGAATTCATCCAGGCAATACAAAGATCTACAACTAAAGATCTAAACCCTTAACCCATTATACTAACTAGATTATTTGCTGTCAGTTCATGATATAATTGGATAGAGACTAGCAGATTCCATTCATTGTGTCTAAGTAACCTCTTAAAACAGAAAAATAGATTCTTTGTTTCCTTTATTTTTCTAATTTTCCTTTACACATTCTTTGAAAAATTGGTTAATAAAACTAAACATATTTCCCACTCTTTTTTCAAATAAATAGATACACTTAACAATATTAGATTTTAATATAACTTTTATCACAATAACATATCTAAAATGTATCATGAGTAGCATACAGATATATCAAATCATAACATGTCTAATGTACAGTCATACATCAGAGAGAAAAAGGAAGTTATAAATAAAAATCAAATTCTTATGAAGATTTTTTGAGCAGATAGAATGTCATATTTTAGATCCAATGGATTTTTGAAATAATACGTTTTCTGAACCAGCAAAATAAATGATTAATGAAAACTAATTTTAACGTGCATAATTGAGGATATAACTTAGGATTTTAAATTTATTTTTCAAATACTAAAATTCAACCAAAATAAAACGACTTGACATCTTTTGTTTTATACAATGGAATGTACTCATTCTCAAAATCCTCCTGCTATCTCTGGAATCAAAGTGTAAGTTTCAGGAACAATATCTGTAACAGAAAGAAGTAAGTTGGAGAGTAAAGAACCACAGAAGACGGCCAAGTGTGTATTTCAGAAAATAGTTATTAATACATTTAGATAATCCCTTGTATACTTAGTGGAGCATATCAGATTATCCTGTAGTTTTTTGTTTGTTTATTGTTTGTTTTCATGGCCTGCTTAACTAAAAGCATCAGGGAAGAATTCCAATCTTAAATCATTAGCATAAAATGAGAAAGCCAGATCATGCATTTATAGAAATAACTGGGTCAGTTATTGACCTTCATTTTTTCTTATCTACAGAAGTACCTACCTATTGTTTAAACATGTAGTGCACAGTAAAGTAGCTCTTAGCAATAAGGACAAGTTAAAATACATAGCTAAAATGGACAAAGAAAAAACTGTAGTGACAATAAAAAGATCAGTGGTTGCCAGAGGTGGGTCAGAGATGAATAAAGAGCACAGAGAACTTATAGAACAGCAAAAATACTCTATATGACATTACCGTAATAGGTAAGCGTAATCATATATTTGTCCAAACCCACAGAATGTACAACACCGCAGGTGAACCCTAAGTTAAACTTTGAGTGATTATGATGTGTCAACTTAGGTTCATCATTTGTTAAAAACATACAACTCTGTCCTGGAGAGTGATGTTGATAATGGAGGAGGCGAAGCATGTGTTGGAGTAAGGGAGACATAGGAAATCTATCTCCCTTTCAAGTCTGCTATAAAACCTAAACTCCTCTAAAAATTAAAGTCATAAAAATGAAGAACATGAATGCTTCACAGAAGAAATGCAAATTTAAATCTGATCGAATTAAATAGGATATCCCTATTTAGCTTCTTAAATTGGAATACAATTTATCAAACTGGTAACACTCAACATCTGAAAGTAAATGAGAAAATAATTTTCTATATCAGTATTGGAAATATAATTTAACTTTGCTCTTCCTTTGATGTATTTTCTGAATTTTATTTTTACATGTGTCTCTTGTATATGATATAGATGTGCGATTTATTTCCTCATGTGATCCTTCTCTTTTAATGGGATGAAGCCCTTTTACTTTTATTGATATGACAGATATATTTGTTCTAAACTATTCCATATTATTCTATTCTTCTCTCATATTGTGCTTTATTTTCTTGTGTGTGTATACTTTCTGATATTTAGCAAGGTTTTTGTTCTGAGTCTGATAGTTACCTTTTTAATTATTACTATATATGGGTATTTCCTAATTTTCTATTTCTTTAAGGATCATAACTATTAATACCCTATTAGAAAAAAAGGGAAAAAAGAAGAGAAAAAAGTAAGCTCCTCCCTCTCTCCTTTACATTTCATTATTTCTCTAAAGTAAGTATATACAATTATATTCTGTGTTTACCTTTATACTGTTATATTATCATGTGATTTATAAACAGAGTAATGCTTTTGGTTGCTACCTTTATAGATCTGAAGTTCAGTCCAACTTCTCTGCATCTCTTCTTATGTATCATTTCTCCTTCCACACTGCACTACCACACTGTAGAGTATGTAATTCTGATTTTTACATCTTTAAAATATTACATGTTAACATCCTACTCAGTGTTGAGAAACTTAAAAGCACTTCCACAAAGATTAGGAACAAGGCAAGGAAGTCCCTCCCTACTACTCTTTTTCAACATTGTACTGGAAGTCCTAGTTAATGCAATTAAGACAAGAAAAGGAAATAAAAGATGCACACACTGAGAAGGAAAATATAAAAGTGGCTTTCTTCACAGATTCCATGATTACCTACATAGAAAACACTTAAGAAATGACACACACAACTGAAACTAATAAGCAATTATGGCAAGGTTGCAGGATACAAGTTTCTTATACAAATCAATCACTTTCCTATATGCCAGCAATAAAAAAGTAAAATTTGAAATGAAAAACACAATACTATTTACATTTGAACCCCTACATTAAATACTTAAGTATAAATCTGGCAAAATATGTTTAATATAAATGAGGAAAATTACAAAACCTTGATGAAATCAATTAAAGACAAAATAAGTGGAGAGATATAAATGTGGACATTTATGGATAGGAAGACTCCATACTGTCAAAATATCAGATCTCCCCAACTTGTTCTATAGATTCAGTGCAATCTCAATCAAAATCTCAAGGTGTTATTTTATGGAAATTAATAGACTGATTCTAAAGTTTAAACAGAGAGGCAAAAGACCCAGAATAGTCAACATAATATTGAAGGAGAAGAACAAAGTTAGAGGACTGATAATGACCTGCAACATGAAAATTAATAAAAGTTTTGTCATACATGTGTTACTAAAACATATTTATTAAATAGCAGAAAATATTTACCAGATTATAATTTTAGTGTTCTAGTTCACACTGGAATATGAATGCCCTCTTGAAGGACTTCTGTAACATTATCATCATGTGATTGGTAAACATTTTATTTGAAAATAAAGTCCATATATTTTTTTCCTGAACAACATAAACAAGAGTTAGTTTCCCCAGGAATGCAAGTATCAGTGTGTCAGTTTCTTTGTTTTGCTTTTTGCAATAATTAATATGCAAATTCAGGGATTATTTCTCTAATCTGATTATTTCTCTAATCTCTAGTCTAATCTAAAAGATCCAAATTAAAGCATTTCTTTAATCAGCTATTTTTCAATCAACTTAAAAAAATACAGTTGCCTATTCATACCTGTGGGTTCTGTATCCACATATTCAACCAACTGCAGATCGATATACTACATGATCCATGGTTGTCTGAATCTGTGGATAGAGACTCCAAGGCTAGGAAGGGTTGACTGTAAGGGACTTGAGCATCCTCAGATTTTGGCATTTGCAGTAGGTCCTTGGAACCAATACTCCTGTGGATGCTGAGGAATGACTGCATTTTTAATTCAGATTTCCTCAGAGTAAAAAACCTACTGTCAACCCCTTTTCTGCAGAATTATTAAAAGCTCCTAAAATACTAAAATGTCATCACTAAAAGGAAAATAACATGACTGATGTACCCAAAGGAAAAAAAAAAAAGCTTGCCTGGGATTATCTAGGGATGTGAGAATCATTTAATTATCAAATATATTAGCAGATTAAAAGATCATTTCAGTATACTCTGGACAATGCTTTATTAAAATGTAATAACCATTGATGATAAATCCTCTTAACACAATAATAAGGAAAATGCCTTCATGAAGCATAATCTAAACTGTGAATAGGTAAGATTATGTAATAGCAGTATCTCACTTTGTATAAATTTTTAACAAGGCAGCTTAAGGCTCCAAGAGGAAGTATGCCTGCAAATAAGATGAAAGCTATATCACCTTCTATAATCTAGCCTCAAAAAACGACTGTATTCCACATTCTCTTGGTTACAGATAAGTACCAAGGCTGTTCAAGATTCAAGAGAACAACATAGATCCATCTCTTGAGAACTATGAGTTTCTCATTGTAGAAAAACATGTGGCATTTCAGAATTTTTCTCCTTAAAAAAAAAAAATACAGTCTGCTCATTGGCAACAATTCACATCAATTCTATATTCAAAATATTCTCATTCTTTCCCCTAAGACGATCGATCTCAGCTTATTACAACAATAGTTCAAAGACCATGTGCCCAAAGTTCAGATACTCGTGATCTGTATGAGGTCCATACGTGGAAGACACTAAAGTACAGTTCCTCTAGTAAACTAAAAAGACAATACATCTACCACTTTTACAGCCAACATACAATTGTGTGAAAGGCATAGAATCACAACCATAGATGGTCTTTTTTTTTTTTTAATTGTAGCTGATGTACAATGTTGTGTTAATTTCTGGTGTATAGCATAGTGATTCCCTTTTCATATTCTTTTTCATTTTAGACCTTTAAAAGGTACTGAATATAGTTCCTGTGCTATAAGTAGGACCTTGTTGTTTATCTATTTTATATATAGTAGTTAGTACCTACAAATCCTGAACTTCCATCTATTCCTGCCCACCCTCTTCCCCCTGGTAACCATGAGCTTGTTTTCTATGCATAGACACTGTTACTAGGCTGCCTGGGCTGCCATCACAGAATACCACAGACTGGGTGGCTTAAACGATAAAAATTTACTTTTCACAGTTCTGTAAGCTGGAACTCCAAAATCACGCCGCCAGCAGGGTTGGTTTCTGGTGAGATCTCTCTTCCTGGTTTCTCACTGTTTCCTCATGTGGCTTTTTCTCAATAACTACACATTTGTGGTCTCTTCTTACAGTGATACCTGTTCTATTGGATTAGAACTACTTCCTTAAAGCTCTGTCTCCAAATACAGTCAGATTGGGGATTAGGGTTTAAACATATAAATTTTGAAGGGATGCAATTCAGTCTATAAGATATTTCTCTTCAAAAATGTAGGAAATCTGAAGCGCACAGTAGTCACTGGACTATAGCAATTTTAAAATCCCGCCTGGACCATGTTCGCACTTCCCTGATGAGGGTTTATCTGTGTTTTCTCGAGTTCTCCACGTCTCCTGACTCTGTCCACTGGACTCATGCTTCCACATTCTGTATAAGCCCTTCTTTTCTATATACAGTGGCCTGGTCTACAAGTAAGCAGCTTTCTAAGCTTGCTTACTATTTGTAAAAGGCTTCTTTTCACTGAATACTCATTAACCCTTTCACTTCAAACTGATACAGTTTCTTTACAGTGTTATGAACTTGCTATGAATCAATTGATAATTTGTTCTGTTAAAAATAATTCTACTCTGTTAGAAACAAAAAACATGTCAATAGCTTTAGCCATAATGTCCACCTAAAAAAAAAATTCTTAAATCCAGGTTTATCTATAACCATGACTTGAGCTGACCAAAACACAGCCGATTGAACTGGAGGTATTCAACCAATCTAAGAGAAATCAGTCTACAGAATGACAGAATCTGAATAGGTTGTTTTGAATACATGTGAATTATGAAAAAAAAAAAAAAAAGACACAGCTCTGGTCAGTTAATCCTACATGCTAAATCTAAAAGACCATCCCTAAGTATAGCACAGTAAACCAAAGTCACGTGCATGTCAAATTAGTGGAGAGTAGAAACCTCAAGCAAAAAATTTAAAATCTTTATAATCCTACTGCAGAAAGGAGAATGGAATAGATGACACAAAGGCAAAGGAAATAAATGGATCCAGCAGACATTTGAATTTTCTAATTCCCATTAGTGCAGGCTGTATTGCTGCATCTGGAGTCCATGACATTCTCAGGCAGACCAAATTACCTATCCTTTTGTTTCTTTAGTTTGAATAATTTTTATATCCTATTTAATCTGAATACTCTCTAGTGAGAAAAAAAATTCCTGAACAGGATAGTAGCTTCTGAGTATTCTCAAAATTCATTCAACAGAGTTGGTTATAATGTTAACTTTAAAGCTGGGTTAAGGAGACTGTATAATACATTATATGAGTAGAAATCTGACTAAAAATAATTTTGTAAACTTTTAGTGAACAGAACAAGATTTTATAATCAGCAAATTATTAGTATTCCCAAAATTAATTTCAGAAGACAAATAATACACAAAGGTGAAAATAAAACATTCTCTAAAAAAGTGACATTAAAAGTTGAGTATTCATATATTTGTGATTCTATTTTTAAGGCTAATTCTTCTGATAAATTTATAATGACTTAATCTTGTTTTGATTTACATTCACTGTACATATTTTAAAATATTTGATTAAAAACACAAACAAAAAATATTATAAATTATTCTAAAATGAAATGTATGGATATAAATTTAATTCCGATTTTTTAGAGTTGTTTTAAGGTTATCTAAAATGCCAGTCCTGTTAGTTCAGTTGAAAACTAAATGCAGATATTAATAACTTTGTCATTCTTATTTGAGTAATCAAAATAATGCAAATAAAGGTCTGTTTTTCTCACATGACAAGAATCAGCCAACCAATACTACGGATAAGACTGTTAAAACTCATTTAATTGGCAAACCAAGTAATCATTTCTCCAAGATACCTTAACCAACAGACCTTAAATATTATTGAAACTAAAACAAATTATAATCAATCGTCAAACTAGGTGACAATATTTATATCAAATTTGCTAATTTTCTCACTGTGAGTAATTTCTTTCAACCAAAAAAGTCACATATGCAACACAGCACAGAGAAAGCAGAGCAATGGTTTTTGAGGAAAAATAAAAAATGGATCTAGCATTCCAAAAGTGAAGTAACACATTTTCGGGACTCAAACTCATATCCTTTAAGTAAGAGAAGAACAAACTTTAATCAATGTGCAGGAGATCTACACATTCAAAATTATCATATTTCTAATCCTGCTAGCTCAATCGACTTTGCTAATATGGAATTAGATTTCAATTAGACCCTCATTGACAACAATAAGTAACAATGATATTTTAGCATTCTTTGGTTTCTTTTTATATTCATTTTTTCCAGCTTTACTGAGATATAATTGACATATCACATTGTATAATTACAACACGTTGAGTTGTTACAGTTACATATTGCAAAATAATTTCTACCATATTGTTAGCTAACACCTCCATCACATCACATAATTACCACTACTTTGTGGTGAGGACATTTAAGCCCTATTCCATCTTCTGGCTTGGTGATACTCTATCCCTAAAATGTACCTACCTAATAGTCTGATTGTTGTAGGTATGACTATTTCCAGCTGCCTGTATTTCATGTTAACTTAAGACTAATTTAAATAATGAGATCCCACTGTAATATGCACTGCAGTATACATTCTAACATATATCATTGTTCTATAATATAGAAATAATGTGGGCTTCTAAGACATTTTGCTTAAACTTTACTAAAGAGCCATCATTGAAGTAAATTTTTGAAGTGAATTGCTAAGAATAATATAAAATAATATGAATAATATGAAAATGAAATTCGTACATAGATAATAATTTATAGAAAATGGACAGAAGCTTATATTTTCCTTCATTTTTATTAAATATATGAAGCACAGCTAAATATCTGAAGCTTTACTTAAATAAAATTAAATAGATATTTTCATGTTATTCTTATATTTCAGTGTACATTGAGGAATTGTTCTGAGTATGGCTTAAGATAATTTTATACAGCAGAAGTACACAGTCTGCCAAAAAAAGAAAGGTACCTTAGATAACATAGGTAAATTGATGCATTATAAAAATTCTGCACGTCATTTATACATGTCCAAATGTAATAGCATAAAATGCATCATCATAAATCATTTCCCTTTCATTATTTAAAGTATAATAAAGTCATCTCCAAAGTTAAGAAAATATTTGCCATTTTATTTATTATGGAATGGGAAACAAAACCAGTAATCTCTTTTAGGACTGTAAGCACATTTTCCCTTTCAGTTTTGTTTCTCTCCCTCTCTTTTATGGTATTTTGATGCTGATTTTACCAAGGAAACAAAGCTGATGATAATGTGAAACATAAATTTCCTGAGCTAAATGGAGTCCATTAAGTGAAACACTGAATGCAAAGCTGTTAGGTAAGGAATGGCAGGTTACCATAAATTAAGCAATAGCCATTCAGGGGAGTATGACAGTAGAATTTTAAAAATCTCAGTAGCTCATTTATCAATAACTAAGAATATATTCTGTTTACAAAGACAGAATGTTAAAGAATGTGAAAAATGAACTTTATAAAGTTCCTTTCCATTTTTGATAATACATAAGAATATATTCTAATCAGATGGCTGTTAAGTCTATACTGCCTGCTGACAATTTGATTTTACAATGGCCAGGAGATACGGAATCCTTTTATCTATTTTACAGGAATTTATTTATAATTTTGAAGGGCTTGAGCTATTGTGAAACACCAATGAAGGGAAAGTTTGTGTGTACTAACATAGAAAAGAAGAGTCTGGTTCTCAAATATTGGATGATAAAAAGGGATTCCAATGGAAAATAGATAAGGTAGCTACAGAGATGCATAACCAGTTCATACTTTGTTTTATACCAAATATTATATTTTTAGTCTAAAAAATGTGTATTGAAAATATGAAGGGAGTGACAACATACATCTAAAGATCTCATATTCCTGAGTTACAGTAAAAAGAAAATCCTTCTACCGTGATTGTTGATGTTGGTGATGAACTTCTCTAAGAAATGCATTTGGCTTCTCCAAACACTAATGATCTCCAAAAAAGGGAAAGAAATTATAGGACTGGGAAATGGGCTTAATAAAAACACATGCAAATGCTTTTTTTCATAATCTCTACTAGAGCTCATTACTAGCACTCCCTCCTGCTTGAAGGGTTATAAATTTCAAAATAACCATAGCTGTTTTTTTTTTTTTTCTCCTTACTTGACAATTGTGGTTGAAAGCATTGTACTGGCATCCTAACCCTATTTTGCTCAACAGTTTTGGCACATGACATCCATCAATGAGCATGAGTTCATAGGTAGAGAAATATTTTATGAAAAGAAAGATTCATCACAGTTTTTAAATCACAAAAATATAGAATATGATTAAAATTAGTAGTTAAAGTTGTTTCATATCATTGGCAGGCGTTATATGGACTGTAAACTCATTGATGGATCTCTGGTTAGGTGATAAATAGCTTGAACTATACTTTAACTTCCTATCCATCAGAATCTTTTTTTTCTGCTAAATCTAAAAATATCAACAGCTGTAAGTCATTAGGATTAAGTATTTTGTAATTTTATTTGAAAGTTTTTGGTATTTCACAAACAATGAACTCATATAAATGGGAGTCTCACTGAAATATCTATTGTTTGGAAAAGAGATGTGCATATATCACAACAAAATCTAGAAAGTCAACTGTTTTAACTTAGCAGAAAATGCTAAAGTCTGCATCACAGATTTAAAATGATTAATGGTATGTATCTTAATTGATCCCCTTCTCGCACAAGAAACAGACCTTGCAAGGGTTAAGCACAGGTCTTCAATGTGGTATGTGAAGGAAATAGGGGAAATGATTTTAAAAAAAAAGTTCAGGTAGCCAGTAAGAGGAGAGTTGTTGAGTCAACTATCACCGTAAGTAACTGAAGATTAAACTCCTAGAGAAAATCTTAGAAATGGTATAAATACACACTTCAAAATTATCCCGGGGCAAGGGAGCTGCAATAATTGTAGTTTTATATCCATCAGTAATTCATAGATTAAGGGTTGCCTCCAAAGGGACATTAAATCTTAGCCAATTCTAACCAGATATGCTCACAGGCAAAGCATATGCTAACAGCCCAAGGGTGACGATGACAATGATGTCTATGTTGATCACCAGAAATCAGGCTGAGGGATGCTGAAATGGTAAGTGGATATGAGAGTCCACTGGCTGAGCACTGAAAGTGTCTGCTACATTTACATCTACATATCTCTTTACCAGCAGAAATCATATTCCACATCAACATGATGGTATGCTTACTATAAGCACTTAGTTCTTATCTACAGATTCATTATTACTATTTTCATTAATTTTATACTTCAGTTATTCAGTTTGGAGACACTGGTCAATATCTGTATTTAGAGATAAATTATACAAAGCAATATGGACACATAAGTCCATGGATATTATATGAGAATACATTAATAAAACACTGCATTCTATTAACTAAATATTACTTGAATAAACTGATATAACATATTTAGTATGTTTACAAAGCATCTAAATTCTTGTGCTACTGTTACTGAATCCAAACTCATTCCGCTTGCTGCACAACAGGCCAGTAAATCAGGAGACAAGGTGTTGAGGCAAGGAGTAGAGACTTTTATTTGGAAAGTCAGCAGACCAAGAAGATGGCAGAGTAATGTCCTGGAGAACCATCTTCCCCAAGTCAGAATCCAGGCACCTTTTATACTACAAAGGGAAGGGGGATATGCTTGGTTGTTGCAACCTTCTTGGTGTAGGAATTCTTTGGTCTAGGAATCCTTTGTTCTTGCAGCTGTCCACCTGGGTCAGATCATGGTGTTCCTGTAAACCTCCAACAAAACAAACCTTATTTTGTATTCTGCGACTTATCTTGATATGAATGGAAAAGTGTTAATATCCCTAAAGGTCAGAGCCTTGAGAATAGGCTCTCCTGTATATTTGAGGCTCTAGGCAACAGTCTTTTACAAAAGGGGCAGAATCAGCAAGACTAAGACTAAGCCTAGGAAACAGAGCACAGGGTTAAAGTCAAAGAAACAGATCTAACATGGAGTCAGATTTGTTCTTTTCTATTACACTACTAGGTAAAAGGTATATGAGAGTACTGTATTATTTAAACTTTTCTGGAAGTTTAAATTTAAGTAGTTAAAATAGTTAAATTTTTTTCTCGAAGTTTAAATAGTTAAATTTTGTAATTTCAAGAACATGGTTTTGACAAGTGGGGAAATAAAAGCATGAAAAATATAATGAACATAGTTTTGACAAACTGAACAATAAAAGTGAAAAATATGTGAATACTAAATATTTAATAATAATAATATATTTCATATCTGTCACATAAATGTGTCATTGCTTAATCCCCTTTCACCTTAAAACTGTATGACATTTGATAGACTTTCAAGATACAACAGTTTTTCATAAGCTTTGTTGTGAAAAACAGTCCCCAGAAAGTATAGCATGCAAGCCAGGATATGGTGCATCTCTAAGGTAAAATTGTAACACAGGAAATTAGATGTCTGTGTTTGCTACTTTCTCAGAACTCAAAACAAACAAAAAAATCTTGTTGAACCAAAGATTAGCTATAGACTGCTTACAACAGCTGTTATTAATTACTTTCTTCCCTGAGGACTAAAAAGGAGATGTGATAATTAAATGACAAATGTCATATATCGGGCAAAAGGAATAATATCCTCATAGTATTGCTTATTCACAAGTAGAAATGAATCTATTGTTCAGAGGAAATTACAAAATCGTATTTGTGTAGAGGTAGACCCTGTGAGGCTGGAAGAGCCTCCTTTGGTCTGTCGTTTTTCCTAGGTCTGATTCTTTATTGATTACAGGATGCCAAGGCCCAAGCCTCCCCTTCACCACCTGCCTGTCACAGAGCATTCAGTGGAACAAACTGATACGTTCTCGGGGTTCCTACCAAATATAAGGCCTAGAAATGTCTCAATTAAAAACCTCTTTCTCATTGTGTACCCTTGTATATAAGAGAATGGCTAAAACTTAAAAATCACACACAAAGAACTAAAATAACACCACATTAACTTTAAAAACAAATAACAAAGATCCCTCATGACATTAAAATCATCTTTAAGTAATTTCTCTGGAATATTTTCACCATAGGATAAAGACATCATACAGATACAAGAATAAAATCTTATGACAGGTGACTTATACATTGCTTGAAAACATAAGGACACATATGCTTAAATCTATTTATGTCACTTGCAGTATAATAAACTAAAAAGCAAGCCCCCAACATTTCCCTATTTGATATAGGTATGTCAATGTGTTTATACACTGAATTATACTATAAAGCTCCTGCAAGCAGTAAATCTCTTTGACTAGTGCTCTTATTTTTTTTCCTGTCACAATACATTTTTTAAATAAGGCATTATGTTTATAGTAGCTGAATATATGAGTCAATAAATAGCTCTTGAAGGTGATGGAATGCAAGAGCAAAGCAGAGATGTTTGCTAACCACCAAGCCATCTGTTTGTAGTACATATCAGTATGATGGACATTATTCCCACTAATCTAAATTTCCGCACAGTAAAGGAAACAACAATTTAATGTAGTTTCTTCCAAAGTTGTCCTTTTTTGAATCAGCTTGCTATCTGTCTGTGAATAAAATAAGTAAAACAAATTATAGCAAAACTCATTACAAAACTATTTCCTATTTCAAATCTGTAAATTAGAGAACAGATCCTTTATATTTAATGTTAAGACAGTTTCCCTTATTTTAATAAATGTACCTATTACAGCATTTGCTATTACATGAGTACACAGCCTATCCTTTTGATTTTTATTGCCACATTTGATTTCTATTGACAAATTTCACCTGTGAACCTTTTAGCAAAAATTCATGCTTTAAGACAGGTTAATATTTTTATAAGTCACCAAATGCACAGAAACCACCAGGAGAGAAACCAAAAGGAGTTGTTTTTTTTAGCTTACTGTGGGATCTAATTAGTAAATAATGTTTTAATTACATTAACCCTCATTGTTTATTTTAAATTTTGTGGGAAATTTAAAAAATTTTAATCCCAGTAATGTGTCAAAAAATCATATGTAAATAAGCATATAAATTTGTAAAGCTATTTTATAGGTTAAGCATGATCAAAACTTACTGTTGCAGTAACATTACATATAATTTTAGAGAATATGCAGCCAATACTAAAACAGCCTTGAAAATAAGCTGGATCGAAGGAAGAACAATATATGCATTCTTGTGGATAGTGAACTTCAGACAAAGGAAGTCTAGAACATTGTAATGCAACATATTAAATGCAGGTGAAAGTAAAAAATCCAAAGAAATGTAGTTTTATTTCCTAGAAAGTCCATTTTTTTCTTGCGTAAGTGTAGTAAGGAAGAATAAATCTGACTCCTATATTAGATCTGTGCCTTTGGCTCTAACCCTGTGCTGTTTCTTGTGCTTAGTCATGCTGGTTTTGCACCTTTTGTAAAAGAATGTTGCCTATGGCCTCAAATATATAGGACAGCCTATTCTCAGAGCTCTGATCTTTAAGGGTTAAACACTTTACCATTGATATAAGATAAAAAGTTGCAGAATAGAAATCAACACTTGTCTTTTGGGAAGTTTACAGGGACACCATGACCTTACCTACATAGACAGCTGAAAAAAAAAAAAAAAAAAAAAAAAAAAAGAAGTCTGACACCAAGAAGCTTGCAACAACCAACCAAATCCCACCCCTCTCCCCCTTCTTAGTATAAAAGGAGCTTAAACTCTGACTTGGGGAAAATGGTTCTCCAGGACATCAGTCTGCCATCTTCTCAGTCATCTGGCTTTGCAAATAAGTCTTTATTCCTTGCCCCAACACCTCATCTCCCAGTTTACTGGCCTGTCTTCCAGCGAGCAAAACAAGTTTGGACTCAGTAACATAGGCATGTAGCATTATACATGAAGAGATAAAATGCAAATCAAAATCAAAGTTATAAAAGTAGTAGTAGCAGAACTCAACAACAATATCAGAATAGCTTATAGCAATATTGTTAGTAAGCAGTCCCCATAATCTCTTGGAAGACCTTGTCATTAATTAATGTGTAAAACAACCTTACTTGTTCTTCCATTTCACAGGCAAGAAAACTAAGGTACGGAGATGTTGAATTCCTTTCCCAGAATAAGGAGATGTAAATCTTTAGGGTATGGAAATATTTCAAATTGGAACAGCTATGCTATATTTACCCTAAGTATGAGTTCTGTACTTATGTGTTTAAATAAATTTGGAATTCCATAGTTAAAATGGAAACATTTGCACTTTAATGGCAGTAACTCATCTAACAGATCATTCTTTCCACTGGCATACTGTCTTGCTTACAGGGGAATGGAGATGTTACCCCCAAAAGAGGAAAATACCCCAGTTCTTATCATACTCGAAACGTTAAGTTTACAGTTGGGAGACAGTGTGTTGTGTAGCGAAAGATTTTTAAATATTTATTTAGAAAAGGAGAGGTACACCTCCAAGGAGAGGGGGGCTGATCCAAGGGAGGCAAAGCCGTTTTTGTCTCCTATTTCCCTTATACCATTGCTTAAAGGTCTTTTGATTGCTTGACAGCTCTTATCCCTGGAATGCTTAGTCATGTTTGGCCCCTTTTATGCATGTGCTTACCCATGGTGTACACAGAAAAACCCATGGGGGTGGGCAGGGAGCCTTAACCACAATGTTACTTACAATACAATGAACATTGGTTGTGTCCCATTAAGTCCTTTCTGCTACCTTGCAGTCATGGCTGTTGGGTTTTAACCAGTTTCTTGCTGGCACTCATTCAGAAGAAGTAAAGTTCCTTTATGCTGGAGGCGGGCATAACACCATCTTCCGGACCATCCTCCCTCTCCTCCACCTGTCTCCCCGGTGCCCCCACTTATCCAACTACCTAACAGATATAGCTCTTAATAATTGACTGACTGTTCTTACACCCCCAAATTAAAATGTCTAACACTCTAAACTCTAAAACATAAAGAGAACATTCAGTGTTTCCTAACAGGGTGTGACACCCTGTAACACTTTGATGCAGCATTTCAACCTAAAATTATAGCAGTATATGAGAGAGTAAACACACATTCACATAGGCACATACATCTGATTGAAAAGAATTTAAATAAAAACATTCAATCCCATAGCAAAGGTACTAGTATTAGACATCACAATATGTTGATCTACAATTAATAGTCAATGTAATTTTTGTAGTGTTCGATCAGTCATTGCTATTTGGGATACTGTATTCTCCATCTTTATCTTTGTGTCTTATGATTTTTCAAAAAGAAATATAATTTAATGTTCATAGTATTAGCAAAAAAGATTTTTTATCCTCCTGCAGTACTCGCTATATATGGGTAATTATATTTTCGTTTTCTAAACTTAATACAAAGTGTTTTCTTTTTTTTTTTTTTCTACTATAGAGCCACAACTCTCACTGACAGGAATAACATTCAGAGTAGGAGTCTGTAAGGATTCAAGCAACTCTAGCTACTTGTGTTTTGACATTTATCTACTAGTAGGTGGTCTGTTCCTTGGGTTTTTGTTTTTTTTTTTTAAACAAAACTTCTGGAGCGGAAAGTTAGTTCATACTAGATTACAATATGATGGGTCATGTTAAAAAAAAAAAGCTATCTGAAGCATGTATAGCTACAGACATTAAAGGGCAACTTCATCAATTAGATTCTCAAGCTTCTTGCAGAATATCAGTTATGTTTAAACTATTTTTTTCTTAAAGTACTAATCTGGTTCAGAGACATCAATATATCGTCTATGTTTTTACTGCTACTTTTGTGGAATTGTTTTTAAACAAAATTTTATTTAAAGCTAAAGGGAAATGAAGAGATGTAGAATTTTCTCAGGTTAATACTATTAAGTGGTATTAAGTAAGAAGGTTGTGAACTATTTTATAATATTGTTCTGCATTACAGGTGCAATATAAAATTTGTTTCTCATGTATTACATTGCATTTCATATATCACTGATGTAAGGAAAATGCAAAAATTCAAATAACTGGGCCACTTGTTCAAATGTTCAAATAAGTCCTTTTAGTTATACAAATCTCTGCATGCTTATCTGAAAAATAAGGGTGTCAGTAACTATCCTGTCTCCATTACAGAGTATTTTAAACTTTAAGTAAAAACATAAGCATAGAAAAACTTTGTAAAATTTCAACCATTTTATAAATGTAAGGAATTTATTTATTATAATTAAGAATTGATTAGGTGACACATTTCATAAGGCCCTATTTGTTGCTTATTATTGCTCAGCATTCACTGCATTAAGTACCACATCTGGGTTCAGGGACAGACTTTAGAATCAGACTGACCTTAGTTCAGTTCTGTATGTGGCCAGCTGAGTCATTTTCAGCATTTATATCATATCTTAAAGCCAGAATTAATTTATTTACAAAATAAAGATAATAGTGTTACTTACCTTATAAGTTTGTAAATAAAAGTGATTGTTGTCAGTTTATATTGTTAGGTCTGTATTTTACAACCTGAAATCTGAAATTATAAGCCCTTTCTTATGGATAAGGAATTAAGTTCAAAAAATAATTTGGCTGAGGTTGCATAGCTATAAAGTGGAAGAGATAAAACTAAATCGCAGATGTGTCAGACACCAAAGCCCCAGTGCAATTCATTAGATTTGGCTGTGGAAACCCTTCTATAAACAAAAATTATGGAGGATAAACATATTTGGAATACATTTTAAGGTGGAACAGCTCTGGTTGAAGGTGGTGCTTCTAAATTTTATTGAATCTGAATAACTTCTGGAGGTCAAGACCCAGGATAAAATGGTATATATTATCAATATTATAAAGCAATATAAATACCATGATCCTTATCACAAGTTTGTCAGCATTATAAATAACGCTTCAGTAAATTCATTTACCAAAGTAGAGTCAGTGAACAGGTAAGAAGAAACGCAAATGGTAAGGATTGAAGGATAGAGGGAGCCTGAGAAAATGAAGACAATGAGCACAGACCTCATTTGGTGAGAATTTGGCTGTCGCAGGAAGGAGTGAGAGCTTGAAGGAGAAATAAAGGGTTTTTTTCTTTTTGCCTTAATGGAGTACATTGGAGCCTGTTTATTTCAAGGCAAATAATCAAACATGGGTGATAAAGTAGCTTCCCCAGAAGAGCTACCAAAGGGAATAATGAATTTCTAATACACTAATATTGTATAGTACAATTAATACTCAGTTTTAAAAATTTTAATAGCTACCAAAGGGAATAATGAAGGTGCTGACTAGTGACCTTCAAGAAAATTGCCAAAAAGTGTTGTTGAACTGGCAGCTGATACTGGGACCCTTGAATTTCAAATGACTCTAGTTCTTATTTATGATTTTTCTTCAGCAGCACTTAGAAGTATGGGTATAGAAACAGACAATGTAATTATGGGATTAATTTATTATTGGCATTTTGTTGCAAGGGTCTAGGAATGGAGTAGCTGAACATACAGGGAAGAGTACATTTAAACACTAAAGATTCTTAAGGAAGGAAAAGAAATGAGCAAAGGACTAATTTGGAGAACAGATTAAATAATAGAATAGTAATAATGATATGAATAGTACAATTAATGTGAATAGCTAAGAATTATTTAGTGATCACTGTGTGCCAGGAACTGTTCTTACTGAATCCTTATAACAAATATATAAAGCTGGTGTCATTGTTAATTCATTTTAGCAGTGGAATAACTGAAGCACAAAGGATTAAGTAAGTAGCCCAAGACAACTCAAAGAGCAAGTAGTCAAAACAAGCTAAAGAGACTGAATGTCAAAATGCCTTTGAAAATATGGTGAACCAGGAGTCAATGAGTAAGAGGATGAAAAGATATGATGCTAATTGTCAGGTTTAATATTAGAGTCTAAGATTTCAAAAGTAAAGCTTTTCTGCTAACAGTAAGATGCACATGTAGCCAAGTGCTTGTGTTGGTAAAATGGAAAGTGTTACTATAGTAGAGGCTTAATAATTACTATTTTGAGTCCAAAAACTAAAAAACAATTTATAGTAACTGCCAGGAAGAAGACCGGTTTTTAAAGTCTATCTCTTTTTTTCTTATCTCTCAGTTTAAACCAGACATCTGAGAGTTTTTTCCTACATTTGTTTCATTTTCTAATGGCTCTCTTTACAACAAATTTTATGAGGAGAACATTACCTGCATTCTGTCCTCATGGTCAGGAACGTGTGGAGCACTCATATTCAGGTCTAATAAGGTAACAAAGTTAACACCGAGAATGTCAAGACATTATGATAGGTGGAAGAAAGTTCATTTATATGAGCATTAAGTTCCTTGAAATTTATGTGTAGATATACACACATATATTAAAGTCCTCAAAATGCAGGGCAATAATCTGGAGGTAGATGACAGTAACCAAGTAAATAAGTGATTAGTAAATAAGACAGCAAAGGGATAGACGCAGCAGTGAGGTAGTCTGAGAACAACTTATTTACATGCAGGCTTCTACGACATGGGCACACTGAACAGCCCCAAGGAAGCAATGCCCACACAGAGAAGCCAGACTGTGGTCAAGGCAAAGAAGTAGTGAAAATATTCTTCAAAAAAATGAAAATATGAGCTAATGTTGTTTAATAATTAGATGTGATGTCTTCATAGTACCCAGTGAAAGTCAGGATGGCTTTAAAAAATGTGAAATTGAGCTCATTAAAAAGACACAACTAGATAATCTCATCCATACATAGAGACATGGTGATCTGTGTAGTTATACCTTTTTCTCCATAAGTGTTTCTTGTCTAGTAAATGAGAAAGAGGATACGGGGAAAAAAGGACTTCATTTTTTTGGAGGTGACATGACAGGAATGAAATATAAATTTAACCAGTCCAATGTTAATTTTTTCTTAATGGTAGAATGTTCTTTTACATTGGAATCATTGAATATAGGGTCGTGCCTGATTATTCCAAGCACTCTCATACCCATAGGAATGCTGGAAATGAAGTCAGGACACCAGTTTCTAGGAGATACTAACCACCACTATTGCACAATAGGTTTCAAGGATACCAAACACTGGAACAAAAGGGACTGATCTGTGCACTAGAACATTTTCCATGTACTCTTAAAAATGCCATGTAGTCTTTCATTAATCATGACAGGGATGACCAAATCTGTACTTTATCATTGTGAGGACAAATTTAATGATCTATCCTGCAAATTTTTAGCCTGTGATTTGTATAAATGACAAAGTACAAGTTGTTTGTTAAACAAAAATCAACAACAGTGTTCTTACTTACTATTATGTGTTTAACACTTGAGTTATCCAGACACAGGTTTCCTTTAGTTCAATGTTTCCTTTCAATAAACAAGACTTATCATCTCATTGATATTTTCAAGGGTCATAATTAAGAATTAAATTTAGATACATGATAAGTAAATCCTTGGACACCTGAATCTGATCCTGACTGTAAAGGTTTGGAGAAATTACAGAGCAGAGTCACTACTGATTGAGTCTGAATGGTATTTATATGACTTATTGGTTATATGTAATCATTGGCTCCTGAACTTCCTTAAGCTATGCAGACAACAGTAATACCTATTTCATAGTAGGTATTATAATAAAATGATAAATATGAAATGTTTAACAGCATCTGGTACCTAGAAGGCCACAAAAATGCCATTTGATATTATTATTAATGCTATTATTCTAATTTACTACAGATACGCTCACAAACACCAGAAGAATAATGTGAGCCATGTGATAAGACTCCTTGTGAACTCAATTTGACTTCAGATTTTGTTAGGTGGATGTGAATCTCCTGGCAAGACAGTCTATGGTTGCAAGAATTCACAAGCTCAGAAAGTTGGATAAGGCTAGTATTTCAGAGCAATGAAAGAAAATACTGTGAGCTGTTTGAATATGATATCATATTCTATCATGGTAGCTTTTTTTCTCTGTTAAAAATGCTGTACAGGACTCTGACTACATTATTTGAAAAAGTGGGAAGACTTTATCCTTGTTACTAAAAAATACAATGAAAATTGATCTTCTGTTTGTTCTTACAGTATATTACAATACAATAATGAAAGGTTAGAGTAAATTTCAATAAAGGCAAAATTAGGCCTAGAGAAAAGATTTTTCATGGTAGGTAACAGAATCATCATTATCAGAGGTTATAAAGTCAAACATAATACGGATTCAAAAGCAGCTGCTTAATTAATTACTCTACACAAGCCATGTAATTGCAAACTAAGGCAATTTCATAAAGGGTGAAATTTTTAAAACTGAATATTAATTGTACTATACAATATTAGTATATTAGAAATTCCAGATAAAACCATTTATGTTGACTAATGATGAGAGAAATGTGAAAACATTTATATAGACTATTTTAATGAGTCAAGTTCTCCTTATGTGAGTCTTAGAGGACGTTAGAAATACTCCTTTGGAGAAAAAGCTAGTCACTGTTTCTTTTATTATTCTCTCCCAGTTCTCCCTTCATTAACATATGTAGCAGAATATAGAACAGAATGACTGTTGAAGCTACTACCAAATACAAAGAGCAAAAGAGATTTGGGGAAGAGATTTGCCAAGAAGGTACTGGGTGAATGCAAGCTGTATAGAACCAGAATATTGGTTTTAGGTAATCCCCTTTCACCAAGTCCTTCAGCAATATAGACGATAGATAGACAGATAGATGACTGATGGAAAGATGATAGCTGGCTAGCTAGGTAAGACAGAAATATATAGATATATATTTTTAAAATACTATTACTATGTCAATTTTTTTTCTAATTATCAGTGATACAGCTGCAAACAAGACAGCACTCCTACTCATGAAGCTTCCTTTCTAGTATGAATGACAGAAAAATAAATCAATGCATAACATAATACAATATCAAGGAATGATTTTAGAATCTCATCATTCACAGTCTTTCACAGAGACAGACATGTAAATACAACTTTCACCTAAAGATGGAGTGTTCTTCACATATGACACTTAAGGTTCAGAAAATCATAGAACAGTATCACATAACAGGCGCCTTAGATATAGACATCATAGGATAGGCATAGTCAGTTACTGCTTTATAGTTAGGCATTCAGTTTGTATAGAAGCCTTCAGCAAACCAAGAGCTGTTTCTCAAAAGAAAAGGTCATTTACTGACATAATATATAATTGTGTGTCCTAAAGCCTACATGTTCCTCTTGTCTTTCCCCTAGCATAATGTACCATAGGTTTCATAGAGCTTCTTAACTTGAAAATTAGATATATACTTAGTTTAAAGGGTCAAAAGACAGGGATTCTTGCAATGCAGTCTAACAGATTGTAAAACCCTCTTTACCAAGGACCTAACTGGAAACAGACTTTGAAGTCACTTAGTTAAAAAGGTCCCAAATATGTTATAGTTTGCATTCAAAACGCATAGAAAATCCACCAGAAGGCATGCCTCTCTCTGAGTGGTAGTGGATACAAGGAATAACGACTTGTCTTTTACATGTTTTTTTTTTTTTTATCAAAGCATATAAAGAGCTCAAGATTTGCTCCTAGATACCTGTCAGTACATTTCTAAAGTCCCTCAGATCTGAGTCAGTCACATTTATCAATATATCTCAGGGCACTTTGCTTTTAGTAGGGTAAAATAATCAGCTTATCTGTGGATTAAACCAAAGTATGAAATCAGAGAAGTTAGTAAACCTCTTAAACAAGGGAGAGAAAGTACACTGCTGTCCGGCCCAGGGCAGGCCAATGTGTATTTTTGCTAGTCTGTATTTTTTTTGTTTATAATGAAGCAAACATTTCCCAGATAAACAGCTGTCTATCTGGTGGCCTACGCTGTCCATCAGCTATAATAAAGAGACCTCATGTAGAACAGCAGTGGAAACCAACTAAACATGAAGCCCATACTGGGAGTAAGACGAGCTTTTCCTAGAACTTCTATCTCCAGGATCGAGTTTGAGCACCAGGATTAAGATACTGCTTCCCCAGACACCTTGCCTCTATTAATACTTGTCTAGGGAGAGTGACAGAAATCATCTCTTCAATGTACAGCCCAGCCTTGCCACCACAAACTGCCTTGAATCAATTAAGATTAAATCTGTTTATGTTAGTCATCACAGGAAGGCTCAGAATTCAGGTCATCTCTCTTGTTCTGCACACTGATGTACATATGGCCCTTTATTGAGCCATTCATCCCCAATTCCTGAAACCCTTCAACCCCTCTTTAATTTCTGAAACACTTCAGGTAGAATCCTATTAAGCCCCATTATTTTACCCTCTCCCAACTCCTAAAACACTAAAAATTATACATCATCATCAAACTGTTTTAAAAATCTCTGTATCTTCTTGCTCTAAAGGAAACCTAATTCTTCCCTGAGGACTCTGATTTCTCTGTACGAGTGGCTGTGTATTTCTCAGGCCTCCAAAGGTCTGCCAGTATGGTAGGTGTCCTCCTTAATTCTCAATGCTGCATTCATACAATTCTCCCTCCTTTATCCTGAAATCCCTCATTTAGAATCTCATGTCATCAAATTGGATCATCAAATGTACTTGATTATTGTCATACATATATTCCCTAAGATGTTAGTCCTGATTTCTCAATGATTTTATACCCTTCTCACCAACTCTATATTCCACATGATTCATGCTTAAATTCTTTGTTATTCCAAAATACACCCATATGGTCCTTCCATTCACCTTGGCCTCTCAGGCTCTTAAGCTTCTTTTCTCCACTGATTTGGTCTTTCTCTGTAAGTCAAATGCTCATTTCCATATAAATATTTAGATCATGCCATCATCAAGAACTGAAAACACTTCATAATCTCATTTCCAAGTATTCAAACACTGAGTACCAATCTTTTGACACTGAGATGACCTCCAATCCACGGATTCAGTTTTTTTCACCATCTCTCTTCTATTTAATTGTCTTTATCCTGTTCTTACCAAGCTTAAGTTATGGGCTGAAATATGTCCCACTAAAATCCATATGCTGAAGTCTTAACTTTCAGCACCCCAGAATGTGACTGTATTTGGAGACAGGGCCTTTTAAGAGATAATTAAGATTAAATGAGTTCATACACAAGGTCCTTAATCCAGTTTGACTGTTGTCCTTATGAGGAAATTCCAGTGTACACAGACCACCAGGGATGTGTATGCATAGAGGAAAGATCCCATGAGGACATAGCAAAAAGGTGGCCATCTGCAAGTCAAGGAGAGAGACCTCAAGGAGAATCCAAATTTACCAACACCTTGATCTTGAATTTCAAGCCTCCAGAACTATGAGAAAATAAATTTCTATTGCTTAAGCTATATGGTCTGTGGTACTGTTTTATGGCAGCCGCAGCAAACTAATACAGATGTTGGTACTGGGAAGTGGGGAACCACAGTAACAAATGCCTAAAAATGTGGAAGTCACTCTGGAGCTGGGTAAGAGGTAGACTTTCTAAGACCTCTTACAGAACTGAAGAGTTTTGAGAGTTGCGTGTTAGAAAAAGTCTAGATTGCTTTGAAGAGACTATTAGTAGCAATATGGAAATTAAAGATGATTCTGGTTAAACCTCAGACAGAAATGCAGAACATGTTATTGGAAACCCACGGAAAGGCAATCCTTGTCACAAAGTGGCAAAGAACTTGGTCGAATTTTGAGAGAGGCCTTGAGAGAAACAAGACCTGACGACACCTTTACCTTGGGCTTCTGGCATCCAGAAACCGTGAAAAAATGAACTTCCATTGTTTAAGCCACTCAGTCTGTGCTGTGTGGTTTTGGCAGCCCTAGTAAGCTAATACATACAGTAATTCATTAAAATGACTCATACGCTTTCTTCCTCTTTTCCCTCTCACATTTTATCATTTGCTTGCAAAACCACAACCTTAGTTAAATCCAACGTCTGTCTATGCTACACATGTAACATACATCTCAGTAAGTCTGGAAGAAAGAAAAAACTCATACAAAACCACATTGACTGGTCTTGCTTTAAAATTAAAACCACAGATGTCAACTGGGCCCTTAATTGCACTGCAGTTATCCTATACTTCCCTAGTGGCACTGATTTTTCTGCTATTAGACTATTTCATGTATTCTTTTCTTATCTCAAAGTTTTAACACTTAAGTATCCTCACACTGAGATTAAAACATTTCTTCTGATTTTACTAAGAAATTTGAAACAATCAAAACATAATTTCTATCATCTCTCATACTATCTCCTCATTTACCAGCATCTATACCTGAATTTGCTGATTTCCCAACTTATCAAAGATCTCTGCTTGTATGGGAAGATATATCCTCCATTTCTTTTTAATATTTTTATAATTGTTTTTTTTCACCCTTGAGTAGTAATTTTTAGAACAGTTTTAAGTTTACAGGAAAAATATTCAGAAGTTAGAGTTTGTAGATACACTCACCACCTCCCTATAGTTTCTTCTATTATTAACACCTTGCACTAGAGTAGTTCATTTGTTATAACTGATGAAACATCAGGACATTATTATTAACTAGAGCCCATAGTTTACATTAGCATTCACTCTGTGTTGTACAGTTCTACAAGTTCTGACAAATGCGTAATGTCCTATATGTACCATTAGAGTATCATATATACTATTTCTCTTTCCTTCCAAATTTTGGCAATTCTGAATAAAGCTGCATGTGCAGGTTTCTGTGTGTACAGAAGTTTTCACCTCATTTGGGTAGAAAGTAATATTCTTCCCAGATTAAAGAACTTTTCTTGTTATATAAATCCTGATCACTATCCCCATTTTTAGTTCCCTTCACAGTTCCTCTTTTCTAATATTTTTTATTGAAATATAGTTGATTTACAATTTTGTTAGTATACAGCAAAATGATATATTTTTTCAGATTATTTCCCATTACAGGTTATTACAAGATACTGAAATACAGTTCCCTGTGCTATACAGTAAATCCTTGTTGCTTATCCATTTTATACATAGTAGTTTATCTCTCTTAATCCCCCAATCCAAATTTATCCTATTATTGCCACAGTTTTGTTTAAATTATTTGCAGGCTATATAGGATATATTCACTAGCAGTGTTAGAGCTAGGTGAGAGAACCACAGAGCATGACTTCAACAGCATGTTCTTAATGGTCATAGTTTTACTTACCAGACAGCTTCAGATTTTGCAGTTTCTTAAGAGGTATTAATATGACTTTTTCCAACAGAAATCAGTAACTAATAATATATTTTAATAGGCAAATTTGAAATTGTAAATATAGAGTCAGCCCTATTTATTGAATGCTTCTGAGGATACTCTAAGGGTACAAAAACTAAGACATAGCCTCTGTCTTCTACTACATACATCAGCTGGAAAGACAAAATACATACATTAGAAGAAGGTGACAAACTGCTACAGCAGCACAAAATATACAAATTGTTATCATGTAAACTGAGTAGAATCATGGTCAGAGAGAGTCAGAGCAAAGGATTTAGGCACTCTGTCCAGTTAACACAGGCTTTACTCCACATATCTACTTTGATCAACACAGGAAAACCTCTCCTCACGGCAGACTCGCTGATGCATAAATTATAGGTAGTTATCCATGTTGGTTCACAAACTGGCCCTCGTACATGGTGGGAAAAAAGAGACCAAAGGAAGAGCCAAAACACTCCTAATTGGTAGATGGCGGGTTTACTAAGCAAGGAAACTGACTTACCAGGCTTGTCTTGGGTGGGCACAAGATGAGTTGATCTCCACAACCGCCTTGGTAGTATCTTAAAAGTTTATACAGAGGCCTTAAATGGGTTCAGTCACGTATTCAGTCCATGTGGTCTCAACAACACTTTGCTCTCTCAAGGCTGCATCCTTTAAAATAGTCCCCATTGTGGGAACTGTGGGCAGAACGTACATTCCAAACAGAGGGGAGCGATGAGGAGCTTCTGATGGCACAGGTCCATCTTACATGTCAACCAGTGGTCATGTCCTCTTGATGACCTCCTCCAACAGTCCTCTACAGGTCCATTCAGATATTATTTTAAATATTCACATGTCAAAAATCCTAAGGAAATAAAAGGAATAAGCAGATTTTTACAACACTGCAAATTTAAAAAAAGGTAATATAGAAAAAAATGGATTAGTGATTTATCTTTCTGATGATTTAAGAGTAGACAAGTGGATTTGGGATAGTTATGCATGCAGACATATATAGAGTTTCAAATTTAAACACATAATTGGGCAAAACTAAAAAAAATTGTATGCAATATGATTTGTGCTAAAATTCATCCAAGATTAAAAGCAAATTCAAGAGGAAGAAACAAAATTTAGAGCTTAAAGGTAGGAGTAGACTTGAGCCAAATAAATCTTGTGCAAGAAACAGAATAAAGTATAGTTGGTACAACTTATAATCAAGCTCATACATTATTATTCACATTTTTCTCTTCTAGTATACAAATTCCAAATGAGCATCAAAAGTAGAACTCTATATCCTGACTCTTAAGTGTATTCTTTTAAACAAACAAACAGAATTAGTTTTTCAGCTTAGGAAAACAGTGTAATACAACAGGAACGCTGCCATTTTAATAGGATAGGAGACAAGTGGATTTATTCTCAATCCTTTAAGCTTCTACTTTGGAAGAGTAAAATGTACTTAAAAAAAAAGTTTCTGATCCAATTTTAGAAAATATTTCAAATCCATTGAAAGTCTCAGTTCTCCCCATCTCTGGAACATGATTATTTTGAGAACATCTGTACTTTCATAAGGTGGCCTGCTTCTGTGTTAAGATATGTAACAGAAAAAAAATTGAGCAGGTTCATGTGGTTCATGTGTAGAGGATAAACAAGGGAAAAATAATTTTAGAGTGCTAATTACTTACTGAAAGATACAAATTGTCAAAGCAGTTAAAATTTTGTTGAAAACTTCATTCAGCAGTCTCAACTAAATTTCTCCTGATTACATGTCAAATAATTATGGTTTTAAATAAATTCTAAAAATGACAATATTCTTAAAATATGTATTATTGATTTTAGTTATAAAATATAAATATCCTTATCACAAACTTTTTCTGTAATAGAGGAATTAAGAAAGAAGAGAAAAATACCTACTCTTGGTCATCTCAATCATATTCTGATGTGTTAAGCAACAATTTATAGCCTTAAAAACCTCAGTAAAGAGCTGCTACAAAATATCCATATTGTTTCCTGAGAACAATCTAATTGATATGTATATAAATTATAACTTTTGAATATATGAAACAACCTCCTTTAATTTTTTTCCTTTTTTAATGCTTTATGTAACGTCTATAAGAAATAACTTTTGATTTTTAAAGGAAGTAGTTCATTTGTGCTATTTTCAGAATGTATATACTAATTTTTGATTTTATTGGTTTTGGTTTGAATAGTACTCAGGGGTTAAATAACCAACTCAACCAACCAAGGTCTGAAAACATAATCATAAACAGAACGAAAAGTCAAAATATTTGACAAGAAGAAAAATGTTGCCATAATCTTTCTGCACTTCGCTTACTACAAAGAAGGTCTAGGCTGGGTCTGAGCTATTCTTGAATTTACCACAATTCTAAAATGCAGTCATCTGTCATCTACTATTAACTTTCTATGTTTTTAGTTTTTTCCTTGAATTTAAAGTGGGGGAGCAGGGAGAAAAACTACAGTTGACAGCATATTAGCGGTGAGGTAGCATGCCTGGGAAGTAACAGAGATATAAGGGGGAAAAGTGGGAAGAAACAAAAAGCTCCAATAGACTTCCATAAATAATTCCATATTTATTATCTTTTTAAACTTTTTATTTAATTATAACATGCTTACTAGAACACACATACCATTTATGTACAGCTTGGTGAACTATTACCAATCAGGTGAATGCTCTCCTGTAAACGCCATAACCACGCAATCATGTATGTAATGTAATGTGGTTAACCCTACTTAGCCTTCTCTTTCTTCATTGTACTTGGCACAAACAAATCCTGGTTAAAACTAATTCTCCCTCTACTCTGCATGTTCTCCTGTACAGGAAAATGAGTCTAGAAAAAAATCTGTAACCATGTAGGCCGTTCCCACTTTGAATTCAAGAAGGGCTCTGATGTTGATCACTGTGGTCCACTCTCTAAGTTTCTATACCAGGGGTCAGCAAACTGTTTCCATAAAGACCAGATATTATTATTCTTTGTGAACCAGTCTCTGTCGTAACTTCTCAGCTGTGCCATGGACAATACGTAAAGAATGAGCATGACTGTGTACCACTATAGTTTCACTCACAAAATCAAGAAACAGGATTGATTTGGCCCATGGCCTACAGGTTCCAGGCTATTATGTAAGTTCTTCTTTTATTTCCTCAAATAAATAAAATTTCCCAGTCCATTCTGATGCTTAAATGATGACCTTGGTTGTTAATCTGATTAGAAAACTGAAGCAATCTTTAAAAAGAATATTAGTTATCTCCCTTTATCAAATCTAGACATTTTAACAGCATCTAGACACATACTGTTTCCTCTCACCACTACAGGTTACTTTTCCATACTCTGATCTAAGGTCAACACTTTCAGTTGTGTAACAGAGCCTGTATCTTATCATCTACTAAAAATCATAGCTCAAGCAATCTTCTTCCTTTCTCTCAACTTGTCAATTTTCCTTTTTCAACTGATCATTTCTGTCAATTGCAAAAAACAAACAACAAATTTTTAAAAACTTTTTCTAACTCTCACATCCCCTTCCTGCTATATCCCTGTTTCTCTGCTCCGTTTCATATACTTTGACAGGTTTTCTACATTGCCTGAATCCAATTCGTCCTCTCTTTTCTTTTTAAGCCACTCCAATCAGGCTTTTTCTCTCACCATTCTTCTAAAACTACTCTTTTAAGGCTCACGAATACTATTCTAATTGTGAAATCCAAAGATCAAGTCTCAGTTCTGATCTTTCAGTAGCATATGGCGTAACTGACTGCTCTGCCTCCTACGCTCTTCACTTGGCTTTCAGGCCACCTTACCCTGCTGTCTTTTTCTCCTAATGCAGCTCATTTTTGATCTCCTTTGTTGGTCACTTTTTCTGTGATCATACTCATGTGGGATAGTTCAGTGCTCAGTCCTTGACTTATTCTCTCTTCTGTCAGCCCTCATTCCCACGGTTTGTGGTTTTTAAATACTATCCATTTGATAACACTCCAAATTATTTTGACTTGTAGCCAAGACCTTTCATTTCAAATTCAGAGACATGTGTCAACCTACTTCCTTAATAAAGCTGGTTTACATAGTTTACACTTAAATAATACCAAAATACTATGTTGCCAAGTAACTTGACTAAAACCAAAATAACAAGAATTCCTCTAACATCACTCGACCTACAGTCCTCATCTAATTAATGGCAACTCCACTTGTCTGGTTGCTCACACCAAAGCAGTATTTCATCTTTGTCTCCTCCCTTTTTCTCACTTTCCACATCAAATCCAATTGAAAAATCCGTTAATTCTATCTTCAAAATACATACTATTCTCCTGAATTACACTAACACTCAGCTTCAGTCCAGCATAATGTCTCTCCAGGATTATTGCAAAAAAAACTTTTTAAAATTATTGTCTAAAAAAATTTATTTTGACACACTTCTTTATAATTAAATCAGTCCAGGTTCTACTCTACCACAGGTACACCTGTGAAATAAAAGTCCTATGCCATCCAACTGGTGGATGCTCGACGGATGTCCCTCCCACCTCTTATCCCAGCCAGAGCACATACCTTCTATGTCATTCCTGTTCATTGACTGATTCCAAATCCAGAGGACCATGCAGTCGTTTATCCCCAAAGTGGGCCTGGCAAACCACGAGAGGAATAAAGCTCCATCGGAGGGCAAACCGGCCACCGTCAAACAGCTGCCTGGCCTCTGCCTGGCCTCGTTTTCCCCTCAGCTTCACCATGGCCGCACAGACGGAACCCGCCACAACACCCGCCAAACCGGGAATACGAAAGGAAAACAGGCGCGAACTCGCCACGCCGGACTTTACGGCAGGCGTCGTAAAGTGTCGCCCCAAGCCGTTTAACTGAGTTCCCTCCTTCCGCTCCCGCACGTGTGGCCTTTTACCAAAGTAATTATTCAAAAATATTCTAGATCATACCACTCTTGTGCAAAACCCCAGAATGGCTCCAAGAATAAGAACTGACGTACTTATTTGGCCTACAACAGCAAACGGTAAGTAGCTCCCGGTTTCCTCACGACTCCCCTTTCCTCTCACCTGACACTTGATACACATGGCCTCCTGAGTTCCCTTAGCATCCGTATTCTGACCTTCAGGATCTTTGCATTGCTTCTTGCTCTGCTTGGAAATATCTTCCTTCAAATATGGGTATGTCTCTTTATTAAAGACCACTCATTTGACACCTTCACTTTTGGAGATTTATCCTGATCAACGTAGTTAACATTGCAGTGCAGTACCCATGCACACTCCCTGCTCCTTAGTTTGTTTTCTATTTTGTGGCTTTTCTTAGCACCTGTCTCCTTTTAATTTACTATATAACTCAAAAATTTATTATATTCAGTGGCTGTGTAACCTTATTAGAATGCAGGGATTTTTTTAAACTTTTTAAATTTCTACAACCAAAGCAATGTTTAGCACATGGACGCAGTCAAAACTATATGTTTTATGTTGGAGATTGGATAAGAAAATAAATATTGGGGTGAATGAATATGAGAAGAAACAAATAGACCATCAATAACTGAGCTTAATGTCTTAAATCTTGCAGTGGAACTTTAATAATAAAGTGCTTTGGATAGAATAAGAAGTCAAATTACATTTAACTTGTTCACAGTTTTAATAATTTCATCAAAATGTTTTTTTACCTCTTAAATGGCTGCAGATCTATTTCAGTGGAATAAGCAGAGATTCCTGGAAGCTTCAAAAATTTTAATTTCTTCACTGTATGCCATGGTGTCACCTCAACAATTCCCTAGTTATCAGGAGACTACCTCTTGCAGGGTTTTATATAAATACAATTATTCTAGTTGTTTAATTTGTACATAAAATTATATATCCACCCAGAAATTTAATAAAGCATCATTTTCAAATTCTTATCCTATAAGCCATTCCTTTTACACCTATGGTTTATCAGTCTCCTACCTCAGCTTCCACTCAAATAAACACATTAAAAGTTCAAAATCACATATGTGCTTTAATCACATATACAAATACATATGCATATATTTATTAAATTGAAATATAGAGGCAGGAAAACCAAAACCACATTTAATTTCAAGGACCTGATAGATCATCACAAGCAAAACTAGTTAACCACTTATCCTTAAAGTGGTAATCTGTTTGCTTAAGAAAGCACTTGATATATACTTATTTTATGTATATAATAGTAGGTATGTAACGACTTCAAATTTTTTAAAAGAAATATACCAGCAGACTCAAAGATGGATCAACATTATGGAGCTAGAAGTGTACATATTTGCATAAACCAACATATTTGAGCCAGAGTACAATAAGCACATACATTGTCAGGATGTTTGATCAAGTTTCATTTTGCAAGTAGAGATAGCTTTAATGTTGGTAGTTCTAACTCTAAATGAGTACTACTTTTGGTCCCAGCTACAGTGTTCATGGGGACATGGAAAAAGAGTAAATCAGTTTTTCATTTCTGTTTTTAAGGCCTGATATTGATTTAGCTAATAATATTACGGTAATGTTTGATCTCTTGGATATATATTTTGAACTTGACTCAGTTTTGAGGTCTGAGGTTAGCTTTTTCTAACCTATATGAGATTTTATCTGACAAATATTAGAAATTTGGGCTTTATATTCCAAAATGTAGATATAAACTATGAATGACTATTCTTTTTCAATAAATAGTAAGTATATTTTTTCTCTTCATTAGTGTCTCAATTATGCAAATAATACATGTAAAAGATTAATATAGGTAAAAGATTAATCAGTTCAGAAATATCTAAAGTAAAAGGTGAAAATTCTTTTTTAATGAAGTCCACTTTTACCTTATCTCAGAGATAATTTGTCATAATTTGGTGTATATCACTCCAGTTCTTTCCCTCTACATTGGCACAAATATATATTTATATACACACGCATATTTAAATTGGTGAATTCATACTGAAAATATTATTCTGCAAATTTAAGAATTTTCTTCTTTTCACCTACCATAAGTTCAGATATTTTTCCAAGTCATTCTTAAGGATCTATAATATTCCATAAACATGGCTCTATTTTGAAGTTGGGCTTTAACTCATTGCATGAGAAATATTTTTAACTCTTGAATTTCTGAAACATGTGATATAAAGCCTTCAGAAAAGTTTAATGTAGAAATGAGATATAATTCCATTTCTGAAGGGATTTCCAACATTACATTTGTTTTTTTTTCTTTTTTATTCTACTTTAAGTAAAATCAGACCAAGTGAAAAATATGTATTTTATTTCATTTTCTAGTGAGCAAATTTAAACTATGTGAACAATATTTAAAGATTCACATTACAAAATGTTTTTCTATAATTAACCTCAGTAAGTTAAAAATTATAACAAGCTATTAATTTGCTATTATTTGCATGTTATAGATGAGGAAATTAAATCTCCAAGAGCTTTAGTGAGTTGTTCAGTATTTCACAAAAAGTAAAAGGCAGAACCTGAAATTAAGGGTTCATATCCTTTGTCCAAGACAGAATGCAAATTCGTATTTTTTCTCTTTAAACTTGCTGTGGATGTTTTCCACATTTGATTTTTGAATAATAAATATTAAGTGATTTCTTTGTACTTTGGCATTAGGTATTATAACACTTCTACCTCCAAAAATATTGAAGGTGTAATTTAACAAACATTCTAAATATCCCAATTATGAAATGTACTGTGTTTGACAATATGTGAATTTTTTCTAATAAATGCATTTATTTATCATTTAAGATGAGAAGATTTATGCTCAGGCTATACTTTTAAAAAAGCATTTGAAAAGTGATAAAAGTGTGAGTTTCTGTTTCAATGGAAAAAAATAATAGGTAATGCATACTTTACATTCACTATATGGAGGCTCTATATTATATTTTCATGATTATAGTATTTATACTAATGGCATTCCTGTGATAGATTCTATATTGTAAAAGAAAAGCATAAATTTCAGTTAATAAATGCATGCAAGATAATGTAATTAATGACTAGTAAATCCACAATTCAAACCTCAGTTAATTTCAAAAATTTGTTCTTAACCTCTAAATTACTACACTGTATGTTTATGTTCACTTTAGTGATTTATCCCAATGTTTAAATAGAAAAAAATAGCACATTTCAAGTCCTTTTTAAAGATAGAAAATATCCAGCCTCATTAAGTTTATTCCCTATGGAGTTATTCTTCAGAGCACTGAAAGAAATGTTGCTTTTACCTTTCTTTTCTTAGTTATATAGATTTTGGCATTCAGGTCCATGTTAGGGCTTAGGATATAAATTGTATGTCTGTAAAATTTTCCATTTTGTTAATGTCTTTTATGTGGCAAATTCCTCTTGTTCCTTATTATGGTCTGTGAGTGTAATGATTGGGTAATGATATCCAATATTCTGAATCATTTTATGTATATGCACCATATGCATGCAAATTCGATTTGCCTAATACTCTGCTCTTTAATTTGCATTTTCATAGAACTAGTTGAGTATTATGTGGTAAAATTATATTGACTGGTTTCAATATCTTAGAAAGTTAAATCATCATTATATGGGAAATGTTTGAAGGCATTAATTATAAATGAATCATGAAAAATATTCTCAAGGCACACATCTTGAGTTATAATGTGATAATAGCTACATGTGCTAAAGATTTATTTTAGAGTTATGATACATACCCAATGCTTTGATTAAAAAATTAAACTGAGTGATTTCAAGAGGAAAGTATTCTTTTTTTTTTTTTTTTACTTGAAATCCTAACATGAATATGTTTCTGTAGTTCTAAGCTGGTATAAATTAGATACAAATGGCATATGTATATAATGGCATAACAAACTCAGAGACACCAAGTGCATACCAACACAAACACATTGTAGTTTTTAATTCAATAAAGTATATTGTACTTTTATAAAAATAATAAAGGCTTCTAATCTGAATCTTTAGAGACCATACATGCCCTAGCATGAGACGTTTGTTCTTTAGCTTCTGGTTAAAAATGAGAGCATTTTCAAACCAAGAGGCTGGGACCAGGTGATAAAGCTTGAAGCTAGAACTGTATAAGCATCCTGGTACTTTACTAAAGTCCAGCTAAATTTGCACAGTGTCTAATTTTAGGAATTACCAGTGGGGAAAAAAAAAAAAACAATGAACAAATATCCTGAGGCATAAAAGAGGATGGAGAGGGTGGAAGTATATATGCAACTGGTTTTATTTGATCAGTGTTTCTCAATCCTACCTGGTCTTTTTAAACATACAGATAGCTCACTTAAACATCAGTAGTATTCAATCAACATCTCCAGAAATATCAAGGGATTTATATTTTTAAAAGGTTTTACATGTGATTTGGGGTTAAGGCCCACTTCTGCAAAAAATGAAATGGGAAATGGATGAAGACAACACTGAAAAATACTTAGGGGACAGTTATGAATGAAACATGTACCAAAGAAAATCAAGAAAGAGTGTAGTTTCACAAAGGGAAGACTTTTTGGTTTTGTTTTTCACCTATATAGTGTTTTGTTCATTGGAGAATAGTTCTGAAACATCACACTAAGTCAGGCTGAATTTTTTTAATATAGGGAAAGTCTAATTAAGATGAGAATTGAGTAGTTTTATTCTAATTTTGTAACTAGCAGGTAACACCTGATTTCCAATAGGGACATTACAGTAAGAGTTGCACTGAAGGATTCATAGAAGGATGTAACTAGATTTCTGCATGAGGAATACCCAAAGTTAACTGAGGAAAAACAAGACACAAGTGTGAGTCTGCATTTTGGATACTATCATCTGGATAAGCTGAGTGAAATAAAAGATCATATTCAAATATATTTCACTCATTTATTTTTACATCTTTTTGTGTGTCTACTAGTAAATTTTTATTACATATATAGCTGGCATTGTATTTCTGTTGACCACTGCTGACCAAGAATTCATCTATGACCTGCCTAATCTCTGACTTTCCTGAACACAAACATTTGGACAAGGTCAAGCCCATTCCAGAGAGAGAGGCTATCACTGCTCCTCTACAAAAATACTATGTGCCAAACATCCCTGGTGCTCATTTTCATGAAAAAGATGGCAAAATTAAATAATAAAAAGGTTTACTTTAAATACTTCTTTATATCCATCACCCTCTAATTAATGAGCTTTAGTTATTATCTCAGCACATAGTACATAAGTGTGAGGGGCACTGATTTCAAAATAATACTCTCCATTTTTTTTCCTTTCCTCCTTTGCCCCATTCCTCATCCACCACTCTGCATTTTTCAATCATGTTTGTCGATTTTTATTGTCTCTGGTGAGACAGTGATAAGTAGAGCAGCAGGAAATCCTAATGACCCTAAGGACCTTAGCCCCTAGACAGAAAAAAGGACTGGTTTATTAGGGGATTCAGTGAGTTTTTAAAAGTTGATGGATCCTCTAGAAAAGATACATGAACCCTGCTCCATGAACTAAGCCTAAGGAGTGACAAATAACAAACAAGCATAATTAGACAACATACAGAAGACACCACAAAAAATAAAATTTGCAGCTTTGAGTGAAGGAGTTTCATAGGGGCTCTAATATATGCTTGCTGTGCTTGGTGGGCGGGGTGGGAGGGTGGCATCAAGAAACAGAATCTAGTTTTCCTACCCAAACACAGTGACTACTTAAGTTACATAAACTTAACTGTCACTTTAGGGGGAATGAGGGAAGCAAATTAATTGAGAATAACTGCCTACCACCATGATAAAAATCTTAAATTAAGAATTACTTTACCTAGACTCATCAAGAAAAAAAAAAGAGGACTCAAATAAATACTATTAAAAATGACAGAGGAGATATTACAGTTAATACCACAGAAATACAAAGGTTCACAGACTACTATGAAAAGTTATACACCAACTTATTGGACAACCTAAACAAAGTGTATAAATTCCTGGAAACACATAACCTACCAAGACTGAATCATAAAGAAATAGAAAAATCTGAACACCAAATTACTAGTAAGGAGATTGAATCAGAAATCAAAAACTTCTCAACAAACAAAAGTCCAGGACCAGATGGTTTCACTGATCAATTCTGCCAAACATTCAAATAAGAATTCTTATCAATCCTTCTCAAATTATTCTAAAAACTCAAAGAGGAGGAACATTCCCAAACTCATTTCACAAGACCAGCATTACCCTAAGACCAAAAAGAGACACTACACTAAAAGAAAGTTACAGGTCAATACCCCTGATGAACATAGATGTAAAAATTCTCAACAAAATATTAGCAAACCAAATTCAACAATACATTTAAAAGATCATACACCATGATGAGGTGGATTTATCCATGTAATGCAAGCATGGTTCAACATCTGCAAATCCATCAATGTGATATACAATGTTTTAAAAATGAAGAATAAAAATCATATGATTATCTCAATAGATGCAGAAAAAGCATTGGACAAAATTCAACATCCATTCATAATAAACAACAAACTGGGTACAGAGGGAACATACCTCACCATAATAAAGGTCATGTATGATAAGCTCATGGCTAGTATCATATTTGAAGGTAAAATACTGAAAGCTTTTCCTCTAAGATCAGAAACAAGACAAGGATGCCCATTCTCTCTACTTTTATTCAACATAGCACTGGAAGTCCTAGCCAAATTAGACAAGAAAAAAATGCATCCAGATTGGAAAGAAAGAATTAAAATTGTCTCTGTTTGCAGATGGCATAATATTATATATAGAAAACACTAAAGACTTGACCAAAAATCTGAAAGAACTAATAATAAATTCAGTGAAGTTTCAGGATACAAATCAATTTACAGAAATCAATTGTGTTTCTATATACTAATAACAAACTATCAGAAAGAAAAACTAAGGAAAAAATACCATTTACAAAAGCATCTGAAAGAATATAATACCAAGGAATAAATTTAAACAGGAAGGTGAAAGATCTCTATACTGAAAAGTATTAAGACATTGGTGAAAGAAACTGAAGATGACACAAATAAAAAGATATTTAATACTCATAGACTGGAAGAATTAAAATTCTGAAAGTGTCCATACTCTCTAAAGTTATCAACATATTCAAAGCAATCCCTTTTAAAATTCCAGTGGTGTATTTCACAGAAAAAGAACAAACAACCCCTAAATTTGTGTGGAATCACAAAAGACCCTGAATAACAAAAGATATCATGAGGAAGAAGAGGAAAGCTGGAGGCATCATACTTCCTGATTTCAAACACTACTACAAACCTATAGTAATCAAGACAGTATAGTACTGGCCTAAAAATAAACACATAGTTCAATGGACTAGAATAGAGAGCACAGAAATAATAAATCCATGTATGCATGATTACTTCATTTATGACAACAGAGCCAAGAATATACAATGGGGAAAGGATAATCTCTTTAGTAACTGGTGCTAGGAAAACTGGACATCCACAAGAAAGAGAATATGGACTCCTATCTTACACCATACACAAAAATCAACTCAACATGGATTAAACACTTGATCGTAAGACCTGAAACCATAAAACTCTTAGAAAGAAAAAAAAGAGGTAGGCTCCTTGAGACCAAAAGCAAAAGTAACAAAAGCAAAAATAAACAAGTGGGACCACATCAAAAAAAAAAAACAAAAAAACTTAACATATAGCAAAGGAAATCATCAACAAAATGAAAAGGCAATCTACGGAATGGGAGAAAATACTTACAAATCATATTTCTGATAAGAGATTAATATAAAATATATAAACTCATACAACTCACTGGCAAACAACAAACAATCCAAAGAAGATACACAATTGCCAATAGGCATATAAAATGTTCTCAACATCACTAACCAACAGTTATCAAAAAGAGAGAGGGAGAAAGTGTTGATGAGAATGTGAAAGAAAGAGAAGCTTTATGCAATATTGTTGGGAATGTAAATTGGTCCAGCCACTATGGAAAACAGTATGGAGATTCCTCAACAAAATAAAAATAGAACTGATACATGATTCAGAATTCCACTTCTGGCTATATATATGGAGGAAATGAAATAACAATCTCAAAAAGATACATGCACCCCATGTTTATTGCAGCATTATTTACAATAGCCAAGATACAGAAACAACCTAAGTCCATCAACAGATGAATGAATGAAGAACATGTGGTGTACATACAATGAAGTATTATTCAGCCATTAAAGAGAATGAAATCTTGCCATTTGTAACAGCATGAATGGACCTTGAGGGCATAATGATAAGTGAAATAAGTCAAACAGAGAGAGACAAATATTGTAGGATATCACTGTATGTGCAATCTAAAAAATGAACTAATAAACACAGCAAACAGGATTGGTGGTTGACAGATGCAGAAGATGGGGTGTGGGCAAAATGGGTGAAGGTGGTCAAAATGTACAAACTTCCAGTTGCAAATAAGTAAGACTTACAAATAAGCCCTGGGTATGTAATGTACAACATAGTGACTATAGGTAACAATATTCTATTGTGTATATGAAAGCTGTTTAAAGCGTAAATCTTAGAAGTTATTATCACATACAAAAAAAATTCCTGTGACATTATGATAATCAATAATTTTTCCATATATATATCAAGTTATTATATTGTGTAACTAAAATATAATGTTATATTTAAATCATACCTCAATAAACCTGGGGAAAATAATTTGCTTCAATAAATACAATAAAATGTCAAAATCAATTATCAATTAGGCAAAGTTACAAGATACAAAATCAAAACAAAAAGTGTTACATTTCTATATACTCAAAATAAGCAACCCAGAAAGAAAATTAAGAAAAATACTCTATTTAAAATAGCATCAAAAAGAACAAAATACTTAGGAACATAACCAAGAAGGAGAAATGCATGTACAATGAAAACTATAAAGTGTTGCTAAAACAACTAAAGATACAAATACATGAAAAGACATTCATGAATTGGAAGAAAATGTTAAGACGTTAATACCACCTAAAGCATTCTATAGAATCAGTGTAAACCCTGTCAAAATCCCAATGACATTTTTGCAGAAATAGAAAATCCATCCTAAAATTTATGTGCAATTTCAAGGACCCCAAACAGTCAAAACAATCTTGGAAAAAAACAAAATTAGAAGTCTTACACTTTCTGATTTCAAAGCTTACTACAGAGCTACAGTAATCATAGTACTGGTGTTAAAGTAGACATATAGCCCAATAGAATATAATAGAGCCCAGAAATAACTTTTGAATATATGGTCATATGATTTTCGACACATGCAAAATTTTTAAAAATTAAAATTAAAGTAAGAAACGAAGGAACAAAAAAAGGAAAAAAGAACTGGGCACTTTATAAACGTAAAGCTAACACTAGTAGAGGAAAACAAAGGGAGAAAATTTCATGACGTTTGAATTATCAGTGATGTCTCATAGGTGACATCAAAAGCACCAGCAAGAAAAGAAAAAAATAGATAAATTGGACTATATAAAATTAAAAACCTTTCTGCTTCAAAAGATACTACCCACAGAGTGAAAAAGAAACCAGTGAAGTGGAGAAAATATTTGCAAATTATATATCTGAAAAGAGATTGATATCTAGAACATAGGAAGAACTCGTAATTCAACACAACAACAAAAAAGCAATCTAAGTAAAAAATGGGAACAGCGTGAATCAACATTTCTTGAAAGAAGATATACCAATGGCCAATTAGCACAAAAAAAGATGCTCAATATCACTGATCATTTGGAAAATGTAAGTCAAAATCACAATGAGATACCATTTCATACCCGTGAGGATGGCTATTATTAAAAAGAAAAAACAAATACAAAATTGGCAGGGGTACTGAAAAATTGGAATCCTGTGTATTGCTGGTGGGAATGTAAATATGAAAAAATAGTGCAGCTACTGTGGAACATGGTATAGCAGTTACTCAGGAAGTTAAAGGCAGACCTTCCTTTACTCAATTTTCTGTTACTCCATAGAAGATGAAGGGAGTCACATGCTAAGGCACGAGGTCTACCTCTGCAAGCTGAGAGCCACTTACTACTGACAACCAGCAAGAAAATGGGAACCTCATTCCTAAAATTGCTGAAATTTAGCCAGCTGGAAGCAGATGCATCCCCTAAGCTTCATTCCTACTCAAGACATCTTGATTTTTGTCTTGAGATACCTGGAGAAGAGGAACCAGTTAAGTGATGCTGACACAAACTTCTGACCTCCTGAACTGTAATATGATCGTTTGTTTTGCTTTAAGTCACTAAGTTTGTTGGAATTTGTTACAGTAGCAATAAACACTACTAATATAGCTCCATCCAAGAGTCTCAATTGGTTAGAGGAGAAAAGGCCCCAAGCTAAATTTTCCTAACATTAAGTTTAATCAGAATTATGGGAAAAGTTTGAGATCCTCTTAATGAGCCTTTGTGCTTCAATAAAGAGAACAGACAGATGACCATGTTTTGTTGTTGTTGCTGTTAACGTGGATACCCAAGAAAGGCATCATATATAAATGCAAATAATTTATCTGGGAGAGGCAAAATACAAAGGTTCAAGTGCAGTGACTTACTTAATAGGTGAAGGGTACTCTTGTATGGAATTGGGAAAGTCCTGGAGTAAAGGGAATATGGGCAAAATGAGACAACTACAAGAATGGCTGGCTAGAGATTAATCTAACAGGGAGAGTGGGAAATGGAATTAAACCCATTCCTCAGAACTATCTCACCTTTACTACACAGAAGTGTTAACCAGGCAGTTCTGGGCTGTCCTATTTGTGAACAGAAAGATCTTCCCATTCCAGAAAAAGTCCTGGAGTCCAGAGTTGGAGATACAAGCAGGTGGAAGTTGTATACTTCACACTGTAATGTTCGTGCCTGATGAAAACGAACAGGGCGTCAACATTTCTGCTATCATGTGAACTGGATAGAGCAAGGTGGGTCAATACAAAGCAAATTAATTGCAATTTCTGTACTGTGATACATATAGAAAGGTCTGTCATAGGCAGACAAATACATATTTTCATTATGACAATTCTGGGAAGTCGGGGCATTGTCTTCAGACCATGAACTGATTTTCTTTAACCTTACTGTGGGATGTTGAGAAATTATTATTTTTTAAACATTTCCTAACTTAAAGGTTGCTAAAGTCAATGGTGAATGAAAAGTCCTTATCCTTTTGAACTATTTAACACAGGTGATGATTCTTTTAATTCTCTCCCAACATCTTATCTTGTTTTTGTTTTTGTTTTTTTCCTGTTAAACTAGATCCTCTTTCTCAGTGTCCTCCGCTGTTTCATAAATGTTATGAACTCTACCACTCTGATTCATAAATGTTAGAATATCCGGGTCCTCAGATGTTGAAACTCTGTTATCCTCACTTACTGTATAGGTAATCTCATCCAGTCTCATGATTATAAACAGCATCTGTAGGCTGATGAGCCCTATATTTATATCTGCATCCTGAACCTATCCCCGGGCTCCAGACTGGTTAATTGATATATTCACTTGGATAGCTGACAGACACTTAAAATTATGTATGGATGAAAGCAAATCCTGATTTATGTCTTTTTACCAAAAATGCCTACTCTTTTTTTATTTTTTGGTTGTACTGGATGAGAACTTCATAGATACCTTGACTCCTTTTTCTCACACCCTTTACCTCTAAACCTTGTTTCCTGCTTGCCCTCATTGCCTACTCTCTCACTTCCTCATCCACGCCTTCCTTTCCTTTTATGATGACAAACTGAAAATATAATGGAGTAACTGCTGTTCAGGAATATAAAATAGAGTTGGGCGGACACTGAGGATCTGGCCTCTGACACATATGTACCATTGAGAACTTGAACTTTCTTTGAACTGGACCAGACCCAAGGACATCACCAGCCATATTCAGAAATACACCTGCCAGCTGCAACCTTATGGTCTCAAGATCTCTGGTAACTATGCAACCATTTTAAACTCCATCTAGTCCTTTACTTAACAAGCACCCTTCCTTTCTGCCAGCTCCAATTTAATTCTTGATAAACAATTCATAACTAACTGTAATCTTGCAATTCTTTAGTCTTTATAATCTTCCCTGACTTTGCCATCTGGCAGAATACAATTCAAGTACTTCCTGAATCTGTGTCTCTCAGGCTGCAGTGCTAACAAACCCCAAATAAACACCTTTTTATTTCAATCAGGTCTCCGTTTCTAAAATGGTGGTTAACACTCCATATACAGAAGGAATGATCTAATCTGCTGGCCTCTGCACTTGATCTTCTCTGCTTGGAGCTTGCTTCTCCCAGATCCTTAGATATCCCTAGGATTTGTAACTTTACCTTTTTTATACCTTTGCTTATATATCTTGCCATCAGTAAAACCTTCTTTAAACACTTTACTCTTGCCCCATTCCTCACCTCCACCCTCCTCCCTATCTCCCCTCCCTGCTTTGTGTTTTCTCTCTGAGAATACATGTGTGTATGTGTATTTCATGTGAGAGAATATGTGTATATATGCATACACAATTATGTGAGAGAATATAGCTTACTAATTCATGAGAGGGAACACTTGTTAGGATTTGGGTCTGCTTTTGGTCACTGCTCTATCCCCAGTGTCTAGAATAGTGCCTTGTCACTTAATAAGTGCTAAATATATACTTTGTAATGGATTGCCAACTCATCTCTTCTAAAAGAGGTCTGGGATCAGTACTGCACAAAGGCCAGTGTGCTGGTGGAGTACCTTTGAGGGATAAGGGAGTGTTGCTTACCCAATCTTTACCTCCATATTCAACTACTTATTAGCATCACTTTTAAGTTATTACTTAAAAATCATGCCACCTTAGTATACATATGACAATAATGTGTTGTTTCAAAAAATGAGTCACTGCACCCTGAAGGTGTGGCATCATGTCACATGCCCTAGATATAAAGGCTTTCAAAGACAAAAAGAGCACCTATGATCTTATCTATGACTGCCTCTCCTTCCTTACCACAACATTCTCTCCCTGCTCACTAATCTCGTCTCCCTCCAATCTCACAAGGCCTTTCACATGGCATTTCCTCCCCCTAGAGCTCTCTGCGCAGCTCTTCACGTGCCTAGTTCCTCACTCTTTAGGTATCAGCTTAAGTGGCAGTGTGTTAGGTACAGACCCTCTAATTGCTCAATCTAGAGATTAGTTAGCATCCTTTCCATTGACTTCATGACGCTTATCAGAACCTGGAATTTATCTTATTAATTTGTTTACTTATTCATGTATATTTTCTACTAAAATGTAAGGTCTGTAAGGGCAATGACCCTTGTGCAAAAGAGTACTCCTAGTATTTAGCATACTACCTCCCATGAAGAAGGTGCATGACAAATAGTATAAAGCAATTTATTTAATTACTTGCCAGTAAACACCCAAACTCACATCATGGAAAGATAAGTCGTGTTCATACTGAGGTTTTATTTACCCTAGAATGCACTGCATGTTGTAAGGGTGTGTATCTGAATCTTGGTTTGAGAAGCAGAAAAATAGTAGAGGGGACTACATAATTTCAAAGTTCCCTTTGAATTTTAATGTATGTTGTTGTCTTGTTAGATACAAAGAAAACTCATACTTAAAAAATGGTAGAAAGATACATTTCACTTACATTTAAATTCAAATGTTATAAAATCTAGGCTTGGAATCCTCTGAAGGGTGCTTGTAAGTTATTGGCCTCTTTTTATCATAATAGTATCAGAATTGAATTGTAATGTACAAATTATTTTCCTGCCTTGTGAATCTATATTAGAACTCTATTTTCCTTTGCTACTAAAAATGACCCATTATGGGTATATTCCATTTGCTCCATTGATGCAGTTAGTGATATCTCCTTTTATAAAAGGCTATACTAATTCCCTTGCAATGAAGTCTCTAGCACTACTTAATACCGGAAAAACTCAGTAAGACAGAGTTGCTGTTCCATTTGCCACTGTTGAAATCAGGGAAGAATCGTTTTAAAATAGGAATTCATCATTTAAAAATGGTATTCTGAAATGGCAGTCAGCACCTACATATTCCTGACTAACATCTGACAACTCTTAACAACTAAAAATACAATGTATTGCCTTTCAGAGCAATGCAAGTCGGTCAAGATAAAATTTTTTAACCACATTATAAAAGGAGAATTTAAAATAGCTTTGTTTGGAAGCAACTTAGGTATGATAGTTTTCATGTTCAATTTTCCTGACATGGAAATAAATTTTTCAACTTCTTATAAGCACATTTTTTCTTCAATCCTTTACATTAAACCTGATAATTAAGCTACTGAACAGAACAAAGCATGTACTATTATTTTATGCATTTTCTTTGCTGAAACCAATATTTTATAAAAGAGTAAGTATTATAATTAAAATTTTACCAATTGCAGTTCAGAATTTAACTCTATGAATCTGGGCAAATGTATAATGACATCTATCCATCATTATTGTATCATAGAGAATAGTTTCACTGCCCTCAAATTTCTCTGTGCTCTGTCTATTCAGCCCTCCTTCCTCCTTAAATCTGTGACAGCCACTAATTTTTTACCATCTCCATAGTTTCACCTTTTTCCGAATGTCATAGTTGGTTGTACTATATGTAGCCTTTTCATATTGGCTTTTTATACATGGTAATATGCTTTAAAGATACCTCTATGTTTGCTCAAGAGTGAGATGTCCTGTTGCTGCACATCCTCACCAGTGTTTGGTATTATCAGTGTTTTGGATTTCGGCTATTCTGCCAGGTGTGTAGTGATATTTCACTTTGGTTTAATTTACATTTCCTTGACAACTTATGATGTGGTGCTTTTCATATGCTTATTTGGTATTTGTATATCTTCTTAGTGAAGTGTCTGTTGAGATCTTTGGTTCCTTTTCTATTTTTTTTTTTTTTTTTTACTTTTAAGTTTTATGAGTTCTCTGTATATTTTGAATGAGTTTTTGGTCAAATATGTGTTTTGCAAATATTTTCTCCCAATCTGTGGCCTGTCTTCTCATTCTCTTGACACTGTTTTTTGCAAAGAAGAAATTTTAAATTTTAATGAAACCCAGCTTGTCAATTATTTCTTTCATGGATTATGCCTTTGGTGTTGTATCTAAAAATTCATTACCAAACCCAGTTATCTAGATTATCTCCTATATTGTCAAGTAGGAGTTTTATAGTTTTGTATTTTACATTTAGGTCTGTGATCCATTTTGAGTTAATTTTGTGAGTGGTGTAAGGTCTGTGTCTAGATTCACCTTTTTTGCATGTGATGTCCAAATGAACAGTGCCATTTGTTGAAAATATCTTTTCTCCATGTATTACCTTTGCTCTTTATCAAAGATCAATTGACTATACATTTATATAGTCCATTTCTGGACTCTGTTCTGTTCCATTGATATATTGGCCTATTGTTTCATAGTACCACACTGCCTTGATTACTGTTGCTTTGTAAGTCTTGAAGTTAAGCAGTGTTAGTTCTCTGACCTTCTTCTTCGATATTGCATTGGCTATTCTGGGTCTTTCCATAGAAACTTTGGAGTCAACTTGTTGATATTCATAAATAACTTAGTTGGATTTTGATTCAATTTCATTAAATCTATAGAACAAGCTGTAAAGAATTGACATTTGACAATGTTGAGACTTTCTATTTATGAACATAGAATATCTCTGCATTTATTTAGTTCTTACTTGATTTTTTTCATCAGAGTATTGATTTTTCTTTATATAGATCTGATACACATTTGGCTTGATCTATGAATAAGTAAGTGTTTCAGTTTGGCAAATGTAAATGGTATTTTTTTCTTTTAATTTCAAATTCCACTTGCTTATTCCTGGTATATAGTAAAGCAACTAAATTTCTATGTTAACCTTGTATCCTGCAAAGTTGCTATAATCACTTTTTAGTTTCAGTGATTTTTTTGATGTTGTTGTTTATTCTTTTGGGTTTTCTATACAAACTATGGTGCCATCTGAGAACAAAGACAGTTTTATGACTTCCCTCTCAGTCTGTTTGCCTTATATTTTCTTCTTGTCTTATTGCATTAACTAGGATTTCCAGTGTGATACTTAAAGTGATGAGCATTGCTCCTGATCTTAGAAGGAAAGCTCCTAGATTCTTACTAGTTAATATGGCATTAGCTATAGGCTTTTTGTCTACATCCTTTATCAAGTTGAGTAAGTTCCCTTCTATTCCAAGTTTGCTTAGAGGTTTTATCATGAAACGGTGTTGGATTTTGTCGAATGCTTTTTCTGCACCTATTGATATGATCATGTGATTTTTTTCTTCTTTAGTCTGTTGATGTGATGGGTTAAATTAATTGATTTTCAAATGTTGAACTGGACTTGCATATTTGGGATAAATTCCATTAGACCTGGTATAAAATTCTTCTTATACATTGTTGGGTTCATTTGCCAATATTTTGCTGAGACTTTTTACATCTATGTTCATAAGCAATACTGTTCTATAGTTGCCTTTTCTTGTAATATCTTTGTCTGGTTTTAGCATTAGGGCAATCTTGGCCTCCTAGAATGAGTTAGGAAGTATTTCCTCTGCTTTTGTCTTCTGGAAGAAATTGTGGAAAACTGGTATAAGTTTTTCCTTAAGTATTTGGTAGAATTCATCACTGAACCTATATAGTGCTGGTACTTTCCATCTTGGAAAGTTATTAATTATTGATTCAGTTTCTATTCAGATTGTCTATTTCTTGTGTGCCACTTTTGGCAGTTTGTCTCTATCAAGTATTGGTCTATTTTATTTAGGTTGTAAAATCTGTGGGCATAGATTTGTTCATAGTATTCCTTTATTAGTCTTTTAATGTCCTTGAGATATGTAGTGACATCCTCTCTTTCATTTCTGATATTAGTCATTTGTGTCTTCTTTTTCTTAGTTAGCCTGGCTAAAAATACACTTTTAAAAAACATAATCCAACATCCTTTTAGTGGTATTTCATAATCCCCCATCTCATTTACAGTAGGGGAGAACTGGGAAAGCCCTTTCCTTTCTCTATTAATAGACTTCTCTTTGGTCAAAATTGTGGTCTAAAGGGACAGCACGTACTTGAGTCTAATTTTTTATGCTGAATCAAGATGCCATTTTACTACCATATGACTTCCTTCAATAATTTTAGCAGCTTTTAACCTAAGGCATATAAAAATGGTTTCCTGCAAACATATGAACTCAGCCAATCACTCATACAATCATTCAGTTACTTGTAAACAGTAATTGAGCACCTTGAGGCACACCTTATGCTAGTTTCTGGAATACAGTTACCAATACGTAAACATTTTCAGGCAATCTATGTAATAATGGGGAAATGGCTAATTAAACATAGTCTATCACTTCACCACAGGTAACCTCAGTATTATGAAAAGACTAGTTGTCTTTGCTGAGGGAGGCATCAGACCTATGATAAAATGAAAAATGATACCAATCCCATGATTTTTCCTAAGGAATTGTTTTTCAGTTAATTAAATCTGACAGTATTAATCTGTTAATTCAAAAACTAGGTCTAGATATTTAAAGTATAACTCTGCTTGCAACCTCTTTCCCACCTCAGGGCCTTGGTTCTTTCTGTTCTCTTTGTCAGGATCTCTATTTTCCATAATATCTTATTGACCATTAGGTTTCAAATCAAAACTGTCTTCTCAAATAATTCTTCCTTAAAACTCTTACCTAAAGCACTACTTCTCTTGTTCCTAGGATACTCCCTATCCTAATGCCGAACTTTAATACCTATTTCTGTTGCAAATTTCTATTTATTTAGTTCTTTTCCCTGCTTATTGTCATGTGCCCCCAGCATCATGAAAGCTCAGTGAAAGCAGGTGTCAATTCCTTTTTTCCCCACTATAATTCAGTGTGTATTGTGTTGCATAACTAAATTGCAGTGAGAAAAATACAACTCATAAAGCATAGTGTGTAAAGCAGATAATTGATATGGTATTCTCTTATTAACTTATATGCAATTGCTAATTAAGATAAGAGGTTGCATCTTCCCTTTCTCTGCATGCCTATAACTCTTCTAACCCTTGGAGTTTTATTTTATTAATCTCTCTAAGCCTTGTTCTTACAGCCATCACCTCCAAGTTTTAAATAATTTATTTCTACTGTAAACACATTTATATCAATGGCATTTTAATGCTGAACCTGTTACTCAGAAGCTGATCATTTCTTAAAGTATATTTTAAATGGCTCACTCTCATTAGCATCACCTTTTTGTAATCTTTGCCATTTGTGATAACAGCTAACCACTGATATTTTTATACAGTGTAAGTGGGAAAATAACCTGTGTACGTACATCTTGATTTTTCCAGAGTCAAGAAGACATTTTTAGGTAAGCAAAGTGGATAATTATCTTCCTTGAACGTTCACAAGGTTGGCCCTAGAAGACAGTACAGTTTCCAACAGCTATTGCCACTGGTCCTCCTCTGCAACCCCACTCCCATAAAATCTCAAATCTCTAGGTGATTATTTTTAAATGAATTTATATCAACTTAAAACTTCCTAGAAACTCAGATACTTAAACATATATGTATATTCACTGAAGTCCAAATTGGTTAAGAGACCTCTTCCTCTTCATCAAGCAGAGTGGTATTCTCAAAGGCTAAGGGGATGAATGTATTAATCACCTGCTTTAACGTCCCATGCATTCCCATTTAATTCATAATAAAACCTAAACTCCAAAAGCCTAAAAGTCTATGCAGGCTAGACCAAGACAGAAAGAGACAGAGATACAAATTTATACTTTTCCTAGGCCCCCAAAGCATTTCTGAATAACTAGTAGTTAGCATCTCTGAAAACCTAAAAAAATATAAAACCAAGGAAGACTGAGTTTAAAAATGTATGTCAAACTTTGTCTAGAAATGTTCTGAAAATACCAGTACAATGGGATCAGCAGTCAGATGTGAGGAAATACATTTCAGTGCTAGTGGGATGCCACTGATTTATCATCTGTTTGACATTAGGCAAGTTACTTTACTTTTCTGGGGCCAAATTTGTTCATTTGTAAAATGAAAGTTTGTCTCTAGCGTACTTTCTAGCATTGCAATAGCTAAAAATATATTATCACGGAAAATGATCTTTTAGAACTAAAGTATTCACAGTAGAAAGGCCTTGGGGTGTCTATGGGTTATGATGCTTTAGCAGCTTAAAAGAATTCAGTAACAGCATTAAATGAAAGAACTGCCCATATACTGCAAAAAATATTAGGGAAAGATAACACAATATGAAAAAAATTAACAGTGCCTTCTCTTTATGAGCAAATGAAATGAGTTGCCTTGAATAAAACCAAATTTCTTTACCTTCCTGAGAACTTATAATATGACTTATGTAGAAAAATAGAAATTTTTGATCTTTATACATATGAGATGAAATTTTTATCAAGTTTTGACAAATGCATACCTGGATGAGCTAGTGAGCCAGTGATCCTAATATCTACCATATACTTTAGTGGGATTCAAAAATGTAGAAAAACTGGAAATATCATAGGGAGTATGAAAACTACACCATTACATTTATAATTTTGGATTGAAAAAAATGAAGTGATCTCTATGATCATGTAGCCTGATTCTTTAATAGTATTTCTTATACTCTGGTCCTAAAAATAAATGATTCTGGTTGAGTGATGTTGTATTTGAGAGAGGGATAGAGATATCATTTTCTTATCGCCCATCGAGAATTACAGTTTTAAGATGTCATTACAGAGGGAGATCATAATTATCAAAAGTAGCATTTTTAATAGTATTATTAAGTTATAGAAAAAAAATCTCTATGTATGGAAAAATTGGAAGTCAACTCCTAACGCTAAGAGATTATTATTCTAATTGGGAAAATAAAGTTTTGCTATCTAATAAAATAAAATCACACATTAAAAAGCTGACTGAGGGGATGACGTGTGCATAAGAATACTTTTGAATAATGAAGGACAGGAATAGATGGTAAAAGACAGTAGGAGATGGCTCATATTGGAACTGAGATCATCCTTTCTAAGTAAAAATGCTGATGAGAACAGAAGAAAAAGACACAGAATCTGAAATTGGTGTGCCACATGAGGCTGTGCCCCAACTAAGAGCTCACACCCCCAAAACAAGTTAATCATTCACTAGCCATAGAAACCTAATTACCCATTCCTCCTTTTTCCTTCGCCCCCAAAAATGCCTTGTATGAAGTGTGGATTTGAACATAAAAGATAACTTGTAGTTGTTTACTATTTTTTTCACTATATTGAAATTTTCTAAGGTCAACATTACCTTACCTGCTTTTGATCAATGACCATAATTATGAATCTATACACAGACAGTACTCAATAGAATTGAGGATGACAATTTTCATTCATTGTATTATAACCTAGATTTATTTTCTTCCTATTTCTATGGGAAGGTAAATACGTGTTCAACATCTCAGGCTGCTTCGAGACCACATTAAATTTCAACTATTCTTCCTGTATTCTATATTTTACCACATAGCTTATTTGTAAAATAGGTTTTTCTTTTACACAATTTTATTCACTTGATTCACTTTTCATTTTTTCTATCTCCTATGTTGTCTGGCTTAAAAAATAAATGATTCTTTTAAGTTCTTTTTATTTCACTGGAGTCATTAAATTTTCTTTATTTATATATGAAGAATACAGTAATAGGATTAATACTCCAATTACTCTGCTCGAAGGAGAGTTTGAGTGTGTATATATATATGTGTTTTGCATACTCTGAAAGTGATACCTCTCCCTCTTCTCTATAATTTGACATAATTATTGGAAGAAAATAAAGTGCAAGGTCACAGCCTAATTGGTTCAGAAAGTCAAAGGAAAGAATACGATTAGAGCACTATCACGGAGGTTGTTTGTTGCTAGCAAACAGCAATTCTGGTTTGCTCTACTCAGCAATGCAAAAAGGAAAAAAAGTACTGAATCTTAGGTCAGTTATTACAGCAGGAACTTTCAGTTTAAGAACTGCCTATTTGAAACAAGAATAATTTCATGTGAAGGCTGTGGATTATAAATATTTTGCATAAACCAGTTATGAGAGTTACATTATGCTGATTATATAAAACTGCACTTTAGAGAAGTTAAACTTACACTTTGAATCATTCATTATCTTTACCGATTTCTTCCATTGTTTAGTAGACTGCCATTCTTAAATTTTCATATGCAGGTTCTTGGCTGAGTGCCTTGATAGCTCTATAATTTACTTCCTTTAATGCATTGATAGGATAACAATACCCTGAGGATGAACTGTGACCTTCTGGTAAGAGGATAGCATCTCTTCACCATGTATTCTTATACTCAGCTGACTTAAAACATGTCATTATAAAAGAGATTTGGCAATTGTTAAAATTTTAACGTATTAATAAAAAAAAATGAGTGAATTATTATTTAATTGACCCCAAAAAGGATTATTCAAATCCCATTTGGTACTTCTTTTAACATTGCATAATTTATATACTTGACAGATTCCGGGAAATTAACTAGAGTTAATTTAGTTAATTTAACTCTAGTTAATTCTAGCACTGTATTGAACACTGTAAAATATCTTTTATAAACACAAATTTTGATTGTTTTATATATTTAGTTTAAGAGTTTGGATTTTTAAGACTTCCTTTACTTATTGCATTGCATTTGTCAGGAATAAATGGTTTAAATTCGTTGCTTATTTATATATGTGTGTTTTATGTCTACATTTGTGTACTTTTTTGTAAGCCTTGTTTCTATTTTTGAGTTTCTGTGGAGCTTTATGTTAGAGTTAAGACGATCTGGGTTTTGTTTTGTTTTTTTTTTTCCTGTTTTAATGTCACACTAACATAGCCCAAAGATGAAATACTCTAGAGGAAAAAACCAGACAATAGCCAGTAGAGTAAATTCACTCAGTTAACACCAGTAAACAGTTGACTAAATGGTCTGCACTCTAAAGTCTGGTAGGCTCCATACTTAACAATGACAACTTTAAAAAACACACCAAAGAATAATTTGTTCCTGGGATAAGTATACTGCAAGGGTATTTTTGTATTTGAAGGGGTATTTCAAGATAATTTTAAAATATTTTTATTATAAAAGAAAAAAATATGTTTTTTACAGAGAAATCAAAGAGAGAGAAGCAAAAGGAAAAGAAATAACAAATAAAAGTGTATTTTTACCCCTAAATCATTGAAAACCATGTGTATTCAAATTTTGTGTGTGAATTATATCATAACATGTTTTAATAACTTCCATTTTCAAAATATACTGAGAACATGTCCATGCCAATAGATAAGTTTCTGCAACAGAATTTCTAATAGTTTGATAACATTCCATTATCTAATCTCTCACATATTTTACTATGTTCCTATTTTGATAAAATTTCTAACTTACAGAAAACTATAAGGAATTCCCATTGCCTTTACTCATATTAGCAATTATTCAAGTATCTCTCTCTCTCTCCTCCCCCTTTCCTCCCTTCCTTCTTCCCATCTCTTTCCCTCTCTCCTCCTATAACACTAGCACATGTATGTATATTTACAAGTTATTGTAACTTGCTGAGCAATGTAAGAGTGAGTTAGAGAAATCATACCCCTATTTCCTAATAAAGATGTTATCTTTTATAAAGTACAATTTTGAAAATTAAAAAAATTCTAAATGAGGCAAAAGACCTAAACAAGCAATTCTCCAAGGAAGAAATACAAATGATCAATAGGCACATGAAAAAATGCTAAATATCACTAATTATCAGAGAAATGCAAATCAAAACTACAATGAAGTATCATCTCACACCAGTCAGAATGGCCATCATTCAAAAGTCCACAAATGACAAAAGCTGGAGAGGCTGTGGAGAAAAGGGAACCCTCCTACACTGCTGTGGGAATGCAGTTTGGTGCAGCCACTGTGGAAAACAGTATGGAGATTCCTCAAAAGACTAGGAATAGATTTACCATATGACCCAGGAATCCTGCTCCTGGGCATATATCCAGAAGGAACCCTAGTTCAAAAAGACACCTGCACCCTGATGTTCACAGCAGCACTATTTACAATAGCCAAGACATGGAAACAGCCTAGATGTCCATCGACAGATGACTGGATAAAGAAGAAGTGGTATATTTATACAATGGAATACTATTCAGCCATAAAAACTGACAACATAATGCCATTTGCAGCAACATGGATTTTCCTGGAGAATGTCATTTTAAGTGAAGTAAGCCAGAAAGAGAAAGAAAAATACCATATGAGATCACTCATATGCAGAATCTAAGAAAAAAACCAAAAAACAAAAATACAAAACAGAAACAGACTCATAGATATAGAATACAAACTTGTGGTTGCCGGGGGGTGGGGGGTGGGAAGGGCCTGGAATTTCAAAATGTAAGAATAGATAAACAAGATTATACTGTGTAGCACAGGGAAATATATACAGGATCTTGTGGTGGCTCACAGTGAAAGAGAATGTGACAATGAATGTATGTATGTTCAGGTATAACTGAAAAATTGTGCTCTACACTAGAATTTGACACAACATTGTAAAATGACTATAACTCAATAAAAAAATGTTTATATATAAAAAAATTGTAAATGATACAAAATTAATGTCTAAATCACAATCCATATTTAGTGTCGTCAATTGTTCCAATAATTTCTTCTATGACTATCTTTTCTGAACCAGGATCAAATTCAGGACCAACCCTGGATTTAGCTGTCATGGCTCTTTAGTGTCCTTCATTATCACATGCCTTCTCAGAATTTACTTATTTCTTGTCATTGACACCTTTGAGAATTAGGAACAGTTCATTTGTAGAATGTCCCTCAACTTAGATGTGTGTGTTTCCTTGTGATTAACTTAGATATTTGTATTGTTGGTGGGAATAATGCAGAAGTGATGTGAATTTCTGTGTGCAATTATAAGAAGGAACTTGGTGTCATTTTGTTCCAATACTGGTGATTTTAGATTTGATCTCTTTTTTCAATAGTTATCCTCCAGGTTTCACCACTATAAATTATTATTTTCCATTTGTAATTAATAAGTAATTTTGGAGGAAATTATGTAAATATCACATTCCTCAGAAAAATTCATCCATGTGTTTTAGCATCCATATGCTATGTATTTATTAGTTGGCATTCTATTACAAGGAAAAGTTTTTCCATCTCCTTATATATTTGTATCATATGGCTCATGGATAATTATATTTTTCAATGAGTTTTGATCATTATTATAACTATTTTTTGATGCTCATATTGTCCTAGATTTGGCCAGTGGTACTCCCTTCAAGATGGTTCCTGTGTCTTTTCAAAATGGTCTCATCTTTTAATTCATATTTTCATGAGATTATTAAAGATTCACATACAATTATAAGATATGATATGGAAATATTTCATGCATGCTTTACCCAGTATCTCTTAATGGTGACATCTTGCAAATCAATGGTACACTATCACAACCAGGATAATAGCATTGATATAACAGTTTTACACAGATTTCCCAGTTTTATTTGTACTCATTTATATGTGTATTTAGGTCTATACCATTTTGTCACATGTGTATGTTTGTGTAACATGAACACCACAGTAGAGATACTGAAAAGTCCCATCACAAGAAGGACTTCTTGAGTTGCCCTTTACAACAGTTTTTACCTTTCTTCCTTCCACCTTGTCCCTAACCCCTCACTAACACTAATCTCCTTTCCATTTCTAAAATTTTGTCACTTCAAAACTGTTATATAAATGGAATCACACAATATGTAAACTTGTTGGGTTTTTTTTTTTTTTGCTCAGCATAATTCCTCAGGAATGCATTCAAATTGTTGCATGTATCAAATATTTAATTCCTTTTTTATTGCTGACTAGTATTCATATATATATATATCATGGTTTAATCTCTCACTTGTGGACAAACATCTGGACTGTTTACAGTTGTTAGCTATTAGAAATAAAACTGCTAGAACATTCATGTACAGATCTTAGGTGAGTATGTTTCATTTCTCTGGGATAAATATCCAAGATTGCAAATGCTAGATTGTATGGTAATTACATGTTAAGTTTTATAAGAAACTGCCAATTTTCCAGAGCAGCTGTACCATTTTACATTCCCACAAGCAACATATGAGTGATTCACTTTCTCTGCTTCCTCGTCATGATTTGATGCTATTATAACTTTATATTTTAGCCATTCTAACAGGTATGTAGTGATGTCTCATTTTAGGTTTTAACTTGCAATTCTTTGATGACTAATAACATTGAACATCTTTTCATGTGTTCATTTGCCCTCTGTATATCCTCTTTGTTGAAATATCTGTTCATGTCTTTTGCCTATTTTCTAATTGGACTGGTTGTTCTTCTACTACTAAGTTCTAAAAGTTCGCCATATATTCTAGACACTAGAATCAAATTTGGTCAAATATGTGGTTTATAAATATTTTCTCTCAGTCTGCAGCTTTTCCTGCGTTTCATATTGACTTTCACAGAGCAGAAGTTTTCCATTTGTATTGGGTCCAATTTGTCAATTTATTTTTCTGGATAATATTTTTGGTATCAAGTCAAAGCCTCTTTACCTAGTCCCAACTCCTGAATATTTTATCATATCTTTTTCTGTAACTTTATATTTTTCATTTATGATCCATTTTGCATTAAATTTTGTATTAGTATAAGATTTAGGATTTTTTTTTCCACTATGGGATGCCCAATACCATTACTCCAGTACTGTTTGTTGAAAAGGCTAGCCTTCCTCTACTGAACTGCTTTTGTACCTCTGTAAAAAACAGGTAGAGGATATTTGTGTGGGTCCATTTCTGGACTCTTTATTTTGTTCCATTTATCTGTATGTCTATACCTTCATTAATACTACACCATAATGTCTTGATTACTGTAGCTACAGAAGAATCTGCTATTAGAAATAGTGAGTTGAGTAATTCCTTCCATTTCATTGTTATTTGTAAAGAATATTTCAGCTCTTCTATGGCCTGTGCCATTTTATAAACATTTTAGAATAAGTGTGTCTATGTTTATTAAAAAAAAACCTTGCTAAGATTTTGATAGAAAATCACACATTAAATTCCTATCTGTTTTTTGTTTGTTTCAGACTTTTTATTCTGTTTCACCAATTATTTGCCAATTCTTGTGCCAGTAAGTACCTACTTTAATTCCTAAAATTGTATAACATATTTGAATATTTGGATTTAAAGTCTTTTATTTAAAGTTGAAGCAAATAATAACCAAAGGGCATAGACAAAATTATGCTACACTCTTAAGTGCTTCTGAGACTCAACATATGCAAATGAAAGCCTTCACTTTTTTTATGTTTCACTTAAAGCTCAATTATTCCACCCCAACCAGTTATATTTTTGCACAATAATCCCAAAAATAATTCAACTGCTTACTGAATGCATTAAATATTACAATATTAGAAATTTTAAGGATAACATAGTGCTACACAAAGCTATCTTAACTCAAGTCAGTGTTAGTCCTAGAATCCATCCAGGTTTGAGGCCACATTTCGTTTGCAAGTAAAGACAATTATGAGGAGAATATAGAACATAGAAGCTGAGAATCTTCTCAGTGGATTTCATCTGAATCATAAATACCAAACAAAATGCTTGCTGAATGATAATCTCTATTACTGTTATTTACTGTCATTTGCCCTGAGAGTTTGTCTTTGGCTGGAATTACATCAGTGAACTAGAAGCAAATACTAGCCCAATACCTGACCATAAGTCCTATGTCAAATATTATGTAGGTACATATGGATAAAGCTTGCAGCAATCAACTGTGAAGGTGTTCTCGATTGACAACAGCAGAATGTTTATAAACTTCACAGTTAGAACATCTGATATTTTATTTCACAAATATTCCTAAATTGCAAAAATCAAGAAAGCAGTAACTCTTCTCTGGCCATTGTAACTGCTAAATTGGAATTATCTGGCTCAGCTATACCAACAGTGTCTTGGAAATAAATCCCCTAATCCTCCCATTTGCTTATCATAGTGTCTGTTTGTTCTTGTTCAACAGATGTTAATTATATTAGCAAAGGTTATTGTTTAGTCTTAGTGTTTTTAACTTGTTTTTCTCTTGACATTCTGTTCATGCAGAAAAACCGATATGGAGTTCAACTTTCACTTTTGGCACTTACTTTGGCAAGAGATTTATTTTTCCCTGAGCTTCAAATTTGTTACAAGAGAAATACAAATATACAAAGTTGTGAAGATGAACTGAAGTAACATATGGCAAGTGCCTGGAGCGGCTGGCATGAACTGGGTGCACCAAAATGTTGGCACCTGGTGGAGGTCTTATTTTATAGATATTATTTTGTTTGGAGGTGAGACAAAGCCAAAAAATTTTTTTTTCAGAATAATATAGTTACTGATCCATTCCAAACTCATTTCCAGCTGCCAATAGAGCTCCAGTAACTCAGAATTCCTAAACAGGTCTCCAGAACTCTTCAGTGGATACAGCAGCTTGCCTTCATTTTTTATTCTCCTGGTCTACAATGATTTAAAGAAAATCAAAGTGGTGGAAAATACGAGGCCAAACATTATGTATTTCTATTGATCTTTTATAAAGACAGATTAGTTATTATTTATCACATTTCATTAAAAGTAACAAAATCCATCAGAATGGAGTAGGACTAGAAGCTGCTAGGTGTGTTCTAGAAAATAGGTAGAGCTCCCGTCTCCACTGTTATCAGGTTTTCCTTAGCACACAGCTTGATCCAGAAACAAAGGCTAGGATAAGGGATAGACAAATATTTGACCTACCTTGTAGGCAGCTAAAGATACAGCATAAGGAATAAAATTCTCAAGCCTTGGAAATTCTTGGGCTGCCACCAGAGTGAACACAGGGCCCCCACCGTGCAAGGCAGCTCAGTCTGATTACCTCCAGCATCTTACTGTCAGCTATTATATGAGGCAGCCAGCTGTGGTCAAGGATTACTGGACTGTTGGTATAGCTATGCCATTTAATTACTGTTTGCCCTCCACTTGTCTTTTCAGTAGCTGATAGCTAAACCAAGTGGTTGTTATCCATGGTCCATTAGAGCCTGAAATGCCCTAATTGTTGACTTAGCTCAGTCACTGGTTGGGGAGGGAGACAGGTAGGCTCTGGCTGAGAAAATACTTATTGATTGCCTTTATGGGATTTAACATTTTCATTTTTATTTAGACAATTAAATGAGATTAAGAAACTAAAGTCATCTTTTTAAACCAGACCACATAGCTACCTAGCTGATGGCGATACAAGCAAGTGCAGAAACATACAGTCCTGACTCTGAGGCGCTCCCAGTTTTGTTGGGGAGAAATATGAGAATAAAAAACTGAAAAAAGAAACTACAGCTAAGTCCTTCAAAACAGTGGTGTATGATGTTGTGAATCTTCATGAGGAAACCTTCCCCTTCTTATAAAGTACAGAGAAGATTTCCTGGAAGAAAAGATATTTGAGCTAGAATCTGAAGTATAAGTGCAGATTCACTAGGTGAGGAGGGAGTACAGAGGAAAGTGTTACATGCAGAGAGAGAACAACATGTCAAAGACCCTGATGCAGAAGAGAGCTAACACCTACTTAAAGGGTGCCCACTGCGGCTGCAGGGGGGGTGGGTTAAAAATGTGAGGAGAGAGGTAGTCGGGCCAGACTGCCATTCATCAGTCATTCATTCATTTGCTCATTTGTTCAATGAATATATACTGAGCACTGACTAGGCTGCTTTTCCCACGTTGGGACTAAGATCAATGAACATAACGGGAAGTGTCTCTGAGTAAGACAATGTCAGATAATACAAACTCCTTTTCAGAGGTTTAAAACAGGCTGAAATGATGGCTATGGAAGTTTTCAGTGAAACTGACTATTCAAGAAAAAAAAAGCTTTCCTGAAGAAGTGATATTTAGTGGAAAAAGGAAAGGAAAGTAAGAAAGAGCTATTCATGGTGAGAACAAGGGGAAGAGCATTTCATGCAGAGAGACAGCTTGTGAATGACCTCAGGAAAGTAACAAGCTTAAGTTACAAAGAACAGAGAAAAGATCAATGAGGCTGAAACATAATGAGCAAGAGAGAAAGTAGCAGGATGTGACCCTGGAGAAAGACACAGGGGCTAGATCACACAGGGATGCATAGACGGGGGTAAGGAACTCAGTCATATTCTCAAAGTGATCTTCGGCCTTTGAAGAGTGTGTGCTGATGGTGCGAGTTGGGGTGGGCACAGGAAATAGAGCAGTGAATTACCTAATTTAATTTTTAAAACATCAGCCTGGCTTCCTGATATAGAATGGATCCTGTCTGTTGGGGCAAGATCAGATTAGTCATAAGGTTGCTAAATCAGCCTGTGTGGGAAATAATGATCACTTAGACTATAGTTTAAATGAACACAAGGAGACTGATCTCATGTTGATTGGTATTCAAGAGGATGTGCTGAAATGGAAGAGGAAACGATGATTCCAGTTTAAGTCTTAAAATGTGGCGTGGATGGTAGTGCTCTTGATGGAGATGTAGAAGATGAAAAAGAAGTATTTGAAGAACACATCTGAAGTTCTCTTTTAAACAATTAAAAGTCTGAAATACCCCTTAAACATTCAAGCAGAGATGTCCAGCATGTAGCTTAACAAACAATCTGAAGTGCCAGGAGCAGGTCAGGGCTGAGCATCTGAACCTAAAAGTCATCAGCGTAAATGGTCCAAGATGAGTCCTGAGTATGAAATGGAGCTATTTAAGGCAAGAGGATGAAGAATCAGGCCTTGGGCTGGCCTCGGTCAAATTTAGGCTTCACACTCTAGAAACAGGATTTCACCTCCCCCAGTCCTTTTATGTGAATCATACGGGGTCAAGCAGGGTATCCACATACAGCTTTCCCCAGACTGCCTGGTTTCCATTAACAGGAACGAAAGGGAACCTAGACACCCATAAATCCTACCCCTCAACCATCAATCTGAGTACCGTTTTCTGCCTTGAATCTACTAGGAAAAAAAAAAAACAAAACAAAAACTCATGATTCCTTTTTTTTCCTGTTATGCATTCACCCTTAGAAACCGCAGACACCCAGATAACCTAATCTACACAATGCTCTGAACATGCCCTATTTTATATCTTTATCACACCTCTGCTCAATTCTAGAAATTATTCAACTATGCCCTATGGAATTCAAAGACCATCAGCAGAAAAACATTGTATTTTCTCAACCTCTTCTTTGAAAGTTTCTATTATTTTCTTGTGCTAAAAAAAAAAGTCTTTAATTTAATAGAATAGAATTATACACAGAAAACTATAAACTTTCACCTCCTTGGTTAGATTTATTCCTAGGTATTTTATTTGCATGCTATTTTAAAGGGGATTGTTTCTTTATTTTCTTTTTCTGTTGATTTATCATTAGTGTAAAGAAATGCAACTGATTTTTGAACATTAATCTTGTAACCTGCTACCTTGCTGAATTCTTTGACCAGCACTAGCAGTTTTTGTGTCGACCTTTTAGAGTTTTCTATATATAGCAACATGTCGTCAGCATGTAGTAATACTTTTACCTCTTCTTTTCCAATTTGGATCCTTTTATTTCTCTCTCTTGCCTGACTGCTGAGGCTAGGACTTCCAAGATCATGTTGAATAGGAGTGGTGAAATAGTGGGCATCCTTGTCTTGTCCCAGATTTTAGTGGGAAACTTTTGAGTTTTTCACCATTGAGTACTATGCTGGCTGTAGGTCTGTCATATATAGCTTTTATGTTGAGATATGTTCCCTCTATACCCACTTTGGTGAGAGTTTTTATCATAAATGGGTGTTGAATTTTATCAAATGCTTCTTCTGCATCTATTGAGATGATCATGTGGTTTTTGTCCTTTCTCTTGTTGATGTGATGATTGATCTGCATATGTTGAACCACCCTTGTGTCCCTAGGATGAACCCCACTTGATCATGATGTATAATCTTTTTTATGTGCTGTTGGATTCTATTTGCTAATATTTTGGTGAGGATTTTTGCATCTGTATTCATCAGTGATATCGGGAACACAATAGAGAGCCCAAAAATGAACCCACAAACTTTTGGTCAACTAATCTTCGACAAAGGAGGCAAGAATATACAATGGAATAAAGACAGTCTCTTCAGCAAATGGTGTTGGGAAAACTGGACAGCAGCATGTAAATCAATGAAGCTAGAACACTCCCTTACACCATACACAAATATAAACTCAAAATGGATCAAAGACTTAAACGTAAGACAAGATACAGTAAACCTCCTAGAAGAAAATATAGGCAAAACATTATCTGACATACACCTCAAAATGTTCTCCTAGGACAGTCTACCCAAGCAATAGAAATAAAACCAAGAATAAAGAAATAGGACCTAATTAAACTTACAAGCTTCTGCACAGCAAAGGAAACCATAAATAAAACAAAACGACAGCCTACGGAATGGGAGAAAATTTTTGCAAATGAAACCAACAAAGGCTTGATCTCCAGAATATATAAGCAGCTTATACGACTTAATAAGAAAAAAACAAACAACCCAATCCAAAAATGGGCAAAAGACCTAAATAAGCAATTCTCCAAGGAAGAAATACAAATGATCAATAGGCACATGAAAAAATGCTCAACATCACTAATTATCAGAGAAATGCAAATCAAAACTACAATGAGGTATCACCTAACACCAGTCAGAATGGCCGTGATTCAAAAGTCCAGAAATGACAAATGCTGGAGAGGCTGTGGAGAAAGGGGAACCCTCCTACACTGCTGGTGGGAATGCAGTTTAGTGCAGCCACTGTGGAAAACAGTATGGAGATTCCTCAAAAGACTAGGAATAGACTTACCGTATGACCCAGGAATCCCATTCCTGAGCATATATCCAGAAAGTACCCTACTTCAAAATGACACCTGCACCCCAGTGTTCATAGCAGCACTATTTACAATAGCCAAGACATGGAAACAGCCTAGATGTCCATCAACAGATGACTGGATATAGAAGAAGTGGTATATTTATACAATGGAATACTATTCAACCATAAAAAATGACAACATAATGCCATTTGCAGCAACATGGATTTTCCTGGAGAATGTCATTTTAAGTGAAGTAAACCAGAAAGAGAAAGAAAAATACCATATAAGATCACTCATATGTGAAATCTAAAAACAAACATAAACAAATACAAAAAAACCCCAAATTCAAAACAGAAACAGACTCATAGACATAGAATACAAACTAATGGTTGCAAAGGGGGCGGGGAGGTGGGAAGGGACAGACTGGGATTTCAAAATGTAGAATAGATAAACAAGATTATACTGTATAGCACATGGAAATATATACAAGATCTTGTGGTAGCTCACAGAGAAAAAGAATGTGACAATGAATATATGTATGTTCATGTATAACTGAAAAATTGTGCTCTTCACTGGAATTTGACACAACATTGTAAAATGACTATTACTCAATAAAAAAATGTTAAAACAAAAACAAAAACAAAAACCTGGCTTTTCCCTAAGGACACTGTTTCCCCCATCATCCTCTAGGTAGGTAGAAGGCACTGTTGTGACTGTTGGGCTGGGGATGCGGTAGTGATCCTTTTACCCCTCTTTGCTGTTTTTATAAAATTCTACAATCTGTCTTCTTAAAACACCCAGCTTTGACTCTCACATCAACTGATGTCACTACTTTTCATTTGTTACTATCATTTTCAGGTCCCAGTTAATCAACCTGTGTATTCCAAAGATGTCTGTTCTTGGCTCACTGTCCCTTTCCACACTACTTCATTCTTAATTCTTGGTGACTTCAGTATACATGTACATGACTCAGATAACTGCTAGGCTCCTCATTTCCTTAACTTACCTTCCAATGATCTTGGCCTTAGACACAAACTCATATAATCTTACCATTGGGCTCATTATTATAATAAAGGCAGTGCCCTATAATGACAATTTATGCATTTCACTCTTTGAACATCACCATATTTTTTGTTCATTTTTCCTTTTTTATTATAAATTTGGGGGGTACAGCATTATAGTTAAATATCTTTATACACTACAGAGTGATCACCACCACAAATCAAGTATAGTTACCATCCATCACTATACAGTTGATCCCCTTCACCTATTTCATCCACGACCCAACCCTTTTCCACTCTGGTAACCACTAAACTGTTTTCTGTATCGGTGAGTGCCTGTGAGTTTATTTTCATTGTATTTTGTTCAATTTTTTTTTTTTTGTTTTCATTTTTTTTATTCCACATATAAATGAAATCATTATATTTGTCTGACTACATCTGACTTATTTCACTTACCATAATACCTCAAGGTCCATCCATGTTGTCACAAATGATAGGGTGTCTTTCTTTTTTATAGCTGATTTGTATTCCATTATATATACATACATACACATATATACCACACCTTTATCCATTCATGCATTAATGGACACCTAGATTACTTCCAAATCTTGGGTATTGTAAATAATGCTGCAATCAACATAGGGGTGTATGTTGATTGCAGCATTATTTACACTTGAATTTATATATATTTATATATATAATATGTAAATATATATATATTTTTTTACATATTTATATATGTAAAATATATATATTTTTATTTGAATATATATATACATATATATATTTGAATTAGTGTTTGTTTTCATATTCTTATGATAAATAGCCAGAAATAGACTAGCCGGATCATATGGTAGTTCTATTAATTTTTTGAGGAAACTTCATACTGTTTCCCATAGTGGCTTCACCAATTTATAGTCCCACCAATAGTGTACTAGTGTTCCCTTTTCTTCACACCCTCTCCAACATTTGTATTACCTGTCTTTTTAATATTAGCCATTCTGAAAGGTGTGAGGTGGTATCTTATTCTGGTTTTAATTTTGCACTTTCCTGATAATTAGTGATGTTGAATATTTTCTTATATACCTATTGGCCATCTGTATGTCTTCTTCGGAAAAATGTCTATTCATATCATCTACTCATTTTTAATTCAGATTTTTTAAATTGTTGAGCTGTATGAGTTCTTTATGTATTTAGATATTAGCCTGTTATCAGATATATGATTTGCAAATATCTTCTCCCATTCAGTAGGCAGCCATTTCATTTTGATGATGACTTCCTTTGACTGTGCAGAAGCATTTTAGTTTGATGTAGTCCCATCTGTTTATTTTTGCGTTTGTTTCCCTTGCCTTTGGAGTCATACCCACAAAAACATCACTAAGACCATTGTCAATGAGGCTACCACCTATTTTTTTTTCCCAGGAATTTTATGGTTTCAGGTCTTATATTTAAAGTTTTAATCCATTTTAAAGTTAATTTTTGTGTCTAGTGTAAGATAGTGCTCTAGTTTCATTCTTTTGCGTGTGACTGTCTATTTTTCCCAACACCATTTATTAAACACCACTCTTTTCTCTATTATATGTTCTTTGCTCCTTTGCTGTATATTAATTATCTGTATATGTGTGGATTTATTTCTGAGCTCTCCATTCTGTTCCATTGATCCTCGTTTCTGTTTCTGTGCCAGTACCATACTGTTTGATTACTGTTGTTTTGTAGTATAGTTTTAAATCAGGGCGTGTGATGCCTCCAGCTTTGTTCTCCTTTCTCCAGATTGTTTTGTCTATTTGGGGTCTTTAATATTTCCATACACAGTTTAGAATTATTTATTCTAGTTCTGTGGAATATGCCATTGGCATTTTGGTAGAGATTGCATTGAATCTGTAGGCTGTTTTGGGTAGTATGGACATTTTAATGATATTAATTCTTCCAACCCATGAGCACAAAATATCTTTCCTTTTTTGGTATCTTCAATTTCTTTCATTACTGTCTCACAGTTTTCAGTGTACAGGTCTTCTACCTCCTCGGTTAAATTTATTCCTAGGAATTTTATTCTATTTTGATACAGTTGTAAGTAGGGCGTTTTCTTATTTTCTCTTTCTGATAGTTCATTATTAGTGTATAGAAATGCCACAGATATGTATATTGATTTTGTATCCTGTCACTTTACTGAATTCATTTATTAGTTTTAACAGTTATTTTGGTGGAGTCTTAGGGTTTTTTATATATTGTATCATGCCATCCGCACGTAGTGACAGTTTTATTTCTTCCTTTCTGGTTGGATGTCTTTTGTTTATTTTTCTGCCTAATTTCTATGACTGGGACTTCCAATACTATCTTGAATAAGAGTGGCAAATGTGGACATCCTTGTCTTTTTCTTGATCCTACTCTATATTTTCCACTAACTTTCTCTAAGTCCACTCTTCCATTCTATTTATACTATTAATTTTCCCCTATCATTCAGATCTCTGGTATTCTCTGTCTGCTCCTAAATTAGATTGAATACCATGGTAAATTATTATAATCCTTTTTCACACATATTTGATTCCCTGGCCCACCTCTAATTTTGTTGTAAAATCATAAACCTGTTTAATCCAAGTTCTGTCTTCTGTACAGCTAAAACTGGTGCAACATTAATATAACAGAACAATATCCAACTACTTTGACTGCTTCAGTATAAATTCACAATCATAAACCTAAAATAGTCCTTAACGTTTCCCATTAATCCCATCTTATTTCCCTACGTGCATTTACTACCCTGCCTTCTAAGATACAATTTCATAGCTTCTAATCTCTCCTCAAACTTTCGAGACCATCTGCTCTATTTTCATTCTCATGATGACCTTTTCTACTTCACGAAATATAATTGAAGTAATCTGAAAAGAGCTTCCACACATTCCTAATCACACTTCTCTTCTGCTATCATCATCCACACTCAGTCTGCCTTCCATGCTCATATCTAAAGCCAATCCTTTCAAGTGTTTAGTGTCCGTATACACACTTCTGTTTTTGACATCACTTCATTAATTATCCTCCTTCCCACATTATAATTTTTACCATTTTATTAAATAATTCTCATTAAATATAAATTACACTATTCATTTTTAAAAATTTATAGACTTGACTTCCCTCACATAATATCATGCCATTGCTAAAATTAATGGCCCAATATTGGTACATTATTATGAATTAATGTCTATAACTTAGTCATATTTCTTTAGTTTTTTACCTAACCTCCTCTTTCCATTCAGGACCTATTCAGGATACCACATTGCATTTACTTGCCATGTTTCCTTAGGCTCCCCTTGGCTGTGACAGATTCTCAAATGTCCCTTGATTTTGTTGACCCTGACAGCTTTATAGATAACTAGTCATGTGTTTTGTAGAATGCCTCTCAATTAGGATTTGCTTGATTTTTTCCCTCATTATTAAACTGGGTTTGTGGGAAAGATCATAGAGGTAATGTCATTTTATCACATCATATCAAAGGTGTATGTTATCAACCTGACTTATCACTGTTGATGTTACCTTGTTCACCTGGCTGAGGCAGTGTTTGTGACGATTCTTGACTATAAAATCATTTTGTCCCTTTTCCATTCTGTACTCATTAGAGGGTCATCACTGTGTTCAACCCACACTTAAGGTGTGTGGAGTTACGTTTCACTTTCTTAAGTGTGGAGTGTCTACATAAAATGTTTGGACTTCCGTACAGAAGATTTGTCCTTTCCCCCATATTTACTTATAAGTATGTCATCATTTATTTATACCAGTATGTAGTATGGATAATTTATACTTGGGGCTATATCCCAATACTAGTTTATTTACTTTTTGTTCAAGTTGTTCCAGCTTTGGCCATTAGGAACTCTTTTAGTTAGCTTCGTTTGTTCCTTCCTTTGACAAATCCCCATCGAGTTTTCTTTTTCTCCTTCTCTCTTTTTCCTTTCTTTTCCCTTCCTTTCCTTCCTTGATTCCTTCCCTCCTTTCTTTCTGGGGAGCACTTCCTTACTTTCTAGCACTCAAAGATGCACCAGCTCATAATATGTATTTCCTGCCCCAGTCTGAGAATCATCCAGTTCTCCAAGGAGAGATATTATTGCAGAATGGTATTAGCAATCAAAATCTGTATGCTAGATATACTCTTTGTTACTGGAATGTTGTTGCTTCTAAGCCCTCTTAGCTAACAGAGCAAGAAAATATATGTGTGTATACTAAGCCATGTATATATACACAACCATAAGTATTTCTATATGTAGCCACCTGTATTTACATTAAGCTAATCCTGAGTTCATGTTGATGTCCCCAACTCTAATGCATTACCACACGGATCATTCAAGGCTCCTTTCCATGCTTATTTGCAAACTCATTTCAATAGTGAAAAATGTGGCTCCCACCATCAGCCACACATTTACTTAATTTCTTCAATTGCAGTCCACATTTCAAGCACTATTCATAATGTTAACCCATATTCCCATGGAAAACAACTTTATTAACTCGAGTACAGAACTTATGTACAGTTTCTTTTGTCCTTATCCTTATAGACTCCTTTCATTTCCAAAGTTACTTAGGTCAGCATCATTTTCTCCTAACCCCTCAATAAGGCAATTTTGTATATTTTTAGTACAGTGAGATCATTTTATCACACTTTGCATCCCATTCTGGGATCCCTTGGCCTCTGATTTTTTCTTATTTGCATACATTAAGGTTCAGTCTTTCTTCTGTAGAGTTCTACAGTTTTAAAAAATTAATATTGTCATGTATCTACCATTACATCATTATATAAAATATTTTCACCACACTAGAACAGCCATTGTGCTAATCCGTTTAGCACAAACCACAGACAACCACTGATCTTTTAACTATCTCTGTAAGTTTGCCTTTCCGAGATTTCACATAACCAGAATTATACAATTTGCAGCCTTTTCAGATTGAATTCTTTTACTTAGCAATATGCATTTAAATTTCTTCCATGTCTTTGTGTGTCTTGCTAGTCATTTCTTTTTATCACTGAATAATATTCCAGTGTGTGGATGTACCCCAGTTTATTTATCTATTCATCTATTAAAGGACATCTTGGATGTTTCCAGTTTTTAATGATGATAAAAAGGTACTACAGACTTTCATGTGCAGGTTTCGGTGGGGACATGCTTTTCAAATCATTTGAATAAATAGCTAGGAGCATGATCGCTGCACAACATGGTAGGATTATGCTTTGTTTAGCTCTGTGAAAAGCTACCACACTGACTTCCAAATTGATTGTACCATTTTTTCATCCCCAGAAGCAATGAATAGTAGTCCCTGTTGCTCCACATCTTCACCAGGAATTGATATTGTTAGATTTTTGCATTTTATCTACCCTAACATGTGTATAATGATTTCTCATTGTTGTTTGGATTTGAAATTTCTTAGACAAATGATGTTGAGCAACTTTCCGTACATTTATCATGTAGATTTATCTTATATAACATTTATGACTTTTAACACACTATGTAATTTGTAAACTTACTTATTTTTTCTTGTGTAGCTTATGTACTATATTGTATGCCCCAGATGTTCTTTTTATCTATTTAGTTCACTGAAATATTTTAAGTACCACTTATGCCATAAATTTCTTAATAAATGCTTAGAGAATGAATAAGTTCTGAAGTGCATTTAAGGAAGGAGAATAAAGTATATTAATGAACAATAGCCAATGATGTAGAATTAAAAACAAGGAACATCTGTGCTATTATGGAAGCAAAAGAAAAGTCAGCAACTGCATATGCTGCAGAAAAGTTCAATAAGACCAAAGACTGGCCTATTAGATTTGAAAATATGAATACCATCAGTGATTGTAACAAAGAGTTTCTCAATGGAGATATGGGATGGAAGCACTGCTTAAAAAAAAAAAAACAAGAAGTAGGAAGTGAGGAGTTTGAAAAACAACTAAAAACTACTCACTCAAAAATTTTGCTTCTATGAGGAACAGAAAAACAGAACAGTAATTGAGAACAATAACAGTTCAAGGGAGGAGATTTATGAAGTATAGCGAATGCTAAGCATGCTTTTAAACTAATAGGAATATCTACTATAATGAAAACTGGTGATTTAGGCAAGAAGGAAATACTGGAGCAAATATATGAGAAGGTAAAATTACAAAGCAAATATGAAGGGAGGCTGAAAAGGTACAAATTTCCAGTTATAAAATGAATAAGTCATGGGGATATAATGTACAGCATGGTGACTATATTTAATAATACTGTATTGCATATTTGAAAGCAGCTAGGACAGTGGATTTTGAAAGTTCTTATCAAAAGAAAAAAATTTTGTAAATATGTATGGTGACAGGTGTTAACTGGATTTATTGTGGCAATCAATTTATAATTTATACAAATTATAAAAATATCCAGTGGTTACTTTGTACACCTGACACTAATATAATGTTTTGTCAGTTGTACCTCAGTAAAAAAAGAGGAGAGGTTTTGCTGTCATAAGTGTAAGAATATTTTGTCCATTGTTAGAGGAGGAGGAAAAGAAAAGTGAAAGAATGTGTACAGACAGGGAGATGTGCAGGTGGGGCATTGATGGACTTCTTATCTACATTTATCATTTTTTTAGAAAGGACATCAATTTACAGTGATCTACTGGGAGGTGGAATATTTCCAATTCAAGCTTTCAGCAATTCCTATCTGAGAAAATGTGCATGGTACAAAGCCTGTTATTATAGGAAGGTTATACAGTTGACCCTTGAACAACACAGGGTTTTGGGGCACTGACTCCAGTGCAGTGGAAAATCCATGGATAACTTTACAGTTGGCCCTCAGTCTCCACAGTTCCAAATCCACAGGTTCAACCAGTCATGTGTGGTATAATACTACAGTAGTATTTACTGGGGAAAAAATCTGTGTATAAGTGGACCTGCATAGCACAAACCTGTGCTGTTCAAGGGTCAACAGAAATTTCTATTAATTATGGAAGTAGAATGCTGTAAAATTGTGACTTTGTGATCTAAAATCCAAGAAAACATCAAGTGTTAGCCTTTATTTTCCTCATAATTAAGAATTTTTAGTGAATGAATTTCTTTCCCAGGAGTACAAGGGCAAAAATATAAGGACAATCTTGATGAGCTATGGCAAAAAGCCCATCAGACAAAAGGACCAACTGAAACTGCCGAAGTAACAATGAAAGCGGGAAACAAGACAGTGTTTCTCCCCAGAGATGACTTAAATGAAGCACTGAAGTATGCCCTCTCCATACTACAGACACCGATTGCACAAAACTTCCATGGAACATGCCTGTTACGAAAGGCTATATGGCCTTTAACGTTTTGTTGTAGAGAAAAATATCAGTAATTTGATAAGTGAGACAAAGCAAATTTCAGGAAAAAAATATATAGTATACTTAAAAAAACAAGACAAGGTTACATACTGTGTCAGGTATCACAATTCACTGCCTCTCAGCTCCAGAGCTACCCATCACTGCCCTACCTGTCACGGGGGAGCTGGTGTTATAAGAATCTTTCCATTGTCAGTAGAGGTGCTGGAGGGACACTGTGTGATGAAAGGGGTTTGTTTCTCTTGCTGATTCCAGTGTGTTTTTTCTCAGGTGTTTTTTTGTTTTGTTTTGTTTTGTTTTCCCCCTGTAAGACTCAGTAGCCAGAAATCCCAGGCCACTCAGTGGTGCTCACCTTTTAGTATGACCCTAGTCTTGGTGGCAAGACTATCTGGGGACCAGCTCCATTCCAGGGTAGCCCAAACAGCTTCTTCACCATCTAGTAGATGGCCACCCTGCCTTTTCCAATGGAATTTGAATCCCATCTTTGGAAAAGGGGGCCCACTTGCAAGTTTATGGTTCCCCTCGTTACTCTCCCTCAGCTCTAGCCTGTCCTTTGGAGTTCTCTTTTATCACCCCTTAGTAGATAATCTCCTATAAATAGTTAACTGGTCTTTATAGTAAGCCTTCCCTGTTCAGATTTCTGTGTGGTCACTCTCTCCTGGCTAGCCCATTATTCACACACACACACACACACACACACACACACACACACATGTACATGCATGTTCACGTGCACACACACAGAACACTGAAAAGTTATACTTAACAATGAGCAGTGATTATTTCAGGATGCTTGGCTTTGGGGTGCTCTTTTTCTTCCGTATATTTTATGTATTGTCTACATTCTCTACAACAAACATGCATTCCTTTTGAAATCTGAACACATAAAAATTTCAGAAAACATTAGTAAACTCTCCTAAGCTTAAATATATATGTGTGTGCATGTGTGTGTGTGTGTGTGTGTGTGTGTGTGTGTATGTATGTGTACATATATCTATATATATATCTCTGGTACTTTGAAACCATATTAGGAATCTAAAGTCTAAAAACCTTAGGCTGAGAGATTTTTTAATCTTCTCAGTTTTATATTGTGTTTTCTAAAAGGCTGAAAATGAAGTGAGAATGGAGTAAATACAATGAAATGAATTCAACAACAAAAAGACACTTAAAAAAATGATACCGCTTGTTATTATAAACTAATTGCTGTTGCAGACAAGAAAACAAAAAAAGTGGAATTACTTTTACAAACTTGTCCTAGATAAAAACTGTTCCATTTAGTGCCCTTTAAATGGGAAGTGACAGAGTATAAACCGACCAGACAGTACAGTGGATGCATTCTCAGCCGGCTGACACGGCCTCCTTTGCCTCTTCTCCCTGATTTAATGCCATCAGACACAAGGTGATTTAGAACATTCTTGGTAATAATGGAGAGGCTGACAGCAGATGTGTAGATATTTTTAATGCCTTTTTCCTTCCCTAAGGTTTGTTCTTTAGTTAAGGCTACGCAGTGGAGACGATCAGTGTGTTGCAGATGTAATGAAAATGAATATCAACAACAGATTACATTGACAGGGGAAAAAAATCTTTTTATTCTTCCAGAAATGGATGGTTGCCCAGGAACAGGAAAAGTGAAAAGTAAGTATGTTTGTATATTTTATATATATATATATATATATATGCATTTCCTCTATCAGAGTTTTAAAATTTGGCAACTACTAATATGCCACTGAAGTCAAAGAATAATGATTAAGTTACCGGGGACTAGGCGACTCATATTTCAGTCTTTGTTAAGACGTTTAAAACAAGGGCGCTTAAAAATTTTACTTACTAATTTGTAGCTTTGTTTTCTGATACTCCAAACCAAAAAATGTTCTAAAAACTGGAGATTGTTGTAAGATTTCTCTAAGCAGCTTTAGGTCCTGTTTTCTTGTAAGTCAATATACTCAAGGGTCTTCACATATAAAATGAGAATGCTAGTTTTCAGTTGCCATAATCAGATTTCAAAATTTACCTAAAACTTCTCAAGGTTTGTATGGGTGCAAATTAAGACATATAAATATTTATTCACATTTACTCAGTAACTACATACATTATCACACATCTTTATCAATCTCTGACAGCTTAAATCTTCCTTTCTTATCTGTGCAAACTCCGAATATCACTAAACATATAGAATCACACTTGCTTATCCCTAGGTCTACAAGTGAGATGTAACTATGAAACAGAATTGGCTGCAGTGAGGGAAATGATAATGTATTACTCTTTAACCTATATTGTTTTCCAAGGCTTTTTCTTATTTAAGTTTGCTGTATCATGGCCCCTTCACATGCACTGTACCTTGACTTGCTTACCAGCAAGTACACTAACTTTAAACAAATACACACTTCTATTTTTCTCTCTCCCTGAGCAGGCAGGCCAGGCACAACTCCAGCAGGGCCTGAACTAGTCCTGAACAACTCAGGAAGGATATAAAAAGTCCTGTTGCATCTTTCTGGTGGAAATCTCAAATTAATGTTTCACCTTAGTCTGGTATCCTACATGCCTGAAGTCAGAGCAAGTCTCCTTCTTGATTTCCTGATCCTCTTGGGCAAGTTTGCTTTTTAAATTCTTTATGCTGTTGCTTAACAGGGGCCGGACCTGTCAACTCATCAGAGAGAGTAAGATCAGGCTACAATTCTTCCTTCAACTACAATTATTTAAGCTCCATTTAACTCCCTCCAACATCCTAAACACCCCATCCTCCAAGAAGGGGAAGATGCCTGCGGCTATCTTAAATAGACTCTTCATTTTACAACCTTCATTTCATTTTATTATTTTCATATAATCATTATCAAAGACCTTTTCCCCTACTGTGACACTTCCACCTTTTACTTTTCAACTTGCTGTATTTCCCTTTTCCTTTCTCAGATGAGTCCAAATTGACAGTCTGAATTTTTTTTTTTTTTTGCATCTATGGTTTTGTACCTGCTTACATATGCTTATAGAACCCGATTCAACTTTAGTTAACTTGAAAAACTTGAATGTCTCCATGATTACACCTCTTCTATCAGTTATCTCTAAACCATTACTTCTGCTTCAATCAACTACCCTTTACAATTCACAGTTTATGCCTCATTTATCCACATGGAAGTCTAAAACTTTCTTTGGAAACTTCCTTGGATGTTCTTTGATGCATGCTTAGTCACATGTACACTAAACACTGTCAAATTCTCAATATAACACTAGGGCAGGGGTTCTCACACTTGGCTACACGTTAGAATCAATTGAAAATGGAAGACAATTTTTATTCCTGATTTTAATTTAACGAATCTTGGGTAGACCCCAGGTATAAGTGATTTTAACCCTCCATGCCTGCTCTCCCACAGCCCTCTGATGATTCTAATGTGCAGTCAGGGAGGAAAGCAAGATCATGTCAGATAGAGACAAACTGTGAGAGGTATGGTTCCTTCTTAGTGATCATATAATATAGAGAGGCCCAACTAACAAACACAAAAAGGCACAATTAAATGTCTATTGTTTTGAAGTTCCTATAAAAACCTAGAGGGTGAAAAAAAATTAAAATGACAGTTACTATCAGAAAGAAAAGGTCTGTGTAAATAAGAGTAACTAGTGAAGTCTTTATAAAAATATATATATGTGACAAACTGGAGGCTGTGGATGAGTTAGGATAAATTCAAAGATGAAGATGTTAAAAACTAGGAGAATAATAGTGACAAATGACAAAAGCACTGAGTCATATTCACCATAACAGGAAAAAAGTAGTCAGTTTGACTAAAGTATGTTTGTTTGAAAATTATGAGGAAAAGACGTAAGTATGGTGGCAAAATCAGACAAGTCTATTTGCCCTTTTGCTCCACTGTGATCAGTCCTAGTGAACAAGTATCAGGTAGTCAATGGATTAAAAAGAGTGGTATGCAAACTTGTCTGCTTCAACCATTGGAAGATACCCATGACATGATCAACGATGCATCCAAATAGGAACACATCTTCAATAACATAGAGAACTAGGAATATTTTTTATAGGAATATTCTCATCTGACAGAAACATTCATTATTTGGTTGTTAGAATGCATAGAGGGCCAGATTGGAAGAGACATGGGATGAGCTCTTAGTTTTCACTTCAGTGAAAAAGTGCCTGGGAAGTAAGGCTAGAGCACCTTAAGAAAATCATATTCTGAGCCACATTTGCAAGTGTGAATACCACCCCAGGAATGTAGGATAAGAAGCAGCAAACAGCAAGTGTTGTGAAGATGTTTTCATTAAGAAAGTGATGATGAAATGCAAATCAAAACTACACCAATCAGAATGGCCATCATTCAAAAGTCCACAAATGACAAATGCTGGAGAGGCTGTGGAGAAAGGAGAACCCTCCTACACTGCTGGTGGGAATGCAGTTTGGTGCAGCCACTGTGGAAAACAGTATGGAGATTCCTCAAAAGACTAGGAATAGACTTACCATATGACCCAGGAATCCCACTCCTGGGCATATATCCAGAAGGAACCCTACTTCAAAAAGACACCTGCACCCTGATGTTCACAGCAGCACTATTTACAATAGCCAGGACATGGAAACAGCCTAAATGTCCATCAACAGATGACTGGATAAAGAAGAAGTGGTATGTTTATATGATGGAATACTATTCAGCCATAAAAATGACAACATGCCTTTTGCAGCAACATGGATTTTCCTTGAGAATGTCATTCTAAGTGAGGTAAGCCAGAAAGAGAAAGAAAAATACCATATGAGATCGCTCATATAGGGACTCTAAAAAAAAGAAAGTGAACATAAATACAAAACAGAAACAGACTCATAGACATAGAATACAAACTTGTGGTTGCAAAGGGGGAGAAGGGTGGGAAGGGACAGACTGAGAGTTTGAAATTTGTAGATACTGACAGGCATATGTAGAATAAACAAGATTATACTGCATAGAACAGGGAAATATATACAAGATCTTGTGGTAACTCACAGCGAAAAAGAATGTGACAATGAATATATGTATGTTCATGTATAACTGAAAAATTGCGGTCTACACTGGAAATTGACACAACATTGTAAAATGACTATAACTCAATAAAATAAAAAATAAATAATAATAAAAAAAAAAGAGAGTGACGACAATAAGCAGAAAGCCTGCAGAGCAAGGTTTGCTGTCAGAGTAGATGAGGAATAAACCAACATCTAAGTCATAGAAACTCACTCCCACACCCCCATCCCAGCACATAGAGTCAGGCCTACGACCCCACCACCAAACCATGAGAACACCCGCATTTCAGACCGCTGTAAGGAGGCAGTTTGAGACTCAAGGGGAGGCTCTGCTGCTTGCATAATGAATTAGGCAGTTTAACTTTTTAAACTCAAGTTTTCTTATCTATAAATTCAAATCACCATAAAAGTATCCACCTTATGGACAGGTTGGTGGAATAAGCACAATAATGCAGGTAAAGCAATTAGTCCTTTTTATATCCTAGAAAGTAGAGCCACAGTCACAAAAACATGGATGCAGTAGCAGAGCTTCCTCACTGAGTTAGCCTCCTCAAGACAGAGGAAGTCAATGGAGAAGGTCTTATACTCAGAGGGAGAGCCCACAACTAGAAAGGAACCATGACAAGGAGCCTGCAGCTCTGAGCTTCATCTGACAATCAGAACCTGCAATAAGCAATTCCATCTTAGTAAATATTCTCCTGGAGTAGATGCCCAAGAAAACAGCTAGCCTGCAGAATCTCAGTAGCTGCCACTCTAGGAAACATTTATTTACCATAAACCAGAGACATTTTAGAACATCACAATAAAGGTGTTGATGGGGGTACTAAAACTTGAGAAGTACAAGAAAGTTCACTTCAAGCTCAAAAGACAGATAAAAGCTTTTAAATTCAGGTAGAAAATATGATAGGCATGAGTTTAGATACTCAGGCTACACAATCTATCTAAGAAAGGTCTCCCTAAAAGAGACATTATATCGGACAGACTAACTGAATTAATAAACCAAAGTAATAATAAATGGAAGAATAATTAAAATAGAAATAATGAATATAAAATGAAACATAGTAAGATAGCAAATATATATTTAGATAGATTGAACAAGTATATAATTTAAAAAGCTGGAGGATAAATATCAAAATCAGTGACAAGTTTTTACCTTTTTGGATAGAACTGGGCATAGAAAGAGAGATACCAGTGAATTGTTTGCCTCTTAAAACTATATGTATCAACTAATGTGGAAAATAATAAAGTATAAAATATAATTAACAAGAAAATAAAATATTATGGAGCCTGTGTAAAAATTCTGAAAACAACTGAAAAGCAATAATGCAACACGGAAGAGGATGAAATATTTGCTTGGGAGAGGACATATTCAAGGAAGAGAAGGGTGGAAAAAAGGAGAAAGTAACACCTGTCTTATAAGTTCTAGGAAATTTAATATAGACTATGTAAGACTCTTTTCAAGAAAGTGGGAAAAAAAAAAGATGATTCCTTCATAGAAGTGAAGAGAAAGATACCTGAAAAAAACTTGAAGAGAAAACTAAAATAGCAATATTTAATTTATATCAGAAGCAGATATAGTATTGCAATAAGTAGAAACATTGAGCTGCATAACAGTCATGGTCAATTTATACAAAATTCAGAGAAAAATAAGAAACAGAATGAGAATGAAAAATGATTGTTAACTACTGCCAGGAAGAAGTTAAAGTTTCTTATCTGGGATTCAGTCACTACTTTTATGGGAATGTCCCCAGGAGGGAGAAAATAAGCACGTAACTTGGTACAATCTTTTTGTCAACTGGACCTCTGGGAAAATAGACCAGTGCTATTTGCTAGAAGGGAGAGACCTTACCTCTGAATTGCCATTAGCAAGATATATCTCTAAGACTTCCCTATAGTAGATAGTACTCAGGATCAATGAAGCAGGTTTCCCCGGAGAGCTGTACGATTCTAGGGTTAAAAATGGAGATGGTTCAAAATGGAAATGCTCCCACAGTGGGAGACGACAGTATGAGCCTTACCTGTGGCTCACGTCTATTACTCTGGAGTAGAAGTACATATACAGTCAGAAAGCCAGGCTCCAAGGAGCCACCCTTGATGTCCCAGAACTCTCTACTTTAGAACTTTTAATTTTTCTTATCCTTGACAGTAATGATTAAAGCCTGGTATTAGGTGAAATCTCTGATCCATGTGAGTCCGATTTGACAGTATTACTTGTGTATTAGCTCAACTATGAATGACCTAAAATAGAGAAAGTTAGTAGAACTTCAATGCAGTTGAACCTCAAGATGATAACTGAACAAATGCCAGAGAGAATATATTTATATTTCAGGACACTTTAAATAAGGACGAGCTGAAAATGACCAAGAGAAAATCTTCACTGTATTCCAGTATATACGTTTATATCCATTATTCCATTTCTGAGTCTACACATACATAAATGCCCAAACCCTATTAGATATATAGAGATGATATAGATACAGATATAAATACAGTTATAGAGGTATACAGATATAGATATATTGTTTCACATGTTGCAGATGAGAAAAGTAAGTTCAAATGCTCAGGTTACTTGTACCAGAATTGCTTCATTTGAACTGAAAAAGTAATCTGCATTTCTAATTTAAATTCTTGGATTAAAAGTCATAGGTCTTCAGGATTTAGCAACAGTTTAGTTCCATCCCATTCTACAATATGTAATCTTATACTTATCTTTGTATTTATTTACTTTTTGAGAAGATTCAGTGCTGACAACCACTAGTTTGCACTTTCCCTTGATTCTACAGAATCTAAATAATTTGAGGTCTTGGCTTAATCACTTATTAATGCTGGATCTAGGGAAAAAAGTAAATGAAGATATCTAAACTACTCTTGATTCTTTCATAAGAGTTGTTTCATTAAGTTTTAAATGACAAATATAATAAATATCAAAGGTATTATTTTTTGTTGTTGTTGTTTTTATTTTTAGGAGGATACTGTAAAAGAATGCCTCCCAAGACAAAGGGAAAGGATGCAGGTAAATACACTGCCCATTTCAGCTTTCTTTTACCCAATCAGAGAATTAATACTGGTAATTATGGTTTTATCTAGAGGTAGAAAAATTTAGGACGAGAAGTGGAAAATTTGGGCTTGTAATAGACTTGTGAATTTTTAAAATTTGTGCTATTACCAGCACTGAAGAGATTCCCAGACCATGCAGAACATATTTTAACTAATAAAATATGAAATTCTGTCCTTGCAGTATGTGTTTATTACTTCAGGACACCAGAAGCACTATGATCACTGAGACAATGGGTCCTAATAGTCAAAAACAACTAACTTGTCAAAGGCCGTAACAGTATTACTTCTAGGAGCTGCCAGAGATGTTATCAGCTGCTTTTTAAATAAAAGGGAAATGAAACACACAGGAATTAAATGATTTGCCATAATTTATAGAAATGAAGATGTGATGTGAGCCAGAAATGTCTGATTCAAAGGTTCTTTCTTTACACATCCTCCCCATATTCCTCCCCACAATACATACTCCTTGCCTTAGTGAGTTACATTTTGAGATGTCTTGGGGTAGAAAAATAAGGACAGACCTATGCCAACCAGGGCAGAATCTGCAGCTTCACAATTGTTATCACTGTTTTCACAGGTATATGCAAGTTGTTATGAGTAAATCAATCTGAGAGATTGATTCCGAGTCCAGAAAAACTTGTAGGAGTGAATCATCGTTAATACACTTGTGCTTAGTGATTCACTATATTTCAAATCAACATGAGCCAAATATTCTATTCTACTAGTTTACTGGTAAGTTCTTACCAGGAAATTTCTATCTTATGCTAGCTACTCAAATAAGATTTTTAGATTCTTCCATCTGAACTCTAGCAAACCATACAAACATTGAAAAGAAACCCTAGGACCTTCATGTACTGGGCTGTTACTTATTTTGTATATTTACCACTTCCATAAATAATGGAGAATAGATCTTATTATGTACATTAAACTATAACAATAAAATAGAGGTGAACTATATTTAGTATTACCTGGCACTGCAGAAAGTTTGTAAACATGCTGATTTTCCTGCTTGGAGTATACTGCCCACTTTGCATGGCCAACTCTAACTAATTTTTCAGGTTACAGCATAAACCTCAATTTCTCCATGATACTCATCACTGTAAATATCACTTCTCATTAGGTATCAAAGCCACTTGTTATAGTCTTGTACCACTCCATCTGTTCCTTTATAACATTTATCACAATGTAATCACAAAGTTTTTTGTGTGTTTATGGGTTCAATTCCTATTTCCTCCAGCTAACATACACATTCATTGGAGCAGGAACTTATCTTTCCCGTTCACAGCTATTTTCTCTGGGATATCTCTTGGCTTAGAACAAAATACCCATTCACTTACATTTACTGAAAATGGGAATAATTTGCAATATTTCTGAAGCACAATCCTGAATCAGATGTACTGAGAGGCTAGTAGGTAGGGGGAAGAAACTAAGATAATAAACCTGGTTGTCTGTTCAGGCTCAAGATTTTAATTCAACTTTGCCAGTTATATTTCATGCATGATTCAGTTTAATGATTCAGACAAGCCTGAAGGGAAACATCAGCATCCTTCTAGAGCTGAGCAGACTGAAGAAAGGTATTTTATAGTTGTGTACACAGATTTCAGGTTTCACCAAGATTATACCAGGGCTCCCTTTGACTATAAAGGAAGTGTCTTTAACAAAAATACATCCTTTGTTGAGCATATCAATTATCATTCAGTAAAGTTACTTAATTTCGAAGCCTTTCTATGTTTCTTACTGAGGAAGTTTGCACACGTATGTGCACATGTGTGTACAAACACACACACACACACACATACTTCTAACATGGGATTGTCCTTAGCTTTGAATGCTTATTTATAGGAAATGAAATGCTATAAACCTCAGATTAAAGCTATTTTTAGTAGTTTATACTGATTAACTCAATGCAAATAACATTTTTCAGCCAAAGAAGGACACATCTTTGGTACTTCTAAAGCCACAATTTATCTGTCTGTCTACTCCAAATTAACAATTCCAACTCAGGCAGATTGTGACAGATGTCCCAATATGGGAACAACAATGTATGTTATGTAACAACTTATGCTAATATGCTAAAAATGTTTCATAGGAACAATAAATAGACTGTCTCTTTCTGTTTTGTTTTGTTTTGTATTTCTCAGTTAAGAAGAGGTAATAGAAGATAAAGCTAGAATGATCTGTTAAGGTGATATTATGAAAAGTCAAAAATAGCATTGTGAAGAGTTTAAGTATTGAAATTCAACAATATTTCCTAAACAATATGTACTGAACACTATTCTGTATATTCAATGATAAGTTTTTGATCTATGTCCTTCTAGAGCATGTCATCAAATATAGTAGAAAATAGATGAATAAATCATGCATTAACTGATAGATAGATAGATCGATCGATCGATCGATCGATCGATCAATCAAGCAAGCAAGCAAGCAAGCAAGCAAGCAGTAATGCATGAAGGGGAGTAATAAATCTTGTGTGTCAGGGGTGCAGGATAGAAGATAAAGTATTTACAAAGTAATTGACTTCTTGGTTTAAAGGATAACCAGGGTTTACCAGCAGAATTAAGAGTATGAAGAGAATTCCTGATGTAAGAACACGATAAAAGCATGAGATGAGCTGGAGACTGTCATTGTCTTGGCTAACAAGTAATATGGAAATAAAGGGTTTCTGTTGTCTTTTTGTTTTGTTTTAAGTAACTTAGTGAATTGAGAAGTGAAGTTGGCTAGGATGTTTTCGGGTCTAGTGACTCAAGAGGCAAGTATTTGATTTCTTATCAAAGAAAAGAAGCAATAATATAATGAACACTTTAAAATGCTTACTATGATTTATGCATCATTCAAAACACTTCACACATATTACTCATTTGATTCTTAGAACAACTTTTAATCATGCCCTATTTTCAGTTAAGGAGACTAAAGCCCAGAAGAAATAAGTGACTTATAAATATCATACAGTCACTGAAGAATGAGTGCTACAACCCTCGTACTATGGCTCCACATAGAGCGGTGCTCTAATGGATGTATGGATTCAGTCCTTAGAAAGGATAGATTCTAGGTGTAAAATAAGCAGTTCTATTGGGAATATGTTGATTTTGAGGTCCCCATAGAGTTAAGTCTGTTTGGAACTGTTTACTTATTTGGGATTTTGTATCTGAAATGAAAAAGGTATTTAAGGCCTATAATAGAGATTTTGAAATCAGTCAAATGAGGATGATACCTGACAGATCGTTAAGAATGCATACATTCTATGATAAATTTACAATCTTAGAACCCTGAGAAATATTTTTGTTTTAAGGAAATCAATGAAGGAGAGATAATGAAAAAGGGTCATAGAGCCAGAAAAAGATAGAGAGTACATCATTATGAATAAGAAAGGTCAGTGTTCAAAAAAAAAAAAAAGTGGAGTTTGTCAAGGTTTAAGTAAAAGCTTTATAAACTTTTTATACATAGAAAGTATATAGTAGTTTCTTAAACATTTTAATAAAATGTCACCATGTTTTCTGACTGTACATTCATTAAGAGATGTTGCAAGTGAAATGCTGACCTTCACCCTTATAAGTAATAATAATGAGTGGGTTGGTAACAGTGTTTAATAGCTCCTACCTCAATTTTCATTTGTCCTTTTATTTAATATTATCAAACTTTATGAACTCTTGCAAAAATGAAGTAATTAATCTTTATAACATCCCCTGCAGGTAGTTAGATAGCTTCATTATGATAAAAGAAAGAGAGCATATATTGGTTAAATGAGTTTTGCAATATCAGCACTTTAGCATTTCTGATAATCTTTTCAACCCACAAGGACAATTATGTTTTTCTTTTCATAGTCTCCTTTAAATATCAGAATGATCCACATATTCTTTTATTCTCTTGTAAATATTCTGAATGGCCTAAGAAAATCTACAAGTCTAAAAGGCATTTGCTTATGTCTTTTAAAATAATTTAAATTGGACTTAATAACGATTCTTCATTTAAAATCATTTGATTTCCTTATTACTTATGTCTCATCCTTCATTAAAATGCAGAACATTATAAAATAAGTATATTCAAAAAAGATTTGTAAAAAGTACATTTTTTAAAAAGGGACTCTTAAAATAATCTACATGTGGCTCTTTCATTTTATATACTGCAACATCTACTTTATTAACTTTGGAATTTTAGGGCAAAATTAAAGAAAAATCACCTACAGTGTTGAGATTCCTAATCTCCAGTTTTGATTTTGATTATTATCTTCTAATATAAGGGAAATTATTAAATTGCTTCTAGTTGTGTCTGACCATTGTTCAAAATTGTCAGAAATTTTGTATTTCTCATTCTTTCATCAAATTCCAATTCTTTGAACTTTTGTTTATTCACAAAGTCATGTGTTTGTATCAATTGTTGTTTTAAGATTTAAACAACAGGACAGATACATTGCAATTCCCAAATAACACCATTAGATAACTAGAGATTGATAAACACAATATGCCAACTACTTCTGAATATAAAGAAAGAAACTCTAAATTATTCTTTTTCATCTTGTCTTCAAGAATATTGTGTAAGCCTTTGGAAAATAGCTTAGTAAAATACAGACACAAATTGCTTGCAGTAATATATAATATTAGCAACCTTATCAGAAAAACAAATGAGTTTATACTGAGGGGGCTTTTAATATTTTATTTTATTTTTATTTATTTTGGGGGGAGGGAATGTAATTAGGTTCATGTATCTTTTTATTTTCAGAGGAGATACTGGGGATTGAACAGAGGACCTCATGCGTGCTAAGCATGTGCTCTAACAATTGAGCAACATCCTTTCCCCACAGAGGCAGCTTTTTCTTGAGTGTCCATGTTGTCTTCTGCTACTACTCTAGTTTGTATTTCTGGGTGTTTATGATCTTTCTATTTATAATTCTTCATTTGGGTTTCTCAAAATTTACATTACCCTTACAACTTTGCAGCCTCCATCTTCTTCAATTATGAAAATAAGGGTTATTTGAATGTAAACTGTCCTCTATATTTTTTTGCCATTCTTCAAAGTTCTTCCATAGTAATTTTCCAATAATTATATTTTATAGTATTTAACACTTTGATACTTTATTATTCAGATTATTTAAGTGGACTACACACTTTTAATTTTAAAAACACCTGCCCTTGGGTTCAATTGCATTTTTTTAACGTTTTTTATTGATTTATGATCATTTTACAATGTTATGTCAAATTCCAGTGTTCAGCAAAAATTTTCAGTCATACATGGACATATACATACTCATTGTCACATTTTTTTCTCTGTGAGCTACCATAAGATTTTGTGTATATTTCCCTGTGCTATACAGTATTCAATTGCATTTTTAACAAAGGTCTTTTCCACAATTTCCAAAACAATACCAGTGCCAGATGCTTCAAATTTTACAATAGCTCCTGTTTTCCGCAAATTTCACTTACTGAAATAATTGTCGAGCTTGAGCTGTGCGTTTTGGTGATCATCACTCCTTCATGTTGATGACGACTGACTCTAAGCACGTAGGAAAATTTGAAAGAATTAATGGAAATAAGTCTGCCTTTTCAATTAAAGAACATGATTAGACCTACTGATGTCAAAATATAAACAGCAATGGGGTATTTCTGTCTGCTTAATCCTTCAACGTGAAGCTACATCATTGCCTCCTATTTATTAACACGGTTTCTTCTCCACGCTCCATTTGTTGTATCAGATTGCTGATCCAAATAAGCCTTGATATTTGTGTTGAGACAACCAAAAATTACCTATTACGTAGATTATTTCATTTTCAAAAAATATGTTCAAGCTTTCAACAGTTGATGAAAGGTGCTAATAAACATGTTGATAATAATGGTTTGTAATATTTCATTGAAAATAACGTTTTACCAAAACAATTTTTCAAGAATGTTGTAACTTGGAAGATAGGAAACCACAACATCATACTTGTTTATCCTCTACTTTTATCAGACTCAAGTCACATCTAACTGCATTTAGACATCAGAAGAGATCCAAAAATGCTTTGACAATTTCTCTTTAAAAACATGCTAGTCTCTTTTTTTTTTGAAGAAATCTTTTTTTATATTATAATCATCTTTAACTTTCTTAAAAACATTTTAAATTATATTTCAGCTTTCACTCCTTTGCTTTAGAATTTCAAAACATTAAAAATATAATTGTAGTAAAATATTAAAATTGAATAATTTCATTCGTACTATCTCCTATACCTTGTAAATAACTAATAATGATGGGTTTGACTTAACCAACCATACTTTTTGCCTTTATGCTACAGAATTTTTTTGTTATTTAGGCCATCTCCCTATGATCTCTTTCTTGTACCTGGTCTTTCTTTTTATTGCATCATCTAAAATCTCATTTTTTAATTTCCTCTCACTGATATTATTGTATTTTCTTCCATTATTTGCTTCTTACATGTAATGATAATATATGACTGCTTGCTAAAATGAAACTCTTGATCAGTTTCAGCTGATAATTCAGAGGTTGAGCAGAATACTAAGGATGCCAAGTTGACCTCACATCCCCTTAGTGAGGCCACTAGACCTGCTACACCACTGATACAGGTCTTTCACAAGGAGCTGCCTAAAACTGACTTCGCTGGCATCAGCCCATGGCCTGTCTAAAGAGCCTAAGCATTTGTGGCTTATGGTTAAAGACTGTATGTATGTATATGTATGGTTCCTCTTAAAAATATGTAGAATTACTAATATTTGCCTTCTCCCCTATAACAGAAAAAACAGTGGCTTCCTTCTTCATCAGAAAGTGGTGTCAGAGCACCACTTGGAGAGTTTGTTATGTGTCCCCCCAAGTCTGAAGCTACAACTGATTGAAGTCTGACTCAAGTCTGGGAGACAGTGGCCATTTACCTGTGACAGCCGATCCAAGAGAAACAGATACATCGGGAACACCCTGCTCTTCCTCAGATAACAAGGGCAAGAACCCATGCTAAAAGTCAATTCATAAAAGACTTTGCCAGAGAGCCCCACCTGGGGGTGGGAAGGTAAGAGGCTCCAACAGAGAGAGCTTCACATAGTGAAGTACAAACAAGGACAACAGTGCGGTGTTCTATCTTAGAAGTTGCAGCTCTCAGAACCTGAGAGCTGGCCTCAGAGGTTCCTGGCACATACCACAAGCATTTCTTAATTGAATAGCCCCTGGGGAAATCTCTAAGGAACTATCACAAATGTTCTGCAAAAGGCTGAACTTTAAACATCTGTCAAGCACTGGCACTTGAACATGGCTGCATATATGTGGCCGTATGTCCTTTCCCTTATTCTTCCTCTTAGCACCAACCCTAGAGAGGCCAGAAACCACAGTGAGCTACAGAAGAAGAAATACAAAACCACAACTGAGAAGTAGAGCAGAAGTCTCCCATGCTCACTTACCCCACTGCAGACTTCCTAGAGTAAATTAGAGAGACAGAGAAAAGATGTAACTTGCAACAAACATGTTCTGCATTTTGATATTGACCCCAGGCGGGAAGAGCACTGTTGGAAAGAAAGTGTCTGGAGGACTTTTTATTATGTACAAATGGTGAGAAAAGCTGTGGTACCTGCCTAACATTTTATTCAAGGGAAGAGAAAAAGAGTAGTTTACAAAGCAGTTTTAAAGAGAAAGTGGAAAGAAATAATAGTATGTTTTGTTGTTTTTTGAACATAATTTAGCTCAGCTCAGGCCATTAAAATTGTCAATTTTTTAAAATCTCCTTCCCTTTCTTATTCGAAGTAGGCCACAGAATGATTAGGGTAGTGAGTTAGAGGCCTTGGTAAACATTCACAAGAAGTCCAAGTTCTGTCCGTCCTGAATTTCTAGGGGTCAGAAATCTACATCATCATAGTCAAACAATTTAAGAACCTATCAGCTAGAGGAAAAGCAAATTAATGATCAAATATACTCTGTTATCTAGATCACTGATTAGAATTAATCTACAGAGCATATCCTAGCACTAATGGAAACATACAAATAAGGCACTCTGCTAGAGGCAACCATCAGTCCCATCCTGAGAGTCAGCGAAGCCAGGACTCACAGCACTGACCATCCTGCCAAATTGAGTTTAAGGAGCAAGCGATGCTGGCTGAGGGCAAGGACACTCCTGTCTAGGAGAGGAGATATACAGCTAACGCATCACATCACCTAAACTGGAAGATAAAGAAATCCATTGTGATCATTATGTAAAAATAAGTGTTGCAAGAGGTTAACAGATTTTTTTTTCACATCCTAACCAAGCATTTTGGTTGGTCAAGCAAGGATCTGCACCTTATAAGCTTTTATGCACCTGACTCCTCTAGTTCCTGCTCACAACAAGGTTTCTCCACCAGATCTTTCTTTTATAAATGAGAAAAGTTGCAGGCGTTTGATAGGCGGAGTGTAGAGCCTAGAGAAGTGAAAGGAGTCTCACTCCCAAAGGGATGAGATGGCTTCTGATTGGTTTGGACTTTTTTTTTTTTTTTTTTTTTTTTTTTGGTTTGGACTTATTTTGAGCTTATTTGATTTCAAGATGAGAGCCAAACAATGAAGGTAAGATTTCCTCAAGAAACATAAAATTCTGGGTATTTATGCTAAGGGATTATTCCTAAGAGGTCCTGTAAGACTCTGAGCACAAGCAAAGCTGCCATGCATCCACCCAAGGAGCTGCACAGGACGCAGGCAGTGGCAGCTCTCCTCCTGCATGGGATCCAAGAAGCTAGAGCAAGAGGACAAAAGCATGGTGGTGGTCATGGCTGGCTGGTGATGAAGCCTTAGGTTTCCATTTAATACTTCCAATGTAACTGACACATACTTCGAGGGAAGCTCATTTTCTCCTTGACAAAAGAGTTCACAATTTGGGTGTCAAATAAAGACTTTGAGCAGAAGGTGAAACTCGGTGGTGGGGGAACCCTCCTGATGGCTTTTGCTTAATATCTAATCTCTTTCACATCTGCTGCTCTGGAAGACAAGATGCTCTGGCTTTCCAATAAATTCCCTCATTTGTTTATGTTAGCTGAGGTTAAATAGGTTATCTGCAATCAAAGGATTTGTACTCCAGACAAGAACTCTTCTTTTCTCTATGTAGTCAACCGATATATGATAGACTGAATAGAAAAATTGTTACCATCAATTAATTGCTCATATAAAAATATCACTCATATTAAAATCAATTTAATATTGCTTCCCATGAGTGTTTCTCTGCTTCTCTTGTATAGGAAAATGTTTATACCCAACGGTAATATTCTTTTAATTTTAAATCAACTCTGAGAAAAACATCAAGCATGCTAAAATTTTCAGATTATTGAAGGTTTAATTAATGTGTAACAAAATTAATTCAGATAAACTTAAAAATGAAAGCAACTAAGATTCTAGTTCAGGGGTTCTAATGATGAGCTGTGGTTCTTTCACTACCTACGTATTTCCCAATATTCCTCCTTTCGAACTGACTGCTCTTGAGAGACAAATACATCTATCTTCTCCCTTCCTTTCTAGAGTTTTGCATGATCAGTTTCCTCCCTGTGCCTCCCTGATAAAGCACATCAGCTCCCTTGGGAAGTCATCCCTGATTGTTAAGCACATTCCTAGGCAGAATCTGTGTCCCAAGACATAGGTTGTGTCCTAAACCTTTCTGCTTTGCCAAAGGGTCTGAAAGGGTTCTTGCTGAACAGGCAGGCTAAAAGAAGGCATGTTTCTCTTTTTGAGTAAGGTGTATAATGCAGTTTTATCACGATTTCACCAATCACTATGAACTATACAGTCATTTTTTTTAAAAAAATCAAGGTTCATAATATACCCCAGTGTAATATGATCTGAAGCATGGGTCTCAAGAATGTTACCTTAGAGCGTATTTTCTGAAGATAATACTATTTCACACGTTTCATTTAAGCTGGTTGAACATTCATTACTGAGAAGCCAGTTCTTGAATCCTAACATGAGATAAATGCGTTTTCTGGGACACCTGTGTTGTACCTGTGAAGCTTTTATTTGGAGACCAACTTAGGGATTAATCATTAATATCTCAAAACTGTTTGCTGGTTTCTCAGTTTAAACTTTTTCAGGAATCTTCCAATGGATCTCCTGCTTCACTTCAAAGATCACAGAAAAGTGAGGCAAGTTTCAGCTCACCAGCTTCTAAAAGTAAGACTCTGGCATTCATATTATTTTTGGCAAGAAATTTAAGAGTTCTTCTCTCTATCTCCTGAAAACTCACAGGCAAATTAGTGCATAGTGCATAAACTCCCAGGAGAAAAGGATTGGTTAATTTTATCCTCAAACTAGAGTCTAAAAGAAAATTCTACTCTTTTAACAGCTGGAAGGACTTTTAATAGTACAGAGTCATTTTTATAGTTAGTGCAGCTGGATGGATTCAGGATCTGTCCTCAGCCTTGCATGTCCAGAACTCATCCAGAGCTGGTCAGGAACAAATTTTATATATTTTTGAGAATTATTATTCTCCATGAGAAGCTAATTTGAAACAGAAGACTCTAAAATATTAATACTATATAAAATAAACTTAATATATGCTACCCAATTGTTACTTATGCATCCTGTATTGGATGGTATTTTACTGCTTTCTCTAGGAAATTAAATTTAGAATTAACCTCTAACATGGCATCTAGTGACCATGACTCTCCTAGAATTCCATTTCATATTTTAAGCACCATCTCTAGCTCAAAATTTCAGCCAAGAGTCAGCTCAGTTTGTCAGCATAAATAATAACTATAAAGATAACCAGTTCCTCTACTGTACCATGAAGACTCTCTAAAACAATTTACTAATGTAGTGTTTTCAAACTCTGAGTCGTGAAGATACAAGAGGATTTTTTTGTCCATTTCGTTTTGTCTTAATTTCTAATCTATTGTAAACAGTAAAGCTGAATTATTATAAAAATTAAATTAAAAAGGGAACAAGGGTCAAAATTTGTTTACCTAAAATTACTCCGTCAAATTGTATACAAGTTTAACATGCTCTTTTTCAATTTCTATACTTGTTGCAGACTCACAGCAGTTTTTAGATCAATATTGGTCCTCAGACCACACTATGATTAGTATTCTAACAAAAGATGCTTAGAAGTAAATTTAGGGAGGTGAGGACAACTCCTACTAAGCATAACACTGAAGAACTATAATGTTATATATTCACAGCAGTTTAAAAAATTAGTATATATTATTTTGTTTTGCTAGACAGTTTTTATCTCATTTTCTTGGACCTATTGGGACTTATTTTATATGGGAAATGAAGACCATTTAATAAAGGAATTCATTCTTATATTTGGAATTAAGTAAATGGAAAACAGGCTCATTATATGAGATTTTACTTATTTGTATAATGATATTTATAATATATATATATATGTCTTTTTGCTTTACTCTGGGCCCTCTTCCTGGAGTTTCTTTTCCTCAACTCACATAGCACATCTAATCTGACAATCTTATAAAATGAGGTTCAATTGCTAACGTCTTCATAAATCATCCCAGATCTCAACAGCTGGAAGTAATCTTTCTCTGCTTCCAAAGCTCCTTCACCAGTCTTTCTTTATGGTATACAATTTAGAGTTGAGTCAAGTGTGTGATGTATTTTACTTCCAAAAACCTCTTCCACTGAGGGGAGGTCTGCATCTTATTCAGGTATCTATGCATTATATTATATTTTCCTTACAGTTCCTTATTCTTTTTATTCTCTATCCTCCTCATATTTACTAATTCAATGTTTGAATAACTGTTTATCTATGTCCTGAAATAAACTGTAAACTTTGTGACATCAAGAACCTCTTCTAACGTTTTAGCGTTCTATTACTGGCAAATGTAATAATAAAACTTACATGTGAGGAATTATTCTAGGCCATTTACTCCAACAATGTAATGAAGAAGTTATTATTTTATCCCCATTTACTGATGAGGAAACTAAAACACCTCTTTTAAGTAACTTACCCAGGGTATGACGGTTACTTTACTAATTAAGAGTCTGGGAATGACTGACATTCAGAAGGATATTTTCAGAGGATGTAAAGTTAATCCTATATCTTATTCACCACTAATGACAGCCATATAGTAGATGATCAATATATATTTATGAATAGATAAATCATTTCAACAAAAGTACTGATTACTCTCTAATTAAGATAACTTGTCTTTCCCAAAAACAGGACTTTTTTTTAGAATACAAATTACAATTAATATGATAGTTCATAAAAATTTGAATATTATACTTTCAGAAAAGCAAATCAACTACTGCTAATAAATGTATCTTTAATACATTTAGTAAGCAACACTGTTGTGGTTCATAAAGGACTAAAAGGTAAAAGGAAAGCTGCTGATTAATTTGTAGTAAAGTAGTAATATAATACGATTTTAAAAATGGATTTCTGTTGGCTATTTCATTGAATAGATCAGTTAAGTTGGCATTGCTATGTAAAATTCAGCTAAGCAAAACTTGAAAAATTGGAACAGTGAGAGAACAAATACAGCTTGAAAATCTTTGACATGTATAATAATTAGTGTAATAGAAAAGTAATTTAATAAGTTGTTTATGAACAGAATACTACTTAACGAAGGCTTTAAAATTAATTTTCATAAAGAAACTACCTATATCTTAATGCAGTGTACCATTCAATGTCTCTGAAACAGGAAATAGAGTTTTTATTAATAAATGTGGGCCGACTGCTATCAATATCCTGAACCAAAAAGAAAAGACATTGCTTTTTTTTCCTAATAGCAATTAACAGTGAGTAATAGAAACTTTGCCCAAAAGTCATTCAAAAAAGGTGCAGACAGTGTGTCCAGAAAGAATAATGAACTTGCAATCCAGAGATGCTCACTACCAATTCAGGTTCAGATTGGAAGTTTTTACTCTGGGGTCATTTATAAGTTTCTAGAGAGAAAGGCAGGAGCGCCAAGAAAATTGAAAAGGACACAATGTTATCATTAATATGAGTGAGATTAATTTTGAAAAGATCATCAGCAGTTTCTGTCCCTGTTCATAACAATGAGGACTGGATTTTACTCAAGAAAGCAAAGGGCGAACAGGACAAAAATAATGGCTATTTAGGAGAAAAAGGGAGACAACAGATCAGATCATATAATTATAATCTTACATGGGACAAACATAACTGGGTAAATTGTGAAGACAATGTTTGTAGAATCTTTTAGCTGTTCTTCTCAGGGTATCAGGAAAACATACACACACAGAGCAATCAGGAAATGCTAAACATTCTGTTTTCTTTTCTTTAGTTGCTCTTTAGAATATTTATCCAAAATTGAAAACATAATAATTGGGGAAGCAAACAATGGAACCTAATCTTGAAAATTAGGCAATTATTGTTTCATTTGTTTGACTTATAATGAGATCATCTTTTAATATTGCTCTTTATGGTCTGATTTGCATGAAAGAATTGCACTAAGGAATGGAGATTGTTGTCTCAACTTCACATGACTCTTCTAGTTCAAGAAAAGTGTTGGAGTTTAGATGACTTCTTCATGTGCCTTCAATAGATCATAAAATACAATTTAATTAACTTAAGTACACTTAAATATCTATGCAGGAAACAGTTGCTTAGGTGTTTTACAGGGAAGTTTGACCAAAAGCCTATCAGTTCAGTAACCTAGCAATAGATTAGATGTTTTATTTTCAAGGTTTTATCTCAGTTTTCCGATAAAAAGCTCAGACTACAGTGGAATCGATAGCTTTTATGACCACAGCATCAGAGAAGGTGCTCTTTTCTTCTTACCCTCTGGCATTGTCGTCTCCTTGAACTATATAGAAGTGCCTGTGAAATAGAATTATAGTCCTCTAACCTGGAGACAGCTCGTCATAAATTATCAGGTCGTTATTAGAAAGTCAGCCTGGATCAACCCACGTCAAAGGAGACGGAGCAATTTTCAAGATGCTGGACAAAGAAGTACATTCAGGGAACACATGACAAAGAATTTGTTTACTGGTCTTCTAAACAAGTTGGATAGAAATCAACATGATTGTCCTGACAATTACTTTTTAGAGTATATTATAGAAGATACAGCAAATGAACAGGGAATTGTCTTTTCAAGTACATTAACTATAGGTCAGCAATATTAAAATAATAATGAAATATATTTACTAATGGCCAATTAAAAATTTCCCAGTGATTATTCTAATAAAGCAGGTTATAAAATCAGATAGAAGCTCATAAATATAACCCAGTTATTCAATGGAAATAAAATCATTCAGAAATGAGAAGCTATATGAAAAGAATTCCAAATGAAATCATTTAAGAATATAAGAGAAAAATATGCATACATGTGAAATTAAGCAATACTTTAGAACTTAGTCTTAACAGGATAAATAGAATTAACAAACAAAAAGTGGTCAAATGATAGAACAGAATGAACAGTAAATCTTCAAAAGACAAATAAGTCAACTATATTAAATTCATATCTCATTGTATTAAATTTTTGTGATAGTTTTCAAAATAAACAGGGATCCACTCAGTGACAAAATTATTTTAAAAATAATGTAAAAAGAAAAGACACTGAGAGATAGTTTCTCTTAAAATATAAAATAACATATATCAAAGTAATGCTTAAACTGAGAAAAAAGTCTGCATAAGTTGGATCAGGATCATTAAGAGGATGAATTTGTGAAATAAGTGGAACTTTTTTTTTAACACCTTTATTTTGGTATGGCTCCTGTACAGTAAACTACACATATTTCAGATGTACAATTTGATGAATTTTGACAGATGTATATAAAGATTAAGTACCACAACTATTGTGTAGATTAGCGTTTATTTTACAATTATTATTAAGATTATGGTTATTATTACTCTTTTTAAATGTTCTGAAATTTTGATATTGATGCAAATCCTTTAACTTTAGCCCAGCCAATATGCCATCATATACTTTGCTTCCCATATCAAGGTAATGTGTTTACTTTTTTAGAACTGCAAATTTATACGGTACAGCACAGGGAAATGTATACAAGATCTCGTGGTAGTTCACAGTGAAAAGTACGCGACAATGAATGTATGTATGTTCCTGTACAAGTGAAAAATTGTGTTCTACACCAGAAATTGACAGAACATTGTAAACTGACTGTAACTCAGTAAAATAAAATAAAATAGAATTGTAAATTTATATTCTTCCAAAGAAAAATCAAACAAATGTGGACAACAAATGGTTAGCTCAGTAATATTATTAAAAGACAAATTCTGCCAATCTTCTGTTAACTCATTAACAGAATTAGTTAATTCATCTAATTTTTTTTTTTGAAAAACATCTAAAAATCAGACACTAGGTTTTTGCTGGGGATGATATAGTAATGAAGGAAACAGACAGGGTCATAAGGTACATAAGTAAATGCTGGAATGAAATAGTAATGAGGGTGTCCCAAATAATCAGATGCATATGAGCAAGTACAGAAAGTAACAGTGAAAATACAATGAGTCAATGACTGAGCTCTTCCTGCATAATGAAGTTGAGACTGGTCTTGTGACCTTAAGGAAGTGAAAAGGTATTATGAAGAAATTGATATTATACACTTTAAAAAATGATGGAATTATTTTAAGTAAAATTATATAACCTTCATTTTTATTAATTTGTAGCAACAAATTAGTAATACAGATAAAGCATGAAAGATGTTATCAATACATTATGTCATTATAGGCCAATTGAGGAGAGTTAATCCTCTGTGGTCTAGAAATTCATCATGGGCGTTTTCACATTATTCAAGACTCATTCCCACACTGATGGAGTTAGTAACGAATAAATAACAATAGATTAGGGGGAGGGTATATAGTTCAGTGCTAGAGTGCATGCCTAGCATGCACAAGGTCCTGGGTTCAATCCCCAGTACTTCCATTAAAATAAATAAATAAAACCTAATTACCTTCCCCTCAAAAAAGAAGAAAAAAAAAAAAAAACCCAACAAACAGACTTTAAAAATAGCAGTAGACTTAGTGGACTTTGGAGTAAATTGCAAATAGTAAATACTACTAATAATGTAATTATAAATATTGATAAAAAGAAAATAATAATAGTGAAGTTTACTAACTACATGTCATTAAGTGCTATATTAAATCAATATAAAACCTGGAGTGTTTCTTGTTTTCTAAATCGATGTTCTGTAAGTAAGATAGTTGTAAGCCTGAACTTACATCTGGATTTGCACAGGAACAGATAGGTAAGAGGAGGGACTTCTAAGCCAATCACCTTACAGATTTTCACCTTCAAATGTACCCAAGTTTTTAAACTGATCTACTTGAGAATGTGCCAACATTTCGTGGACTCTCTTTTCCACATCACTTTTCACAAGCTGCCTTCTTCAACCCCCACAAAAGAAGGTAGTTACAAGAACATTTCTAAATCTTAGATTAATGCGTTGCCTCAAAGTGTGAGAACAACTGGGTGCTTATCAGAGGAATATTTTGAAAAATTTAACTTTTCCATCCTTTCCTCATCAAAGAATGAGTGACATCTAAGGGTGAGGCATTTGAAGCAAAAACAAACAGAACATCCTAAGAAACAGTGAAGGGAGAGGTGCCTCTGTGCCTCAACTTTTTTTTTAATTGAAGTATAGTCGGTTTACAATGTTGTGCTAATTTCTGATGCATAGCATAGTGATTCAGTTATACATGTATATATTCCTTTTTATCTTAAAGTTCAGAAGTTAGAGGTGGGGAGGTGACTGGAATGCATATTAACAGACTAATTTGAATTGAAAAACAGACTTTTTTATTCCTCATAGAAAGATCTGACTGATAGATTTGACAATAAGGACTGACCTTTTCTAGTCATGTCCCATGAACTGAATGAATTAAATTTACAGCTTCAAAGTTCTCACAAAAATGTATTAAAGCAGTTGATAATGATAAACAGTCTCTCATAAATGACTGCATTCTCATGGTGTATTGTAATTATTTTAATTTTTCAAACTTTTCTGTAGATATTGGGGATAAAATGATGGGCTTCTAAACAAAAGACTTAAAAACAAAATTAGCATTCATTTTATTAAATAGTACATAGATTGTGTAAATGTGTCTGTGAATACATTTATTACTTCAGGAACACATGAAACGGGACATTAGATTTTTGCCTGTGAAGAAAGTAATATAATCCATCGTTATTAGATATTTACCTATGACAGAATAAATATACCTAAGAAAAGCTGAGAGGATAAGGGGAATTAGGTAAGGAAGGCAGCAGACTGTAGTTACTTTATAAATATGTAGTATTATAATACCCCTTCTTATTCTTGTTAAAATTATCCAGCATGTTTGTCATATCATCTATAACAAAGAATTTATTTTGTTTTTTACTTTAAAATATTCTTCTCAGAGTCCTTGGCTTACCTTTTGTTTTGGACTTTATATTACCTGGGTCCACTTTACCTATGCTTATATTTCTTTTCTTGGGTTTGGCACAGAGATTTTTACGTCCCAATTCTTTGAAACTCACTGAGTGTTTTGCTTTTGAAAGCTGTTCCATAATGTACGAAGTAAATATAAATTATTGTCTTGAAGAAAAAAAAAAGAAAAATTACTACAAACTTTATGGCTGAAAACCACAGCCATTCAAATTTATGTCACAAATTTTGGTAGGTCATGAACTTGGACAGGGCGGAGCTGTACAATTCTTCTGTTCCTTATGACAGGGGCTGAGATCACTCCTGGTACTCACCTGGTGGACAGGCTGATTTGAACAATCCAAGAGGGATCACGTGTCTAGAGACAGATAGAAGGCTGTGCTTAGCTGGTCTGCTGACTAGCCTGCTGTTTTAGGATTAAGCAGTTTGTACATGGAAGCTGACTTTCCCTAGAGTGAGAGTCCCAAGTAAATCAACTGGAAGCTGTGTGGCCTTTTACAACCTGACCCCAGAAATAACAAACAGTAAACCTGCCCTACTCTCTTGGCTGAAGCATTCATAAACTCTCCCAGCTTTGAGAAAAGATCTAGACCTTATAAATCAATGAGAAGAATGGCAGAAATTCTTTTAAAGAATTTTTGTTTTGATAAAAATTACATGAAGTTCAACAATTTTTCTCAATTCAGATTCTTTTTCCTGTTCAAATTGAATACAAATAAAATGAATACTTTATATTTTCTAAAAACTCAATCTCTGTGCATTACTGTCACAATTCTGTAAAAATATTTCATTCAAATATTGATCTTTTATTGACATATGAACATAGAGAGATGTCCAGAATTATATTTACCCAAACCAGAAGATATACTCCTGCAGAGAAGCCTAATCCATTGAAATAAAATAATATACATCAATATCCTCTCAAGCCACCCGTATGTGTCTGTTAGGCTCCTCGTATACATCTGCACTGTGCTAAGTGCTACCGGGCATACAAAGGCAGAAAGGCATTCTTTTTCTTTATGAGCTTACTTACAGGTGATTTATGCAAACTACTCCTATCTGAAAAAACTTGATCTGCAAGTCCAGGATTATGGAGGAGGAATAACAGATAAATTCTATCTGATGATTTTAGGATCACTGAATGTTTCCCACTTTAAAAATGTAGAGTGGGTTTTTTGTTTGTTTGTTCTAGGCCATAGAATCTCGTATCCCTAAATCAAGAGAAAAAAAAAAAAAGCTAAAATGGTGAATTCTGAAGGAGGAAAATAATTGTTTTATAATAATTCACACTTATGCTGACTTTTTTCAAATTTTTTAGAAAGACTTTAGAGTATCTGAGGCAGAGGCTTCCTACAAAAAGGAAAAGTATATAGAAAGGAGAGGTGAAGAGGATCTCAGACAACATCTGGGAACTAACAGTTTTGCCTGGAGCCAGCATTGAACAAGAAAACATGTAATGAGTTACTAATTTTATGTTTCAGGCAAAAGTTACAAAATGAGCTTTTGAAGGAGGAAATCAATGTGAATCAAATCATCAGGGAAAAATTAGCTCTTTCACACAAACACCTTCCAGCATTGCCTCAAAAATTAAGAGACAGGTCAAGATGAACAAAACTGTTTTGATTTCTGTAAAAAAGGAAAATCTCTAGAAAATATACATCATCGAAAACTATGGATAAGAGCAATAAAATAATTGTCATGTTTATCCTATTGTATGAAAAGCATGAATACATTTTCATGTTTATTCTTTAATAGTGTGTATTTTGCAATTAAGGAAAAGGCTTGACATGATCAGTTATGACTACATTTTTTGGATGGTCAGATAAATATTCTAGGCAGTATATATTTTAATATTTTGATTAATAAGCCAAAGAAAAATATCCATTATTCAACCCATCATTTATTCCTAGAGAAAAAAGTAACTAATGTAATTCATAGAGAAAGACATATTTACTATATAATTATATAATATTTTTAAAGGTTACTTAATCATAATATTAATTTTAACCTCTCGGCCTATTTTTATCTTAAATATATTCATAAAAATTATTACTGAAATTCAGAATCCCAACTGTAAACCAACTCCTTATTTTATGGAACATATTAAGTTACATACAGGCATAATTGCCACAGTATAATGGAGATGTCAGAATTTAATAAAAATTCTGCCCTAAAACATACATAAGTTTACATAAAGATGTTTTCCTATATTTTGATGTCGTGCGTGTGTGTGTATATATAATGTCATAAATATATATGAAGGATTATATTTGTTTTATTACTTGATAGAGAAATTATAAAACGAGTCACAGAGTCACTTGCCATTTGTCACGTATCTGCCAACTTTCACATTTTAAAAAGAGATTAGTAATTGAGAGTATTAATTATATTTTTATTTAGGAAAAAAGTGACTTTAAAGTGTTCATATCCTCTGATCCATCACATTTCCTTATTGAATTTATTCTAAAACACAAACTCATTTAAAGGATTTTCATTCATGCATTATATCTAATAATATAAAGCTTAACTCCAACAATCACTGAATGGTTAAATTAGTGTTGTATGCATTAAAATACTTTAAAAGTATCTTAAAGCATAGCAAAATCTCTAGACTATAATACTAAATGAAAAAATAATACAAATATATATTTTATTTATATATATAAAATAAAATGGTACCCTTTTATATAAATGTTCTCCACAAACATATACCAAGCACTTTACATAATCCTGGTTGCTTGAAATGCCTTCATGAACCAAACAAAGATCTCTGTCCTTATGGAATTCATATTCCAGTAGATGGGAAAATATAAATAATAGCAGGGTGGGCATAGCTCAGTGGCAGAGTGTGTGAGGTCCTGGGTCCAATCCCCAGTACCTCCATTAAGAAATAAATAAATACATAATAAAATGGTATAGTATTTAAAATACATATATAAATAACAAAAATATATAATTATATATTGTGTTAGAAAGTCATAAGTGCTGTGGGGGAGTAAAAGGAAAATTAGAGTATGGAAGGGACACAGAAAAGGCTGCAGATTTAAGTAGAAGTTATCACTGCAGTACACAATGAGACAGTGATATTAAAGCAGTGCCTTTATCTGGTGAGGGTAAGTGGCTTACTGGGAAATGTACTAGGGGTAGAGGTAACAGCTATAGCAAAGGTTTGCTTGTCTGGCCTGTGTGAGGAATAATCAACGATGCCAAAGCAAACAGGAAAGGGGCCGGAATATCAGTAGAAAAAGATAATCAGAGAGACAGCAAGGGACCAGATCATATCAGTCTCTGATCCTAGATGAGCTGGCTTCTATTCTGAGTAAGATGGAGAGCGTTTCCAAAGGTTGGGACTGAGGAGTGATTTGATCTTCTCTTTTGAACTTGGTCAGGCTAAACTGGACCCGAGTGGCTCCATTCATCAGTCTGCGGTCAGCTCCTAGCCCAGCTGGGGTGGTGGAGGTGGTGACATTGCTCAGCTTAAATAGCTTATTTGTATGCCTCCAAACTGTCCAGCAGGCTGTCCTGTTTGCTCACATATCCTCCTATGGTCCCAAGAAGCAGCAAGAGGAAGATCCAAGGGCTCTTAAGACCCAGGTCCAGACCTCATATAACTTCATTTCTACCACATTCTGTTGGTCAAACCGTATCAGGGCTGTGCCAACCCCATCTACAGGGGGTGACTCTGCCTTCTGTTGAGATGGGGTTCAAACTGTTGTGATAACATTTGTAACCTAACATTAAGTCTTCTGACCACAACTACTTACAATCCTCCCACATGCAAAACATACTCACTTCTGTTTCAAGACCCTGAAAGCCTCATTTAATTATGGCATCAAGCTTGAAACCCAGGATCCTGTGATCTAAGTCAGAACCAGCTGCAGCATTGTCTCCTCTTTATCTAGAAACATATAAACTAAAAAAAAAAAAAAAAAAAAAAAAAAAATCTGCCTCCCACACATCTAAATATAATGCTAATACAAGGAAGGGTAAGTGCAATAAGTATTCCATCAGTTTTTACTTAATTTAAACTGAAAGTTCAACTGTAGAGAATAAAGAATGAGTCTAAGTTGGATACATAGGTATATGTGGAGATGTATGTATGTGTGTGTATAAATACATATATATGTGAATGAATGAATCTGAGGTGGGGGTAGATAAGAAGATTTGCGGAGAGGGAGAAGCAAATGAAAAGTGCTGGGGGTGAGAGTTTAATGTGCCAGAATCACATAAGGGGAAAATGGTAAGAAATGAAAGGAAGTACTAGATTACTAGATCAAAAGGCCTTGAGAAGAAGTTGCATAGAAAGTCACTGTAAGGTGTTGATCACAAAAATAACATGAAAAGAACTGTGTTTAAGAAGGTATTTACGGTTACAGAGCAAAAATCCATGAAGATCTGCAAGTCAAGAGGCAGCAAAGGCATGAAGGCAGCTTTGGTAATAATTAACCTAAACTAAGGTTTAGACGATTAACCTAAACCAAGAAAGGAGCAGTATGAATGAAGTCTGAGTGCTTATAATCAAAGACGTGCTGGGTGCAAGACTGACATGAACTAATGGATGAGGATGTGGATGAGGCTGAATGTGCAGATTTTTCTTTTTCAAATTTTTAACTTGAATCAAATTAGAAGTACTGCTCACTGAGTCAGGGATGCGTGAGAAGCATTCTTTTGGGGGAAGAGTGACAAATTTAATATTGGGTATGTTGAACTTGAAGATGCCTGCAAAAGACTTAGGTAAATGTGTCTAGGATATAATCAGGTATCCAATCAGTGAAGACATCGGGGCTATAACCAGGCTATCACCACATCGCCAGTTTAGAGATGCCTTTTGGAACCAGGAAATCAGGTGAATTTAATGGGCAAAATACACAGAGAGAAAAAGCTAACAAACTTTGAAGTCGGCTGATATTCAAAGGTTCGGGAAAGAAGAAAAGAATAATAATGGCAGCTATAAAAAAGCAACTACAATCTCTGAAGTTAAACCACAACATGTGGACCTTGCCATGTATCACACAACTAGTAAATCGGGGTATGGTTAAAATACAGGCCTGACTGCTCCCAAAGCCCATGATCTTTACAAACCACAGTGTGGACTTTATTTATGAATCATGTCTTCTACAGAACAAGAAAATGAAAGAAAGCTTTACGGCCATTTGTATAGAGAGTTTGTGCTTTCACCTTCACTTACGACTATTTAAAATACTGGGGAAAATAGTACAGGGCATTAATCTTGCCCAAGAGCATATAAAAATAATTCAACTGCTAAAAGAATCACTCCTATATAAAAGATATTTATTACTAACTGCCTGACAACTTAAACAGTCCTAAAATTTTTGTACTTAGTAGTAGATATAAATAAAAGAGTTTCTTACTGGACCACTCCCTCCACAAATGCACATACCATGTAATTTCTACTTCAAAGAGCTTAGACATAAGTCTCCAGTATCTGAAAATAAATGTCAGGAAAATGACTACAAATAGTTAAAGCATGTGTTTTTAGTCTTCATTGAGCTTATTTTCAGGAGCCTAGTACATATATATTATGGTCAACTTTATATTTGAATAAGCCCCTTAATTTCCCTAATGTGACTGAACTAAAACAGTCTTCTCTTGGTTCTTTACCAAAACCCAAACTACTAATTTTCTCACTTTGAGGAGTGATCAGGATGATACAGTGACCAATGATGTGCATTTCTGGACTTGATTGATTCTGATTGGAGTTCTCTCCTAAAATGGCACTTTACCTCACAGATGCTGTACTTTTCCCAATTCAGTCTGCAAACCCAGGGCTTAGTAGGGCCATCTGTAGCCTCACTAGGGCTGAGACCTCTTACAAAGAGGTTACCATACCTGAGAGCATATTAAACCATTTGAGGAATTTAAGATACTCTTGCCAGGGCCTCACCCCTAGAAATTTGGATTAACTGCTCCATGGTTGTGTATATGCATTAACATGTTTTCAAAACTTCTCCAGGTGCTCTTAAGAGGTAGCCATAATTGGACACCAACATTTTACCTGATCTAGGGTAAGTTTTATGTTTAATTTTTAAGTTTAAAAAGAAATATTTGCCAGTAGGTTATGTAAAATACTTATTTTATGCTGCCCCTGTAAATTTAGTAACAGAATAATTTGGTTTCTCTGTACAAAGGCTTTAAAAAAAGTCTTGAGCAACTTGTAAAATAGCAAAATTATTTCAATCAAGGGGTACTTTGGAAGAGTTATCCTTTAAACTATTTTGAATAATGTCTCTAATTTCACTTTTAAAATTGATCATACACTCACTGAAATAAAACTAAGGAATGTCACCACAGGCTATAATCCCCTTGGTGAAGTTTAAAGATCCAAACATTGGCTAAGAGTGGTAGCGAGAAGTGTCACCTTCAATAATCATTCAAATTCACCAAATATCCTAGGCTTCGGTGAAGCAGAATGTTTGTTAGTGTGTTTACCATCATTTCTTTTCTTGTTCTTACTTCAAATTAAATAGAACAAAAGTCTTTCAGTATTTAAATCTCAGCAACTGGCTGGTAGAAATAAAACCCACCAGTTGGCCTGTTAATTTGTGTGTGTGTGTGTGTGTGTGTGTGTGTGTTTATTTATTTATTTATTTATTTCATTGATGTATAGTCAGTTTACAATGTTGTCTCAATTTCTGGTGTACAGCACAACGCTTCAGTCACACGTGAACATAGACATATTCGTTTTCATATTCTTTTTCACCATAAGTTACTACAAGGTATCGAATATAGTTCCTTACACTATACAGCATGAACTTGTTTATCCATTTGCAGTTAGTATCTGCAAATCTCTAACTCCCAATTTATCCCCTCCCACCCTGGTAACCACAAGTTTGTTCTCTATGTCTGAGAGTCTGTTTCTGATTCTGTCAAAGTATTTTAAGGCAAAGTCTTGTAAAGTTAAAGCTGCCACAGATTGCTGACCACAAATGTGTAAGAAAGAAGGGCAATTTCCTTGCAAGTTTCCATATCCTTTGGGGAATCCCTAAAGATTCACAAGGAACAGATCTCAGACAAAAAGCAAGAGGATCTTCCAAACACAGTTTAATCATGTAAAAAACATCTGATGTATATTCACAACACATACTATAAAAAATTAGAGAAGCAAGACTTGTCTCAGAAATGCTTAGCCTGGTTGGAATTTACATAGCATTTTATAGATTTTTCATAGCGCTTTGTATGACTGTCGGTCTACTAGAATATAAGAGCCTTGAGGTCAGGAATGATGTTTTAATTTTTATCTCAATGGGGCTTGGCCCATAACAAATTTACTTCACCAGTGAGTAAACAGAATGACAACACTTCTTGGCATCCACTATATTAAGAACAGAAGAGATGAATGAGTATTTTTTAGAAGTGGTATTTGTTATTTTAAATGTAGGTGGATCAGAAATAATATAAAGAAAATGAGCTGACTTACTCCGATAGAGCATAATGACAAACAACAATAATCATGCTGGAGAGTTCAACATCAACAACAAATAATTACACATTGAATGAACCTGACAGAAGACCTTTAAAATGTTGCCAAACTCTATCTGGATAAACTGAATGTTTACAACAAGCCTAATGATTTCATCAGTCTTAATTATAATTGTGGTTTAGTAAAAGACTCACATCCACTAAAAGTAATGAAGAATGTGTCAAATGTTTGAAGAGAAACAATTAACCACTGCCCAAATGGTTATTGTTTTGCAAATAATCAGAAACTGGGGAAAATGATGGTAATTACAAGAGAAAGTCTATTGCCTTTAAAGCACCACAGTGATTCCCTTACACAGCAGCAAAGTGTGATGAATTCTCGAGATTTACAAAATCTCTACTCCTGCCTCTTTCCATGACATTTTATGCAATTATTTTTTTTCTGGAAATATTTTTTAAAATTTCAAAATGATAAATTCAAAAAAGATAACTATGGTTTAAGTAAATATTGAGGTCATTTTGCTTAAAATATATGTAAGATGATTTGAGCAAAATATGTTTAAAAGGAAGTTCAAGTTTTCATGTATGTTTCTCATATAAAAATTAGAAGAAAATAATATCAAGCTTTAATATTAGGAAATTATGTAAAATGATAGACCTTTTGAATATTAACCATGGATTATTTGATTGTCTCCAAAATATACTGCAAGCATTATAATACTGATATAGAATTAATTTAACACCATTAAGTCTATAATACTCTGTGTTTCACAACTAATTAGCATTTCTTGTAAACATTTCCATCTTTTGAGATGGGGTACACATTCAACATTTTAAATACACATAGCATTCTATTATGTTACTCTTACATACTTTGCATAGAAATGATATTTTTGTTGGACATTTAGTTTGTTTCCAACTTTTTTTTCGAGTGATACCGAGACAATAAACACTTTGTCTAATTTACTTTAAAATTTCTTCTTGAGGAATACTTTCCTGGATTAGTATTCCTAAAGGCAAAATGCAGTTTGAAAGTATGTAGATAGTTTTAGGATTGTGTGTGTGTGTGTGTGTGTGTGTGTGTGTGTGTGTGTGTGTGTGAAATTTAACTCTAGAAAGAAAAGCATGCCAAATTTTAATTATCATAAGAGGCATATAAATTGCATGAACCCCCAAAACCAATACGTAGTATCTATATTTTATTTTACTTTGCTAGCTTAATAGAAGTATAATTGTATCTTAAAATGATTTTAATTTGCATCTATTTAATTGCTCCTGAGATGATACTTTTTTCTACAAAATGCCATACTGCCTATTCTTTATATAATGTCATAAATTATGGGTACTAAATACAGATTTAGATTGTTACATGGATTTGCTACTATTTTTATTCCTTGATGCTTATATTTTATGAGTATTTATTGACTCTATCCATTAATAAATCTGTAGAAGACTTTTATTTCAGGGTAGAAGCATGAGCCTAAGCATCTAAATCACCTCCAAAATCCTCACTGCAAATAAGAACATAAAAATGAGCTTTTACACATTTCATAGTGCTAGGAAACAGGAAGGGTACTTTCAATAAGCCAAAATCTATGAGCAATTTTTATACTACACTGTGTACACAGGGTTAAAAACCTATGAATGTCTCTTGTCTCAGTGCAAGCAAATAATCTACATTCACAACAAGTGTATCCCAGTAGCTACTCTAAACACAGAGCATTAGGCCAAGAAACGTGGACTCACTGAAACTTAGGATGTGTGGGATAAAACTACTGACTAAAAAATTATACTCATTACAGTGTAAGAATCAGGTGAACTAAATTCAACAGTGTCAGTTATAACGGATGAAGTGCAAGATTAAAGAGTAGAACCTAGGGGAAAATATACGTGATGTTACCGAAGGCAGGTTCATGCACCCGACACACCATGAGGCCAAACGAACTGAAATGTCTGAGTTTGGAGCAGAGAAAGGTTTATTTCAGGGCCGAGAAAGGAGGACGGGGTTGCTCATACCCAAGAAAACCCCAAACCCCCAAAGGGCTTCAGCAAAGCATATTTAAAGGCCAGGTAAGGGAGGGCGGGTATCGCAGGGTACAAGAGCAGCTCATGTGCAATTCTCTGATTGGTTGATGTTGAGGGAACAGGGCAGTAAACACCATCAACCCTTAGGTGCCAGAAGGTCTGGGGGTGACTTGCTTTGATCATCAAGTAGTAATTTCTCCCCTTTAGTGGTAGTTGTTAGCATCTGAGAAATTCAGGAAACATGCATGAGAGACTATTATCTGGGTCCTGCAGAAAGGAGCTGCAGCAGAGGACAGGGGGAGGGGTCTGACCTGGGAAGCCCCGACAGGGTCCTGCTCAGTTACAGTAATACTTGTTTTCAGAGAACCAATAAAACTATGTACTTTGACGAATGAGGAGAGCCCTAAAATTTCCCCAGTTTTAGGCCTGAAGAAACGTCCTGGACTGTGGTGGAGAGAAGAAGAACCCTGGCAGAGCACAGCACCTCAGAGAGCTGAGAAAACCGGAGGGGAGCTCGAGGAGATGAGGGATACACAGCTTGCACGGCAGAGGGTGGGAGAGAAGGATGCTTCACAGAAAAAGTACTGCAAAAATATGCATAGGGTTCCCACTGGTTCTGTCAATGAATAGCAAGTTTAACTTGTTTAAACCGAAACCCCATAAAGCTGAGTAAAGCACAATTGAGGAGCTGCAAGATGAACAAGGGAACCGCTCATCTAGGGCTGAAGAACTGTCAACGTCTTTCAACGACAGCTTAGAATAACCTGAGACGACTTAGACATAAGAGACCTCAACAGGGACACACCATAATAGTGTGGGAAATTATAAATAGAGCAGCTCTAACAAAACTTAACAAAAGAAAATGATCAGGCTAATTGACAACAACAGCCTGAAAGAAAAAAAGGGAAACATTCTTTGAAGAAGGAAAACAAAATCCAGCACTGAATAATGTAAAACTCATAATGTCCACATGTCAAATTACTAGACATACAAAGAAGCAAGGTACATATGATCAATAATTAGAAGGAATATCAGTAAAGAGAAAAAGACCATGAGATGAAAGAAATTATGGAGTTAGCAGATAAGGGCTGCTTATGTATTAAAGGAAACTTGTTTTAAAGAAAATCATTTGAAGATCACACAAATGGAAGAAATGAAAAAATGGACAAAACAGAACATCTAGAGCTAAAAAATACACGAGTAATTTTTTTTAAATAGACTGAAGAAAATAAACAGAACATTGGTGACTTGTGAGACATAACTAAATTGGTCTAATACATATGTAATTAAAATTTGGGGACAGGGATACAAAGAGGTTAAACAGAAAACATATTTTGAAAATTAATGCCCCACATTTTCCATTTTTTGCTATAGAAATGCCACTGGGCTCTCACAGGGAGGGTATGTGAGAATCAAGAAAGCTTCCTGGTGGTGCTGGCTGTAGAAAAAGAACAGAAGGTCCTGCTGAAACTCCACTTAGAACCCTCTCCCCTGTCTCCAATAGCCTTGTTCTGTGGAGGGAAGGGCAACACAAACTGTAGGTGGGAATACTGGTGGAACCCCACTGAATATGGGGAGGCAGCATTCCACAGGCACTGAAACTCCACCAAGACTCACCTTCCCCATATCCTCTTAGGCAAAAGGTCTGATTAATATAGAGGGATGGAGGCAGGAAAACCTATTCACCTAAAGGAACAAGTGAGAATCCACTGGAGTTGGAAGGAACACAGCAACAATCATCAACCCTGAGGGCTGAGGCAGGAAAAATGCCAAGTCCAGTATTACGTGTGGATGGAAAAGAGAAAGACTTGTAAGGGTCACAATCCCAAGACCCAGGTTCACAGTACCTACTTAAAAATGGGACTTAAACAGAACATCAAAGAATGCCCCCAGTCCAGTCACCACCAACACCAAGCAAATAAGCATCGAGTACAAGTTAACAGTGGGCTACAAATGGAGAGCTGCTATCTGGGAAGAGCACAAGTGAAAAACGCACAGCCAAGCAGGGAGCAGACATTAAGAAAAACCCTCTGGAGATTTTGCCCTCACAATCAACACAAGGCATCGCTAGAAGAATGTGAAACCTCTGGCACTCTGAGGGTGATCACAGTATAACAACAAACTTCAAACCCAACTCAACTCAATTAGCTCAACCCAAACCCCTACAATAAAAGTCTAGAAAGGAAAGGTGTGCTCATGAGCAAACATAAATACTATTTATCTCAGTCTCTGCTGTCTTAAGCAAGTCCAGCTTTCAGGGGAAAAAGAAAAGTGTCTTTTCTTCTCTCTGATAGCTTTCAGGGTTTCTCTTTATGATTGGTTTTTAGCAATATAATTATAATACATGTATAATCTATGTTGGTGCAGATTTCATTACATTCACAGTTTTGGGGTCTCACTGAGTTTCCTGGATCAATGACAGACTTTTCTTCAAATTCAGAAATATTTCGACTGTTATATTTTCAAATTTTTTTCCTGCACCTCCTCCATTCTTGAAATTCAATGAAGTCTATGCTATATTGCTTGATATATTCCAACAAGCTGCCAAGTCTCTATTTCTTTCTTCGGTGTTTTTTTCTCTCCATGTTTTAGTTAGGATAATTTATATCACAATGTCTTCATTGTTTGTTAAAATACTACCTTTTACCTTCTGCTAAGTGTCTACAATGAGTTCTTCATTTCAGGTTATTTTTTACCTCTATCATTCCCATGTAATTATCTTTATATTTTCCATTCCCTTTCTCACCATTTTTCCATTATCCTTTAATCACTGAGCACACTTTCGACAGTTATTTTAAATTATTTCACACTAATTTCATTACCTCTTTTTTTCTCTATGACTTGATGTTTCTCTTGTCTGTGAGTCACATTTCCCTGCTTCTTTGCATGCCTACCACTTTTTATTTGATACTGAACATTGAGTATATTATATTACTGATTGCCTGGATTTTGTTGTCTTCATTTAAAGATTGAAGAGTATGTTTTGTCAGGCATTCAAGTGCCTTGAAAAGATAAATTTGATCCAGTAGAGGCTTATTTTTTAGCTTTGTTAGAGCATGCTTAGACTTTACTCTAGGGCTATGAATTTAAGATAGCACTTCTGAGGTCGTTCCTGAATTAATCATGTGATCAACAAGGTCTCTCCAATCTGCAAAGGTAAAACTGACAGATCTCTTGGCCCTGAGTGAGCCCTGGAACTTTTCAGCTGACAGCTCCCCAGTAGCTGTTTTCCCATAATATATGTTTTTACCTGACTTTGTGCAATCTCACCATACATATTTTCAGATGATTGTTTACGCAAACATTCGACTTAATCATTTTGTAGATTTACAGAGCTTTTTGTGTAACTCCTTCCTCTCTGATACTCTTTCCCACGAATTTCGGGAGCCTCTGCCACTCATACCTCCGATTTCAATCTCCTTTTACTAGTGATACAGTGGTGTTTTTCTGCTTGTGATACCTTCCCTGACCCCCAGGCTGGAAAGTGTCACTTAATTCCTTTCTCTTTGAAAACTCAAGTCTTGTGCTGTTTAAAGTTTGATATCTAAAAATAATTTTGCCCATTTTTCTAGTTATTAATTTTCAAAAATCATGTCTAGTACCAACTATCATAGGAAGCAGAAGTTTCTCCATTGAATTTTTAATTCTTATATTTGTTTATATTCCTAAAAAATTCAATTTTGTAAAGTCAATTGTATTTTTTGTTTCTTTTTCTCCATAGAGATTTTCAAAGTTTCATATTTTCAAATATATTGATCCATGTTAGTTTATAATTTGTGATTCTATCAATGTAAGTCTTTTTTGTGAACTGCCAATTATGAAATGACAGAGTACACTTTCTTCTTGTTTCTGGTGCTTTATATCCTTGCAGAATTAGTTATTTCTGACTATGTCCTGCTTATTTTGCTTGCAGCATAATTTCCAGGAATTTCTGTGGCCTAGGATGTAGGTGCAATTCTCCAGACAGGATTTCTGTTTGTCACCAGTATGGCTGTAAGGAAACCATTGGCCCAGGACCACTCTAAATTAACTTCAAGGCATGTGGTTTTACTGACCAACAGCTGATGTAAATTACGTGCACAAATTTGTAGGAGGGCCGTCCCAGAGGTACAACTCTTCAGGGACTTTTTCTTTTTTACCTCCTGCATAACTCAGCACCAAAGCACTTTTCTTTGTATAATCCTGCATGTGTCTAGGAAAAGTCATATTTATTTATGGATTATCTTACATCCCAAATTGCATCTGCTTTATACTCTTTCTGCCATATCCCTTAAGACCATGTGAAAATGTCCTCTAGTTTCATAGATTTTGCAAATATGTTTGGAGTAAAAGCTACTTCAGCTCTGATTTTCCCATTGTTCCTTCCCTTCACTGACATTTTTGCCTGATGGTAGGTTACCAGCTTGTATTTCAGAGCCTTTTAGAATATTTAAAAATACCTAGTTTTGAGTGTGAGAAGGGTTAGTCCAGTAGGCTAAATCTAATCCAGTATCATAAGTGAAAGTCCTTCCTCATTGCCTAGATAGATTCAGAAAGTCTAACAGAACATACAGGAAAATAATTAAACTTCCAACCCTGAGTAATCTGGTGAGCTGCTTCCTTCTGAGACCAATGAACAATAATAAAAAGATAAAATGTTAGAAAATAGTAAACACATTCCTGTTAAAATTTAAAGTATACCCTCAATCAGGAAGAAGCAGCTGTTTAAAATGTGGACAGACCACAGGAAGAAGGAAAACCCAACTTCCATATCTGAAGAACTAATGAAGACACTTGAGAGAAGACATTTGCAGGGACAAGCATTCTCAGCTGAAAACCATATGCAGATGATATAAGAATGAAAAAGAATAGTTTAAAAACAGAGGAAACATTCAACTGATGAGCCTATGAATAAAAAGAAATTTCTAAAAGAGGGCATATCAATGTAGCTGAAGCAAATTGTCTAAAGCAAATATTTTTTAAAATCCTGATATATGGAAAGTATTGGCCTTAAAACTGAAATTATATGTTAAATTTATGAAAAATAATTGAAAATCAAATCATAACTATGAATAACTTGGAGAGATTTTCAAATATTAAAAAATACAGCCATCCAAGAAAAAAATTAGAATATTAACAATAAAGCCAAAATATAATTCATCTCAGTCTTCTCTAAGATCTCAAATATTTATAAGGATAGTAAATAGTTGAACAGGTTTAAGAAAATGTTAGGATTTGGAATTATAAACTATTATACAGAATTTGAATATCTCTGAAGTACATACACACACATTTTGAAGTTATATACACAGTAATTTAATGCTAGGGTGTGAAAACATAAAAAAAGAATCAGCATGGACTAAAGAAACAGGTATCTTTTTTAGATAAATTACTTGAAGACCTATGCCAAAACAATAAAAGTAAAATCCAATATGCATCAAATAATTGAAACCACAAATAACTGGGGATGAACTTTCAAAATTAATTATCTTATGAATGATCTTAACATCTGTTTAAATATTATTCAAAAAGGTTAGCCAAGGAAACTATTTTCACCCTTATAGAGGTTTTGTTACCTTTATGGAAGAAGCCTGAAGAATGAGAGAAGAGAGGAGAGGAAGAGGGCTGAGAGAAAATAAAGAGAAAAGAATGGATGAATAAAGCACTATATTTGCAACCTCAATCCAGATTTACAAGAATCAGTGAAGTTATTTGAAGAGTAGGAGAATGCCTAATATACATTTACAAATACGACATTCAAATAAATAACTTCCTGTCATTGTCATAGTTATTAAGTATAATTTTAAGACCGCATTTTTAAAACGTTAAGGTAAAACTGAAAATAGTTAACAGCAGGACCTCTGAAGTCTAATCATGGCAGAAAGTAACTGAAAACAAAAACATGCATTTACAATAAAATGGAGAAATAGCAATAAATTGCTAGTTTGCCTACAAAACACAATAGAAGATTATAGAAACAATAAACAATATAAAATATACGTCCAAATGTAAAAGAAAAATCTTCCTTTTAAAGGCAAGTTTACCAGTGTACAATAACTCCCAGGTATACTCTATTGAAAAGAATCTGAATAAAAACAAAATTTCAAAGAAAGACTAAAAGTAAGATGACAAGCAAAGATTTATCAAGCCAACATTAAAAAGAAAACTGATGTGGTAAAAAATTAGTACCAGACAGAACAGAGGAAAGAGCAAAGAGAAGGCACTGGGATTAAAAAAAAAGTCATTTTATATTGATGAAAAGATACAAATCCACAAAAGCCTGCAACAATCATGAATCTTTTGCTGACATATTACATTTCATGAAAAATGTATAAAGCAAAATCCATTAGAAATGAAAAGAGAAATTGATAAAAACACAGCAGTCATCAGAGAGGTTGGCTCAGCAACACAGATCCATGGCAGTTCAAGTAGTTCTTAAGCATGAGCTCTTCATATTAGAGCCATATAATAAATCATGTTAGAATAATTTCAAATGTTTTCTTCTCCACAAGGGCCACCTGAGGAGAGCTTGTTTTGTAACTGCCACACTAAACATGGGAAAGGGGCACAGAAGTGAAGCTTCGGGCATGACTATCTGTAGTTCTGGTTTCCTGCATAGTTTTGGTCCTCACTGGGGAGTGTAAGAGGACGGATCCTGCGACACTATGCTGTGGTAGACATCAGGTAGAGCACCTGCTCGGCTCTATTTCCACTTCTTCACAGCCCTCTCTGGAAATGGTGAGCCCAGCACTGCTGAGATCTGTATAGTGCTGCATGACCTGCTACCCAACAAGAGCTGCTTTAGCCCTGGGATTCAAACTTGGAAAGAAAGCTCCACTTACTTCCATTGATCAGGTATGTGAAGCTGATGCACTGGCTCTTACATGCCACTAAGCCTTGATTTTTCAGTGAAGTAACTCAGTATTTTTTGAACAACTTTCAAACAACTTCCAATGAGTCTGTATAGAAAGTATTGTGCAGTGGCTCTAGCACAGGCTCTCATCAGTCTCAGGTTCATATTCTGGTCCCACCACTTAATAGCTGTATAGGTACACACACACACACACACACACACACACACACACACACACACACACTAACATACACCCCTATACGTTAAAAGTAGTCCTCTCGGAACTTGGTTAAAATCGCTAGCTGTGTTAACAGACTTCATCTTTAAAATCATTAGGAAAGGGAACATATGTGAATTTCTTCCATCTGTAAGTTTTCTCCTTGATTACTGCATCTTTAGGAACTCTGAGTCAAGATGTAAATGAATAAATGGCTGTGTTAACGTGCGCATGCATGTACCAGGGTTACTGTTTGGTAAGTGAATAAATTCTGAGCGGAATAAAATTTGAGAATCATTTGGCTTAAGTTAGGCTGACCCCACCTCCTCTTCCAGGAGTACTGGTGAACTAAACCAAACCAAAATTGTTTAAATCTTTTACAAGAAATACGTATTTCTTATTGAAGCAAATGGACACAGCAGGATTTTTTAATAGAAACTTTAGAATATTTTTTCTCTCTAGTGAAAACATATTAGCACTAACGTAACAGTCAGAAACATCAGCAGTGGCTTTCTAATCAATAGGCAAATGGGTTTCCTCCCCCCAACCCTCACTCCCCCACCTTGCAAGCCAATATACACTAGTGATGGAAGTTCTCCTTTCTGATTTTCAGAGGATTTACATAACTTACTGGCACTCATTTTGGAAAATATAACAATTATTTTTTATAAATGGACTATAAGTCAGAATATTAAGGTATGAGCGATATTAGCATATTCTATTTTTCAAATGATATGGGACAATCTAGTATAATTCAGAATGGCTCAGATTTATCCTGTTCTTAAAAAAATACATATATGTATATTTTTTGAGTTCCTACTATAATAGCCCAGCTCTGTTCTAGGGTCTTGAGGTACTGATGAACAATATTAAAAAAAAAAGTCAGTGCTGTCACAGTGCTTACCACCTAGTTGGGCAGAGGGACAATAGCCATCAGTCAATAATAGCCATTGTAAATAAGTTACTTGTGTGGTAGGATGGAACATCCCCTGGGCTATGGGAAATGGAAAAATAGGAAAAGATAATGATACAAAATGATAGGTAAGATATTTGCAGATGTCATTAGGGTAGACCCACTGAGAAAGTGACATTAGAGCTAGAATCTGAAAAATGTCAGGAGTTGGCCAGGTAGGTATCTGAGGGAAGAGCTTTCCAGGTTGAAGAAAGAGGTAGTGCAAAGGCCCTAAGGCAGAAACATAACTGGAATATTCAAGAAGCCAGTGTGGCTGAAACAGCTGGGGCAAGTGTGTGTGCAACAGGAAACAGGGATGCCAAAGAGAAAGAGAAATGGGATACTGGAACATACAAGGTCTTTGGAGGTCATTGCATGAGTTAGTGTTTTCTCTTAGTGAAAAGCGGAGCCAATGTAGGGTTTTGTGCAGAGGAGTGTCATGATGTGATTGCTACACATTTTAAGAGTCACTTGGGCTGCTGTGATAAGAACAGACAGTAAGAAGACAGCATCAGGGAGACCACTTAGGAGGCTATTTCTGTGATCCAGTTCAGAGAAGACGGGGGCTCAGATTAGGTTGGTGTCACGAATGCTGACAGCATCCTGATGTTAACCACTACAGGGAATTTAACAAGTAAAGGAAGCACTGTTACTACTTCAAGAAATTTTGAATCCAGCTTATTTGTTTCCTCACTAAAATATATTCATTTGAATGATATACAATTGCCATTTTTGTAGATAAAGGTAGTCCAATTTCTATAGTTTCATATCGTTCAACTTTATAAATTCCATTAGGGCAGGGCTTTTAGTCTATTTTGTTCTCTGCTATATCCTCTGGGCCTAAAAATAAGGCCTGGTTTTCAGTAGAATCTGGATAAATATTTGTTCAGTAGATAAATGGGTTTAATTTTTAAAATGCATTTAACATAACACCAAATTTTGTTATGATAATTAATTCATTTATCCCTTCATTCTATATTTATTAAAAAAATATTCACTATGTGTCACACACTGAACTAGACATTGGGGAAATGAAGAACTATAAACCAGTCTCTACTTTCAAGGAGATTTCTGATGTGTGATAGACACAAATAAATAACAGTTATTGCTAGAGGGTGTTTACCATACACGTGTTTTGGAAATACAGAGGGAATTGGTCAACTCTGCCTAGGAAAGCAATATATATTTTCACAAATAGTGACATCTGAGTTTGGTCTTGACACATAAATACCATTTCAAGAGGCTAAGAATAAAAACATCAGTATAATTTAAAGATAACTACAGCTGGAACTGTCATGGTCTTGCTCTGATTTCTGGAAATATTTCATGCCATTCAACAACAACAAAAATAGATGAAGAAGTTGCAGTACTGTCATCATCTAGAGATCTAGATCTTCTAATTAAGTACACAGCTTCATTGTCTTTATGCAAAGATAATGTCCAAAGAAAAAACTGGGGTCAGAAGAGAGCTTTCTTAATGTTGATACCAGAATTCCTAGAATTTATATTCAGGTAAATATTTGCAGTTTAAGCATTTCAGTATAATTCTTGCAAAGGAATGTTTCAGGCTGATCTATTTAGTGAACCATTTGAAGTTAGAGGGACATTGGTAAACATTATTCTTTCAAGAAAGACTGTCTAGTCTACTAAAATAGAAAGAGGACAGAAAGAACAGGATAGGAAATGAGAGGGAGTAGGAAAAATAAGGGTTACTTTAGACTTATCCTTACGTCTAGACGATTTCATGTCTTCCGTCTGTACTTTAGCTCCTTGTATTTTCACGTTCTTTGTTAACTAAGTACCCTTCTAGAAAATCCTTGTATTTGATTGTCTGATTTTAAGCCTATTAACCTGGCTGTCAAATAGTCCCAATAAAAAGCTCTGAGCTGAAAGACAAGCACACCTGTGCAAACCATGTGCTTGCTTTCCACTTCATGCCATTCACCCTTAAAGTTGTTATAAAATCAAACAAGTACTCTGTGTGGGTGGGGAAGGCTTTGGGCACCAACAGAGGCCAAATAACAGAATCATTCATGATCTTCGAGTCAGTACAGAACTGCTCTTTATAAAAGGGTTATATTCAGATATTTTGTATTTGCTGGCTACAGAGGACAAAACCAACACTGTAGAGACATAACAACACAGTCTAATCACCCCTCAATCTAACTGATCCACGGAGGCAGGAGCCAGGCTAGGGTAAGGAGGCAGCTGGGCAAGAAGAAGTTTTCAGAACAAAATGAACATGGGAATAAAATGATGTCAAATAGATGATTATAAAAATGGGTTACTTTTTCTGCTACTGTGATTTCTATTTCTGTGTGTTCAGAGGAACTTGCAGAGAAAAAAGGTCAAGTATCTAACGGATGTTGGCAAGGTAGTTAAGTATCCTTCCTGAGATGACAGAAAGAAGCACAAGAAAAAACAGATTTATGTTTTCTTCCCCAATTTCAACCTTAGGCCTGAGTCCTTAAAAAACTTCATCTTTAGACAATTTCTTTACTTATAAGCACAAAAAGTTGACAAGGCTGCTGTCTAGGTAATAGTGACCTTCCCTTTCTAGGGATGATACTACATCAAATTTTTTCAAAAATTATAATCATTTTTATAATACTGATACTTATTTCTAGTCACTGAGGCAGATTTCTGATCACATAGAAGGAATTTCACCAATAACTGTGATTCCTCGAGAGGTCAAGATTCTATACCTTCTCAGTGGTAACAAATATCAAATATGTCCAAAGTTTAAAAATCCAGAAAGGAAATAAATCATTTATTCTTTCAATAAATGCTTACCTACTAAACACTTCTTTTGAAGCAAATATGAGTAATATTGTTTGTGGATTCAGATTAGTAGAATATAGACACAGTTAAACTGTTTATAACATCAACACAGTAAGTACTTGGTGGCAGGTGCTAGGATGCAGTGGAGCATGTACAGAGCTCAACTGGAAAACAATGAGGAAGAAGGAAATCAGGAACATTTCTCTATGAAGCTAATGCCTGAGCAAAACCTTTAAGAGTAAATGATGCCTTGAAACCTTGTAATAATCTATAATGAAAAAGAATATGAAAAGGCATATATATACATATGTAAAACTGAATCACTATGCTGTACACCAGAGATTAACACATTATAAACTGACTATAATTCAATAATTTTTTTAAAAAGAAGAGTAAATGATGATGAGGTAATGAGGATGAAGGAAGTAGGAAAGCACCTTCCAGACAGAGGAAATAGCACGAAGAGGGGATGAGCAGTATGAAAGCTCAGGTTATTAAAGGAAATATTTGAAAAATCTAAGATAAACAGTAAATGGCAAAAGCAAAGACTTTCAGTCTAAGAAGTAGAATCTTAATTCTAATAGTTTTTGGAAAATGTCATAAAAATTAAATAAACAGGCACTCTAAAGATTGTGTGTGGGTGTATATGTGTGTGTGTGCACACGTGCTTTCAAGAAAAAGCTCCCATACAGCAATATGAGTGATGGGATTAGTCAAGAAGCAGAAAGGCCATTTAGGAATTTTAGCAATTTAGGAAATAAGGCTCTTCAGGGAGTCCTACCAGCCTAACTTATATTTCTTCCCATATCTATGTTTTCTGCCTCCTGTTGGGAAGCTCTAAATCTAGTCTGAGAAATTATGTGGACTCAGAAATCTTCCTAAAACTCCTATCTTCAACTTGGAAAATTCTTCATGGTATATTTTAAAATTGGACATCTTTGCTTTATAGTCCCATCTTTACAACTTCTCTTAGGAAAGTCATTGTCTTAGCCTAGTGGGAAGGCAAGCACAATAAATTCAGCGACGGATGCACATAGGAGTTGGGAAAACAATCTATTGATGGTTCACCTGATAACACCTCTTTCTACATTTGCTGATGTACCATTTTACACTTTAAGTTCCTTTTGGGCTGAGACTTAAACACTTTCTAGAAAATTTTGGGTTTTTTTTCCAGATTTATTGAGGTATAATTTACAAATAAAATTTTATATATTTAAGGTGCACAGTGTTGATGTTTTGACATACATGTATGTTGTGAAGTGATTATCATAGTCAAGCTAATTAACATACCCATCACTATACACAGTGACCTCTTTTTTTGTGTGTGGTGAAAACACTTAAGATCTACTCTTTTAGCAAATTTCAAGTATACAATACAACATTATTAACTATGGTCACCATGTGGTACATTAGATCATCAGAGATTATACATCATGCATAACTGAAACTTTGTATCCTTTGACCATCTGTCCAATTATTCCACCTCTAGGTCTGGCAACCACCATTCTACTCTGTTTCTATGAGTTTGACTGTTTTAAATTCCACATATAAGTGAAACATGTAGTATTTGTCTTTCTGTGTCTGGTTTATTTCACCTAGCACAACAGGTTTATCCATGTTGTCACAAATGACAGGATTTGCTCAAGGCTGAATGATATTCCACTGTGTATATACATACCACATTTTCTTTACCCATTCATTCACTGATGGACACTTACATTGTTTCCATATCTTGGTTACTGTGAATAATGCGGCAATGAACATGGGAGTGCAGATTTTTTTTTTTTAAGATACTGAATTTCCTTTGGATATATACCTAAAAGTGAGATTTCTGGATCATATGATTATCTTATTTTTTAATTTTTTGAGGAACTTCCATGCTGTTTTCAACAATGGTTGTACCAATTTCGACAATTTCTGAGTGAAGGAAAAATTACACAGAGCTTAGAAATGCCTACATCTGTGGGAAGGAGGGAATTGCAAGATAATTGGATAGACAGGTATTGTCAACAGAGTTGTTTTGGAAGAAACCACGCTCAAAGAAACCATGACCCTAATAACAAATGTGCCATATGTATTGTTCAGAGTTTTAAATTTTAGATCAGAAGGACCCACTAATTGTCAGACAAGGATATTAAAAGAAAAAACAAAATTAGATATGTACTGGTAAAACTTCTAAACTGAAGAATGAAGACTTTACAAGCTTCCGAAGAGAAAAAAAGGGAGTCTTATAAAGCAAAGAGTCAGACTACCAACATAATTCTCAGTGTTACATATTAGAGAATCATGGAATATTTCTAAGCATTCTGAAGGAAGATCATTTTAAACATAGAAATTATGCTTAGTCAAATTATCCTTGAATTGGCTATGCATGTATGCATTCAGGTATAGATTTAATTAAAATAATTTATCTTGGAGAACTACTACTTTGGCTTTTTAAAAAGATTAATAAGATGAAGAAACTTCTAAAAATCAAATGAAAAACCAGTAAAAATACAGAAAAATTTGAGGCAGATAAAGAGAATTTTTAAAAATATTATTGTAGACAAATTATACCCATAAACTTTAAAATATTTGACAAAATGTATCAATATCTAAGAACATAAAAATGAGCAAATGTAACCCAAGCAGAAAGGAAAAATTTTAATAGACTGTTATCTGTAAGAGAAATTGAAAATGTGATTAAAGATCTATCTGACAAAATGTGCTAGATTTTATATGCACTTACACCAGAGCTTCAAGAAGTGATACCTATTTCCTTAATTCTAAGAAGTCAGCGATTTTAGGAAGTAGTAGTTATTTGATTAAATTCTTTTGAAAGACAGAAAAAATAAAGAAACCATGCATTAAATGAACACACCTATAGGAGGCATATTGATTTAGGAAATACTAGAGTGGGAAAAATGATGATTATTTTTATTTTTTACACTCACCCAAAGCCAAAATAAAGATGGAAATCTTCATTTTTGTATGAGCTCTCATAAATTGGGTGCCAAAGATAGAGAAGAATAACACACACACACACACACACACACACACACACACAATTACCAAATATTTGTGTTTATCAATATATTTGCCATCCCAACACAACAAATGTTTACTGAATCAAAAGGATATGTTAAAATAATGGGTTAGAGCTCTATTATTGACATAAACATGGCATATAATACAGTAAGGCCCTGCCCTAATACAGTAAATAGAATCCATAATATTTAATCATACAAAACACTGAGTCACATTATTTCAAGTTAGTGAAATGACCAGGAAGAGCCTACCTTACCCCCCCTCCCACAAGAGTTTAGAGTCCTACCACATGACCAAGTCCTCTGGTAGCAGCTCGTATAGGTAGTTGTCCTCTCCAGACCAAATACCAAATGGCTTAATTCTAGGCTTTGTGGCTAACTGAGAACTCTCTTTCTGCTTATAGCAAGTTCTATTGGCTTAATACAGGAATACTGGACGACAAGAATACTGGGAAATCAACTACTCATTATTTGCCTCCCTGCCTTCCAAGTCTGAGTTACTTCCTATTTCTCTGTCCATCTCCAAAAGATGAAAATACTAGTTTTTCTCCAGCTGAGAACTAAAGCCAGGTAGAAGATGGAAGCTAACTGCCAACTGTAGTATATCCAAATTTGATTACTGTATATATTACTGTGGACTTCACTGTAAGATTATACTCAAAGATATAACATAATATCATATCTGTAAATATTAGATGTTTAGATACTAAGCAGAAAACTGGCTAGCTGGGGGAGTTTGAGAGGGAAAGAGGGTGAGAGAGGGAGAGAGAGAGGGGCAAAGAGTTACTTTCTGGGGAGCACACTTGTTCGCTGAGTGACTTTTCTCTTGGGAAAGAACAGTAGTGACAACTTTCATTTTTAAATTCTGTATTATTTAATGTTGGTGGTCTTTCTTATAATAAGGCCATACTTTAAAGATTAAGACCATAAAGATGTTATAAATAAGAAAGAATAAATGGAAATAAAATGTCTAAATCCCTTCAAAAAGTAGTTTGTTCATATTTATATTTTTATTTGAGCATAATTTGTATTTCAAAATACAAATATATATGTATATATTTATAAATAAATATACATATAGGTATGTTTATATTTTCAGGTTATATATTTCTTCTATTAAAAGCACATATTATAAAATGAATAAATAATATTTTTCTATCTGTATAAGTAGACAGGGTAATGGACATAGGGGAGCACAAGAAAGCCTAACAATTTCACACAAAGTAGGAATTTTGCAAAGAATTGGAAGGACTGACTAGTACAGAACATGAGACAGAGCAGTTATAAGGAGAGGCCTAAGAATGTGCTGCAAGATAAAAGTTTTACCAAGTATCTCAGGAGAATTTCTTTAATTGGCTTGATTCTCCATCTTCTGAAAAATTAAGTCTCTGGATTGCCCTAAAAATGGTAACAGTGTATCAAATTGAAATTAACATTAATAGAAAATGAAGACTGGACATCCTGTGACCAAGAACAGATGGACATAGAAACCTAAAGAAGAAACACCAGGGATGGAGCTGGAAGTGAGGAAGCTGAAGTGAGAAGGTGATGGCATCTCTATCCTGTGCATAAACCAAGCCCTGCTGGGTCAATGAATGCTGGCTCTGAATTATTACCAGTTAACTGAGGTGACTGGAAATAGTCCTTGGGAAAATTGCATATCTTGCTAGTGTTCTTGCAATGAGGGGCTAACTAGCACCAGATTTGGGGCCATACTCTCATATTACTTGATTTTTACTCATAAGACTCTGCTTAGATGCTGGTCTAACCCCATCATGAGGTCACAGAGGGCTAATTATCCCTGTTGGGAAAAGAAGCTCCAAAGAACTAGGCTCCAGCTTTCCCCTTACAGCCAGTTTTTGCCACTCAGTGTTGAGGTGCCGCGCGCGCGCGCGCGCGTGTGTGTGTGTGTGTTGTGGATTCCATTTTTAGAATTATTTTTCACCACACTGCTGCTCAGAGGGTAATGATACATGTATTTTCTTTGTCTTTATTTAATTTGGGGATAATTTGTATTCTTTTTGGCTCAAGGCTTTGAAATAAATCTGTGGCATATAGATTTAATAAAAATAAGGATTAAAAATTGTTCCATTTTCTTTTGTTCATTTCCAAATGCATTTAAGAATAAGAATTATAAATGTACTCTTAAAATATCATTTTTCTGAGAAGCACAGTTCATATGATTTATTTTATATTTTAAAAATATTTTAAAATTTTTATAATTTTTAGAGCGGTTTAAGGTTCACAACAAAATCTAGAGGAAAAAACAGAGACTTCCCATATACCCTCTGCCCCAATACATGCATAATCTCCCCTATTATCAGCATTACTCGTGAAAATGGTGCCTTTGTTACCAAAGATGAACCTACACTGACATATACATAATCACCCAAAATCCACGGTTTACCTAAGGGTTCACTCTTGGTGTTGTACATTCTAATGGTTTTGGACAAATGTATAATGACATATATCCACCATTATAATATCAAATAGAGTATTTTTCACTGCCCTAAAAATTCCCTGCGCTTGGCCTATTCATCCCTACCCCACCCGCCACCCCTGGCAACCACTGGTCTTTTAGTCATCTCTAGAGTTTTGCCTTTTCATTTCATATATCTTAAATTAAAAGAAAACATTTTTTAAATGCCAGTTGTAAATATTTATGTGATGACTAGCGTAGAATAAAATACTGTAAAAGTGACTGCAACGCTAAAGAAAAATGCACACAGTTTGAGTAAACATAAATTTGGGTAAACTACAGAGCAGGTTACAACCAGTCTATGAAAGAGCAAAATATTCACACCTAAATGATGTGGAATAATTATAAAATAGAATTAATTATAGTTAAAATTATGCTTTTCTACAAATTAAAAAATTGCAGGTTCTTCTAAGACTACAGAAAAGTTTTAAGTAAAAGAACTAAAACAGAAGAACAAGAACAAAGCTGGGAAAAAATTACCCTTATGGAAGTTACAGTTGAACTGTGCCTGAAAAAATCGTAGGGCATTTTACCAAAGGCATGGTCTCTACAACACAGTGAATGATGGATATGGACTGTTGCCAGGATAAATGAATCAGTCAAAGAAATATATCACACACCGCAACCCCACTTATGTAATGGCACAAAAAGAAAATGGTAATATATGTTTGGTCCATGGGTGAGTGGACAAAGCTGGTTTCATCCAAAGTAACTGGCCCATGCAGGGTGTGTGAGTTCACCTTTAGAATCTATACATATTGTGTCTAAAGAAAGTAAGTTAACAAAAGATAATACAGAAAAGCATAAAACATTGTTCTTGCTTGTTATCTGGTTATGCAATGAGCCTTAAGCCTACATGCAACTTTTAAATGAAAATTAAACAACAGTATTAGATAAAATATATTCAAATTAAGAATAAGTGCTAAATAAATGGCTTATAAATGATAAATCTTCTAAATTAAGAAGAGGACAGATTATGCTAAATCTAAATTTAGCATAATTTCTTTGAGGAAAATTACTGCAGTTTACAATGATGAAGGAAAGATTAGATTTCAGAAGACTAAACACATGTTGCCAGTGGAAAGGAGAATGAAAGTGAAGGAAATTTTTTTCATTATCTCAAAGTCTAAATGCATAATTTTAAAAAATATGACTATTAGCACCAATCAAAAATCAAGGAAATCAGAAAAATACACAAAAGTAAATAAATAAGGTTGCCTATTGGATAATTCATAAAACCACAAGAGTAATCCATTTCTATACTAGAACAAAAATCCACCATCTGCAATGAAAGCAATGAATCATATGATAAATTCCAGAATTCAGGAATATTGACATACCTTATAAAACTATATAAATAAGAAGTTCTCATGTTTGGATTTTTACCAAAGTGCAAGCTATGTATTTTAATTAACTTTTTTTTTTTTTTAAAGATGGAAGAGGAAGTGAGTTTTATCCTGCCTGGCCCCCTCCAGCCAATCAATTGTAGATGTTTCGCATTAATTGTTTATCTTAAAAGTCATATATACATTTTTCCTACATCCAGTATCTCCATGAACTCACAGACACAGCAGAAAACTTTCACATAGAAATGTCTATTTTAAGAATGATGATTCTAGTATAAAACTTTAAACTTCAATTTGCTAGAAATCGTATACATAGTTAATTACATGATCCAACATTTTCTTCCACATTTTGTTTTTACAATCTCAGCAATATTTAAAACCAAGTGAATTTTCTACATATGAAACAAAAACTCTCCCGAGCACTGCAGTGGTCTTTAAGAGGAATACATAAAATGTTAATATATAGATTTCAACCCGCTATCTTCATTGTGAGCTAAATAAGGGTAAATGTTGAATCTGCCAAAATTTAATGTTGGTTCTATCATTTGTGGACATACAGGGCACTTGCAGAAAATGCTTTTCTTAATTTGTTTGAATAAAATAAAAATATTTAAAGCACAAAATATCTCCTTTTTATGATACATACCTTTTCAAAGTAAAATTTAATTTACAGAAGTAGAATCTATTAAAATAATACTTTGTTCTATTTGTCATTTTATTTAATTTTTTTTTCTGCCTTGTGTTTTACATAATTTTTTGGTAACTATTACTAGAGTGCACATTCTTGCTAGAGTGACATGCCCCTAACTCTCCACTGACCTGGATAGAATATAAGTACTCACAAGTTTTCAGGACTATGTAGATTCCAAGACCAAATAGAATTTTTCAAAGTATTAAAAAAAAAAAAAGTTTTCTCTAGTGCCTTCTAAACATTTCAAAGGCATCTGCAGAGATTCCAGTGAGATCTTTTCTTCCTTATTCAAATTAGTTTAGAAGTAAGAACCAGGAACGTAGCCTTACATGATAGAGATAAACAATGCGCAGTTTATTTTCAGAATTATACACCCAGTAAGTCTGCCTTACCTTCTCTATTCTTTTGCCAGCTCCAGATCAGCACAGGATGTATCCAAAATACTGTATCAGGAAACACTCTTTCCTAGAAAATCAAGAAAGCAGTAATGCAATGAGGAGACCATTGAACCAGCAGTGGAAGACACTGTTTTCTCTGCCTAGTTTAGGGGTATGTCACGTGACTCCTCTCTCCTTTAATTTCCTCACATGGAAATTAAGGAATAAAGGCATGTGTCCTGTCTTTTTTACACACTGTTGTGAGAGTCACCTAAGAGAATATTTGGGGGAAAATCTGTAAATAGTGAGGTGCTAAAGAAACTTTTTTAAAAATCTGAAAATCACTAATAGTGAAAAAATTTAGTGAGCTGCCACCTCCTGGTAATGTGGTAATGTGACTGATACTGCCCAGTCTTACCCTGCAGGTGAACCATCAACACTTCCTAACTGTATTCTGTTCCTTCCCTTTTTAAATAAATTCAGCAGCTTACGCTATTATACAAACTAAATTTGTGCCAGTACAAAACTTAAAAAAAATTCTACACATAAAATACACAAGCCTTTCAAATTTCACACAGAAATGAGGTCTGCAGGTCTGAGACTATTACTCAATATTTATTGAGATAGACATGTGATTTAAAACTAAGACAAGTATAGAAAATGCAATCATTATCCATCTATTTGGCATGTCTGTGAAAAGTTATTATGACCTATTTCATTATACCTTTTCATTATGCTGTTGACTGTGTTAATTGAAACTTTATAATGCTGGAGGTATAGAAAGGATTCTTTAAGCACATAGCACAAACCAGAATAAATCCTCTAAGATGAACATTTTAGAACTCCTATTTATGTTACAGTGCAGAATTTTCCAGGAGAACTCAGAGTAAATACAAATACATTTAAGGAGAACAGGTAATCATGTCTCCTTTATCAACATGATTGTTTAGTTAACAAGTTGTTAATCAGGTTACTAACAGCCCTTACAAACAAAGCCTTCAGTTTTAGGAACGACAACTAGGTCCTGCTCGAGTGGGAGCCCACTGAGGCAACACTGGATCCTCAGTACCGCCATACTTGCTCTTGCTGTCAGAAAAATTGTTTAAAAGATAAAGACTTTTGTTTCACAATCGAAGTTGGGGTTCATAAGCAAATATTTTTCCTTTCCTAAAAAATGCTTTATAAGTACATTTAACTGAATTTATTATAATAAATTCAAAACTTTAAAAATAAAACAGGAATGATATTTTGAGTTTGTGCCATTGGAACAAGACAACAGCATTTTTAGGTGAATATTTAATGCGTACGAGTGGTGCTGATAAATGTGTTTCTTCCTTAAAAGTTAGATTTCATGGTAATGGATTTTTAAATAGGTGACTAATGTTTTTGACAAGCCTGAAATTTCTGGAAATGTTCTCTCATTCCTTGGAACAAAACGATTTAGCGTGAATCTCTGGGTTGTGAGATTCCTAAGTCCTTAGAAAAAATTATGGAGCAACTTTTCCGACTGTTATTTTTAGATGAGGTAAGTATGTTGAGGATAAACTGAACTGTGTCCTGTGTTCTACAGAATGAGTAAAATATTTGCGAATTTAACTCTTACCTTAAAAGATTTTAATGGTTTATAAAATCTCATACTTGTTTCAAAAAACAGTCTATGTATGAATTCTTTTAGAAGAAGAGCTACTTAATAACCAAATATTAGAGAGCACAGAGAGAGGTTTTGCCAGTTTGAAGGCTGGCTAATCATTTCAGTCACCTGAAAGTGGCTTGCCACTAGGGTTTAATGAAGCTTTACTTATTAACGCTCCATAAATCCGTAGTGAATGAGTAGCAGCTGTTCACTTCCTTTTAAAATATATAGTGGGCTACAGATTTAAGATTTATTTTACATTAGAGGAAAACAATAAGTATATAAGCTGTCAATTTTTAAAGTTCCTGATTGGAATCTAGATACAACATCAAATAAAGCAGCTGAAGCTTAGCCTTTATAGAGCTAAATATAAAAAATACACAATGTTTCTGTTTAACAGCTACTTCTAAGAACAACTAAGTTCTGAATTTTGTTTCTAAGGCAATCCAAAACCATTTCTATTTCTCTAAATTTTTCTTCAATAATATCTTAGTCTTATTAAATTTGATTTTCAAGCAGGTGAAGTTTAGCATTTTCTGTCCAACTCTAGCAGTAGATATTAAGCTTTGTTAATTTTAGTGATTTATTTTAATTTGACCATGGATACTTCAGTGTTTTCATGGAAATCATACCATACAGCCACCATAAAATTAGTATTTTCTCATAAGGAATCATTTGAAGGAATCTCACTGTGTGGGTTTTATTCCACACTGCTAAATAAATGAATAAATGGTGAGGGGTCCTGTGATGTAAGGCAGATACTTAGGGAGGACCTGTGACATCATAGAGGCTAGCTCTGAGAACACAAAATGGCATTATATTGTCCCTTGAAAGATGAAATGCCTTGTTATTTGGGAACAATCATAGTCACACGTTTAGCCTCTGTGCGGTCTGCTGACATGACCCCATCATTACAGGGGGCTGCTCCAAGTCTCTCACCAATTACTACATCCAAGCGTTCTTATTTTTATCACTACTTAGTTTAAGATAGCCAATATGACTGTTCTTTTCAATACTCCTGCTTCTTTTTCAAGAGAATCACATTCCTTTTACATCAAATACCATGCATTGCTTGATTTTCCTACTTTCTGTAGTGGACACCTTAATGGCTTCCCTTTCTTAAAAGTATGTGCCCTTGTGGATCACATGACAATAAACACAGCAACCCATGCCCTCTTCCTCTTGTCCTTGCTCAGTACCTTTCTTCTCTTCCTCTACCTCAGCGCTCCCCTTCTCCAGCTCCTCCCCACTTCTATTACCACCACAGCACACCGGCCACCTTCCAGTTGCTCTACACAGGGCTGCCTAAGCTAACTTGACATATTTTCTTATCTTTTGGTAAATATTCCTCTGTCCATTTTATAGATGAAGCAACTAAGATCTGGATAGTTAAGTAATTTGTCCTTAACTAATAAGCTCTTTTTTTCTAAACTGTATTTTCTTCTCTAATCCATACTCAGTTATCTAAACTTACTTGACAGTGGCCAATTTCCAGAACTTATCATCATTTGGTCACTAAGACATTAGTAGAAAGCAAGATGTTTCTGTCATTTTTATCAGGTTGCCATAACCAAAAACATAATAAAGTTCCATTTTTCTTGTACTACAATATCACTTAAGTATCATGAATTGTGGAAACTCTCCCCTTAACCAACATAAACTTTTCTTTCTCTACTTTTTTTTTGTTCCTGATTCCAAACTTTGTATGTCTTTTCAGTCCTCAATCCAAGGCATCCAGCCACCAACAGCATTAAGCAATCCTTACATTCCAAAACACCATACAAAGCTGAAACATGAATGTAAGTATCCATGACAGAGTCTTGCTTATTTGGTTGCATACTTCTTTGGCATGAGTGGGTAGGTTTATAGTCTAGTATTCTACATGCTACCATTTTTTATTTTGAAAAGCATAAACTTTTAGAGAGTTCCTGCTTATCTTGGTTGGAACATTGTCTACTAAAGATTAGGATACATAAGTATGATTTAAGGTTAAGAGAAAATATAAATGAAAGGCTTAGTGGATGCCAGCTCTTCCATCCTACAAGTCATGTTTTATTGCCTTATTGGAATATTGTAAGCAATTTCTAATCTAAAATTTATGAAGTTCATTAAAATTCACTTGCAAAACATACTATCAATGTGACACTTGGCTGAGGTTAAAGATAAATGTAACAGTGGCAAAATTAATATAAAAACACAAATTTGAATTCAATTTATGTAATATTGCATTTTCAAAAGATTTTTCATTTATTTGCATACTCTACTGTACCAATAATTATCCTAACTATCAATAGCATTTGGCCAAAATAGCACATTTTTTCAATATATTTTAAGGTATTTTACCAAGTGTCATATTTTCTTCAAAGAGCATTCACGTAGATTCTTATCATTTATCTTCAAATACTTGAAGGTAACTAGAGGCAGATATAATCATCATCAAAAGGTAATGTAAATTTAAAGAAATCATATTTTCCCAGTGCCTCAAAGTGGGAGAACCAAGAATAGAGACTGCTATGCCATCTTTATAAGAAGTTACTCTAAACTGATAAGTCAGTGATGGATAGTTTCACAGAATTATTGCACATTTTTGAGTGTCTCACGATTTCCCTCACCATCCTCAGTCATGTCAATTTCTTCCCTTATCTGGCTGGCAAGTTAAATATGCAGATTTTCACAAGAAATTTTCCAAAAATACAGTTAAGTACACCCAAAATTGAGATCAAGTGCTTATTCTGTATATAAATAGCCATGACAGGCTTATGGATGTTGACCAAAATTTATAAAATACATCTGCTTTATATCTATATAAAATTGTCTTACATAATTCATAAGTGTTCCTTCCCAGGGATCAGTTATTTTACTTTTGTCTTTTGCTTATCATAATAGATCAAACTGGGACAAGTATGAAAAACAAATGAAGAAAAATAACTTTTTTTTCATGACTGTATATAGCATATTTTAATGAGCAAATTCCACAGTATTATTAGTTAAGAACTGTTTCATGATTTCATCACTAAAATTAGCACCACTGTAAAGACTAAACATCTACATTTTTGCATGGGTTATTTATTACCTTAGAATAAATATTTAGTGGTTAATTGATATAAAAAATATTTCAGAATATCCCAAATGTTCCTTTTCAAACCTCTCATGGTTACATAAGTGTTTCAAAGATTAATTTTGTACACTTTTGACCAGGAAGCTCAAGTCATATGATCATCAGGTTATGTAAATATGTAAAGTGGGTGAGTACATAACAGGTATGTGGCAAAATTAACAAGAGTGATGCAGTATGCAGAGCAATGAGGTGTAATTGAGGGCCAGTGGGCCACCAACTTATGGCTTCTACTGAGGACAGTCTGAAAACAATGAAGTGTCATTCAGTTATGTCGATACACCTAGTTAGGTGAAAAGGCCCTTTAGTGACAGCAGGGACATAACCTTACCTTACTCTCGCAGGTTCAAATTCTTTGACCAGACACACACACCACAAAATTTTAAAACTAAAAGTGGCTTGAACTACGTAAATGTTTTTTTTCTTTCACATGGTAAAAATCCAGACAGCAGTAATCTGGGGCTCATTACTTCAGATGCTCACCAGCATCGGGGATGTAGACCAGCTGCTCTGCACCACTCTCTGTTTCCCGATATGTTTGCAAAGTGCACGAAACTACCACAGGCAGAACCATTTCCAAAGTAAAAAGGGACAGGAGGGGAGGATTTCTTTCAATCTCTTATCAGTTCTTTAGCAGAATTCCCTGACTTTTAAGTATTCTGAACTGGATCAGATTTCTAACTTTAAACCACTCCCTGAAAAAGGAGAAAGAGATTTCCGCAGTTGATTTAAGGACAGAAAAATCCTAGAGTTTGTGGTGGGGCCCACCTTCTCTTTGTACATCCATGTCAGTTCTTCAACAAAACCAGGTTCTATTAGCAAGGAAATAGGAAATCTCTATTAGAGACACAAGAGAACCTGTGTGTTCCTGAGAGGCTCATTTCATTTACAAGTTTTTTTTTCCTCCAAATTTTTTCAGTATTTTCCCCTATTTTTATGTAATCCCTGCATCTCCTCATAAACAGTGCTAAAAACTCTCATTTTCCCATGTCTATTAATTAAGAATAGCTATATTCCTTATAAAATAATCTAATTTGCCTCACTCTCTGAACCCCAGAGCACTGAGAAGTTCAGGAACAAATTTATTAATTATGTCAAACATATGGCCCAGATGAATAGCTCACAGCTAAACCAGGAAGCAGTCTCCAAAAGGACATAGAGGTCTAGGCGTGGTTATGCTCACAAGTAGAAGGATGCTGTGAAACTCACTCTAGAATCTTATTAAGCTTCCTAACCATGTCAGAACAACCAGAAATCCGAATCAAATAAACAAAAATGTTCCAAGATAGTCTCTTACATGTCCAAAAGAAAGTAAAGTACCAGTGGGATTTTAGAGTTAAGCAAATCCTTGAAGATAAATGGAATCATCTCCAGACAGAAAGATACCACATTGCTGCCATTTTTCCCAAATCACCAAAGCACTGGGTCTGCAGGTACTGTATCTTCCTTCCCAAGTGAAGAGTCAGGCTTTATTGAGAACAAGCTTATTCCTACATTAAAATTTTATATGCATCACCTAACTTGATATGATTTTATTTTCTTAGTTTGGAAAAGGAAAAGGTGAGGCAAAAAGAAAGCCATAGATTCTGCACAAAGTCACATGGCTTGCTCAAGACTGGGGTCAGATCCCAAAATTGCTCATGTCAGGGACAGCAGAATATATAGCATTTTACATGACAGTGAAATAAATGGTATTATGATCCCTTCATATTTTTTTCTCGTTGGATAGGTGATGGTTTTTACATGTAAACCATATGAGCCACTTCGGGAAAAAAAAGCCAACTTCACAGTTTTTCTTTATTAAACTTTGGAAATTATAACTATGTAAAAATCACACTGTCTTTGCATTGGTAGGTCTGAGATAAAAGATAACACTAGTTTCAATCAGAAAATTTTACATTGTGAGCTACCGATTATTACCTAGGTTTATGGCATATTTTGTTTTTCACTTCTATGGAAAATATGCTGTTTTACAATATCAGTTTCTAAGTGTGTTAAGAGTTTAACAAAAGCATTATTTGAATTACAAGAACATTTATTTGAATGGTTATCTCAACAAAACCAATTTTTGGCAAAATATACTTCCTTACTTGCTATATTGTTAGTTTTTTTTCTTCAATCTGAAATCATGCTTAAGGAATTTGCAGATTGACATGATTATAGGTCAAATGACACATACTGACAAAATAGCAAGGAGGTATACACATCTCATAGCCCAGAATTGTTGAGATTAATTAAAAAATAATATTCATATTTAAGGTAAGGAGGAGCTAATTCATAGGGCTACATGTCACTAAAAATAGTATGGAGCATTGAGGAAAGAGAGGTAGGAGGAAGGGCACCAATTCAGGGAAAGTCTAAATGAAATGATCTGAACGAAAAGGGAATTACTGGGTAGGAAATACAGTCACTGGCTTTGTAAGAATGTGCCCTTCAATGCAAAGGAAAATCTAGTACTGGATATCACTCTAACTTAAGACATTTTTCAGGTGAGTTTAATGGAAGATTTTTTTTTTCATTATAAAAACACTCCCCTTCTACAAGTAATCTATTTTGTAGATTAAAACAAATAAAAGAGAATTCACATGAGACAATTTTTGTTTGAGGGCAATATCCTTAAGAAAGTAAGAATACATTTAGTTGATAAAAATGGAGATCGAGAATTTTGTGGAAAACTATGATTCTTCCTCTTTTTTAAGAAAAAAATCTAAGTATCATTTGCTAGAATATTTATGACATGTTTACATAGCTGTAGATTGACACAGGTGACATCTATGCTCTATTAGAATAAGGTATATATGTGGTCCAATGTAAAAACAGACTCTTGTCTACAGAAAAATAGCCATTGATAGTAGGGTAAATGTGTGCACAAGATGGTAGGAGACTCTCTGTACTGAAAACACACAAAGCTTAATTTAAAAAAAAAGTATCTAGTGCTACTCAGTGCCACCATTAGGCACCATGGCTATCAGAGAAGAGAGTACATATATACCAAAGTTTTATTTCATGTGCCTTGACCACAAGAAAAAATATACATATATGGAAAGTTGAACAATTAAAGATAACACATAATTAAACATAGAATAAATGACTTAGATAACACTGCCATAGGATAGAGTGTTTCTAAAGTGATCCACACAATCCTTACTAGTCCTGCATCGCACTGGAAAAACCATTTTGCTGTTACCTGTGAAATTTGTCATACTTCACTCTTAGAGCTCATAATTCACATTAACCTGCTACATTTCTTCACCTCAAAACTTATGTTAACCTAGCCTGTTTAATTTTAACAGAACATTTTTCACACTGATTTGATGATGAAACACCTGACATCCATAAATCTTTTGTGTAAATGCTTTTTATTCCCAACACATTTTAGGAGATGCCCCTAGAGGAGCTGAGAAGAAAAGTGGACTCATTTAGAGTAGCTTCAGTCAGGCAATACAGTGGTGATGAAACTTCAGGATTTTTTTTCGTTTGCCTAATGCAGAGGCAAATTAGGAGAATATTACAGGCAGACAGAAAAGAAACCTAACATTTCAATCCACAGTTTCAAAGGAACCTCAGAGCTCATCCCAATAATGAAATCACTCTTTAGATTCCATTGTTCTTCTTGGACACATCTAGTAATTCGGGAATCACTGCTTTGTTCTGGAAGTAACATGGAGCTCATCATGCATTTGCAATCAAGAACGAAAAAGATCGAAGTGATTATTTTCCCTTTTGACAGAACTTCCCTTGTGTTCCTTGGCCCCTATAATACTCTCACAAATCTTCAGTTTTACAAACTAAACCTGCGCAGAATTTTTTCATAGCTTTCCACGTCACACTTTTTCCTGCACATTCACCTATCTTCCTTGCCATCATGTCCCTCAGCATTTTGACCACCTGGTGATTACAATGGGGTGAACTTCTCTGAGGAGTCCAAAATCTGATCGTCAGAAATACATCACTCTACTGAGTAAGAGAACCCATAAAGGCCAAATCTTAATTCTCTCTGACTTCCATCCATTGGCAGTAGTGCATGAAATACTGGGCAATGTTTGTCAAGATGGAGAAAGTAACTGATGATGTCAGAATGATCCCTAAAGTGGGATAGAAAGTAGAAATGAGAAAGATATGATCCACAGTTACCACCTTAAAAAGAGAACTACGAGTTATCCACTATTATAGACTATCAGCCAGATCAAAGATAACTGACACAGAGACATATCTACTCTTATTCTATTTCTTATAATAATTTAATTTAAAGATCATCTCAGTAAGCAGTCACCACAGGCACAGTAATAGGAGAGCTATGGATTTTGATAACCCTATGGCTATGATTATCATGAAACAGCACATTTAAATTTATTGAGGTATAAGAATGAATATTCAATTATCTATGTGGTAAATCATATGCCAGAATCATCGCCTCCCATGCTTTTATGTAGTCGTCAATCAACAGATCAATTTAGAGATGATAAGTTAACTTGGAGTGCATGAAAGAAATGTTTCTGAATCATAATGTGAACCAAGGGTCTTGATACCAAGTGATCCAGTTAGTGTGACAAAAAGATATTCATAAATATTTTGAAAGACTTGACCATGATAGGATTATCCTGTTACTGATAAAGGGAGACTTCAATTTTCATATTGACTACTCATAGGATATTACCTTCCTATTCAGATGCTGACATAAATGATGACAATAGCCATGATTTCTGGGGTGTGGGTGACTGCCAAGATAGGAGACAACTTTATGGGATCTAAATCAAGTTTTAATCCAAGATATACTTCAAATTTCTTCTTCATATTATGTGTCTCTATTGATGGTAAGTCACTCAAAGGCTCAAATCATAATGGGCTATTTTTTAAACCTACAGTCAAATTATCTAGAGTATAGCATATTGAAGATGAATTAGAGAAATCAGGCACAGACATCCTTAATCAAGACATACACACTAAATCTAAACTAAAATGAGAATATAATTGAAGCTAAGAGTTAGGAGGTTTGCTTTATCTGGTTTCTGATTTGGGCTGTGGTCCCCAGCTGCCAGGGGCAGTGGGAAGCTGGGGATAGATACCTTGACCCTACTCAACTCAGAAGCCTTTCTTGCCTATCAAAGTCCAACTCAACTCGGGCACATTTTTCTGCCCTGTAATTCCAATGACACCTCAATAAAATGAAAGACATTGTGAGGGCTTTGTGGCCTCAGCAGATGTTTTGTGTTCCTGTTCCTGCCAGTCTGACACTCTGTCAAAGGGAGGGTCCATTTCAGCTCTGCAGCCAAAACGGCCTCCTTCGGCCAGTATCTTAATAGAATGCAACCCTCCTCTTCAGGGACAGAGAAAGTCTGCTTGAAGTTGTAATGTAACTCTTGCCTTTACAGAGGCTTTTAGGCTGAATTTATCTCCAAGGTGGGTAGGGGTCTTGTTTACCCAGTATCAGTAGCTTCAAAGTGAGGATATCTGAAAGTCTAGGATGGAAGTAAAAAACTGTAGTTTCTTTAACATTAAAGTCAAAGTAAAGCAGCTAAAAAACAAGAAAGAAAGAAAAAAAGGATTTTTAAGATGCAACATGGCCTCTCAAGATCTCATCAAACAGTTCATTTTTCCCTAAAATGCTGCAAGAAGAAAGGTGGATCAGAGAGCCATTAACAGAGAGAATAGCTGACCTGTTATCACCTCTGTGATGAAAAACAGCTTTGGCTGCATTCTGTACCTGATCTGGCCTAAAACTTCTCTTTACACAAGATTTTTCAATAATACACCTTCAAGTAGAAACTGAAAGATTTGTGCCTGGGTTTTCTCAAAGCTGAAAACATAGGAAAAGTTTTTGTTCCTTCTAAAAATGATGTAATTTTTAATTTTCATTATGTTTTAAATATTTTGAATGGTTTAAAAAGATATGCTTATCCTTGTGAACACGATTTTTCTTGAATAATATGTCCTACTGGGGAATATCTCAAGAATTTTCACATTTTGGTTTTGTGGTAGTAATGGGAGGATGGATAATCTTTTATTTATAGACCACATACTTGATGACAACCTCAGGCAAAAGATAAAGTCAACCTATTCACTGTTGCTCATAAAAACAGATCTCTGGTGTCTGTAATTCTGCATTATTAAGGCAAATTTCAGACATTTGTGACTACTCTTGCAAATTACTTATTTGCTCTTTGCACTTCCTGAAAGAACTGCTTTGAAACTTACTGACATCCATGTGATGCACTGCTAATGTGTGACACATGACATCCCCTGAAGTTGTAATTTCTAGTGACTATCAAGGTTTCATCTCATTCTCCTCTATCAAATACCATAATGCATGTCTAAACATAAATAAATCCTTCTCACATATCTGGCTGAAATATTAAAAAAAAAAAAGATTCACTCATCTCTCCCCACCTCATTTAGCGTACCTGCTCCTGGGAGGCTCCCAAATTTTACTTAATTGCAGTTCATTTTCAAAACCCCAAGAATGCCCCAGCATCTTCTAGGTCCTTTGGAGAAATTCTCGAGAAGATTGGCTAAGAGATTGATAAAGTCCCCAAATATGCTCTGTAATTCATGAGAAGAACACCACATACCATTAACAACACGTTCACAGCATTTCCTGACATTCTGGAGTGTGAAGTTTCTTGGTTTCAAGGCTACAACAGCTTAGGTTTGTTTGCGATACCAGCCATATCAACTCAACTTTAGGTTGGCTGCATTTTAAGCTGTTAGCAGCTGTAGTCCAACTCCTAGATTTTTTTTTTTTTTTTGGTGGGGGGATGGGGTGAGTCATGCTTCCTTATTTCTTTTCTCCTGAATCTATTCTTATCATCTTTTATGGTATTATATTTCCTCAACTTTTTATATTTGATTGCTTCTACCAACACATACTCCCTGCATCTGGAACACTGAGCAAATAGTTTTTTCAATGAGGTATATGTTTTATTACTAATGATAGCACGTAAAAAATATTTGTTGATAGTGAATTTGGGGCTTCTATCTGGAATATTCTATGGGATTATTATATATATATATATATATATATATATATATTACATATAATATATAATGTTGAGGCTGAGTCAGTAAAATATATCTCTTCTCCTTAAACATTCTTAATCTTCCCTATATATTTTCTTTTATGTCTCCAGAAAATAAAAGAGCAGTTTAAAAACTAGAAAAGTTATGTATATATACAGACTGCCATTCCAAATTAGAGATAAATATGAGACAAAGTCCTTTCTAAGTCTTTAACAAATCCTAAAACATATTTGTGCACCCTTTAAGCTTCACCAAAGTTCCACTTTGCTGGGTTTAAGAACAACCTTCAGAAAAAAGAGACTGATAACATGTTCTCTCCTATGTTTTATATTCACAACAATAAATGTGTTATCAACAGAACTGTTTAACATCAATCGTGAGGAAATTGTTTATATACTTTTAGTTTCTAAATAAATAAATTTGCATTTGAATTTCATGTTTATTTCATCTCATACAATGTCTGTACCACAATATATACTATGACACCAATTTCAGGAGTAAACAGACATCACACTAAACTACTGATCCTAACCAACTCCTTTTAGCATTTACTTTTGTATTTAGTTTGGAAAATTCTAACTAACAACTAAAGAAATGCTATCATTTTGTAATAAATTAGGAATATTTCCAAATAGTACACACTATTTGGGTATTGCCCTCATGATGGACAAATAGATAATTGGAAAAAACTGAGAAGGCTGACACAAATGTCATAGAGAAAATGTCCAACATTGGCATGTTCAGACATAAATATTTGTCAACTGATATTCTTGTCAGATAGTAGCTGTAGACTTTAAGCAATTTATTTTTGTATATAAAAATTCTATTTCCATAAGGAAATTCCATTTCCTTATCTGTAAAGTTGATGTACTGCTGTTTATCTGTATTAACAATGGGTAAGTCCTAGGAATCTGTATTTTTAATACAGATTTGAGTATTTTCTCTGCAACTTTGAGTATTTTCTCTGCAACTATCCTGAATTGTATCCATAAATAGGTGCTGGAAACTATTGTCTAAAACTGACTATTTCATCAGATTTTTATATAAAGTTAATCCATTGATTATAAAATTAAATATTAAATAATGTCATTGAAAATATTTGGACAGAGAAAAACCCTACATAAAAACAAATAACCAAGAATAGTAAATTATTTTAATCTGTCTTTGGAGCACAGCTTACCTATTCAAAGTTACTCTCTGGGGATTTTCTATATTTTGTCTTCACATTTGGATCTTCTTTTCTTTGTGATTTTTGGTAATGTCTACTTTTTTTTAGCTTGAGGTCAAACATCTAGTGTATAAGATATTTGTTTAACTTTTTCTCTCATACATCCTCATTTAATGAAAATGCAGAGTAAGATTAGAGGAATGCCTCAGATGGAATTTTTTTTCCAGATGCATCAATGTTATGAAAGTGTCTTCTTATGGTATTGAAAAGCAATGTCTAATATATTTCTGTTTTCTATAATATGGCAAACTAGGTATCCTAAAATAACAGCAAAATAAAACATTTAAAACAAGCTGATGTATATATTAAAGTACAGTTATTTGATATTATTGATAAAAATGATAAGGAATTTAGATAAATCCCTCAAAGGAGAGAGAGACAAAGAAGGAGAAGGGGGAGGAGGAAGTGCAGGAGGAGAAGAAAGTGCCAGGAGAGGAGGGAAGGAGGAAAGAAACTAGTATTAAAACAAAGAGGTAATTAATCTGGGGAGAAATTGACAATCCAGAAATCTGCGTGTTACGGAGTTTCAGTTTTAAAATCTGTATGGTAGGGGATTAATTCAGAGACTCACACACAAAGCTGTGCCCTCTGAAGGATGACCCAGACTGAAAGAGAGAGCCAGGAGTGTTTCCATTCCACGGTGGCAACAATAAGGTCATGTGTACGACTCTTCCTTGGAGGGGTGGGAGGAGAAGTGGCATTATTCTCTTGAGAGTTTTAACACTGGGCAAGATGGGATACTAACTGATTCAAAAATACATATGCAATTAAAAAAAATCAATTACATACTTTTAAAAAGTACTTGGAAGATGTCATAGGGAAATGTCACAAGATGAATGATAAAATAGAAAAAAATACTTTAAACTAACATTCAAGATGGAGGGCAAATTTCCATAATAAATGATGAATTTAAAAAAGACTAAAAACTATAAAATAAAAACAGGCAAAAATATGAATATATAATTCCCAAAATTATGGTATAAAATAGTTCTTAAATATATGAAAACATGTTTAATCTCCCTTAAAAAATATGTGCAAATGAAAATTACACTGAAATATTAAAATATTATATGTCATCTAACAAACAGGAAAAAATTCAAAGTTGTCAAAATAGTTCTATTGATAAACTGTGGAGAAATAGGAATTCATATAATGAGCACAGAAATACACAATGGTGCAGACTTGTCGAAGAGAATTTGGTAATATATCATAAAACTGCATATTCATTTACACTTTGACACAGCAATCCTACTTTTATGAATTTATCCTTAAATTACACCTCAAATAATTAAAACTACATATGCAAAAGTCTACTAATTGCAGCATTAGTTGCAATTACAACATATTCGAAACAATCTGAATACACATTCACAGGAGATAGGTTGAATAAATTATGGTATTTAACACAATAGAAGACTATAAAACTGTAAAAAAAAAAAAAGGAATGAAAAGGGTATTTTAAATAGATATGAAGTGATTTCTAGAATATATTGTTAGTGAAACAAGCAAAGCACAAAAAAAAACTCCACTTATGCATAAGGAAAAGCAGAGAAATGACATATATGTGTGGGTACACCTATCTATATACACATATATTTATCATAAAACAAATTAAAAGTAAATCAACAAAGATGGGAAAAATTTTAAATGTTAATATACAAGTAGACACAAGTCAACCAAACTTTATTTAAAATACATTACAAAACCACAAAAAGTAGGGAGAGGTTCTAGCTCAAGTGGTAGAGTTCATGGTTAGCATGCACAAGGTCCTGGGTTCAATCCCCAGTACCTCCACCAAACAAAAAATATCTCCCCCTCATAAAAAAACAAAACAAAACCACATAAAAAGTAAAAATATCATTTTCATTATGTTTTATGTCTTAACAGTGAAATACATATTTTGTTATTATTATTCCATATATCTATCATTGATGATATGCATATTAATTTGGATACATGAAATGTTTCATGATCTAAAAAAGAAATTCTTTGACTGCCACAGAGTCCCTACAAAGCATTCAGGGAATATTTTAAGAATGTGAGCTCTATAGTCACATAGCATCCATTCAAATTCTTTCATCTTGTGCAAATTCCTTAACATTCTATGCCTTAGGCTCTTATCTATGAAATGAGTTTATACAGTATCCACCAGTATTGCCACTGTGAGGATTAAATGGCTATTAGATATAAACCGCTTAGGATAGAATCAAGTACATAATAAGAGATCAATAGATATTAGTCAGTAATAATAGGATGGAAGCTATTTCTCTAGTACCCAGAGTCTAGGACCACCAATTTGTACCTAAACATTAGTAGATAGCTGAAAGCAGTATTTCGCTAACTAAATTCTATAATGGCAAATAACAGTGATTCTCAACCAGGGGTACACATCAGCATCACTGTTGATCTCTTTAAAATTGTAAATAAAGAAAAAACAGAGACTTAGCAGCATGAAAACCCAACTGAATAGAAGTGTTAAACCTCAGGCCAAAGTCTATAAAAGTTCAAAAATGTCTTAGGTGATATTGATGAGAACTTCTTGTTAAAAAACCATGTGATAGGAATATTAAGGGACCATTATAGCTGAAAGGAAATAATTCTAATATCTCAGAGAACTGAGCCTCGATTCTTCTATAAAATTATTCTTCTGTAAAAGTAAAATAATGATTCCTTACAAGCAGGATTGGTGTGACGATTAATGGAGATAACATATAGAGAAAACCTAGTTCATTGAAGGTTAAAAAAATATATAAAAAGAAGAAATGGTATATTTATAAGAGATTGTTGTGAAATAATTTAGTATCATATTTTAACAAGATCTCTAATTTTGGTAGAATTTTCAATTCTACTTTTAGGACCATTAGACCAAATCCTATAAACTACAAAAATACCACCGATTCTCGCAAAGGTAATTGAAGGTCTCAGTACAATTTCAAATAATGGATTGACACTGCTGACTTGCACACATAAATGAGTGCCCTTGTGAGTTGAAAGATATTCAAGCATGTTTATCATAGTCCAAGTATGCAACTGCATACTGATCAATGCCCCACACTCATTAACATACACAACTCCTTGCTTGAGCCTTCATTTGCATGCTCTTCTAAAAGCTTCTTTTCCCCTCACTATTCAAACAGCCAATGACCTTTGTAATCAACAAGAAAATTAGAAGCAGGTGGGAGCTTATTTTTAATGATGCTGAGACCAAACTGTTTAACTTAAATCTGAACTTTTTTACTTCCAATCCTTTTTAACTCCTGACAAATATTAATTACGTGAAGTTAGACAGAGGCTCTGACTTTCTCATTGTCTCTGATCAGGCTCTGTAACTAACCCTTGGCTTTTACATTTAATTAGTATGATGAAAACATCTCTCCCCCGTTAGTCTTTTACTTTTTCTTCGAGTCTCCAGGACAAATACTGTAATGTTGGGATTTAGCTCATGTTCTGGCAGTCTTTACAAATGTACCTATGTTATGATAAATGAAACTGATTGAGGACATCTCCTACAAGTCTGTAATTATTTATTTCAATGAGTGCATATTAGTGGGTTGGAAATAAGGTTTCAAGATCATAAATGGCAAATATTGGCCCTGTTTTCTCTCTTTTGTTTTAGAGTATTCTTAATCATATGTACTTGGAATAATCTCATTTCCCTAAAGTTTCTCAGAAGAAACAACAAATAACTTTTTGTTTCAGCTCTGTATTTCAAGAGTATAATGAATTAAATAATAATTCGTCGATTGTCGATTGTCTACAAATTATGTGCCTTGTAAACCTACAGTAAGTTTAATCACAAGCCAGTTTCTCTAAACTATTTAACACAGGTCTACTCTGTGATTTTCCACTACCCAGGAAAAATACCCTCAAATAAACCAAAATCATCTCAAGATGTATCATCCAAATCTTTTGAAACAGAAACTGACTTTACAGTAGGCCAGAGTTTTGGATTTGCCACAACTCCCTCTTGTTACTTTTAAGCAATTTAATATTCATTATACATCATATCTCAACTTATCCAGCCATTTCTGTTAAGATCACCACTTGAATGAAAAAATATGTATATAAATATCATTATTATCATTTATATTTACCTTATAGCAAATAAAATATTTATTTTCCCCTAAACTGTAAATACACCTTTGGGAAAAAACTCATATCAGTATTTCACCCTTCATTTAAAATAGTCTATAATCACCATTATTTTCTAAGACCATCTTAACTATTAATATTTTGTCAAAAGGACTGATTCTCTTCAGCTATTCACACATTATTCAGTCTTGTTTTGAGTATTTATATCTATGTGTATTTATATCTATGTATGTACAAACTCAAAGGCTTTTATTGCAAGTGAGGTTTTAAAGACTTCTAATCCAGTGGAAGCCTGCTTAACAATACACTGACCTTTAAAAACAAAAATCAAATCCATAAGTCTTGCTTATTTTTATTTTTTATGTCACACTTACATGCTGGATAATTACCAAATAGTGTGTGGTCACTTAAAATGAAAGACATTAAAATATGGTTTTTAATTGCAATAGGTAAAAGAAAATCTGATAACCAACAGGCCTAACCCACATTTTTCACAGACTTACAAATATAATGATGGGCCTTATGATATCCAGAATATAAATGAAAGGAATACAAGTGGCTCAGCTCTCATACTGAAAAAACTAAGCAAATGAGAAGACAGAAATTAGAATCTATATTTCTACATTATAACCAACATCTAATCATTATAACATTAAACTCAAGATTCAGCTTAAAGTTTGAATGCATGTTTTAAGTTCAAAGTTCTTTGTCAGTAGAACTTGTATGAATGCCATACACTGCTAATGTCATACGGTATCATTACTGCTACTCTGGAAATGTCGGGGAGACAGAATATAAACCAAATAGCAATAAACCTAAATAAAGTGGAAGGGAAGGTTTAAGTACTGTTTCTTTGGCCCTTCTGTGTTTTTATGGCTTCAGGGATGCTTAAAGATTTGACACTTAATTAATTTTCTTTGCAATATTAACTCAAATAATGCATAGGTGGACACAATATCAAATTCAAGACAACTGACAATACAACCAAAGACTGTACATAAGAACAACCACTTGCAATTTGTTGTTGAGAATGTCATTTGAGAAATGAGTTGCCAGTACTATTGAGATGCTGCAACAGTGGAGAAGGGGAACTAGTCACCTACCCCTGAGGGCATATGCCACTAGCTAGATTTAAAAGAATTCAGAAGCTGATGGCTTCCCTGACCCATGCCCACTCAGTCCCTTCTCCTGTGACTATATGTGCTCTGAAAATAGATACAGAAAGCTGTGTCTGAGAATCATGAGAAATTTGCTAGGCTGTTGCTGTGCGTGCTATATTGTTCTCTGTCCTTGATCCTTTCTAAAAGCTAAATAATTGTGGTGCTGGAGAAGCCTGTTGTGTTATGAGTTTGATTATCAATCCAGTGCCAAAGACCACTGATCCAAGTAGAGCCTCGTGAGTGTCACAGTAACTAAATAGCAGTAGAAGTGGCATACATGATTGGGAGAAAAATAAAGCAAGTAACAATTCTTGCTTTAAATTAGCAGGGTAGTGAGAAGGAATTGATTTTAAATCTAGATGATCAAGGAAGATATCACCTAGGAGGTAGATTTTTGGAGAAAGTACATTCCAGAAGGAGGAAGAGCTTCAAAGCATAAAGTTATTAAGGCAGGAATATGCTTGGTGTGCTTTGTGTTTATACGGCAAGATAACTTCCAGTTCTTCAAGTAAGGAACTTTAAAGTAGCCACCCCATCCTAACAACAAGTGAAAAGCTGAAAAGATCCAAGTCTTGACTTAATAGAGCAGAGACTCACTAGAGAGCCAAAACCACCTTGGGAGCCTGTGGCAGGGTAGGATAGGAAAATCTGAACTGTAACTAAGGAGTTAGCGGAGGCTCAGTGTGGACAAGTCTGAGAGTTAAGAACTCCAAATTGACCCAGTCACAGGGGGACTTCCACCATATTGGTGAGGATGTGGAAAAAAGGGAGCCCTTATGAACTATTGTTGGGATTATAAATTGGCGATCATCAAAACACTATAAATTGGTGATCACTGAAACTAATAGAATGTAATACAGCAATTATTTTTTAATAAAAAGTGCTCAGTTAAAACAATAAAAAGTAGAAAAAGAATGGAAGACAAAAATAAGAACAATAAGCAAGGGCACTAAATAGAAAGCAGTAGCAAACACTGTGGATATTAGTCCATTTATACCAATGAACACTATGAGTATCAATGGTCTACATGCATCAATTAAAAGGCAGAGATCATCAGAATGGATCAAAAAACACAATCCAACTATATTTCTACAAGAAACCCACTCTAAGCATATAGAAACAAATAAATTAAAAGTAGATGGGTGGAGAAAAATATAGCCTTCTAACATCAATCAAAAGAAGCTGAAGAAGCTATATTAATATCAGAGAGACCAGACCTCAAAGCAAATTATTAGGGATAAAGCAAAGTTATCAAGGATAAAGAAGGACATAGTGATAAGGAGGTCAGTTCTCCAAGAACACATAACAATCCTTATATATACGTTAACAATAGCTCTAGGTGAGGCAAACTATATGTGGCAAAAACTAATAGAATTACAAAGAGAAATTGATGACTCCATTATCATAATTGAAGATTTAACACACTTCTATTGAAATGAACAGATCAAGCAGGCAAAAAATCTGTAAGGACATAATTGAACTCAACAACACCATCAATCAACTGGATATTATTGACAGCTATGGACTACCTTACCTAACAACAGCATAATATAAATTCTTCTCAAGTTTATATGGAACATTTACCAAGACAGACTACACTCTGGGTCATAAAACAAGTGAAAAAGAATAGAAATCATATAATACCCATTCTAAGATCAAAATGGAACTAAATACTTTTGAAGTGTAGAAAGAAAACTGGGGGGAAAAAACCCCAAAATATGGAGATGAATCAACACACAATTTCAAGGACTTTGGATTTTACTTGTAAGATAGGGAGTTACTGGTGAGTTTTAAGCCAAAAAGAGACACAGTGTGACTTATGACTCTGGCTAACGTTTCCCAAGTTCACCAAAGGCGCCACTGTGCAAGGAAAACAACTAAGAGGCTACTGCAGTGATCCAGGGAGCAGTTCTTGGTGGCTTGGCCAGAGAGAGTGAAGGGTGATCCAAAGTGGTAAAGCTGACACGATCTTCTGGTGGATTGAATTGAAACACAGAAATAGAGGGGAATCAAGGGTGATTCCCAGGGTTTTAATCCAGTGACTGCAAGGACGGAGCTGCCATTGTCAAAGAGAAATTATTCACTGGACTCCTGTTAAAAATTGCGAGACAGATATGATTCAAACTTGTGCAGTGAGAAAGAAATTTCAGTATGAACTGAGCTCAACTCTGTTGAAACAAAACGTGGGAGGCTTTTGAATACTAAAGTGTTCTAAAGGAAAAGAACTGAAGGACATTTGGAGTGGGGAGAGTTGGACCACCCATGTTTGCTAACTGGTGCTTATGGAAGTTAGACGCCTACCCTCCCACAGAGACTGGGAGAAGGGGCCCTGACCTTCGTGATGTGTGGCACCCAGGTCTATGAGAAAGACATTCCTAGGTTGTAGAAGATACATCTCAAAGGGACAAAGAAAGGATTTACATTTGCACATTTTCTAAATTAATGCTTCTAAGAAAGAGGAGGTCAAAGGCTTTTAGTCAGGTTTGGCTGGAACAAACAGTAAATTCTTCCAGCAGCACTGAGCTTTCTCAGGCAGGCATTTTAACGGGGCTGGGATTCTCATCCTAGAGACATGACCTTGAGCTGAAAGAAACAATGCTAATGTTTGTTCTAATTCTCAGCATAGGGGGGATTATATGAAATTGCTTATACCAAGTTTGCTATCCTTATAGGCCAAGGTTGAGGCCTAGCAGAGAAGAGAGCTCACTAAAGAGGAGAGGCCTGACTAGACTGTCAAGGAGAGTCTCTGTCACCATAAAAACAATGAGAACTAATTGTCTGTTTTCATAAATAGACTCTTGTTCTGGGAATTGTAGTTATAACACACTGTTTATAGAAGAGCTATCTTCTACTTTGATGGGAAATTATTTTTCTTGGTGTTGTGAAATGACATTACTGTAGTTCACTTTAATAGTATGCATATATATTTCTAAACAGAGTGGGAAAATGTTAAATTAAAGGTAACATTATACCAGCCCAAGTTTATTTCTGGCATCTTACTCAATACCAAATAATCTGTATCTGATATTCAGTGCTAAGGGTAACTTTAATTAGGTTATATTTAACACATTAAAGCTAATTTTAAAATAAGTCACATTTGGTGTTTTATATTTTTTGTCACCTTGGAAATGAAAATTAAAATGCATGCATATTGAACATTACAAAAATTCCAAATAGAGTGCACAAAAAGAAAAAAAGTTGATGCATTTTGTATTAAGAGGCAGATTACCACATTACAAGCATATACTTTAGGAAAAATAGGTAAGCAGTTGCAGTCACAGTAAACACTTAATGGACGCCTGAATGATTTTCTAACTCCTCCATACTGCTTGTTTAGGGGTACCCTTAAAGAGAGAACAATGGAGCAAACAGCTGGTGGAACATTAAACTATATTCCTGTTAAACAACATGAAACAAGAAAGTAACTTTTCAAATTTCATTTTCTAAGCCATAATTGCACACCTCATGCTGACGAACTAAGAAGCAAACAAGTCTATTCACTTTCAAATAATAAGTTTGGAGGCTCTAAATGTCAAACACTCCCCTATGAAATATTCCTCAGTTTGCAACTGCATATGTGAACTCACATATGTTTAGAGTAAAGTAAAATAGGTAAGCATGACAGGAGACCAATGCACAAATGTTTGTATTTGTACTGTAAAACCTTCCACAGCTATAGTAATTGTTCAGTACACACAGATAGAAGGTTCACTTTTTTGAAAAGGTCTTCAAGTATACAATATATACTATAGTAGGTCCCACAAGTTACAAAGAAAGAAAACTGGCGAAAAATATGATCATTTACAAAAGAAGATATAAAAATGGCTAACAAGCACATGACAAGATGCTCAACATCATTAATCATCAGGGAAATGCCAATTAAAACCAAAATAGGATAGCTTTTCTTGCCTCCTAGAAGGGCTACGATAAATAAGACAGACAATACCAAATGCTGACAAGCATGTGGAGTAATGGAACTACTCATAAGTTGTTGGTAGGAATGTAAAATGGTGCAGTCACCTTGGAAAACAGTCTGGCAGTTCTCAGAAAGTTCAACATGAAACTAACATACAATCCTAGAAATTTTATTCCTAGGTAAGTATCCAAGCTGAATGAAGACAGATACTCCCACAAAGATTTGCACACATATTAGGTTATATGTAAGGTTCATTTATTCATTGTCAATTGTTTTAAGTATGATATAGCCCTGAAGCTCAACCCATACTTTTAAATCAAAGGGAAGATATCATGACATAATAAAAATGATACTAGCTTTACAGACAAACTCATGTGCATCCAAATCCTGACTTGATCACTTATTAATTTTGTGAATCCGAACAAAGTAAATTTCTCTACTCAGAGTTTTTGTGATACTCAAGGACAACAGTAAAAGAGGACTGTTGGCTTGACTAGGTAGTGTTGCAGGTAAACTTCTAATACTCATTTTTCTGTATAATTTTCCATAATGCAAGTATACTGACTTTTAGAGAGCTTACAAGTAAAATAAAGAAGCATTTTAATATTAAAATGTATGCAAAATGCACAATGACAGTGAGAGAGTAGTCGAAAAGAAATTCATTAGTCCCACCACACTGATAAATTTTCAAATAGATCTACATGGTTAGCTCTTTTTTGTTTTATATATATATATATATATATATATATATATATATATATATATATATATATATATATATAATTTTTTATTTGTTTAAGGGGTAATTAGGTTTATTTATATATTTATATGGAGGCACTGGGGATTGAACCCAGTACCTCATGCATGCTAAGCACACACTCTACCACTGAGCTGTACTCTCCCACTTTGGTTAGCGTTTACCTAATGCTGTCATGTATACATGATCAAACCATCTAACAAATATGTTTAACCAATAAAAATTAGTCAAATATATGCTTAGTACATTTTTAGGAAAAAAAGTCTGATATATGACCAAACAGAATAGATGTTCAGGAAGCATATTAACTAACATAAACTAATATTTATTGCACGTTTATTCTGTATGACACATGTCCTAACAGTTAACGCACTGAATGCTCAAGACAAGCTTATCAGAAGGTCGCATCATCATTTCCATAGTACAGATGGGAAAACACTAGTAAACCTTCAAACAACAAACAACCCAAAACACATCAAGTCTATGGAAGTTGCTTAAGGTTACTGGGCTAAGCAGACGGAGATAACGGCATTCAGCCACAGTGGGAGCACCTGCACAGAGGCTAGGGACATCTAGAGTCACCCATAACTACAGCATGGCCATCACAGAGACAGCCTCCAACTCTAAAACCTCACACAAATAGTCTTGTATGTATATTTAAGGAGTTATTTCAGAGGAAATGTCATCACCATAAGGGTGACTGAAATGACCAGTAATTCAATCTGAAAGAGTCAAAAAAATTTTTTTTCCACAATGACTTAACAATATGAAGATATAGTGACATTTGGGTCAAGATTTTTGGGTCAAGATGGTGATATCTAATCTGCCTGACTTGCTTGTCATCCCATCCCTGTTTTCTGGTTGAAAAATCTAATACAAAGATAGAAACAAATGAATAAGTTCAAAATGCCTTGAAGTAGCAAAGATCTTCTGTGGATACTAGTGTGTATGAATGGGTTACGAGGCAGAATCATGAATCCAGACATGACGAAAACCTGTCAGTGATTTCTCCCCTCCCAGGCTATTCAGCTTCACTCAGGGTTATGTTAGATTTACTGCAAACAGGAGCTGCTCTGTGGGGTGATCAGAGCTGTTTCAAGATCCTCTTTCTAATTAGTTATCTTTTTATCTATGACAACTCAAAGATTTTATTTCTCAGTAATGCTATGGATTAAGAAGCTGCATCAGACAGAAAACATGCACGCTGCATACTGAAAGGTGAGCTAAATAATTAGGGAAGGCTAGAGAATGCAAGGGCATCAGGTGTGGTGAACTCTCAGGGGTTGTGCACACCTTCTGTCGACAGAATCAGCACAGCTTGCATCAAATTTTCCAGAGATCCACTCACCTCAGCATAATCAGAGAACCAAACAGCAAGAACAGAAACACTGTCCTCAAGCCTTGTAGATTCACTCTGTGCACATCAGTGGGTGTCAGCATAAGATCTGAGGAAAGGACTCAAAAAGAGGCAGAAGCAGAGCGAGGGGCAGGAGAACACAGCAGCACTGCTCCCGGGTAAGTGTAAGACCTGGATTGACCGCCTCTCATTAGAAGATGAGTGAAGAGAGAAAAACAGCATGGGGTCCACAGAAAAATTCCAAAAAACAAAAGAGGGAGATAATGTGTTGAAACTACAGAAGAACACATTTTACTGAAAGATTTAGCAATGAAAACAATACTTTAGAAAGCAGATTTTTTTTTTTAAAATAAACATAAAAACAAGGCATAGAATTTCAATAGCTTTTGGCTAGCAGCCTATAACCTCTCTTGAAAATTTTCAGGAAAATAATAAATAACAGCATACAATATTAAAAACTGTAACTGGTAAGAGGTGTCACCAAGTGTCAAAGTAGGAAGGCCCTGAGCTCAGCTCCTCCCACGGGCACAGCAAAATTACAATTACTTACGCAGCAACTATCTGTGAGAATGACCCGACGTCAAGCAGAAAAGATTTTTCACAACTAAAGATACAAAGAAGGAACCACAACAAGATGGGCAGAGATGCAGCTAAGTCAAGACCCATACTCTGGGTAGATGACCCAAAAACTGGAGGGTAGTTACAATGGCAGGGGTTCTCCCAAAGGAGCAAGAGTTCTGAGTCCTACATCAGGCTCCCCAGCCTTGCGTTGAGGTGGAGGAGGTCCTGTATCAAAAAGATGAGCCCCCAGAATGTCTGGCTTTGAAGGCCAGCAGAGCTTGTTTGTGAGGGAGTCAAAGGGCTACAGGAAACAGATTTCACTCTTAAAGGGTCCACACAAAATCTCACACGTTTCAGTTCCAGCCCAGAGACTCTAATTTGAATGGAGCCTGGGTCAGAACCATTTGCTAATTTTAAAGCGCCTCCTGAGACAGGAGGAGGAAACTGGGAATCCCCCACGGAAACAGAACTGGCAGCAGCCATTTCTGGGAACTTGTTCCCCCACAAGAACACTGGTGCTGGCAAGTACAATTATGGAGTCCTCCCTCTAGTTTATCAGCGCCTGGGGCTTACCCACCCACTAGCAAGCCAGCCCTGACCCCCCCAGGCCCACAGCAGGCCACTCTCGGACATGGCCCCACCCACCAATGGGCTAGCACTAGCCCTGGGGTTCCCTGGGACATGCAGCAGGCCATGCCAGGACCCCACCCTGCCCACCAGGGGGGCTGCAACAGTCCTGAGAACCCCTGGACCATGAGCCATATCATATCTTAACCCAAGCCTGCTCACCAGTAGGACAAGCCCCGGAACCTCCTGGGCCATTCAACCAGCTGCACTGGGATCCAGTCCTGCCCACCAGCAGACCACCACATAAGATCAGACACTGGAACCAGACCAGGGGCAAGCACTGCCTGCTAGCATGACCACAGTATGTGACCCCACTACGTGCAGGAAGGTCACAGGCAACCCACAGAGGGGCACTCCTAGAACATAAGACCAGAGGGGAGTGTGCTGTTGAGCCTCCTCGGACATCTCCCACATACCACAATATGTAGAAATAAGCATAAAGAATTACACAAAATTAGACAGAGGAGTAGGTTCCAAATGAAGGAACAGGACAAACCCTCAGAAGAAGAACTAAGTGCAGTGGAGATAAGAAATCTGCCCAATAAAGAGTTCAAAGTAACAATCATAATGATGCTCTACTTAAATCAACTATACTTCAATAGAAATAAATAATGATGCTCTACTACCTTGGGAGAAGAGTGGAAGAACACAGTGAGATGTTTAACAGAGTTAGATGTTATAAAGAAGAACCAACAGCTGAAGAATACAATCACTGAGACAAAAAATACACTGGAAGGAATCAACAGTAGGTGAAATGATACAAAGGAATGTATCATCAAACTGGAACACAAAGTAGTGGAAACCACTGAAACTGAATAGAAAAAAGAAAAAGAATTTTAAAAAATGAAGACAGTTTAAGAGACCTCTTGAACATTAAGTGTGCTACCGTCACATGATAAGGGGTCCCAGAAAGAGAAGGCAAAGGGAAAGGGGCAGAGAAATGAAGCAATACTAGCTGCAAACTTTCCTAACCTGGGGAAGGAAACAGACATACAGGCACAGGAAACCCAGAGGCCAAAACAAGATCAACCCAAAGAGTTTGACACATTGTAAGTAAAGTGGCAAAAATTAAAGAAAAAGACTCTTAAAAGCAGCAGCAAGAGAAAAGCAGTGAATTAAGCCCAGGGGAACTCCATGAGACTGTTAGCTGACTTTTCCGCAGAAACTCTGGAGGCCAGAGGGAGTGGCATGATGCATTTAAGTGATGAAAGGAAAAAAAACCTACACCTAGGATTACTCTGCTCAGCAGGGTTATCATTCAGAACTGAAGGAGAGGTAAAGAGTTTTACAGACAAGCAAAAGCTAAAAGAGTTTAGAACCACAAAACTGGCTTTACAAGAAATATTAAAGGCACTTTTCCGAAGTGAAAAAGAAAAAGCCACAGCTAGAAACATGAAAATTATGAAAGGAAAAAAATCTCACCAGTAAAGGCAAACATATACTGAAGGTAGTGGATCAACCATTTATGAAGCTAGCAGGAAGGTTAAGACAAAAGCAATAAAACCATCTACATCTACAAAAGCAGTTCAGGGATACACAAAATAAAAGCATGCAAAGCATGACATCAGAAACATAAAACATGGTGTGGGTGGTAAACATGTAGGGCTGTAAAAGTGTGTCTGAGCTTAAGAAATCATCAGCTTAAAACAGATACCTACATACATAGGTTTTCATATGTGAACCACATGGTAAGCACAAACCAAAAAATTACAATAAATAACAACAACAACAAGAGAAATGGATTGAAGCATAACAGTAATGTATTGTCATCAAAGATGTTGACAATAACTGTAAGAAAGTTAAGGTTAAATGGGCCCCCCAAAATCAACTTATTCAAGTTTCAGTAAGGGTTTATTCCAGCTTTGCCTCGTGATACAGAAACAGCCAAAACAAACAACTTGCACAAGGCACAGATGTAATGCTTGTTTAGAAGTTGAAAATGAGAATATAAACGAAACAATCAGAAAAGTAAAACAGTAATGGAAAAGAGCCACGTCAGATCACCATATGAAATGGTTTCATTTCTATTATTTAAATTATTAATCAGCCCAGTTCTCTAATTGTACTTTCTAAGACATGATGGTGTCTGAATGCGTAAGGAACCAGTCTTTTCTGAGGTAATTAAAAAGCAGTTTAGCAGATAGGAAATTAGTATTTATAAAAAATAAGAATGTACAAATTTTCAGAGAAGTTTTAAAGTATGCTTCTCAAGAACTCTTTATCATGCTAAGATACTGATAAAATTTCCATTTAAAAAAATTTTAACAGTATTTTTAATCAAAATGAAATGGAGGGTAAAAAAGCATAGTGGTTTTCCTACACTAGATTTACCTTTTTTTTTTTTAATTAGGCAATTCATTAGTCAAAAACCTCATTTATGAAATAAAATATTAAAATATTTACCCAATGGTATGTTTATATACCAGGTAAACAATAGATCATTTTCAGTTTGATTTCATGAGATATTTCTCTCAAATTTGAAAGAGGTGAATGGACTTTATCAGAGACTTCTAACTAAAGAGTTAAAAGTAGAGCATAATTCAATTTTTAAATAGTTAAAGAACAATAAAAAGAATTGCTTTGACTGGTGTTTCGTAACTTTCTTTGTTCAGGTCAGTAGACTTCCTTCATTATCCACAAGCAAATGGCTATTTTGAAATTCCTTACAAATTTGTTTGACTTGTATACAACTATATAGCAATGATGGCTAAACTATCCAGACAACTCCTCCAGGACCAGGGACTGCTGAGAATCCCCCTTTGAAACCTTAGTGATCCTCTAAATCTGATTGGCACCACATTCTTTTTATCCTTGTCAAGGATATCCTTAACATCCTTGCTGTCCTGAATGTGTGAGCCCATCAAAGCATCTAGCCTCTCTTCTGGACGAAGTCTAAACTTTCTACATTGTTGACTAGCTCACATGAGGTTATCCCAGATGGATTTTTCTTTTTTTTTAATCATACTCCAGGCACCAGCCACCTTAAACTGTTCTTATTTGTTATTCTCAGCCTTCTCTTACTGCCCAGGCTTCACATATGTTTTCATAGCAAAACAATCTTAACTAAATATGTCTCTTTTCCTGGCTAACCTCCATTTATTCTATAAGTCTCACCTTAAATGTTGCTTCCCCTAGGAAATCTCTCCTAAGTTCCAAAGTCTGAGTTTAGTACTTCTCCTGTGAGTTTCTGTATCCTTCTCCCATAATATCACTTACCAGACACACTGAATGCTACAGTACATGTCTGTCTCCCTGCTAGACTTCAGATGTACCTCTGGTATCATTCTACACCATCATCTATCAGAGGATTAGACATCCAGTAAGCATGTATGTCATAGAATGGGGAAAAAAAGACAAGAAAAAGAAATAAAAAGGAAGAGGAGAGGGGAAGGCAAAAGAAGGCAAGGGAAAATTGTAGTTTGAAAACTCAGGTGTTTTCTCTTTCAAATACTGTGTATTGTATTAAGAAGTAAAAGAAATCTAGCTTTTTTTTTTAAAGCATCAAAACCAATTGAACTCTATTTCATCTTTTCTGTGAAATGGTTCCAAAACAGAGAGGCAATAAATAATTTGTGCTTGTCAGCCCTTCCCCCTTTCTATGAATTAGCCACTGAAACAGGAAATATGATTATTTTCTGTGGACTTCAACTCATAACTGTCCACTCAGGACACTCCCGTGTCCTTTAAATGAAAGTTGGTAATCCAAATTACCAATAATTTGTTTATCCAGCAAATATTTCTGTGCTTACTGTACATTAGATACCACGCTACTTTCTGTAGCAAATAGTAACTCATTTAATTCTCAAAACAATCACGAGGCATATACTATTATTTTCAACATCTTAATAGATGAGTAAATTGGGGCACAACGATTATATAACTTGTTACTCCCAGACAGTCTACACCATAGCTGGTGCTTATGATCACCAACACTATTCTAATGCAGTTATGTGTTTTATCAAAATCATAATCAAATAAGCTCCTATGAGTCATAAGTTTCCCTCTCCCTGTCCCCTCTCTCACTCCCTCTCCTCCCTTCCCTCCCTCCCCAACCCACTCTCTGCCTTTATCTTCATAGTGTTTCACATGTGTGTGAAACTCTTTGATGGACACAGATACATAAAATATGGCAGTTGTTCTGCATGACATATTCATATTCATGTCATATTCATAACCTCTGTAAGAAAGAGATTCAATCATAAAGCCAAGCCACTAAATTAAACACATTGATTGTGCCCCTACTGTGATCCCTGCATGTCTACTTCAGGTATCAAAACTGAATAAAACTATAATAAAAGGCAGAGTATAGAAGTCGTCCAAAAGATGTAGAAAAACTACGTTATGGGAGTGAAGGAGAGTGACTCGTGGGGTCTGCTGAAACACACCTGATGAAGGCTGCAGCCTATGACACGGTCTCTGGCCACGCCAACCACCTGTGGCTTGCTTGCTCAGTTAACCTACAGACCCTGCTCAGGATCCACAGAAAATTCTGAATGGCTTCCCATTTTACTTCAGAGATAACGGCAGCTGCACAGGCAGCCTCTGGCCTTCGTATATTTAAACAGCCTATTTAAACTGTGGCTCTAACCCGATACGCATTCCTGTCTCAGGGATCTGATCTCAGAGGTCATGAGTTTCCTCAAGAGAGAGAATGAGGCCTCTCCTCCCTCAGATCGCAAATTTTAGTGGGTTACCTACTCTGAGAACCCTCTCTGGTCATGTGGTCTGTGAGGTGTGGGGTGGCAAGTTGATCACATCTCGCTGGCTTGGTTTACCCTCCCATTTCTCCTGGTAACACAGAACTACAGTTATCACGTTTGTATAGAGGTGGGGAGGGGCTGAAAAAGTGGATGGTCAAAAACAACTGGTTCTCTGGGTACCAGTGAAAGTTTTGGACCTTGTACCCTAAAACCTAGGCTCTTCATTTTATAAGTAAAAGATTTTGTGTTATTTTCTCCAGCTCTTTTCTTAGCATCTTCCTAAAAATAACAATAGCCTAAGAAAGGGTGGTTGATCAGGGTGAAGGAAGGAGTAAATGATTCTGGTTAATTTCTCCAATGGTGACTCTGCTCTATATATTTAATATGACCCTATCACATAAAAGAAAATCAAAAGAATAAAAATTCACCTGCAGCCCCATTACTGACTAATATCTGGTCTCTGTTCATTTAGCATATACTGTTGAATAAGTACACTGAATTGATCATAAAGATGGGGCTATCAGATTATTTGGGGCTTCGATGTTAAAACCTGTCTATCCTAAGTAAAATATGACAGTTAAGCTCACTTCTCTAAAAATTTTTTGAAGAAAAAATCCTACAAAGAGAAACAAGGCTCTGGTTCTGATTCATCAGCCTAGGGGAAGGGGAGGACTGGGAGTCACTCAGAGTGACAGGAACGGGGAGCCAGGAGCACTACCCCAAGAGCCCACTCCCAGTGTGTGGGCTGCGCCACTGCACTGACACTGGACTCGGTTAAATGCTGCCTGGAGACCATTCTATACAGCGCCCCCAACCCACGCTCAACCTCAGGGCCTAGAACTAGGAGACCACTAAATTGACTTTAAAAATCCTTCAATGTGTCCCTTTTGAAAGCAATATGCAATCCAAAAATATCCTGTCTTGAAGCCAGCAATAAGAAATAAGGAAATGGGGAAAGAGAGTTCTGCCACTTTTTAAAAGAATGTCTTTTTTTTTGCCTACCTTTCCCATTAAAAAATACACTTTTCCTTATTTAAGACCCTGATGTTAATGGATGGCCAAGAAGCACATGAAAAGATGCTCAACATCGCTAAAGAAATGCAAATGCATTATCAGACAAATGCAAATCAAAACTGCAATGAGGTATCACCACACACCAATCAGAATGGCTATAGTTAAAAAGTCCACAGACGATAAATGCTGGAGAGGGTGTGGAGAGAAGGGAACCCTGCTACACTGTTGGTGGGAATGTAATTTGGTGCAGCCACTATGAAGAACAGTATGGAGATTCCTTAAAAAAGTAAGAATAGAGTTACCATATGATCCATCAATCCCATTCCTGGGCATATATCCAGAGAAAACTCTAATTTGAAAAGATACATGCACCCCCAATGTTCATAGCAGCTCTATTTACAATAGCCAAGACATGGAAGCATCCTAAATATCCAACAACAGATGACTGGATAAAGAAGACGTAGTGTGTGTGTGTGTGTGTGTGTGTGTGTGTGTGTGTGTGTATGTATGTAGGTATGTGTGTGTATATGTGTGTATATATATATATATATATATATATATATATATATAATGGAATACTATTCAGCCATAAAAAAGAATGAAATAATGTCATCTGCAGCAACATGGATGGACCTACAGATTATCATTCTAAGTGAAGTAAGTCAGAGGAAGACAGATATCATATGCTATCACTTATATGTGGAATCTAAAAAATGACACAAATGAACTTATTTCCAAAACAGAAAGAGACTCACAGACATAGCACAGGGAACTACATTCACTAATCTGTACTAATCTACAATGAAAAGGAATATAAAATACATATATGTATAAATCACTATGCTGTACATCAGAAACTAACACAGCATTGTGAATCAACCATAGTTGAATTAAAAAAAAAAAAAAAGACCCTGATGTTAGATCTCCACCTCCATTTGCCCAGCCGATGAGTTAGGGAGTGTGAGCACTTGCCCAGAGACATATCTGTCAGTGTAAAAGTTAAAGAGATCAGAAAACATGTGCTAAAGTCAAAACATCAATAACAGTTGTACTGCCTCAAAGAAAAATCAACCACTCACATTATTTATGGAGTAGATCAGCGTTTGAGAGGCTATGCACTTATTTTACCGTATAAACAAGAGAAAAATGAAAACAAGCACAGTACAGAGTAATACACACGAAAATTTCTAATTGCTTTCCTGACACTCATTGTTTATAATGTGCTGAGTACGTTGACAGGGTAATAACTGAAGAGCATGGCAAATGTCTGAAATGTATACGACGACTTCAGATCCACCGCCAGCATAAAATAATCACTTCATGAGTCAGCCAGTGTTTCCAGTTTTAATGGACGCAATAGATGTGCAATTATGGGCTTCTCTTCTGAGCTTGCTTTTCATTTTTTATTAAAGCAGAAACATCTACCAAAACTTTTTTCTGCATGAAGTAGGTATCATTTTCTAAGTCAGTTCTTCAGTTTGAGTGTCCTTTCGGATAAATCCAAACCTCTCTGACATGGTTTCTGTCTCAGAGGACATAGCTTGCCTGTAGCATGAGGCCACTGCTGCCTGCCTTGCATCCTGGAAATGCAGCTCAGCCAGGAAAAGCCAAAGAGAGACAGAGCTGGTAGCATGGTGCTCCACCTGATCTGCCCTCACACCACTCAACCCTGGGGCTGATTTTTTGTGCTGTAGCTGGAGTCATAGGAAATCCTTCCTCAACCACCATTCAGATTGGAGAACGGCTGTGGCAGCATCCTCATGATTCTCTGAGGATGCCCGCATTCCCAGAGACAGTTGGTAGGGAGTTCTCCCCTCCCCATCGCCACAGAAACCGTTGGCATACAGTATCAAGAAGGCAGATTGTTTTGCCTTCTTAAATTAAAGGAGGATATTAAGGTCTCCTCTTTTCTTTTCATTATGTTAGAAAGGAAGAGCTGTTATAAAAACATTAAAAATATACTAAACAAGCTTTGAAGCCAATAGAGCAGATTGAACACATATTTTTAACGAGTCACTCCAGTGTACTTTTGTGAAATCCAGAACTTTAATACATAATATAATTAAGTTGAATTGAAAATAAGCATAAGTTAAAGGAAAAATGAAAGAAGAAAATAAAGGAAATTCATAACTCCAGACGGAGAAAAATAATTAAAGAAGAACACACGAAAAAAGGCATTGTCCAGTTCTGAAGCAAAATCTTATGTGGCATGAAACTTGGAAAGGGGGGAGGGAGAAATGATTAAAGATAGCATTTCTCAACTGGAAGCTAAGCAAGAAGAATTTATAAGGGAACTCAAAATCAGAAACGAGTGAGATGCTTTTTAAAAATTTGAAGCACTGAATCTTACACATGCAGGGAAATACTATATTTCATATATGGTCCTAACTCTTTCATTGTTAGATGCATCATTAAGACCCTGGGAATAAGCAGAAACTGGAACTTGAGAAGCAGAGAACGGCCATATTCAAAACCCATGCTTGAGTCCATAAACATTCTTAAGTCCTAAGAATAGGCTAGGTAAGTACCAATTTCTAGGGGAATTCCCTCACCTGGAATAGAGAAGTGGAGACCGAACAGGTGAGTAAAGAGGAAGAGCTAAAGGACTAACGTACAGTGATAAAGGGAGAAAGAGAGTAACATGTGAATGAAAAATAGTCTTTTGGGCCACTGCCCAGACTCTAAGAGACCATCTATACGTAGGACACCCCCAGATGTGGTCAGTGAAGTCTTAAACCCATACACTGTGCCTGGGAACAAGTTAATTAGCTTGAGAAGGTACCTAATGTTCAGTTTACAAATTCTGATCCCTTCCCTCCTCCCACCACAAAAGTCTGTATATTTATTTCTGATTCTTGATAGTGGGGAAACTAGTGAGCCTTCTTAAAGAAGATGGCAGCTTCATTCCTTTATTCCTGCAAGCTTCACTTCCTACAACTGTCTATAGATGTACGGATGCATAAATATGCACACACACATACACACATTTTTCATTTTTATTTCGAAAGGAGTAGGCAGGTTAATGTAATTTCTTACTGAAGTTTACAAGGGAGTGGCAGTAGGGAACGCTAGGAAATCAGGTAATGAAGGTAAAATGAAGGTAAATGAAATCAGGTAAACGAAGGATTTTATGTGCTGTGCTAAGGATTTGCATTTCAGCTTACAGGAAAATATATTTTTAAAGACTTATAAAGTAAAATTCTACTAGTCTCAGTCTTTTAAAACCATGTTTTCTTATGAAAAAATAAATGTCACATCTCCCTTAATATTTTTTATTTATTTTAATAAGTTGAATATTGTGACTCATAAAAGAAGTCAATCCTAAATTAACTTTCCCAAAAGAATATGATTTTTTCCCACACAAACACACACAAATATGATATGCTTCCCAGGAAGGCACTTATTTTCCTCAAATAACTTGCAATTGACTAAGGAATGGACAATAAAGAGGGTAATTCTGGGGACAGACAAGGAGGAAAATTACAACAGTTTCTTTGGTTGCAAAAAGCAGAAACTAACTCTGACTAAATTCTGAACACACATTCCTAAGTGGATATATTTCTAGCAATGATGAACGTCAAGTGGCATCCATGTCACCCATTATATCGAGACAAAAACATTCAAAAAGTTTTACTTAAACTTATTCTGTGTCCCAAATAAACTCCATAATACCAGCAATTCTAGTTCAAAATTATTAATTTTTACATTAAAAAATAACCATCATTAACATTTATCAAGTGCTTTATCATTTGCCAGGCATTGTTTTCAACACTTAACAAGCACTCATTTATTTAATACTCATGATGCTCTAATGAGGTCAATATATATTAATTTTCTCCATTTTACAATTAAAGACATTGAACCAGAAAGAAGTCCAAGGTAATGCAGCTAATTAGTGGTATAACTAGGATTCCAACAGTCAGTTTGGCTCAGAATCCACGGTTTTTACCACTATACTTCAATACTGCTAAATATTCCAGATTCATGATAAGTTTATCAATATTTTGAAAATACTTATTATTGACTCTCAATTATTTCTTAGATTTATATTGTCTCCCCCTCTAGTGTACATATCCTCCAGACATTATTCCAGAGGTTGTTTCCAGAATAAATTTCCAGAGTCCAATGATATATAAACTTTCATATGTGAAAGTATTTGTTTTTCCTATACAGTGAATATAATTTGGCTAAGTATATAATCCTAGATTCCAAACAGCCAGAAATTTTATGTAATTTTCTATTACCTCTTTCAAGATAGTATTGTCAAAAAAATGTTTGAGGTTATGGTGATTCTTTTTCTTTTGTAGAGGATCTGATATTTCTTCTAAGGAATGTTTTGGGGTTTTCTCTGTATTTTGAATGTCTTGAAATTTCAGTACGTGTGTACACACAGGTCTGTGTTTTATTCTCATGTTCTTTTTCTGTTCCAGTAGACAGAGCTTACAAATTCCGTATCCATTTTTTAGCTCTCTCCCTTCTGTACTTTGAAACACGCTTTCTGCATTGTGGAAATATTCTTTGGTTTGATCATGCAGCCTCATGAATTCATTCTTCCTCTTATTCCTGTTTGATTTTGAGCTCATGTTTTGAGCTCTTGCATTTGCTTGTTCATTTAATCTCATTGTCCAAGTGTTTCATTTACATTACCTATGTTGCTTTATTTTTGTGTGGGTACAATACACTCTCATGTGTATTACAATACGTACAGACAATACTTATTCTAAATTTTACTGTTTTCTCTCCATCAACTGTGGTTCCCTCCGTTGTAAGTTCGGTAGTTTGATGTTCTTTTTTCCATGCTTCTTTGTTATTGAATTTCTGCAAATATTTATAGATTTTGTGTTGTGTATTCACCTTTGTATTTGTTGTTATTTGTTAATAGTTGCTGTACCTCTTAGGTCTGAGGGTAGCATTGTTCCAGGATATTTCCAGTTATCAAAGGTTCTGCCCTATCTCTGTGCCCACGTGCTCAAACTTACTACTCACTTCTGGAGAAAGAAAATATAGTTGCCTCTTGCTGGTCCAGGATGTGGGTGTGGGGAGAATGCACAGTGTGGAAGTTTCCATCCATTTGGCTGATTCTGCTGAGGAATTCCATCCTCCACCCTGTTACGGTGTTTGGAGGAGTTAGGTGTCCTGGACGCATCCAACTCCTCTGCTGAAGTCTGTACAATAAGAGTTAGCAACAGCACCAGTCCACATTTTGGTCTATGGTTTTGCTCTTTTATCCAATTTCTATCTGCTTTCCATTTTTCCAGGAATGTCCTAGATCCTAGGTAGTATAAAATATTCCAATACTGGACCTGAGTAATCCTAATTCTCTACTCTCTTAGAAATAACTAGAGAACATTAACATTACATTGTAAATTAGTGTTATCCAAAAATGTCTGTGTAACAGTTTGCTACTTGGCATAATTTTATGTAAAAGAAATGATGCATAAAATATGTTTTGATAGTTTTCATGGGTTCAACTCTGTACTTGGAGAATGTAAACCTATAATTATACATGCTCTTTCCCCCTGCTTCTTGTAATAAAATGCAGCAAAGTTTTGAGAGGATGCTAGGACCTGTAGCTGCTCTATTTTCAGTATTGACAATGTTGCTGAAAGGTAAATATTATTTTAAGGATTGATAACCCTTCAAAAGCCATGTACCATGTCACCAGCTTCTTCCTTACCTCACTGAGGAAACTATGAAGCCCAGAGTGGCAGCAATATTTCCTAGATAAGAGTAAAGGAAATTATTCATTAAACATTAGATTTATGTGGAAAGTCTACTGGAATAGTTACCCAAACCCATTGGCTAAGTTGTCACAAGAACTATCCTGAGCACTTCTTTTTGGGCCCTTTCACTCTGGTCAAGAACAGTCCTGACAAAGTAATTCATTCTGAAAGAAAATCCACAGAAGACCAATTGTGAAAATTGAAAATGTAATTATCACCGGCATAAAAGTTATACAATGATTGCAATAGATGATAGTAAATCATAAACAAATACATACATTTAAACTTGTAACGTAAAAGAAAAAAGGAAAAACAAAATAAATCAATGAAAATATTTTAAATAAAAAGAGACTGGCACTGCACTGTGAGGCAAGAACTTTGACAAGGACAAAACAGGCTCCAACTTGACAAACACAAAGGTGCCTGTGGGTTGCTTCTGGCTGGGTTCTAAGTCCAAAATGATCCTCATAAATGTGAAGAAATACCCCAGTTAGCACAATTATCAAAGGAGGTATTTTGGGTCCATCTACACCGAGGTTGTGACTGATGGCCGGCAGACAGGCAGAGTTGATTATCATCTCTTTCAAATATTCCTTTCTCTGTATCTTGAACACTGCTCTGTGTATGCCATTTGTCATCTTCAGCATGAATGACATGTCTGGCTGTCACCACTGTGTATGTTTAATTATCATGTGGTATTAGAAACTAACTACACACACAAACACACACACACACACACACACATACACAGAGAGAGAGAGAGAAGAAAAATAATGTTGCTTTTTGTGGTTGGTATATAGTTGGTACTATAAGTAACAGTCTTCAAATGAACAAAATGATTATCAATTATACTGATTTTTATAAACAAGATTTACATTCAGTTATAATACTGGTCCCATAGCAAGAAACTATATGAAAGGGGAAATAAATTGCCAAATAAAATCATTACATTTCAGGCTTTCATAAAAATTCAAGGACCTGTATATATTTCAATATTCTGGTTGTGACATTGTACTTTAATTGTTCAAAATGTTACCACTGGGGGAAACTGGGCAAAGTGTTCTAGGGAACTCTCTCTGTAATTATTTCTTATAACAACATGAGACTCTATAGTTAACTCCATTAAACAAATGAAATTTGCTAGTTAAAAAATATAATTAAAATAACTCAAGGGTGAATTTGCAATGAAATGGACTCGTTGATGCTCAAGGCACTGCTCTCACTCATCGTTCTGTATTCTGCATTTTCACCATACTTCAAGCCCTCCTAGCCCCTCTTCCTCTTCCTACCCCCCTATCGAAAATAAGTGAAATGCATTTAAAATTTTTTTCTGAGATAGAAATTGCTCAGGAAAATCCATTAATTAACCCTACTGCTCCCATAGAAGATAATACCTGCCTAAGGTCAGAATTTTCTCAGAAATTCCACTCTCTAGATTTCATATTGCATAAAATCATTTTTATTGATCAATAAATTAATTCTTAAGAATCAAAAATTGCTAAATAAGTAAGTTATAAATGTGACATATGGTGCTTCCTATATCAAGTTGAGAATAATACTAAAAACTGTATAGTTCTTAATTTGACTTGAATTTAATGAATCAAATTAAGGGAAAAGACAATTCTAACCTTACTTGATTTGGCTTCTATATTATAATTTTTAAAAAATCCTGTTATTAGCAGATCCTTGGACATATTAGTGTCATGAAAAGATATCAATTTCCCAAATAGAGTGTAAACAGTTGAATTATCTTGTTATTCACCTTTTTTTTTTTGCATTTATTATTTCAGGTGCATCATCAAAGCAGAAAATCAGGTTATTTCACACATCATTTCAAATCACCAAAAATAATCATGCATATTTTTGAGAGTTTCATTATTCCATTTTATAGTGAAATATGAAGAATATATAATTTCTCTTAGGTTTAAATTCTTTTCACCCATTTGATTAACAAAATTAACTAGATATAGCCCATTTGATACTCCATTTCCTTTTGTAAAAGTTCAAACACAAAATCACAAGAGAGGTCATTATAAAGACTATGGCAGAATTAAATGCGACATACAAAACATTACATCATTTTCCTTTTACTGTTTTAAAAAGAACACATTGGTCTGAGCTAATTTTAGATTTCAGATATAATGTAATCACATCATTTTGCCCTCACCTGGGGAAGTAAAAAAATTAAACTACACATTAGGCAGTAACCTTAAGATTACAGAATGATCTCTTCTCTTTAATTCATTGCCAATAAAATAGTTGCATCACTTCAGAAAAGATTCAAATTTCAAGACAAGAGCCACAGAGAATTTTAATTTCCCTAATCAGTTTTCTGATATTTTCACCAGATGACTATCTATTCCTTACACAATATAGGAGAGTTACATTAATTAGACATCATTAGGCTTGAAAGCAAGGAAAACCTGAATATATCACTTGGTAGCCTAACCAAGTTTTTTATATTTAAGTTAAAAATGTGATTTTAAACTATTAATTATTAAAGAAATACTTTTTGTGTGTATTAAATTTGTTTCAGGTACTATTCTACACAATGGTGAATACAGTAATAAAAAGCTAAATCTCCAGTTTCAAAGATCTCTATTTTACTAGGGTTACATGGAGCTACTAAGCAGTCATAATTGAATACAGGGTATGACAGAGTATTCATCTGGAGATATAGGCTCACAATGAAGGGAGACAGTATCCAGTTCAGCACTGGGAGCTAAGGAAAGTCCCCTAAAGACAGTCATATCCAAGGGGAAAGCAGAAATGCTGCAATTTCTACTAATGCTTTGTACTTTTTCTTGAGAACTAATGATATTCACTGACTATGTTTAAGCAGGGCAGTGTTAAAAATAAGATTTATATTTCTTAAAAATCCCTCAAGCTGAAATACAGATAATGGACCAGAGGCAGGGTAGTTTACAAGATATATGAGTGATCTGTACAGTGTGTATTTCACTTATTTCCTTTAACTGAAGTATAGTCTGTCACAATGTGTCAATTTCTAGTGTACAGCATAATGTTTCAGTCATACATATACATACATATATTCATTTTCATATTCTTTTTTCATTATTCATTTCAAACCCATTCTTTATGCATTAACCCAGTGACTCACTCTTGCAGCACTGCTAGGGCTAACATACCACCATTTGGATTTGGTTCCAGGGATTGGAGAGACTCTGCTTACCAGAAAGACTCATAATAGCTAAGAATCAACCTAGTTAATAACAGAGTGGCATTTTGACTTACAATTCATCTCCATTCTTCGGACAGAACATCCTCAGTAAGCACACAGAAATTCTGAGAGATGAAAGGAAAGCATGCTTGTGTCCTCTTGGTTTAATACTGTATTAATGCCATCAAATTCTCACCGTGGTTCTGATGTTTTAACAAGATTCACTTGCTGTGGTTCAGGCTTAGGGGCGTCCCTGTGATGGTCCCACACTTGCAAATCACTCTCTGGTTCAGTTTACAGATGATCATTTCTTTCTTGTCCTGTTTATTTTAATCAGCCTTAAAATAAAAGCCTCAACAAAACTTCATAATTTTTTTTAAAAAGCTTAATCTAGTATATTCCTGCCAGTATGGGGAAGAACAAAGTCTCTGTGAGTGGGCCAGACGTTTATTTCAAATCTCATCTCATGATACTCATGTTGTGAAACCCTGCTTTGGGTTAATAACCCCTTTAATTTTGACATCAATATTAATTAGATTTTTAGTTAAGGGTAACAAAAATCTAACCTGAATTACCTTAAGGAAAAGGCAAATGTATCAACTCAGGAAACCAAACTATAGCATGATACTAGCCAAGCCACAGGAGCAACAGACCAAGAATTCTAACGCCAACAGAACTCAATTTCTACTTACTTCACACAGTCTCAGAATGTTTGTTTGCATTGTTCAGACTAGTTTCTTCTGTAGAACTGGAAACACGGCTGCTATAATCTTACATCTCATGTTCTATAGCTTTGCCCACCGAGCCCAGCCAACCTCTTACCCAGACTTCTAAAGAAGTGCTAAGACTGTGCCAGCTTCAGTAAATGTCTCACCCACAGACCAGACAGATACAGCCAGTGCTGTTGGCTTGTATGGTGGGAAGTCATCACAGAATCAGAGAGTTGGCCAAAAATAAACCCATGCATATATGGCCCAATAATTTACAACAAAGGAGTCAAGAATATACAATGGAGAGCCAAGAATATACAACAGCCAATAAATGGTGTTGGGAACACTGGACAAAAAATAGACAAAAGGATGAAACTAGACAACTATCTTATACCATACACAAAAATTAACTCAAAATGGATTAAAGATTTGAATGTAAGACCTGAAACTCCAAGAAACTCCAAGAAAAAAACACATGCTTAAGATGATTTTTTTGGATTTGACACCAAAAGCAAAGGTAATAAAAGAAAAAATAAACAAGTGGGACTACATTAAACTAAAAAGCTCCAGCACAGCAAAGGAAACCATCAGCAAAATGAAAAGGCAATCTACTTACTGGGAGAAAATATTTACAAATCATACATCTGAAAGAGGTTAATATCCAAAATATATAAAGAACTCACAGAATTCAATAGCAAAACAATCTGATTAAAAATAGGGAAACAATCTGAATAGACATTTTTCCAAAGAGGACATACCATGGTCAATAGGTAGATTAAAAAGTACTCAATATCACTAATCATCAGGGAAATGCAAATAAAAATCACAATGAGATTTCACTTCACACCTGTTAGAGTATCTATTCTCAAAATGACAAAAGATAGCAAGTGTTGGCAAAGATGTGGAGAAAAGGAAACCATTGTGCACTGTTTGGAATGTACACTGGTGCAGACACTATGGAACACAGTATGGAGGCTCCTCAAAAATATAGCAATTTAATAGAACTACCATATGACCCAGCAATTCCACTTCTCGGTATTTTAAACAAATAAAACAAAAACACTAACTTGAAAAGATATATGCACCCCCATGTTTATGGCAGCACCATTTACAATAGACAAGATATAGATACACAATCTAAGTGTCAATCTAAGTGACAGATGAATGGAAGAAATGGCTGAAGGGGGTCAAAAGGAACAAACTTCCAGTTATAAAATAAATAAGTCATGGGGATGTGATGTCCAAGGCAACTATACTTAATAATACTGCACTGCATATTTGAAAGTCGTTAAGAGAGTAGATCTTAAAAGTTCTCATCACAGAAAGAAAAAGAAAATATTTACCAGGCAGTTGGATATATGAGTGTGAAACCATGCCTCTTGGTGGAGTATATTCAATAACATTCACTTTTAGTTATCAAATTTCAAACTAAACATTAGAAAAGTTAGCATTCACTTCCTACAATCACCCTTGTCTAAACAGATTACTCAGAATCTGAAATCTCTCCGTAGCTAGAGAGTTTAGGTTACTCATCTGACAGCCAAAATTTACTTCACATTTTCTATTAGTTCAAGATCATTATAACACACCATTAAGCTCTTGATTCCCAAGCTTAACTTGCAAGAAAAAACTAAAATTCAGAAGCAGCAATACCACACCACAAATCTGAATGCTGTACACAAGTGCAATTGTCAGCCTTTCTCTTGTACACCTTGGGGACATTCAATGCGGCAGATACCTGTTAATAAAATATAACACATTGTAAGTGTATGCATACTATAATCTATCAATGCCCTGAAGACTTTCTTCTTGATTAGATCCTAAAGTAGAGATGGTAGGAGGGTACAGATCACAGAGTGTTGAATGGCAGGGTTAATTTATTCACTTTTTCTACCCCATACAAGTTACCCATACAAGGGACAAAGCTGAAAAGGCCAATTACCAGGTGAGTTAGGAGTACTATATTCTTTTTTGGTTTCAGTAGACAAGACTCACCGAGGTTACATCAAGTACTGGGAGCCTGGTGTAAGATTACAGACAGGCAAAGAAGTCTGATATTTAGATCACCTTGTAATCCTTCAGCAACAGCAGTGTGATGAACTTCACTCTAGAACTCTGTCTTTATACATTTCAGCTATTTTGGAATGTGTGCTTTTCTTTTTTCTGCTTTCTCATTTATGACACGAGCACCTTGTTTCTCTAGCTCAGCTTTATGGGAGAGAGGGTCTGATGGCCCAGTAAATCCTCATCGTTCCACAGGAGGCAGTGCCTTGAAAGACCACCGTCTACAGTTCTGTCCAATAGACGGGTTACCTAGGGGCAAGTGCCAATCCCTGAATCAAAAGTTAGGAATCAGAAATGTGCGCTGAATTATGTAGAAGAAATCCTTTAAAGAGGATTCTGGGTGGGAACTGTTGGGAAAAGAACATGGGATAGTGGCAGGTATTCTGTCTGGTACACACTGGGGAGATGTCCAATTAGGAAAGATAACATGGTGAAAATAGAAAGGACTGGACAGCCAGAACAGCCAATAAATCAGCATTTATTCTCCAGCACAATGAAGGAGCTGGAGGAACAGAACAGACAGGAATTTAAAAAAAGCAAAGGTCAACTGAAAAAAAGGGGGAAAAAGTAGAGACAGAAATAAGTGCCACAGGTGGAAAGGGCTAATTGGTGTGACTCTCCCAGCACTGGGCTCCATCTGCTTACTTCTTTTATCTTTATATTATGGGCTTCTTAATGTATTCAGTGCAGAAAGTTCCAAAACACCTGATTCTAAATTTGTTTAGTCATTCATCAGTGGAATGTAAACGTGACAGTGTGATTTGAGCAGCTGCTACTTTCAAGGCTCTTTGGACCTCAGTTATATTCCCATGCACAGAAGGTAACTGGTTCCAACAAAATTTTAGTCTAGGCTATGCCTACTCCCAACTTTTAACTGTGTTTACTCTGGTAGCATGGGTGGGTGTCAGGGGGACTGTCTGGGTAGGGACTAAGATGATTTCTTTGTACTATTTATATATTTATTAATTAGTGGGATTACTTAAGATTTTTGAGTGTTTTTTCAAGTGCAATGTTTTTTTAATAAAAAACAGAATTTAGTTGGATTTTGGGAAGATGGCGGAGTAGAAGGACGCTCGCAGGTCACCCTCTCCCACAAATACACCAAGACCCACATCTACAGACCCTCTCAGCCAACCAGAGCACCTCTGGAACTCCGACAGAACATCGCCCTCTTCAAAAGATAAAGACGCCAAAAATCTGGTAGGAGAAAAGGAAAAAAGAAAGAACAAAAGGCAAAGCAGCGCGCGACGGGTCCCGCGGGGAGGGAGCGGCAAAGGAGGACTGGCGCTCGCTAGCTGGGTCTCCCCTCTCCAACTGAGAGGCCAGCGGGACGGAGGGGGAGCCTCCGAGGCTCGGATCTGTACAGAGCAGCCCTTGACTAACAGAACTAAGTTAAACGGGCACAGAGCGTCCCCCCGACACCCAGCCTGAGACAGGCGCCAGCAGCGGCGGGCAGGGCCAGGCTGCACAAGCCGGGCGGAGGACGGAAGTGGCTGCACGGAGGCAGCCCCGGGGGAACGCAAGGGGCTGTGTGCCGTGGCTGTGGGTGCACAGGGCAGAACAACCTGGGCCCTCCATAAAACAGCAAGGTTGATGTGCTCTCTGGGGAAGGGTGCACACCCCTATCTCTGAAAACCCGCGGAAAGTTTTCGGGGGAAGAGAGGCGGGGCTCAGGCACAGCCGCCATATCCTCCTCGCTTAGCACCCAGGCGGGGGCGGGGGCGAAACCTGCATCCGCACCGAAGGGCTTACCAGCCTCAAACGCCAGACTGAGACTTGTCTACAGCCCGAGGCAGATAGGATCCTTCCATCCTGGTCCCTCAGAGAACATGCTCCGCCAAGACAAACAAGGAGCTGAGTTTTGGCCCGGAGCAGGGACAAGGCTGTCCCTCGGTCTTCCCCGAGCCCACCTACGGAGCGACGACCTGGGCTGAGCGCCGACCAGGGCGGAGCACGCAGCCGCACAGAGAGCGGAACTACCGGCTGTGCAAGTAGAGGGAGAGCGACTCCCCCCCCCCCCCCCCCCCCCCCCCCCGCCTTTCGGGCAGGAACACAGCCCCTGACCGAGGTGCTGGGAGGGGGCACGACCCGCCCTCCTACCCGGCCAGTCTGCAACATCTGACTGCGGCATCCGGAGGGGCAGCGACCCGCCCGCCCACAGCAGAGGAGAGCTGCACCTGACCCAGTGTTGGGAGGAGGCGCGATCAGCTTGCTGACAGGTGCTGGGAGCAGCACAGAAGAGGGCGCCAACGGAGGGCCTCTGAAAACAGCAAGATGAGCTTCCAAAACAGGACGAAGACAGAAAGACTTCACATTAAAAGCACACAGATTCCAGGAGAACACCAACAAATCCCCACCCTTTTTTTTTTTTTAATCTGTTTTTACCTGTTCTATTTTCTATTACTCTCTTAATCTTTACTTCTTAATTCATTTCTATTTCTCTTGGGTTTTGATGTCCTGCTATTGATTAGACACAGGTTTCAAATACATCTATTCATCTCCCCCCCCCACCCCTTTCTTTGTAAAGGTTTTATCAGCACCACGCTCTAACCAACTGAGCTAACCGGCCAACTGTAGTAAAGGTTTTAAAAGGACGTCTCAACCCGATTAATACTCTGCTTCAACTCACTCTTCTATTATTCATTATACACTGTTTTCAAACCCTCTTTCTCCCTTCTTTTAAAATTCTTTCTCTCCCTCTCATTTTTTTTCTTTTTTTCCTAAGTTCTATTCCTAAATAGGCATCAGATAGATAAAATCCTTAAGGACCAAAATAAACAACTGATACTCCATAAACCACAGTGCCAAAGAGGTATGAGCAAGATGAAGAAGCAGAAAAACCTTTCCCAATTAAAAGAACAAGAGAAATCCCCTGAAAGAAAGATCAACGAAATAGACATCGATAGCCTACTAGATCAAGATTTCAAAAAAGGAGTGATCGAATTGCTGAAGGAATTAAAAGAGATAGTGTTTAGAGATATAAAATATGTCAAAAAATGAAATTGAAGCTATAAAGAAGAGCCAAGTAGAATGGGTAAACTCATTGACAGAGATGAGGAATGATCTAATAGCTGTGCAAAGCCGACTAGACAATGCAGAGGAACGAATTAGTGATCTAGAAGACAGGGCAATAGAAAGCACCCATTCAGAAGAACTACAAGAGAAGCAAATAAAAAATAATGAAAATAGCATAAGGGACCTATGGGATAATATAAAGTGTCCCAATCTTCGCATAATAGGGGTCCCAGAAGGAGAAGAAAGATCAAAGGGGATTGAAAATGTTTTTGAAGAAATCATGACTGAAAACTTCCCAAACTTAAAGAAGGAATCAGATATCCAAGTACAGGAAGCTCAGAGGGTCCCAAACAGGAAGAACCCAAATAGACCCGCACCAAGATATATCATAATCAAGATGGCCAGAGTCAAGGATAAAGAAATGATTCTAAAGGCAGCAAGAGACAAGCAAAGAGTAAGTTACAAGGGAACCCCCATAAGGCTCTCAGCTGATTTCTCTACACAAACACTACAGGCCAGAAGGGAGTGGCAAGATATATTCAAAGCCCTGAATGAAAAAAAGATGCAGCCTAGGATCCTTTATCCAGCAAGGCTATCCTTGAGGATAGAAGGAGAAATAAAGAGTTTCACAGACAAAAAAAAGCTGCAAGAGTTTAGCAACACTAAACCCATGCTAAAAGAAATATTGAAAGGGCTATTCTAAATAGAAAAGCAGCAGGATGCTACAGAAATGAGAAACACACAACTGGAAAGGTGATAACTCATGAATTACAAATAAAGTAAACATGAAATTATAAAAGAAGACATACAAATCACTGAGAGTGGGAGAGGGAGGCAGGGAAATATAGAATATTTTTTTCTTTCTTTTTTAAATTTTGTTAACAGTAGGATGGGTTTGAGATCATGTTACTATCAGTTTAATAAAAACAGTTATAGTAATGGGTTGATAGATTTACAAAAAAGGGTAACCACAAGCCAAAAATTTACAAAGGAGTCACAAAAATTAAATAAAATCCATGATAATACAAAGGAAAATTACCAAACCACAAAAGGAAGAAGAAAGGAACAAAGAGGATACCAATTCAACTGCAAAGATAAGTTCAAAATGGCAATAAACACACATCTATCATTAATTACTGTAAATGTTAATGGACTAAATGCTCCAGTCAAAAGACACAGAGTGGCAGACTGGATAATAAAGCAAGAACCTTCAATATGCTGCATACAAGAGACCCACTTTAGGGAGAAGGACACATAAAGATTGACAGTGAAAGGATGGAAAAGGATATTCCATGCAAATGGAAAAGCCAAAAAAGCAGGTGTTGCAGTACTGATTTCAGACAAAATAGACTTTAAAACAAAGGCCATAAAGAAAGATAAAGAAGGACATTTTATAATGATTAAAGGAGTGATACAAGATGAGGATATTACACTCGTTAAAATATATACACCCAATATAGGAGCACCTAAGTACATACAAGAATTACTAACAGAGATAAAGGGGGATATTGATGGGAATACAATCATAGTTGGAGATTTTAACACTGCATTAACATCACTAGACAGATCTTCCAGACAGAAAATAAACAAGGCAACAGAGAAATTAAATACTACAATAGAAAAACTAGATTTGGTGGATATTTTCAGAGCATTACACCCCCCAAAAATAGGATATACATTCTTTTCAAGTGCACATGGAACATTTTCCAGGATCGATCATGTACTTGGGCACAAAAGAAACCTCAACAATTTTAAGAAGATAGAAATTATCTCAAGCATCTTTACTGACCACAATGCCATGAAACTGGAAATCAACAACAGAGAAACAAAGGAGAAAAAAAGGAAAGAATGGAGATTAAACAATATGTTACTGAAAAAACAATGGATCAATGAGGAAATCAAAGCTGAAATTAAAAAATACCTTGAGACAAATGATAATGAAAGCACAACCACTCAAAACCTATGGGACACAGCAAAGGCAGTGCTAAGAGGGAAGTTTATAGCGATACAGGCCTTCCTCAAAAAAGAAGAACAATCTCAAATAAACAATTTAACCCACCACCTGAATGAATTAGAAAAAGAAGAACAAAAAGCCCCAAAAAAGCAGCAGAAGGAAGGAAATAATAAAGATCAGAGAGGAATTAAATACAATAGAGATTAACAAGACCATAGAAAAAATCAACCAAACCAAAAGCTGGTTTTTTGAAAAAGTAAATAAAATCGACAAACCTCTGGCCAAACTCACAAAGAAGAAAAAAGAGAGAGCACAAATTAGCAAAATAAGAAAGGAAAATGGAGAAATTACAACAAACAAAATAGAAATACAGAATATCATACGAGAATATTATGAAAAACTATATGGAACCAAACTGGATAACCTAGAGGAGATGAACAAGTTTCTGGAAACATACTGTCCACCAAAACTGAATCAAGAAGAATCTGAACACTTGAACAATCCGATCACTAGAAAGGAAATAGAAATAGCAATTAAAAACCTCCCTACAAATAAAAGTCCAGGACCGGACGGCTTCACCGGGGAATTCTACCTAACATACAAAGAAGAACTCATACCAGTCCTTCTCAAACTCTTCCAGACGATTGAAAAGGAGGGAATACTCCCAAACTCATTCTATGAAGCCACCATCACCTTGATACCAAAACCAGGCAAAGACACTACAAAAAAAGAGAATTATAGGCCAATATCACTGATGAACATAGATGCCAAAATCCTCACCAAAATTTTAGCAAATAGAATCCAACAACACATAAAAAAGATTATACATCATGACCAAGTGGGGTTCATCCCAGGGACACAAGGCTGGTTCAACATACACAAATCAATCAGTGTAATACATCACATCAACAAGAGAAAGGACAAAAACCACATGATCATCTCAATCAATGCAGAAAAAGCATTTGATAAAATTCAACACCCATTTATGATAAAAACTCTCGCCAAAGTGGGTATAGAGGGAACATATCTCAACATAATAAAAGCTATATATGACAAACCTACAGCCAGCATAGTACTCAACGGTGAAAAACTCAAAAGCTTCCCACTAAAATCTGGGACAAGACAAGGATGCCCACTATCACCACTCCTATTCAACATAGTCCTGGAAGTCCTAGCCACAGCAGTCAGGCAAGAGAAAGAAATAAAAGGGATCCAAATTGGAAAAGAAGAGGTAAAAGTGTCATTATATGCTGATGACATGTTACTATATATAGAAAACCCTAAAAGGTCCACACAAAAGCTACTAGAGCTGATTGAAGAATTCAGCAAGGTAGCAGGTTACAAAATTAACGTTCAAAAATCAGTTGCATTTCTTTACACTAACGATAAATCAACAGAAGAAGAAAGTAAAGAAACAATCCCCTTTAAAATAGCACCCAAAGTAAAAAAATATCTGGGAATAAATCTAACCAAGGAGGTGAAAGAATTATACACAGAAAACTATAAACCATTGATGAAGGAAATTAAAGAAGACTTTAAAAAATGGAAAGATATTCCATGCTCTTGGATTGGAAGAATCAATATTGTTAAAATGGTCACACTGCCCAAGGCAATCTACAGATTTAATGCAATCCCTATCAAATTACCTAGGACATATTTCACAGAACTAGAAAAAATCATAATAAAATTCATATGGAACCATCAAAGACCTAGATTTGCCAAAGCATTACTGAAGAGAAAGAAAGAGGCTGGAGGAATAACTCTCCCAGACTTCAGACAATACTATAGAGCTACAGTCATCAAGACAGCATGGTATTGGTACCAAAACAGACATATAGACCAATGGAACAGAATAGAGAGCCCAGAAATGAACCCACAAACTTTTGGTCAACTCATCTTTGACAAAGGAGGCAAGAATATACATTGGAATAAAGACAGTCTCTTCAGCAAATGGTGTTGGGAAAACTGGACAGCAGCATGTAAAACAATGAAGCTAGAACACTCCCTTACACCATATACAAAAATCAACTCAAAATGGATTAAAGACTTAAACATAAGACAAGATACAATAAACCTCCTAGAGGAAAACATAGGCAAAACATTATCTGACATACATTTAAAAAATTTTCTCCTAGCAGAAATAAAAGCAAGAATAAACAAATGGGACCTAATGAAACTTACAAGCTTCTGCACAGCAAAGGAAACCAGAAGTAAAACAAGAAGAAAACCTACGGAATGGGAGAAAATTTTTGCAAGTGAAACCGACAAAGGCTTGATCTCCAGAATATATAAGCAGCTCATACGACTCAATAAGAAGAAAATAAACAACCCAATCCAAAAATGGGCAGAAGACCTAAACAAGCAATTCTCCAAGGAAGACATACAAATGATCAAAAAGCACATGAAAAAATGCTCAATATCACTAATTATCAGAGAAATGCAAATCAAAACTACAATGAGGTATCACCTCACACCAGTCAGAATGGCCGTCATTCAAAAATCCACAAATGACAAATGCTGGAGAGGCTGTGGAGAAAGGGGAACCCTCCTACACTGCTGGTGGGAATGCAGTTTGGTGCAGCCACTATGGAAAACAGTGTGGAGATTCCTTAAAAGACTAGGAATAGACTTACCATATGACCCAGGAATCCCACTCCTGGGCTTGTATCCAGAAGGAAATCTACTTCAGGATGACACCTGCACCCCAATGTTCATAGCAGCACTATTTACAATAGCCAAAACATGGAAACAGCCTAAATGTCCATCAACAGGTGACTGGATAAAGAAGAGGTGGTATATTTATACAATGGAATACTACTCAGCCATAAAAACCGACAACATAATGCCATTTGCAGCAACATGGATGCTCCTGGAGAATGTCATTCTAAGTGAAGTAAGCCAGAAAGAGAAAGAAAAATACCATATGAGATCGCTCATATGTGGAATCTAAAAAACAAAAACAAACAAACAAACAAAAACAAAGCATAAATAAAGGACAGAAATAGACTCACAGACAGAGAATACAGACTTGTGGTTACCAGGGGGGTGGAGGGTGGGAAGGGATAGACTGGGATTTCAAAATTGTAGAATAGACTACACTGTATAGCACAGGGAAATATACACAAAATGTTATGATAACTCACAGAGAAAAAAATGTGACAATGAGTGTGTATATGTCCATGAATAACTGAAAAATTGTGCTGAACACCGGAATTTGACACAACATTGTAAAATGATTATAAATCAATAAAAAATGTTAAAAAAAAAAAAACGAGGAAAAACAAAAAAAAACAAAAAACAAAAAAACTGAATTTAAGTAGTAACCATCCTGAATGTGAGTGTAATTTCTCAATGTATACAAGATATACTACATGTCAGGATTACACCACTTTGATTATAAATATTATGGCTGAGTATGGAAGGCTTCTCCTTTACCATGTTATAATCCGAGCCTTGCTATGAATAGAAAGCTCAGAGACAGGCACCAGAAATATAGTATTAGCAATGAAAGATGGAAAGGGAGGAAAAAAAGATGAAGTAATTTGAACATAGTATGCTTTACAAAATTGTTTATAAATGAATTATAAATAAATAATTAATATTAGTAAAATGAGGTACTTATATTTTCACACTTTAAATGTTTTAATCCTCTTCTAGTCAAGAAAAAATATGGCTTTAAATTACACTTCTTATTGGAGCTTGAGAAAATACATATTTGGTTAATTTCATTGCTGTTTCAGTGATCTAATTAAAAATCAGGCAAATATAAATATGCATATTATAAACTGACTTTGAACATGGGCTCTGCAGATGGCTATCTACAACCACAGTGAAATGATACTTGAATAATTGTTTTGGATAAGACCAGTCTTCTTTTCTATTTCTATTTAGTCAAAATGTACTATTTAATGTTGGATTACACCAAAACGTAACACTGAGGGGGAAATTACATTCTGGTAAATCAAAGAAAGGCTATAACCAAAAATATTTTTCTTTATAGCTGAAACAAATTTTTAAAAATTAGAAGATAATTGCTGTGTTGTTAAGAAAAATGTATTCCTTGTTCTTTCCAAATAGGATGTTATTTATGGGACAGACTCTTGTTATTAACTTTTATAATAATTGATAAAATTATTCTTTGATGATGATGAAAGAATTCTTAAGTTTATAAATACCTTATAATGAATTTGGGAGAACTGAATGCTATATTTAACTGAGTAAGTTTTCATAAAAAGCTGTTCTTACATATTATTTAGATCTTATATATAATCTTATGTACATAATATATGTCATATTGAAAGCTGGATGTTTACAAAACCATAAAACAGAGCATAGCAAAGTCAAGAGACAAAAGAGTGAATCACCACTTCAGTCCAGTGGTTCCAAGACATAAAAGAATGAGAATAAGATGCTTCTTTTTGAATACTAAGGACAAGGGTGGGGAGGGAGGGAATTTGGCTCTGCCTTCCTCCCACAAAAGACAAAAACCAAACAAACAAATGAAAACAAAAAATAGCTTCTAGTTGGATATGATATGAATTCTTGGCCAAAGACGACCCAGACTGAAGAATAGTAAACCTTCCCATCTGCCTTCTAAAATAATTAACTCAAATACAATTCAGATCACTTAGCAGGCGTACTGTATTTCTAGATAGTAGAAAATTGTGAGAAGTAAGAGCAAACATGTCAGAATTTGACCTTTATAGACACACTGGCAGAATCAAAATTCACAATTAATCAGAGGTAGCTCCAGACTGGGATTTTGTTAAGCAAAATACATGAAAAAGTATGCAAAGCAAAGCGTGAAAGAACACACAATAGACACCACAATAGATGAGTTAGTATTTTGGAGAGGTATTACTTGGTTAAGCAATTATTGTATAAAAGTAATCCTGAGCAATCATGGTGGCTTTGATACAAAACAGAAACAGACTCACAGATACAAAATACAAACTTGTGGTTGCCAAGGTGAGGGGTGGGAAGGGATAGACTGGGAGTTCAAAATTTGTAGATACTGACAGGCATATGTAAAATAGGTAAACAAGATTATACGGTATAGCACAGGGAAATATATACAAGATCTTGTGGTAGCTCACAGTGAAAAAGAATGTGACAATGAATATAAGTATGTTCATGTATAACTGAAAAATTGTGCTCTACTTCGGAATTTGACACAACATTGTAAAATGACTATAACTCAGTAAAAAAATGTTTAAAAAAAAAATCATGGTGGCTTTGGCTACTGCATGGTGCAGAGAAAGCCTTGGAATCCCAGTGAGGAATCCCAGTGAGGCTAGAAACACAAGAATAGAAAGCCCTAACCCTAACCTCAACCCTAAATAATATCCAGTAACTAGAGCAAGAGTAAACAAGACAAAGAGTTCTGTAAGGACCCCACAAAAAATATAGAGATTATCTTTCCTTCAACCCCTACTATTCACATGTTCTAGTCCCCTTTCATGTCACTAAATAGGCTTCAGTTAGAATATTTATCATTAAATTTTACCCCGTGGTTCCAATACCTAGCTAAGCATCACATGGGGATTTAATAAGTTGACTCAATCTTTACGTCTCAAATCTCTATGAAAGCATCATAGAGAAAGTTCTACTAATGCTCTGATAGGAAAATTGGTGTTTACCCAGATTACACCCAGATTTTATGAGCAACAGAATAGATATGCTAGAGGCCAATGAAAAAACAGTTGAGCAGCTCACAGCTTCAGAGTTCACCAAAATCTCTGACCAGAAATAACACCTGTGGCTACTCTTTATCTGTCCCAGGGCAGCACCCCATCACAGTGCCCAGACACGGGTCCCAAAAACATCAGCTCTGTCTCCTGGGCTCAGAACACACACATCAGGCCTCCACTCTCTCTTCTAATGAGGGATTCTAATTACACAGAACTCTTTTCAGAGAGCTGCAGTTACCTCACCCACCCAAGAGGAGCAATCCCTCACCAGGCTGATCGACCAAAGCCACAGGCAACCCCTAAGCAGATGAAGTGAACACGTAAGCCACCTTGGCAGTAGCCATACCGACTCCCTGGGCAACCTTCTGACCAGCATGACACGGCATGCTGTCCGTCACTGCTCTCATCACCCGTCAGCACCGAGAGATAAGCAATTCTGATACTCTCTATTCTCTGTCATTATACACACATATACCCGCTTACTTCTTGTACTGCTCTGAAAAATTTGTTTGTTTGTTTATTTTACCCTCCAGATGTTCTACTAAATCCACTTAAGTTTTATGTCACAGTATAAAACTCTCTTGTTCCCACGGTCTTCACCAAATATTTGCTTCATCACCATGCCCTAACTTACTCCCGCTCCTCCAGTCACAGAACAGAAAGTCCTGCAGCTCATTAATTTCAGAATGATGAGGTGAGATTAGCTTCACTTTCCTTTTCCAGTACTATCTCTAACCATTACTCCTCCATGTTCCTATAAAACAACAGATACCCAGAAGCTCTTGCCTTTCAGCTGTACCATACTGCCTCCCCTCCCTAACGAAGATTTACAGACCAGAGCAACTGTCCTTCTCATGATGCTTGTACCTGCAACGATGCTGGATGACTCCAATGCCCATGAACTGTCAGTCTCACCGAGTTCCTTCTTGATTTTCTTACCTGTAAGGAACATAATCTCTAGTTCACTTCAGCTGCCCACACGTTGCTACAGCAAAACCTGGTTAAAATCTAGGACTCCTTTATCCCTAATATTATTAAACCCTAACACCCTATTTTGTCACCATAATGGGACTCTCACACAGTTTGCCACTGTATCTGTTCTTCAAACAACTGACTCAAGACAGTATTCCTTTTACTTCTCTCTAATCTACCAATAACTTGGCTGCTTCCCTTCCTTACATACTCAGTTTGAATGCTTGCATACCCTTACATACCCTTCAGAATGCTCTTTCCAAAATCCAACTTCCTTCTGCTGTTCTAAGCCAGAAACACTGAAAACTGGAATCAAGCCAGAAGAAAAACATTTTCATGCAAACTAATGCCACTAATTCATTGTGTCTAGCCTCAACAGTCGTCTATGTTTTCCTAATTAATACTCCCTCACATTTACTCTCCAAACTTCTTCTTGTCCTAAAAATGTGATTCTGACCATTTTCCTTCACAGTTCAGCGTCTGGCCTTGCTTCCACTGCACAGAGTAAAGAGACGCCCACATGTTCTTGTTTCCTTTCTTACATTTACATTTAATATCTGGTCCTTCTACCTGAGATGAGTCCTTCTTCCTGTGCATCCTCAGTTTCTCCTGCTCTACCTCCCCCCTTTATTATGACCTAATCAAACTTGCTCCATAAATGTGGGGAGGGGGGTCTATACCTTCATATACCAATTTCCATTCATGACCCCATTTTTATTTTTCAAAATCAAAGCAAAACCTCAAAATACTCAGAAAATAGATCTATACTTTCAGTCTTCACTTGCTCACTTCCCTTGTATTCCTCATCGGGCGGCCAAACACAAACGCACCCACCACTCTGCTGAATGTGAAGTGGCTCCTGCGCACGGATGGCTCTACAGCTATTAGAAGTCCCCGTTTCATTCTCAACCGCTTAGCAGCTGTTAGCACTTTTGACCGTTCATTTCTTCTTCAGTCTAGTCTCTATTTGTAGGATAACACACTCTTCCATTTTAGTGTCTGCCTGTTTTTTTTTTTTATGCTCCTGAGTATTTATTAGATCTTTCTGACTTTGTTCATTTTTGATGCCCTTCAAATATATCTTTGTTCTATGCCTGCTTCTCACATTACAGTTTTTTTCCCAACCTCAGAGTTATTTTATCCAAATCCATAGCTTCAATTAATTATATATTGATGACTCCCAAAGAGAAATTCTGAGACCTGATCTCCTTACAGAGCTCCTTAGCTGTACATCCAACTTTGTTCAAGACAGCCCCACTGGGCCATTCTCCAACACACCAAACAGAGTAAGTCCAAAACTGAGCAACTCCTTTCCCATCTGCATCTCATTTTCTGTAATTCCAACTATCTACCAAATTGCTCAGTCTCAAAACTTACTCATAATCCTTGGCTTTGTGCTCTCATTCTTAACCCCCATCTAATCAGCCACCACTGGTTCTATTTCCCAAATATCACTGTGGTGATTTCTTTGTACTAAACCTCCTGATTCAGGCCACCACGACGTCTTCCCTCCATTACTGGCATATGACTATACCCTTAACTGAGGCTCTCTTCAACAGAGATCTTGAGCCACAACCTAAACACTATTTCAAAAATGAAAATCTGGTTCCATCACTCTTTTTTCTTAAAATGCTACAATGCTTCCCATCATCCTCCGGCTAACACCCAAACGCCATACTACTACTCATGGCTCTTCTTTAAATGGCATTAAACTCCTAACATTTAAAAATTATTTCTTATCTCTTCCTCCACCACTCTATTGCTATGCTATGCCTCAGCAAGGACACACTAGTCTCCTTCCTCAGATTATAGCACAAGTTCCCACCGCTGTTCCACCCCACCCTCTCCTGCTTCCACAGAAGATTCCTGGAATAGAATATCTGCTCTATTACCTGCTTCTCACCTCCTTCTTAAGCTTGGATTAGATAACAGTCCCACCAGAACGCATCCTTGCCCATCTTCATGGACACCTAAATCCAGATCAGTGAACTGAAGCATTAGCCCCACGTGCTCCAGGGATACACTCTGTAATGGATTCACTCCGCTGTGCATTCCCGATGCTTGTTCGTTTTTCTGAGTCACCTGATAAAATCACAAGTTCCTAAAAGGCAGGGACTTCATCTGTCTGCCATATTCATCTCCATATGCCAGTAATTAGCACACATGATAAATTATTATTTGTAAAAGCATGAATGAATGAGTGATGAATTAAATATCTCAAAAGACAGATCTAACTGTTCGGCCCGGCATAATCCAGCAGATGATCTCTGCGGACAGAGAGCTCTTGATAGGCGGCTGTCCTGTTGATAGAGGGCTGATTTTGGTTCAGCCATCCATGTCCTGTCTAACCATCTGTGTTGAAAGTAATGGGGTCATGCGGCACAAGCAGGCAAATTTGCACAAAGAGTCACTGGAAGGAAATGATGGGCCTAGATTTCACTCACATCCAAGCTTCTTAAAAGACGGCAATGCCAATGACACTCAGTCTGTCAAATGCATTATTATTCAGCCTCCCCTCAGAAGTCTATTTCTTTTAATAATTTGTTCTTGATTTCCACTCCCCAGAATGAAAGAAGATAATTCTCATAGATATTTTCAGTGTTTTTGTCCATTTCTAGGTCATGAGCAGTTTAAAAGAACAGATTTTAACTTGAATGCACAGTGCCTGGTATGGTTTCTAGACAACAGTAGACGGTCAATGAATCCATGCTGAATTTTGAATGGAGCACTCAATGAACATATGAATGAAGAAACAAATTCCTAAATCAAATCATATGAACATTTTAAAAAGTCTCAACAAATTTGGTTGCTTTTATTTTTAAATATATCTACTTCAAGGGTAGGTAAGTGACCATTTTACTGTCCGCTAACAAACAGGCTTCCAAAAATTGAATGTCTCCTGATTATTTGTATCACTGTAATTCATTGATTGAATGCAATCAGCTTTTTGATTTTCAGCACAGTGCTTTGCACGGAATAAGTTTGCAATATGCTTATTGAGTTAAATTAATCAAATAGTTGAACTGCATTGAATTTGATATAGACAGATTGTCTCCACATGAGATTACTGAAGAAGACTAAATTACAAAATGCTGGTGTTTTCATACCCTATGAATAAAACTAAGCCATAAATAATTTTAAAAAATTAGTATCATCTCTTGTGCTGGAATCCAAACTATACAAGCCTTTTATTTCTTTAACATATAAACTAAAAGAATTTCCCTCCCCTGCAAAAATTGTTCTTAATGGATTGGTACAAAGAAGATCAAGCTTCTTATTTCTTTAAATTATAATCCAAAATGAGAATCAATAACAGTCTTTCAAAATCAACTTGAAAGAATAATTGTCTTTTGGAATATCTGATTATTCCACAACAACCTGAAAGAGCTGGCATTTGTAATGATACCAATAATGTACTAAAAAAAAGAACATGGCTCCCAAGTTAAAATAGATCTTGTGACAGGTGGTCAGGTCTTTTCTTAAACGTAAGGGACTCATAATGTACAATAACTGAACTGTATGTAAAATTTCTTTTTCTTTTTCACCCAGAAGCAGAGAGGTCCACAAAGAACAGATGTCTGTGTCTCCTGATTAAAGTGAAAGATGTTTCTGAACACTTTTTGAAGTGTGTTTTTACGGAAAAATGTTCTAGGAATATAATAATTGATATGCTTAAGGTATTCTGTAATATCAGTACTTGTATAGAACTAGGTCCGCCCTCTAAATATTCTTAAATCCAATCCACTTTCTATAATATAAATATTATGAAGTAAAGATGACAAAGGGTGTGCTGTTCAGTCTTTTCTACCTTCTTATAATTATTACCTGGTATTCACAACGTGAAGAGCTTTTAAAAACGCTAATGAAGCTATTACTAAAAACCCTAGTTCTGCTATTTAAAATACTGCTGCTTCTTGATAAATAGATTAGTTTATCCCCATGGATATTTGCTCAAATGCTACCTCCACTCATCAGAATTACTCATTTTTTTCTCTCCTGGAATCCCTCCTTTAGCTGAGTTTCACTGAGAGATAGTTTGGGAATTATATTTACCAAGAGGGATTTGAAATAGTCTTTACTGCTCTAAGACTAAGTCTGGAAGTGCCTGACACTCTTGCAACATGGACAGGTCCCCTAATGCTCCTGTGAGACAGCAAATCTGCTTGCCTGGTCCATTTCGACTTAGACTTTCTGTGCTGTTAGGTTCTCCATGCTGCCCAGGGCACTGACTCTCCCCACATATCTCAGATGAGGGCTCCCAGTTCCTTCTAGCTTTACTTCCTGGCTGAGCCCTGTTCTCACTGTCATGTTTTAGATAGAAATTTGGATGGATTCCACGGCCTTGCCTCCGACACAGCCCCTCTTTTCACAGTGTGCTTTTAAACTGGACCCTGCTCTATTTTCTTCCCATGGAACCCTTTTCGTTCTCAAAACCCTGCACAGAAATACCTTGGCTTTCTAGGCTCCTGTTTGGACATGATTCGTTTGTTAACCACCCCTCACCAGGATAGTCATTTCTGTCCTGGTTTCACCTATGGATCTTCTATTTCCTCCAATTCTCCCTCACCCCTCTACCCTTGCAGGCCTCATGGTAGAAAACTTAACCTACCAGTGGGAGCTAACATTGACTGGAAAAGATACGAGCCCTACTTCAGATTATTTCACATTTGTGAGAATTTTAGAATTATATTCTTTTCTTGAGTATCTTGTAAGAACTTGATTTATTTTTAAGGCATTAATAAACACACAAATTTCAGATAGTTTTGAAGAAAGTCTTTGCCTTACTTACCTGAATATTTTAGTGTATCTATGTATTTTTTTTTTCTTGGGCACAATTACACATTACAAATTTGTTATATTCTGACTTCTCACTGAACGTATAGACAGAGTCTATTGGAGTGGTAGTTCAGTCAATGCCTGACATTAGAAAGTGGTCTAGAAATATTATGTGAATTATGCAGCATATTTTCTTGAATCCAGGATCCCATTTAACACAAAATACTTTAAAAAAAAAAAACAAAAACAAAAACCTAGTTCAATGGGCATAATTTATCCCTATATGGACGTATGTTCCCTGTAAGAAAGTCTAAGTATGACCTTACAGAAAAAAGCCCTGTCCCCACTCCGAGTCCCACTTGATTTGTGGGTTCTGCAGTTACACCCAACACCAGAATGATACTGTTTTCATAACCCAAGTTCTCAAGCTGGATCTTCCTAGCATTCTTCAGCAAAACAGTACGATGTCAGGGTAAAATCAAAGCTTTGGCTTAATTCTCACAAGTACAAGTAATAACAACTGTATGAGAACTTATACATCTATCTTGAGAATGTCAAGTCAGCTTAACCACCATTCCAACTTCAGAAATGCAAAAATGCCAACAAGAAAACACTACTTTATGAATGCTTTTGTGCCTGAGTCTTCTACAATATTAATGACCTGAAACTATTTTCTTTTTTAGTAAACAAGTTTCTTAGATACTTCTCAACACAGTGCATTATTTCAGGAGCATGAGGTCAGTAAAACAACAGGCAATAAAGCCCATTTGTTTTAAACACTAAAAGAAATTCAGCACTTTACTCACGAGGTTTTCTTATGTTTGACATTTGTGTAGTCATTGGCATCATTGTTAAATTATACGGAGGTTACCCCAGTTCCTCATTGCATAAAAATGTATGTGGATAAACAGTTCTGTCTATATGTGCGGTAAAAGGTCAGAATTTGACAAAGATTAAAATGTATAATTATGTTTCAGAAAAAAATATACAAATACAATGAAATATCAAGGTGAGTGAGGTGAAGATTTTTTCTTTAACTTTTCATTTTGTATGCTTATCAGTGCCTTAAAAATGAACCAAGTTCACGCAAGGTATTTCAAGAGAAAATCCTCAACATATTGGGCAGAGAGGGAACATACTTCAAAAACCTCAACATATTAAAGAACATATACAGCAGACTCACAGCAACATCACATGCACTGGTGACATACTGAAAGCCTTTCCTCTGAGAGCACGAACAAGACCCAGGTGCCCACCTAGTCAACGTAGCACTGGAAGTCCTAGCTAGAGCAAGTGGGCCGGACAAGGAAATAAAAGGCATCCAGACACGAAAGGAAGAAGTAAAGTTGTCAGTATTTGCAGGTGACACGATCTCATAGAAAATCCTACACTCAATCAAAACATGTTGGAACTAAGCAACAAATTCATTACAGCTGCAGGTAATAAAATTAACAGAGATATCACTATATATATCTATTAGTTCTGTTCTCTCTGGAGAACACTGGCTAGTCTCTGCCCTGAGAGTGGTCATATATACACAAACAGATTATTATAAGGTATTGGCTTGTGTGATTATAGAGACAGAGAAGTCTCACGATCTGCTGTTTGAAAGCCGGAGACCAGGGAAGTTGGTGTCGTAGTTCTAAAGGTTCAGAGCTCCAGAGCCAACGACGTGGACTGCAGTCTGAGTCTGAAGGGCCCGAGAACCAGGAGCACAAAGGGCAGAAGGCCGACATCCCAGCTCAGCAGTCAGGCAGAGAGCGCATTCAGCCTGCCTCCGCCCCACAGGCCTCTCCACGCCCCCAGGGAACTGGATGGTGCCCAGTCACACTGGGGAGAGCAAAATGCTTTCCTTAGTCTATCAACTCAAATGTTAATCTTTTCTGAAAACAACCTTACAGACATACAGAAATAATGTTTAAACTAGATATCTGGGCAGCCTGTGACCCAGTCAAATTGATTCATAAAACGAACCATCCCAGACAGAACAAGTGAAGTGCACACCACAGCAGCTCCAGCTGGCTGCCGTGAGACAGTTTACAGGGCGTGCGCAGCACTAGCAGGAGGCGCTGGGGGGGGGTGCCGGCAGGCTCTCTGAGAATCTGGGGAGACCAAGGTGATCAGAGCTCAGAGAGCAGAGTACGGAAAAGTGAGACCTGCACAGGAAGAGACTCCCAGAAGTCTACAGTGTCCTCTGAAGTATCACCTGAGGGCCGATCCCACGTATGTGAGAGCAATCAGTCTGAGGCCACAGAAAGAACCATCTCAAATGATTAGAGAGAATGGTGTCCAACACACACATAGAGGCAGGAATGGCGCGTGTTCCCACAGGCAAGACTCATATTTCATGTGGTGCTAGATACAGTACTTAGAAAGGTCTTGCCTGAGTAGAGGGAAATAATTAGCCCCAGACTGAGCACTGTTCCAAGTCCTCCTAACAAATGATAAAACCATAATCCAAAAGGAACAAACTGTTTCCAAATAACACAATTGCATCTCAGAACAAAGATGAAGAATAGGACCTCGACGCTGGCTTCAGAAGTCTGAGGGTAGGAATTAGGAGAAAGTAGTCCAGCCAGAGGATATCATGAACAAAGTCCTCCTTCTCAAAGTGCATACACGTTTCAGCCCCAGAGGCTGACGGCTTGCCGTAGAATCCAGTCCATCCACTCTGCTCATCCTTCTCCACGCTCCAGCTTCTGAATCTTGCCCTAGGCTCACTTCTGTGCCAGCTTGGATGAACTAATCTTGCTCAACCTTACTGTTCTGCCAGGGTCAGGGTTTTGACATTAATTCTCCTGCTTTGCTTCAGCGACAGCTGGACCAATTCCTGGGCCAACTTCTTATCTAACTTTGAATCTGATATCAAGAAGAGGTAAAAATAAAAGTCAATATAGTAGTTGTACCTAGTGAGGGGTCAATAAAAATTAATGGGTTTATATTTAATGGATGTCATCTAAACTTTTCTCGTGGTTTCTGCATCATCAAATAGTTTCCAATCATGTCTATTTTTGTAGCTAGAAAATTCTCAGTTCTACTTGTAAGAACTCAGTTCGTCACCGAAGTACTGGAACGGCACTGTATTTCTTTTAGCTGGGCTACAGGTGACTGGATGAGATGTACACACAATCACAGGGGTGGCAGGAGCTTTAAACAAACACAAGTGGAAATCCGAAATGAAACGGGCACCACAAAGTAAGAGGTCTTTGCGGACTGACAATTCACTCACAGCAGGATTCATACTGGTTATATGACACTGGTCTACATCAAGCAGAGTTCCCCAAAACACTGTACAGCCCAGCTATCCATCACACGTGCCAAAAGCCCACACGGAGGGAAGGGATGGAAGAGGAGGGAGGAGAAGTTTGCTCCTAAAACAGAACCTTACAGAGTCTCTGGTTCTTAAAGCAGGGGTTACCTTCACAACAAAAAGATTTCTGTAACATTACCCATGCTTTGCTTTGCTTTCTTATCAAGAAAGGGGGATGTGTAGATATTTCTTCCTACTGTTTTCTGAGAATTCAGAGAGGAGGAGAGACATATGAAAGCATGAATATAGACTACAGACCACTTCTCAGTTTTTAATACATCTCCTGCTATTCTGTGCCTATTTCAAAGACATCCATGTGATGTTTATGATTTTAAGTGCTGACATTAGAAAGATGAATGCCTCCAAGCAGTCTAAGCGTACAGGAAAGACCACCCCTGGAAGTTTATTTTCAATTAAAAAAGTATAAGTCAGTTTTTGATCTTTTTTTTTTTATATCCTTAAAATGCTGGATGAAACTATATCTAAGGTGGAAATTACCTCAGGCAATTGTAATCCCAGGTGCATTTTTCTTTAAACTCAGCAGGACTGGCTTATAAAATGCATAGCTTTTGAAAGGAATCAATTACACCACGGGTCAAAACAAGTCTCTCAAATACAAGGATGACAGAATTTCTCACTCAGACATAAAAAAATTAATCATGCAGCATGAATGTAAATATGGAGCCTGTCCTCAACATCTGAAGCGCCTCCTGCTGTGAGAGGACACGTGAGGCGGCGGTCGCAGTTGCTACCTGTACGGCACACATAGGACCTCCTCAGTCAACACCTAGTGACTGGCTACTGAGTGGCGCTACCTGGAAAAGTCTCTATTATTGCCCCAAGACAAAGCCGTGGAACAGTTGAGATATATTTCTTACATTTGGGCAGAAAATACCTCTTATTAATGGCTCTCAAACTTGGCTGTACTTTAAAGTCACCAGCCTCCAAAGAGACCCTGGCATCAGCAGCAGGGAAGCACCAAGGTGATTTCTATATTCAGGCAGTGGTTCAGTCTTTAGTGTGGGTCAGAATCACCCGGAGGTGACTATTAAAACACAGGCTGCTGGGCTGTGCTCTGAGGCCAGCTTCAGGGTTTTGATTAAGCAGATGTTACAGACTGAGTGTGTGTGTCCCCCTCCAAATTCGTATCAAGGATTGAAGCCCTAACCCATAATGGGATGGTAGTTGGTGCTGGGGCCTTTGAGAAGTAATGAGTGTCCCATGAGGTCCTGAGGGTGGGGCCTAGTCTGATGTGGGATTAGGGCTCTTAGAAAAATTAACACCAGAGAATTGCACCATCCCCCCAGCATGAAGAGGAGGTTAGGTAAGCACCCAGAGAGATGACAGCCACTTATAAGCCAAGAGGAGAGGCCTCAGCATGGTATCTGTTTGCTGACCTTGATCTTGGACTTCCCAGCCTTCAGAACTGTGAGAAATAAATCCCTGTTTCTTAAGCCACTCCGTCTCTGCTATGGCAGTCCAAGAAGACTGACACAGGAGGCTTGAAATTTTACCTTTCCTTCAAGTTCCCAAGCAATGCTGATGCTGTTGGTCTGACAACCAAACTTGGCAACCATTGTCTGTGGAGAACTGCCCCCAAATTTAATATAAACAGAAGGCATCTGGGGATCTTGCTGAAGTCCAGATTTTGATCCTGTAGTTTGAGGGTGGGGCCCAAGATTTTGCATTTCTAACAAGCTCCCAGGTGACGTAAATGGACTATATTTAGAGCTGTGATGTTAAAGAGACTCTGAACACTCAGATATTACCTTTGTGCCTGGAATAACCACAGCAAACCCTCCTCCAGTGTTTTCCAAAACCCCTACCTGTTTCAAGACCCAGGTGAAGTTTCACCTCCTGTATAAAGCCTTCCATGAGCAACAAAAGTAAATTTTCTTTTAAACTGGAACGGCTACTAATTGGCTTTGCCTCTTACTTATTTTTGTTTTATTGTTCTTGTCACCTTTTCTTGAACATTTGCTAGACTCAGGGACGACACAAAATGCTTTGCAAACAGTGCTTAATCCTCAGAAAGATACTAGGATAAAATGTTGTTAGCCCCAATTTAAAAAGAGAAAAAGAGGCTCAGAGTTTAAATGCGTGCCCTAAGGACACAAAATTAGAATGTGATGGGGGCAGGGATGCTGATTAGATCCTAGAAGAGCCTGGAATCACGACCGTGCCTTGAATTGCAAAGGTGAGCACCCTTCATTTGACATGAAATACAGTTTCATATTAAAAACATGACCCCATATGCTGAATGCTGAAGTTACAATTGAGAGACAGAGTTATCACAGAGTTTACAATCTAGTAAAGGAGACAGATAGTGATCATACAGTTGCATTAATTAATTCATAACTGTGGAGTTGTTGGCACTCTCTAAAGTTCATAAAAAAAACCCACTCCTGGGCTCTCTGTGTGCCTGGAGCCAGACACCTTAACCCCCACTCCCCACTGCAGGACCACTCTGCATACCTGCATTTCAGCAAGATAAAAACATCTCTTTGATGTGTGTTTACCCTGGAAGGACTCATCGCCCTGGGAGATAGCCCCCCATCCCTCTGCTCACAATACCCTAGGCAGATACGGGTAAGTCTCATATCCTGCCCTTACTGAAGTCATAAAACCTGTTGTCCTGAGAAGTCCCTGACAGATCTTACAAGCAGTCAGGGACCTGTGCATGAACTGATCCTGCAGCCCCTACTCCTGGTGTGCACAACCCTCTGCTCCCAGTAAAAGACCCTGCACGCCCGCCCTGGGCGCACACACAGGAACCTCTCCTCTGTGTGGCCCACCGTTGCCTATAGCAGCGTACCTATTAAACTTTCCTAGGTCTCTGGTAAGTTCTTTTACTAACAACTCCTCACTGGCCCATCGCCACATTGTGTCCCACAACAAAAATTGCAGAATGAGGTAGGTGCTCTGAAAGAAACAAACACCACTGTTTGTGAGAACAGAAGAATAAGCTTAGGGTGGGGAGGAGAAAAGGGGGCTCTGTCTCAGGGAAAGCGTCCCGGAGCTTGAGATGTCTGAGCTAACAGTGTAAGGACGATGTGTGGAGATGAAGGTGTGGTTCTTTCCAGAAAGATGAAATCACAAATATCCTCCCATAAGAAAAAAATCTAGTATTTTCCAGAAACTGAAACAAGACCACCATGGCTCTACTGCAAAAAGCTGGAGAAAGGCCTGAAAGTTATGCTGAGTGTGGTGTTATTTTCATTACTGTCATAATTACTATTTGATTACCTGTAAATAACTTTATCCTTCACAACGAGGGTTTTTACCTTCCTTATCTTCATGCTAGGGTTGCCAAATAAAATATAGGACATGCAGTTAAATTTTAATTTCAGAGAAACAAAAAATAATTTTTTAGTGTGAATATCATGTGTTATTGGGACACACACAGTTAAAAATGTTTACTGTTTATCTGAAATTAAAATTTAGCTGAGTGTCCTGTATTGTTCTTCCAGTTTTATTAAGATAGAATTGACATGCAGCACTGTGAAAGTTGGAGGGGTACAGCATAAGGATTTGATGTACATCCTGAAATGGTTACCACCGTAAGTTTAGTGAACATCCATCATCTCACAGAGATACAAACTAAAATTAAAAATAAAAAAAAAGATAGAAAAATTCCTTGAGATGAGAACTCTTGGGATTTTACTTTTTTAACAACTTTCATACATGGCATACAGCATACATGGCACACAGCAGACACGGCACACATGGCACACAGCACACACACGGCACACAGCAGACACGGCACACAGCAGACACGGCACACAGCACACGGCACACAGCATACATGGCACACAGTAGACATGGCACACAGCACACACGGCACACAGCAGACATGGCACACAGCATACAGGGCACACAGCAAACACGGCACACAGCAGACAACAGGGTAAATTATGTTAATCATCTTGCACAGTACGTCCCTAGTATTTATCTTGTAACTGGAAGTTTGTACCTTTTGACCTGTATTCGTCCTGTACTTGTACTTGGCAACCATACATGCGAATCTTTTCCGAATTTCCAGTTAGCTGCTTCTCAGCAATAGCTTGGGACACTCACTGGCTAAACACGTCTTAGAAATGCTTCCGTCAAACACACGGAGGCACAGAACACACACACCGCCATTTACGAGTTACGGAGCAATGCATATAGGTCTCAGGGGTTCTAAGCAGCTGGGGTGCTCACTTAAGTAAGACAGGCAAATTTCTTGCCTTGTGCATACACTGACATGATACACATCAAACACACCCAAAACCTGCCACGTATCAACAGCCAGGGGATGTGCTGTACATACATCATTTCATTTAATTGCAACAGAATTCCTATTATTATTTACATATATTACTTAAAGAGAAATCTTACAAATAATAAGAATTAGGTCTTACTAACCTCATCATCATTGTGGTTCAAAGCTGAGGAAATGGAGGCTTTAGGGAGGTTAAGTAAGTTGCCTGTTGTAACACAGCAATTAAGTGGCTGAGTCAAGGGTCAGAGCATCTGTGTGACTCCAGAGCTAGCAAATGCTTATCTGTCCGACTGTACTTTTTTTAAAAATGCAAACCCAGCACATCTCCCCAGTTATGGTTTGGATATTAATTTTATTATTTTATTGTATTATTTTGTTTACTTATTTTTGCTCTGCTACTTTTAAATGAAATGAACAAAGAGAAAACTACTTCCTTAAAATGCAATTATATAATTATTACCTATACCTTGTTTGTTTTTCTCATGGTACAGGGTATTTTGCAATGGACTCTGTTTCAATATTAGGTTTTACTCTTCCCCACATCAGTCATCCGTAAGGAAACAGATTAACGTTTTTCAGATCATATGCTTTCTCTGGTCTCAGATGGAAGCAATGTAACTGTCCCTCCTCATAAAGAGATATTTTGTGCATTTTTTAACTCTTTAAAATGAATTTTTCTTCAAGGTGATGTTTATAAGATGATTTTTTTGAACAATTTATAGTCTGACAATTCTACTGTAAAACCCCAAGCCGCAACATCTCACAATGGAAGTGGCAAGAGATTTTTCATATTCTTTATAATTGTATCATTAATTTGTTGCAATACTTTCCAATTCTTGAATTGTGGCTGTTCTAACAAAAAAGCTGTGAAACATCTGAGGTTATTTATTATTGGGTGACAGCCTGTAACACAGCTAGATAAACTGTAGTTTTACCAGTCCTTTGGATTTAAATGTAGCATTAGGGCTCCCTGACTCCAACATTTAACTTGATTTATGGTTTGTGATGTAAAAATACTAGGGCTCAGATGGCTTTAAGTGACTTTGAAAATTAAGTAAAGAAGAAAATGTAACGACGGATCTAAACTTGCTGTGAAATATTAATTATGCATTTCAAGTGAGGAAGTGAGCAAGCAATAATTTAATATGTGACATGAAATAAATCCCAAACTGTACTCTCGCTAAAGGCATGTTCTAAATAAACACTTGATTTTTAAGTCACAAAGGAACTGAAGCTGAAGCCATTAGTTACTATATTCTGAGTTGTTTATTAAAACATTTTTTGCCCCCAGATAACTGTTTAAAAAGAAAAAAATCCAGTTTTGAAAGGTGAGTGAGTAAGGTAGAAAAACCAGCTCTAATCTAAAGAGGAATAGAACATCTTTTAAAAAAGTATGCCAGGAGAAACTCCTTAACGACCCACGACAGTGTAAAATGACAGCTGCCACTGCTGAGTCAGTGTACGAGAAAATCCAGATGCAGGAGTAATTGTACCTTTGTTCGTGACCTGCTAAGGAACGTGGGCAAACCGCCAGGGTCAGGCATGCAGCAGTGCTTCTGTGATAGCTGAGCATTCCAAACCTCCTAGATACAGATTTCTCCCAACTCCCTAGACCAGAAATAACAGCCTCAGCATTCTGAATTAAGCAAGACGCACAGGCATGTTACCCAAATTATATTAATCTTCGAAATGTATTGCCCAAGGAGGAGACATGAAAGAGAACAGATTATCTGTACTGGAAGAATTAACACTTGAAAAGAAAAAAAGATTTAAAAAAAAAAATGCATCAGAGGCAAACACAACACATCCTGCATCTGCAAGTTGGCAGGAATTTGTTTTTCCCAGCCAGGGGGTACACAGAAACACTGTGACAACACAAATATTTTGCCATACCAGTTACAAGAGCTGCTTTTTTCTTGAGATTTTGAAGTTATGGTAAAAAGCATCCCTCGGGATTTGGATAGTAGGAATATATATATATATTTTTTTTCAATGATGAGCAGAATTGAGTTACTCTAACTTACCCATTAGATAGAGGAGAAGGCTTTAGTTTATCAATTTTTAGATAAAGTATCAGCAACTTTGAACTATTATTCAGAACTTGAGCTCCCAGTCTTAGTCAATTTTGGTGAAGTTGAATATTTCCAGGAAGTGCTTGGAAATTTCTATTCAAAAATGGGTATTTATGAAACTGGCAGCCAGTGGAAACTACTTTTACGTGATGGGATGGAACAGAGAAAACCTGAGGAAGAAAAAGAAGAGTGTTCTTAAAACGGTTCTCAAAATGAGGTTCCCTAACCAGCAGCACAAGCATCACCTGGCAGCTTGTTGAAATGCTGATTCTCAGGCCCCACCCCTAGTGTCTTAAACCTAGTAACGCAGAAACTCTGGGATGGGGCCATGGATAGTTATTTTAACTATCCCCTCAGTGATTCCAATGCAGCTAAGTTTAGAAACACATCTTTGCTAAATTTCTGATATGATCTGAGGGGAAAATATCCAGTTTTCACTTACAGAAACATGTGAAGATTCACCTGAAATGGTGTCACTTTTTTTTCCCCTCAAAGACAAAGTTACTTAAGCACAGATAAAAGAGAAGTAATTACTAAAAAGGAAATGGAGTCATGGTCCAGGAGTGCTTTTGAAAAGGACAGTAGAATAAGATCACAGAAAGCAACATTTGAAAGCAAAATTTCCTAATTCCACATAATATTAAAGAAAAAGCTACGAAGTAGAATGGATAGTACGAGTTTCTGTTATACCCACACACATACACACAAATGCATGCATATACACACACCCTTACCAGAATTTAGATTGGTTGAAAATATCTAAAAGGAAATGTAACTATTTACAGTGAATATTTGTGGTTGCTGAGATTATAATGAACTTAATTTCAGTGCTTTTTATGTTTTCTGTGTTTGCTATGTTAAATAACAACAACTCTATCACCTTTGAATTAAAACCATGCTATTTGTTTTACTGAACATCCTCTGATATATATCCAAGTTGGAGAGAACCTCTATTGAGAAATTAGCATGGTAACTATAATCATTAGCAAAAACTTTAAATAATAGTGCATGGTCCCTAAATTTGTCTGCAGATTAGATTCACCTCAGAGAGTCCACCAATACTGAAGGCTGTACCCTAGCCCCAGAGAGAGTGATTTATTTCCCCTGGGCTGAGACCTGTGCTTTTGGAAGGTTTAAAAGATCCCCAGGTGATTCTAATCTGTAGATCAATTTGCAAACCAGTGGTCTACATGGTTTCAAATACATTTTGTTTACAGTGTTAACCATCAAAAAGTAGAAATAATGTCCTCAGACTGTGATCCCAGAGATGCCTAATCAGAGCATAGAAGGATAGAATTCTGATTCTACGTAGCTCTTTTGAAACTCCAAGACAAATTTTACTATCCTGCCCTTGTTTGTAATAATAAGTGCTTACATAATCTGAGCAGCAGCATATTATCTGCTCATCAGAAAGGCAAGAAAAGATCATAAAGGATCGCCTGTGGAAGATGTTACATAAGCCAAGCCACAAAGTGAGCCATGCTGTGGGCTAGGAGTCCACCTCAAGGCTAGGCCTGCAAAGGAGGCTGGGAAATGTAGTCTAGGTAAATTTCCAGACAGAAAAAATGAAACTGATGATCAGACAGTGTCGTTCTCTTTGTAGATATCCAATCATCTGGGTTTGTATAAAAAGGCTGAGCCATGTCATCACAATGGAATCCTCCCAACCTCAGCATTTGCATTAAAATACATGCACACGTTAATTTTTGTAAATAGTATTTTTTCCTCCTGGTACAATACTGTATAGCATACACAGCTTGACATTATTGAAAAATATTATCGAGCACCATAAAGCCTATTAAAGTTTCATGTGATACTGCTTTTTTAAATAACCAAACAAAAATAATGTAAACTTTATACCACTGGGAAAAAAACTGTCATAAAATCATTTCTCCTGGATAATATCAAAACATGACAAAGAATGACCAGAATGTATATTTTTCTCTGATTCTATAATTAAACACTGGATTAATGACTTAGCAAAAAAAAAATCATGGTCTTATAAAAGAAATCAAATGATTGCCCTTTTTTAATATTTGGTTTTATTTTATTTTGCTTTTTAGTGTGATTATTTTATTTTTTAGCAGATTTATTCACAGATAACTGATAAACAAAAAACTGTATATACTTAACATACACAATTTGATGAGTATGATATATGCATACAACCATGAAACCATCGTCACAATCAAAGCAGTAACAGGTCCATCGTCTTCTTTAGTATGGTTTTGAATACACTACTCATGAAAGGAATTATATTCAATCATGTGTATATTCTGCTTATGTGGAAGAAATACTTCTGATCAAATTTGGAGATTACTAGTGATGCTGATGAATATTTAAAGCTGTTCACATCCACGTATGTACACACACATACACATATAAATGCATACATATATTAGACAAAACATTGATTATATTCTCAAAAATCTGGGTTCAAAATAAAGAACGTTGACTATTTAAACAAAGGAAAACTACACATTCACTGGGATACTCTGACTGCATCATTAAGGACCAGCTTCTAAGACCCCGCTCAGTGATCTATAGAATACTTCAATTTCAACCATAAGATGGTCAATTACATAAAAAATTGAGTCAAAATCAAACCACTCTCATTATTGTGCAGATACTTACATCACCAAACTTGTGATGACAACATCCTCTCTTGCACATGGCAGTTTGTGCCTTGACAGAGAGAAATATGTATCCACAGATTTATGAGCCTGAAAGATACTGTTGCCCTATTTTTGGAACACCAGAGAAAAGACCAACTGCTTCAGAGTTTTTTAAAAGATAAATTTCAGGGGAGCTTGGCATATCTGGCAGATACAGTTAAAACTTTGAATACAATGAATCCAAAACTTCAAGGACCAAGAGCAACATCATTTTTGTTATATTGTACTTCAGGAACTTAGTGCTAAAATATAGTTATGAGTAGAGTGAACTGGTACTAAAAATATCTCCTCAATTTCTGACATGGTGATGCTCTCAAAGAAAAGATTTGTGGAAATGATTTCAAAAAATTTCTAAAATTGCATATTGTTTGTTCCACGGGACAAATCCATGTGATAGATTCCTTATGCAATAGCTAGAAATCTCACTTAGAGACCTGCGAAGAGAAAGTTTCCTCCTGGAATCTATCTCATCATCACCTCAAGGTAGCTCCTCCCCAAAAATATATACATATATTTGGAACTCAAGGTCAACCTGATTACTGAATAACTGAGGAAACCTCTTTGGAAAAGTCTGAGCTGGAGGGATGGGGAAATATTTCTCTGTTTTCCCACAAGTCAGTCACTATTCCTTTTTTTATTTGTTTTTGTTTTCATCTTTTTCCTCTTGATTTCCACTATGAAAGCTAGTGCAGAAGTTTGGTATTCAAAGTGCTCTGTCTTCAAACCACACAGAAAAAATCTTATATGAAGAGTCAATAATCACACTGATAATCAGAAAAATCCAACACATGAGAAGGCTGTCTCAAATCAAAATGACTTACTTTCTAAAATTACCATTGCTTTGATTTATTTGTAGTTTTATTTAATTCATTTCAAAATCTCAAATAGTATTTAAAAAGGGCATGAGGTAGTTATGTTTATCAAAGTAGATCATCCCTGTGCAGATGGTATTGGCAATTCCTACACAGGAACAAGGATTTCTGACACTTAAGGCATGTTTTCTGTTGTAGGAAAGAAATGTTTCAACAGCCTTCATATTAGCTCTTTGATAGGATCCCACTGTTCTCCACCCAATGATCTAATGCCATACTCAACTAGGAAATCCTAGTTATTAACTTTATGTTTGTTCTGCAATTGGAAAAGAAGAAACCATGAATTGTGAATATAAAAATGTGGTCAACGTAAGAGGGGATCTAACACTATAAATCAGCACGCTGGCATTTTGCAGCAGAGAAACGGTAGGCCTTGAAATCATTCAGATTCACATTCTGTCTCTGCTAAGTTGCTTCATAAGCCATCTTGGGCAGGTTAACAAACACTCAAATTCATTCCCTGCAGTGAGGACCAACAAAACCTACTTTTAAATGCTGCAGGGAGAGCTGCATGCGATATCGTACGTACTAGGTTTGGTAAATTCAACAAGTAATAGATACTAAATAAATGGTAGTAATTAAATCAATCATTTTCATCCTTATTAGTTTGAGCCAGTCCTTAACATAAGGAATATCTCTTGAATTACTGACTATTGACTTTTCTGGACCCTCAAAACTAAGGACAAACCCTTGTTAAATGTTGCTGGGCCTCTGACAGTAACATTCCACTCACTGATTGATGTCAATCCCTTGGGTGAATGAGGTTGCAGGCACCTTCTTCTAGACCTGACTAGGACACTCAGCATTGAAAAGTAGCATTTGCTAGTAGGTTCTTTCAACTCCAGCTGTTCCTGTGGATCACCCAATCTCCTGCTGTGGTGGACAGAGTAATGGGGCCCCAAAGATGCTCATGTCCTATTCCCTGGAACCTGGCATGGCAAAGGGACCTCTCAGATGTGATCACGTTACAGATCTTGAGATGCAGGGAGTGGTGTGGGTATCCTGGGTAGTCCAGGTGGGCCCGATGTAATCATAAGGGTTCTAATGAGGGAAAGAGGGAGGCAAGGGAGTCAGAAATTGGCAAAGATGTGATGGCAGAAGCAGAGGATGGAGTGAATGTAGAAGAAAGAGCTCTGAGCCAAGGAATGCAGGTTGCCTCTGGAAGAAGTTAAAGGCAAGGAAAAAAATTTTTCCCTGGAGCCCCCAGAAGAAATGTATGTTGGCCTCCACCTTAATTTTAGCCCTCTAAGACTCATGTTGGACTTACGACCTCCAGAACTATCAGATAATACATTTGTGTTGTTTCAAGCCACTAAGTCTGTGTAATTTGCTACAGCAGTATTAGGAAATTAATGACCCGTTCTCTCCCTATTTTAACCATTTACTGGGCCTTAGTCCATTGTGTCTACCAAACATACCTTATCCCCTGGGTGTGGCCAAGTCCTGTCAAAGTCCAGCTCCAAGCTCAAATGTATGCTCATCAGAATTTTCCTTGGCCCCAGCAATGCTTACAACAAACACACCAGTTTCTCTGCTTAATTTCTGAGGTGCAATCATATGGTGTTCAGCTCTAGGCACCTTCCAAATGGTGACTTGAACCCTAAATCTTACCCAAACTCAAAATTAGTCTGACAAGCTAAAATTTGCCTAGCAAGCTAAATTTTGTCTTCAGTTTGTATCAGAGTTTATTCTATGTACATATGCCCTTTTTAAAGAAACTGACCAAAGGCCATGCTCTTAAATTTTTAAAATAAGGAATTGTCTTTAACATATAAAATATAATGTACAATATTGACTTTCCTGCAGCAGGTGACAAAAATCAGGAAATATCTGTGGCCTTTACGTTGTGCAGTAAAGGATTAACTCAGCAGGACTAGGCTGCTCAAAACCTGCACATTCCAGAGGTTTTCAGGGCTGGACCTGAGCGACTCCTGGGACAGAACCTCTGAGACCTATGAACAACCTGCATGGTAAGAGTAACTTTGTATACCTTGGGTCACCCCAGATAGTTTATGCTAACGATGTGATTTATGATAAATACCTGTTTTTGTTCACTGAGACAATCGGTTTGACCTCTGGGGAAGGAGCACTGGAGACTTAGCAGCTAAGATCAGTCATGCAGGGGGTCCAGGTCTATGTGACTGACCTCCAATAAAAACCAAAGATATCAAGGCTTAGATGAGCTTCCTTGGCTGGCAGCTCTCGGCCTGTGCTGTCACACGTTATTGCTGGTAGAATTAAACACTGTCCCTGCGTTTCCACTGGGAGAGGACAACCATAAGCTGGTACTTGGTCTCTCCTGGACTCTGCCCTATGCAAACTCTTCCTTGCTAATTTTAATGTTTCCTTCTGCCATAATAAATGATAATCATGAGTACAGCAGCTTCTCTGAATTCTGGAAGTCCTTCCAGCAAATTACCAAACCTGAGGGTGGTCTTTCGAGTCCTCCAACACAAGATCATAGATTTTCCCTAAAGCAAAATGATTTGACAAGTGAATAAAACTGGCTATTCACAAACTTGCTAAATTAGTTTACAATTTCATGAGCAAATAATTTTATCTCCCATCCTGCCTTACCATTTCCTACACACACATACACACACACTTATGTACAACTGCATGTGTGAGCACACACACGTACACACATAATGCCTTGACAGGAAGACTATTATCCTACTCTGCTATGTCTTTTCCCCAATGGACAGTTAATCTAGTCAACCGCACACAGCCTACTCTATTAGAACATTTCCTAGGCAAGCACTTCTTTCTCTTCCTTTGGTGGACGGGTGTATGTCTGCGTTATCTCCTTTCAAATACTTTGAATATGAAATGAGCTAACATGTAAAAGTGACTGTCAGAGGGATACTCATTAAATCTCCTTCCCTCCCTTCCATCCCTCCCATCGTTTCTTCCTTTTTTCCTTCCTCTCTTCTTTCTACCAGGACTGGGGGAAATTTCCTCTTATACAGCATACAGGTCCAGGACTAAACCAAATCTGTTGTGGCTTCAAGACCCTTTCTGCTTCACAAATTTCTTGCTGTTATAATCTCTGGAAACCATGTTTAATCTAAAAATGTGTCTGAAGTTTTAATCTGTTGAATTGGAGTCATAATGTCGTGCTGATATGCTCTTGGAGAATTTAAGAGGTAATGCAGAATTCACCTTCTCCTTACCCTTGTCACGAGCCACAGCAGAATGCTCCCAGAGCATGACTTTACAGAGCAGTTTTAGATCATCCTGTAGAACTACGACCAGGTAAAATGGACGATGCATACAATCTCCAAATGGACAGAGAGATTATTTACCTTGCAATAAAAGAAAGGTCTTTGTTCTTCTCATATATAAATATCTACATGAAGTCTATTTATATTTTGCAGGATCATGTTTTCTGTAAAAATTTAGCAATCGTTTATTTGAAACAGAATGTTTCCCAAAGAAATAAGCAGACCAAACTTGTGTCCTTTGGAAATGTGTTTTACTTTTTAGTTTAAAAATGCCATAAACCCAAGGTTTTCCATTGGTTTAGTTAATACAGCCTTCTGAATGAGATCTTAGCTTCCAAATGTATGCCTGCAGTGCAAATATCATTAGTGATCCCTAAAAATATTCTTGTCTATATTATATGAAGGCTACAACTATTTCTTCAGTATTTCTACTTGCTATAGTGTAATAGCGATAAAATCTTTCTGCAAATAACATTTTACCAAAAAAAAAAAAATTGAGACAGCATGAAGTATGGCTATAATACTGAAAACAAATTATCAAAATGATATAAATAAATGCAAGCATTTAATATGAATTATGAGATTTTCCTCAGGTAAACAGAACTGATCATGACAGTATACTCAAAACGCCAATTAGTTTTTGATCTTTCAAAAAATAGATTTGTGGAAGTCATGCTTGCCTTACTTTTAAGTGCAGTATTTGTCCTTCAGTTGGAAGTGCCACAAATTAATTTTAAAGCAAAGCATATGACCCCATGCAATGTTTTAAATGATATCCTTCCTACTAGGACAACAAAACATCTCAGGACATCATGTTCTTCTAGCCATCCAGAGTGTTTTGTTTGTATTTGCAAATGTAACACTCACCTCTTACCATTGTGTTGCTAATTTTCAAAAGGCCCTACAGGGAAGGGAGATACTCCCTCGTAATCTACATGTTGAAATGGGTAGGTGTTCTCTTAGTCAGACGTTAAAAGCTTCTTTACATATTTTTATTTGAAAGTAATTTTTATTCATCTTCCATTAAATAAAAACTGACTTCCTTTAATACTCTTTAAAATAATCACTGCAATAATTACTCAAAAGTGAGAGAAGAAATTAACAAACATCTGTAGGTCTACATCTGGGTGGAGGTTTTGACTTCCCCATAGCAAGAGGTTTGTGTGGCAGAAAGAGACTTGGATTTGAAGCCTCAACAGATTTACTTTTCAGTCCTGGACTGGCTCCTCTGTTTGCCTGCCAACATAACTGAAGGAGTATAAAGCAAACTAACAAACTGACTTCCCTGATGCAAAACTGTTTGTGATTCATTCTTTCCAGAGAATAACTTTAACCCAGAGGCTATGCTTCAGGAAGGAGATAATCTCAGAGGAATGGACAGACCCTCTGGAGTCCTCCTGAAGATTCATTGAGGTTAAGAAGAATATAGCACCCAGTAAAACGCCCTGATTGTTCTCACCCTTTCTGTTTCACTCAGTTTTTCTATAAAACCTCAAGACGGCAACCCCAAGGTGGGCTCACAGTCTTTAAGGCATGAGCCTGCTGTGCCTCCCTTTGCCTGGCAAAGCAGTAACGCTGCTCTGTGCTCCCAAAACTCTGCCTCCAAGTTTGGGGTGCAGAGGCCGATTTTTCGGTAACATAACCTTGATCAAATTAGTTATTCATTTTGATCTCACCTGATTGAATCCATGAGGAGTCTATGGTTTTAACAAGTTTTTAACCTGATGGCCATAAAGACAACAGACGGGAAAGACAACAGACAGGAAAATAAGCAATCTGTTATTTGAAACAGGATGTTTCACTAAACTTGTGTCCTTTGGAAAGTTGTTTTAGTTTGTAGCATCCTTCCCATCCTCAAACTGGAAAAAAATCTTCCAATCAAAAATAATTTCAACAACAGACAAGATGGCAACGGTAATGGTATTTAGCATGTGGGGTTGGGGATAAGGTGGAGAGATCGATTTAAAATTTTACAATATAACATTTCAGGATGACATGATAATCAAGATGAACTTCTTTGGGCCTACTTTGAGGTGGCCCCGATCTGTGTTATGTTTTGAGAAAGATAGCACATTGTATATTACAATAAAAACACACTACATGAGATATACACTGGAATTTTTGTATTTTTGTACTTAAGAAATGATACTTGAGTCTTTGAGAGCAGAAATCCTAAAAAATATTTTACTGTAAAATAAGATCTCAATAGATTGGATTGGGACTATGATCAAGGTTTTAATTGTATCCCATGGAAAGAATATTACTATTTCTATTAACATTGTAATTACTGTCATTATAAATTTCCTACATTCTTTATAACATGTACTTTTGAAATAACTTTTTCATCTTTTTACTCATGATTTTAAAAAAATAACGTTTGAAAAGAGAAGGTAACTGAAAGAATAAAAGTACCCTGGTAACACGACAGATTAATGAATGTTCGTAGTATCACAAAACTTCAATTGTTTTTTTAAATCTTGTTAAAGAGACAAGAGCAACATATATTAAGGAAGTTATTAAATTTGTTTAATAAATACAATGTATTTTCTCTTGAAGCATATTTTAGAACTCACTGTATTGTTTGTGACTTTTAAAAGTTAATTGAAATGCCAAAGTTTTGAGCATAAAGAAAAAATTTCATTTGACCTTTTAAGAAAAATTGTTCCTGTATATTCTTCAGAAGATGAAAATCTGTCTCTACCAATCACATTAGAATGAGCCAGGTGGCAGATTACTTAAATATCTCATCTTTCACCTCTGGAGATTGGGGTTTAAATGTGGCTTAAAAGAAATACCCAGGAGTGATTTGTGTATATCTTGAAGCCCATACAATTGGGTTTTAAGTAGCAATTACTTGCAGCTGTGGAGTATCTCTTTCAAAAACATCAGAAATGTCATAGGACAAGATAGCGGAGCTTCAGTAAAGTATAAAGGCCAACCAGACAATCTATATGGGATAAAGCTTATAAAAATAATGAACTTTCCTGGTCAATGAAAACTACCAAATGAACTTATTGGTCTTAAAGAAAAAGAACAAGAAAGAAAGAAAAATGAGTAGTCTCAAATAGAACAGATTAAGCAGAGAAAGCATCCCTAAAGACATGCAAATGATAATGGTAAATGAAAATAAATAAACAAAAAGTATAGCTTACTAGTGCCCTCTAGTGTACCATCTCTCCCATTTTCTGTGAAGTACGATTTTTTAAATTTTATTTTTTCTACACTATCATAAGTAGAGTTTCAAATATAAATTCTAGAACAACTGAAAACTCAAAAGAAATAGTTAAAAGCTGTAAATCCTTACAAATCAAGTATTAACATTCTCAAGAAAAAAAATGCAAAAGACAGCCAACCCAGTAATATGATGACATTGTATTAATGTCTATAAACTGACATCAGTAGCAAAGAAAGACTGACAGACAGAAAATGACATCATTCCCCTCACCCCATGCTTGGGCAAAGCAGCCTTCTCCCTACAAAATGTTTTGCTTTATAGTCACTGTGTTTTGCATCCTAATTGTATCATGTGCCAACAAAACAGATTGTTTGCTAATTGATATCATAAAGCAAGACAGCTCAGTGAAGGATGATAATTCTGACTGTAGCTAGCAGCAGCTGATGTAGAGCTTGATAGAAATGCTGTCATTTTCAACACAAACTGCCTAGAATTGACTTTTCACTGTAAATATAGAGAGACGTGACAGAAGCCTCATACACCCACCTTTATTTTTTTTTTTTTAATGAAATGACAATTTCTATTACAATATTTCGGTTACCAGTTCTAGTTTAGTTGGTAGCATCTTAAAGAAAATAAGTGTAGGGGTATCATTCAGACTCCGTACACGGCATTTATAGACAAGGTAAAACTTTTTGCCCATAGCCAGATGCAGACTCAGGAAGAATATGATGTTTGCTTATGGATTTTTAGAAGGGAATAAAATATCTAGTTCATGACTATCTCTCCATTAAAAATCTGCAAGATGTCAATAAATTAGGATAGTAAAAGATATATGTTATTTCGAGTATAGTCGTCTCTCGATATCTGAGGGCATGTGGTTCCAGGACCCCTTCAGATACCAAACCCACACACACTCAGTCCCTGATACAAAATGGCATGGTCCAGTTGGCCCTCTCTATCCGCGGGTCCCAGGTCTGCAGATAAGGAGGGCTGGCCATATTTATAAATTCAACCACAGCATATTTGAAAATGAAAATTATTTCACATTTCTATGTATACTTCACTGCAAAATGCTCTAAGTGGAACTTTGTCAGCATAGAAGAGGGGTACTTAAATGAAGCATTTGTGCATGTGTGTGTATAAACTAATATTTTAAGGCATTAATAATAAATGTCCATGGTGAAATCAAATCAAATGTAATTCCACACAACAGTTTTCTGAATCTAGGTTCCTAAAGAACAATGGCCACATGATGCAAATAATTCAAGCAAACGAGAAAATAAAGTCATTCTGAGAAAGAAGGAACGATGAACAAGGATTTGGAGATTTCCAGTTTACCTCTCAAGGAGGAAGAGGTAACACACAGCATGTCATGATGCTCAGGAGTCTACTTTGATTATGCAAAATCAGAACAGCAATTATTTGTAGTTTAAAAAACATATTTATACTTTCCAGTTGTTTGCACTTTGTTAAGCAATTTCACTTTATACCAGACTCTTCCTTTTCTATTTTGCAGAGTAAAATCTGATTAATAAAAATATTTGGATGAGACTCAAAAAATTTTCAAAGTGACAGGGAACCTCAGAGATCATCCAGTTCACCTACCCTCAGACCCCATCAGTTAGCAAATGAGGAAACTGACACACAAAGACGTGAAAAATCGGATGTGTTTACGACGGCACAGCAAGTTAGCAGCAGGGCCAGAAGTAAAAGAAGCCTCCAGTGTTCTAGCCACAGTTTATCAACTAGCTATTTTTGATGCAATGCAAAGCCTTTTTTAAAAAAGTCTTAAAAGATTTCCATTTTCTACCTTTTTTAGCTTAAGTTTCAACAACTTAATTCTTCATCTGGGCACAAGGACAGAGCCCAGAGAACAACCTGCAGAATGGACGGAAATCTCATCACAGTTGATGGCAAACTGTTCCGCGGTCTATTAATCCTGAGGTAGTAGTTGATGGATTTTTAATTAAACAACAAACATCTATACCGATGTGAGTCTGTCAGTGTACACTCTGAAACTTCTGATTTGAAAGCCATTAGTTGACACAATCTAGGGGTTCGGTTATATTATGAGTAATTCCACATTCCCATTTGTTTTTCTTATTGCTAAAGTTCTCTCCTCTTTACTGTGAATTTGTAGAGGAAATTTTGGAAAATAATGGAATAAAGTCTAACATTCATTCAGACTGATTTTTTCTTGTATTATTTTTATAGTTTATTCAAAGTTTTTGCCTAATTTTCAGATGATCCCAATTGAATGTCTGCCTATATCCTGAGGCTCGATTCCTGGATCTGTGAGATAGGAAGCTGACAGCTTAGTACACTGGGCATACGTAATACCTTCAAAACTGAATTCTTTGTGAGCACCACCACCAAGCCCAGGGAGTTAGGAAGATCTGGATCTAACAGGGCAAATAACCAGGTGACTGAAACCAGTGTTAGGACCTCTTACTCCTCCCTCCCACCCTTCACAGGATACGCTCAACATAAGAAGAGTGCGTGGGAAAAGTACACAGACTGAAAACAAAAAAGGGAGGGGAACTTTGAGTTCAAAGTGTTCAACATCCAATTTCATTTTATTTCAAAGTTATAATCCATGTGACTTTGTCTTCCCCCTCTGGTGAGCACTAGTGCCACTGTGCCATACGCCACTGTTTGGAGCCATGTCCCCCTCTGTTTTCCTTTAATTGGCTTGACCTATGGGAAGAATGGCTTGCAACCAAGCTAATTACATAAATCCACTCCAGGCGCTATAAAACCCACTATAGATAGTTCTTCTAGGAGAATAAAAAGAAAGGAACAATTTATCCAAAGTTCCAAACCTCTTCATACCAACTCATGTAATAGCATGACAAAAAGTGACAGTTTTCTTTGTTTATAACTTGAACTTCCTTCCCTTCATATAGTTAATACATAATTAAGATCTGAAATTGTACGAATGAAATGTACAATGTAAACAGATTAAGTCAAAAGTACAGTTAGAAAACTAATTTGGGGCTACCAATTTTAATTCAAGAAATTCTCATAGAAAAAAATAACTGGATAGATTCTCTTAAAGTATTAGCTAAGTAAAAATAGTAGAAAAAGTTGTTACCGAAGAAAACTCATTTTATAGCTCTATAAATGTAGACTATTATAAAGCAATAATTCAGAATAGTTACACATCAAAAACAGTATAAAAGAAAAAGAAAAACTGCCAAAATCAATAAATATAAAAAACTATTTGAAAGTTGTTCTTAAGGTCAAAAATCACGTATCTCTTGGGATCTAGGCATATTTATTTTTACTGATACATTTTTTATTGCTACATCTTCATATATTTTATAGAGTCATGGTTAAATTTTATATACTTTGGAGACATATTGAATGGTATCTCTTAAAATTTTTGAACTGTGAAAATACTTAAATAGAGCAATCTAAGAATGGAATCTGAACCATGCATGATACTCCTAATTTTAATAGAACATAAATAACTATTATCAAGACACATTATGCATGTATTTCATAAAAGAATATTTAAATTCATAAGAGAATATTTTAATTATAGTCCATGAACTCATTGACGTCCTCCAAGATCTCTGTTTAAGCATGTCAAATGGTAGTGACTAAATGATAACTTTCAGCTAATAATTCATCTGAGTGTTTTGGGGAGAAAGACAAAAACAACAACTGATTTTTTTTGCTCCATATCTGACTAGTGGCCACTTGTTTAACACACCCAGTGATACCCCAAACAAAGGTGAGGTTTCCACTAATCCCCTGAGCATGTCCCTTTGCCAGTCACAATGACTTTTAATACCCTCCTTTCTGAACATTCTAGAAACAGGAATCCATCAGCCCAAGAACTGAAGATAACTGGTAACAACCCAAAACAGCTCTTAGTTCCTACTAAGTTCTTCCTTAGTTCCTACAAATGAATGAAAAGTCAACTTTCCCAAGCCATTTCCCCAGGTCTAACATACCCCGTCAGAAATTTGGGTCTAAGAGTTGTCAATGATTTGATGTAAATCACTATCTTTAAAAACAAGGAAAAAGAAAGAAAAGAAAAAAAAGAAAGAAATCATAGTACTATTAGAATAAAAATAAAATTGATATTTATAGAATTTTGTATGTAGAAAGGCACATAAGTAAACAGAAAGATATTAAAAAAGTTTAATTTAATCTCATAAATACACTTCTAATTTCAAGTGTAAACAATATTAAAAGAAAAATGGTAAAAAAAAACATGAAAAAGGTTCAAATCATAATTTCTTAAAAGTTACAAATCAATAAAAATGGTTGTCCTACTAGTGAGTCAAATGATGAAATTAGAATATGCATAAATCATAAAAGTAAATATCTGATAAATGAATTCAATCTCCATTGTTCTCAAAGAAACACAAATGTAATCAACAAAATATATTTTATCTACACAGTCATCAAGTAATTTTTTGGAGGATCAGGTTGTTTGCTTTGTTTTTAGTAAATAGCTAAACCGGGTAGGTGTAGAAGGACACGGACGCATACAGCTGGAGTAATGTAAAAACATACAAACTTAACTAAAACGTTATCCAAAAGACAAGAGGTAGTCTAGACTATCTTCTAAGATAATTCGGGGAAACACTAAAATTAATCATAGCATTAGTTTGTAGTTCGTATACAAGTAGGAATAATGTTGAGAATACAATGTATGTTTCATTAAAAACATTATGATAATCTATGCAGTGGAATTCTATTGAATCATTAAATGTTATTCTATAAAAATAATTTTTTAAGCTCCTGCCAAGCGTTGATTTTGATTTGAACTTAAGCATAAAAATTCAAAATCGACTCCTGCTTCAATGAGACATGATTCAGTAGTAGAGTAATATATGAAAAGGGCAGGTGGGTTACACATGCTTTTTGCTGAGATTTTCAACAAGAAAACACACATAACAGGCATAAAGTATCAACCATTGAGGACTGTTTCTAAAAACGTTCCAAGAAGCACTAGCTGCACAAAACTGGTAGGAAGGACAGCCGAGTCCATCAGGGGGTTCTGGATAATTAAGGAAGATGACTCAAGAAAATGAGGAGGAGCTGCAGCAGGTTGGTAATATACCCAGGACTTTACTGGGCTGTGGAACTGTTACCTTTTTAGTTTCCCCCAACATCCTCTCATCTCTGAAAGTTTGATCTTGCCAACTTCTCTCGATCGGGGGGAGGCGGGGAGTGTTATATAATTTAATCCAAACAGGTAAAATTCCATCTGTTGGCCTCCTACTAGAAAAGGCCCAGCTGGCATGCAGGGTTCAATGCCCACAGGGGGTTAGTTCCATTAGTTCCACCGTGTGTTTTTCAGTCTCTGCCATCAGTATCTCCAAGAGCTCCATGTGTGATAGCTGATTCACCCGAGAATATGCTGCCGAGATGTTATGCTACTTGAGATTGTAATTTTAATTATAACCATTAATTACATACAATGACGATATGTTTCTTTTGTTGTGAATGTATTTTGGGTTGTATGTCACAATTATTTTAATGAAATACTTTTAGTATATTCTGTTTCAGTAGATCACAGTGATCTATCCAAGGTCTGTTCTGAGAAGCAGCTTTGATTCTTGTTTGATATTTTAACATTACTTTGTTTTTTCAGTTAAGTGAGCCCATCTTACCCTTTGAACTTCTACTACAGTCTACCCTTACATTCCTTGTCACTTTGTAGAAAAAAATGAAAATACTAGATTAAATTTTTGATGAATTACCTTTTTTAAAGAAGACTTTTTAGAGCAGTTTTTGGGTTCACAGTAAAATTGAATGGGAAGTACAGAAACTTTCCATATAGCCCGTGCCTCAACAAACACATTGCTTTCCCCATTGTCAACATCCCCCACCAGAATGATGCATTTGTTACAACTGATGATTCTACACTGATGCATCATTATCACTCAAAGTCCATAGTTTATATTAGGGTTCACTCTTGGTGTTTTATATTTTATGGGTTTTAACAAATATATAATAACATATCCATCATTACAGTATCATAAAGAAGAGTTTCACTGCCTTAAAAAAGCCTCAGTGCTCTGCCTATTTATCCTTCCCTCCTCTCTAGCCCCTGGAAACCATTGATCTTTTCATAATCTCCAAAATTCTGCCTTTTCCAGAATGTCATACAGTTGGACTTACCTAGTCTATAGCCTTTTCAGATTGGCTTCTTTCACTTAGTAATATGCATTTAAGTTTCTTCCATGTTCTTTCATGGCATAATAGATCACTTATTTTCAGTGATGAATAATATTCTATTGCCTAAATGTACCAAAGTTTATTTATCCATTCATCTGCTGAAGGACATCTTGGTGGCTTCCAAGTTTTAGCAATTATGAATAAAGCTGCTATAAACATCTGTGTGCAGGTTTTTCTGTGGACATAAGTTTTCAACTTCTTTAGGTAAATACCAAAGAGTGCAACTGATAGATCTTCCAGTAAGAGTATGTTTAGTTTTGTAAGAAACTGCCAAATTGTCTTCCAAAGTGACTGTACGATTTTGCATTTCTACCAGTAATGAATAAAAAGTTCAGTTGCTCTACATCCTTGCCAGCATTTGGTGCTGTGAATGTTCAGGATTTTGGCCACTTTAATAAGTGTGTAGTGGTATCTCATTGTTTTAATTTGCATTTCCTCTCTGTCATTTTTCTCTATGGCTAAAACCATGGACTCAGATACACAAAATCAATACAAGCTCAAGTATTTTGAAAAACCTATAGCCCCAACATGGTGAAAAACAAGATGATTGATAATAATCTTTTTGAATTAAAATTTGGCCTCCTTTTTCTGGTCTTCTATTTAAATAAGTGTAAGCTAATTTGGATGACTTGGTTTCATATGGCAATGTAGTCTAAAAAAAGGATTTACTCTTCTTTAGTCTAATAAAAAGCTATATTTTCATGAGTTAAGTTTGTCCTTCAAAAACAGTCAATAAGCATACATTCTCACTAAAAATAGCTTAAAATTTCAATTTATTTGGTTGTCTTTTGCCACCTACTCCCCTCTCCTTCCACCAAAGTCATTGATACCTATCTCTATACAGATTTCCAGTATTTAGAAACACCTTGAATTCAATTTTGGAAATTCACTGGAAAACTAGTTTACTTTAAAAAGCCACATTATTTTAAAGATGCATTATTTGAACTTACCAAGGACTAGAGTGGAAACTGGTAAAAATTGGTAGTATTCTATTCAATCCTTCATTCAACAGAGATTCCTGAGTGCCTACTAAATACCAGGCATTACTTGAGACACAAAAGTCAACAAAATAGCAAAAATCCCTGTCTTCAGAGAGTTACGGTTGTAAAAGGTAAGAATGCCATACACTGTAGATGAAGGTAAGAGGTGAAAATTCATTACCTGTGTGGAATACCTCCCCATCCTTTGAGAAGTGCCACCTGAAACAGCAAATCCACATACTTTCCATTTGTCCCCGGGATTCCTTTAGTTTACTTCCTTCCCTTCAGTGTCTTCCAAATATCTCTAAATTCTCTTTATTTCATTTTGCAAGATTTTTTTTACCCTTGTGATCTTTCCATTAAATTCTGCCTTGATATAAGTTCTGTTCAGGGAGACATTACTTTCTCATAGAAGTGGGCTACTCATACATTTGTAGTATTTAATTTTCCATTTAAAAATCATGGCTATGCCTTTCCCATAATCATCTTGCTCTCCTCTGCTTTGTTGACCAAGTTAATAGCTACTCTGATATTAAAGACATTTTCTTATTTTTTTCAAAAACCATAAAATTATTGCCTTATACAATTCTGTCCTTTATTTATTTGAGTTTATTTTGTGTACATTATGCAGTAGGTATCAGTTTTTTCCCATAGAGGTAACTTATTTTCCTGGTATCATTTTCCTCACTGTTTTAAATGTGAATATCTTAATATGTTCTGTTAGCTGATCAAGTCATCATACCTTGCTTCATTTCTCTGTTTTCCATTTCTTTAATTGCAAGTTTATTCAGCTTTCTTTACACTTTTGTTCTTCCATATAACTTTCCAAGTAATCTTCAATATAATTGAAGACAAACTTTTGGGATGTTGTTAAAATAAATATCAATTTGGGGAAAACAGAAATGCTTATGATAATGAGTCAAGTAACATCTTTTTGTCACTCTTACTTGCAAAGATAATTTCATTGTATATTTAATCCTGCGTTGCTAAGCATTCTCAGTACCCTGAAGGTATTATTTCACTATCTCTTTGTTTTATTATTGCCCTTAAGAAGCCACTTAGTAGTTTTAGCTTCTCTCCTTATAAAGGTAAGCTGTCTCTTACCCTAGCTGTGTTTACAAACTGCTCTTTGTGTTCTCCCATTTCATATATTTAGATGTGCATTATTTGTTTATTTGCCCTGCTCTGGGATTTTTAAGATTCATTTATCCTACTTTGGGGTTTTCATTCATTTTCATTCTGAAAAATTCTGGATATTACCTCTGCTACTTAATCCTATTCTAATTTCTGTTTTGGACTTCAATTAGATGAAGGCATAGATGTTGGAACTTACCACTTTCCAGGTCTCCTAAACTGTCTTCCAGAGTTTTAGCTCTTATTTTTCTGTGCTGATTTCTGGATATGCCTCTTCTGATTTTTTTTTTTTTTATTGCATTAATCTCTTCACTGTATCCAATTTTTGGTTTAGCGTGACTTTGTGTTTCACATATTTTTTTAGAAATGCTAAATTTTTTCAGTTCCACTTAATCATTTTTAAAGTCTTAAGTCTTAGTCATAAACTGAGACATTTTTCATCTAAACACATTTAGCATACTATTTTAATGTTCCGTGATGACAACTTCAATAGTCATAGAGTATGACTATCTCATTCTGTAGTCTGTGCTTTTGTTGACTCTAACGGTCTTACTTCTCTCAACTGTCTTATGAACTTTTTTTTTTTTTTTTTGCTTTTGTTTTTGAGACTCATGTTCCCCAGAAGTTTATTGTGGGATTATCTTGAAGCTTGTGTTGAACGTGTTTTTTTTTTCCCTCCAGAAAAGATCTGCATATGCTTCTACCAGGCACCTGAGGATTAACTGACAATAAATTTTCAGGTTGTGGGTTTCAGGACCAATTAGTGTTGTTTCTAGTCTCTAACTCAGGATGGATGGTTATGAATTCTCAGGAGATTTATAAAAAATTTTTTTTGTTGTTTTCTTTTGCTTTTTTCTGAAGTCACCCAGAGGCAATGATTTCTTGGTATTTCACACCCAAAGAAAGGTTTTTCCTATTTCAGCCACAGAGTGCACCACCCTTTGAGGGCTCTGGGTGAATTCTGAATCTCTCATTCACCTCTCCACTATCTGTATCCTAATATTTGTCACTCACATACGGCCCTTAAAACTGAAGCTCTTGGGCAGGAGTCAATTAGCAGAGCCTCCAAGGCAACATCTACCTTCAATCCTTGCTGATTTTTCTATATTTAAGCGTTCTGGTTACAGCTTCTATGGATTCCCTTACTATTTTGCTATTGAAAGATTAATTTTAATTTTAAGCGGTTTTGTACCAGGAAGGTTGAGGGACTACCACACTGCCTTTTGCACTTTAAGTGATCATTTAACCAGCAAACTGAAAGATGGAGTCCTCAGTACAGGACACGTAAAGTTGAATGAAAGTCTGAGAGATGTACCCCCTAAGGCTGCGTTCACACCACAGCAGGCTCACGGCGTATCTCTGAGCAGGCCACATTTCTAAGACACACTCCCAATTTAGGTACCACGGCTTATGTAGGAATATTGGCTCTTGGGTATCATTTCGTTCCCCTCTGTTTATCTGCTTTCCCCGCAGCGTATTACTGGGTATCATACCTGGTAGCAGGCACACAGGAAGGACAACTGCCTCAGCAGTGGAGGCAGTTTGCTTGTCTATCCTCATTAATCCAAGCATTTGAGCAAATCAAATTAAGCAGGCATGACAATCAGACCCAGGAGAGAAAAGCTTATCTGTTTGAGTTGAATCGATAAAGAAAAGAGCAAATGAAATAATTTGCGTTTAGAGCTCATGCTCTTATCACTGCACTGTAATTCTCCAAAACTGCTGCTTCAGGAATGGAACTTGATTCCAAATTGGTGCACTCATAGGTCTATGAACACCTACTCATTAAGAGCAGAAGCTCATATTTAACTAATAAAACCATATTAGTGAGTAAAGCTGACTTATAAAGTAACTCTAATACATAATAATTTTTCAGATTACCATTGCTAATAAGCACAAGCTTATCTCTAATATATACTTTAAAAAGCATATGATAATTCAAAATGTATTTAGAATCTACACCCCTAATATATTTATCATGCTTTTCTCTTGAGAAAGGCAAATCTAATTTTTCAGAAATTCTTAATACAATGATCAACAAAAACTCAAGCCAGAACCTAGAAGAAGGATCTGTGAGCTCTGGTTAATTTGGACATGGATCCAAAACTACTTAAAATTTTTACTCACTCTTTATACTTTTTTTATATATATTTTCAATTGAACACTTTAAGGAACATGACAAAATCCAGCACATCCCAAGGAGAGGACAAGGAGAGTGACTGACCATGTTGTAAATACAAAGATGAAAGAAATATGTTTAGTCTATGTCATCCTAACAGCAATCTTCAAAGTAGTGACTTAGTGACAATAAAATTAAAGTTGGAAGAAGCTGGATTCTGGAATAATGTAAATATCATTTTTTAGAAGGTTTTTTGATCCCCAAATGAAATGGATTTCCTTAATAATCAGCTTTCCCTCCCTGGAAGTCATGTGTCTGAGATGCTGTACCAGGGGACAAAGGGCCCTAGTCTGGCTGTCTTTCACAGAGTCCCACTAAGTGTGCCCTTCCTGCTCATAGCTCTTCTCATTCATGCTCACAGGTTGGAATGCATCGTTTTCATTTACAGAGTCTCTGCCCTAAAATGTATTTGTTCCAACAAGCATTTTGGGCAAAAATATAGCTTTTAACCATTCAGACATGGCCTGTGGGACTGTGGATCAAGCAGGAGATGACAGATGCAATTGGTTTGTAGAAATTTTCAAGTCTTAAGAGAAAGATCTCCGAGGAAAAGTGGCACATCTACTGCCGCCTTTAAAGTGACAGAGCCATAGATCTTGGGCTGCCTCGGGTGCTGCCTGAAGAATCAATAAACTCTCTTTAAAGACCCACTGATGTCTCATGAAAGGCATCCAAAAACATTCTATTAGAATATCCATCTTATTTCCTTCTGAACAATGTAACTCCCCTACGGCTGACAAATTGAGAAAAGCTTGATTTGTCTGTTTTAAAGGATATCTGTTTTAATAGAGGACACTGAGAGGTAATTTGAAAATTCTCTTTTTGGAAGAAAAGGGAGACCTCAACTATGTTTAAGGAGAAAGTGTGTCCATTAGGGAAACATTTATTTAATAAAAATAATTTGTGGTTATTCAGTGACTCTCAGTAATACCGTCTGTATGAAAAGTCTTAATCATTACTTCTGTTATTTTTAATTCAAAAATGTAAAATTTATAACTAATGTTTATAATAAGACATTGAGCATATCATTGCTAAGTAATTGTATGTTAGCTGATTGTCACTCAATTCTTGAATATATAAACTGAGGTTTCCAATTTATTGTCTGTTGCTAAGTCCTTCCTATTAAAAATGGGAATGCTGATGCCTTTCTCACAAAGTTACTGTTAATATTAACTTATTTTAATGCAATTACACATAAATTCTTGGTACACCGATATTAGTATCATTTTTTTTTACTTGCTTAAGTATTAGTATACCATTTATAAGTTTAAGCATTTCTGAGTGTTTGTCGTATGTTCTTTGAATGTGACCATAAAATAGCGAGTCAAAATGGCTAAATATAATCTCCTATAAACTATATGAATCTAAAAGTTACATAATCCCTATTCTTGACATCATTTTGAAAGTTATCCACAAAATTTATTTGAGCTGTCTCCAGAGAATCTGAATCTGCTTACTCAAGATGAGGTTTCTGATATTGATAATGGAGCGTAGGCAATTCTTTATCTAAAACATAAGTTTATACATAATAAAACGCCAAAGCAACATAGAGAAAACAGACAAGTAATTAAACATCAATGGAGACAGTAACATCAACAATATAGAGATGGAGGAGGGAAACCAGGCTGTCAAGACCTAAAATTCATATATTAATGCTTAGAAAGCATTTTATCATCTAGATAAAGGTTTTATCACATACAGCCTTACAGTGTAAAATGGGGATTTTTAAAAGAATACAGGACACATGGGTGCATGTAAATGTGATGTTTCCTTTGAGGATGTCCAATAACAACAACAAAAAAGCAAGCCCTGTGAATACATCCCTTTTGTGTAAAGCACTAATTTTTGTTATGTTCTCACAGTTTCCTTCCCTGGCAGGTATAGCATCAACACGGGTTGCCTACGTTTTGTTGTTGTTGCTGTTGTTGTTGTTGTTGTTGTTGAAATGTTTTATTTGTCTGATAGAATGTTTGAGGGAGATATTGAATTAAAATGCCTTGAAGCAATTCATACACCTTCCAGTACCCACAGCCCTCAGCATTCATTTGCAAACTTATATCGTTGGTTTTAGAGCTCATTTCATTTTGGATATTCCTAAATCCTTGTAAATAGTTCATGCATACAGAAAGTAACTAAGCTTATCTTAATATCTTTCCTTCAATTTTGTGGGTCTCTGTTCTGACTATGTCTTGGTTTATATACACTCTTGAAAGCTGTTTAATTCTTCGGGCTCAGTAACAGTAATATGAAAAATTACAGAGGTACCACTATACACCTTTAGAATTGCCAAAATCCTGAACACTAACACCACCAAATTCTGGCAAGAATGTGAATCAACAGAAACTCTTATTTATTACCAATGGGGATGCAAAACGGTACAGTCACTTTGGAAGACAGTCCGGCGGTTTCTTATAAAACTAAACATATATCTAGTAATTGCACTCTGTAGTATTTACCCAAAAGAGGTGAAAACATGTCCACAGAAAAACGCACACAGATGTTTACAGCAGCTTTATTCATAACTGACAAAATGTGGAAGCAACCAAGATGTCCTTCAGCAGATGGATGGATAAATAAACTTTGATATATCCAGACAATGGAATAGTATTCAGCACTGAAAATTAAGTGAGTTATCAAGCTATGAAAATACATGGAAGAAACTGAAATGCATATTACTAAGTGAAAGAAGCCAATCTGGAAAGGCTATATACTAGATAAGTCCAACTGTGTGACACTCTGGAAAAGGCAAAATTTTGGAAATAATAAAAAAAATTCAGTGGTTGCCAAAGGTTAGGAAGGAAGGAAGAATGAATAGATGGAGCATACAGTATTTTTAGGGCAATAGGTATGTGTCATTGTATATTTGTTAAAAACTCATAAAATGTAAAACACCAAGAGTGAACACTAACATAAACTATGACTTTGGGTGATCATGATGCATCAGTGTAGGATCATGAATTACAACGAATCTACCCCTCTGGTGGGGTCTATGGTCAGGCCACCCAAGATGTTGTTCTCTTGCTATCTGTACACTCTCTGCTTGACCAGTGCCTGCTTCACCTACACTCTTACTCACCTAACAGATCTTCCTACATGCTTGCCCCAGGCCCCAGCGAATGGCTGGTCTAACTTTAGCCTCCATGATAGCTTATTAAAGGGGCAGTGAGGGGCGTGCCCTCTGCTGGTTTCCCTGGTAATTAATGAGCCATCCTGAAGTCAATCCCCCCATAACTGGCAACCTCTCCTTCCCCCAGGAGGAAAGACTGCCACTACGTCCTGCTGGCTGTCCACTGCACATGGTGGGGTGTTGCTTTGTGACTTTGCTTCAGACATGTAGATCCCCCATCCATTAACCATTAACGTCTCTCGCCCATCCAGGCTTTTCCTCAGTCTTGAAGCTGGGCAATCACAGGGCCTGCAGGCCTGAGAGGTGCCGCCCAACATGGGTAACGTTGATAATGCGGGAGGCAGTGTGTGTTGGGGCAGGGGGTACACTGGAAATCTCTGTACTTTCCATTCAAATTTGCTGTGAACCAAAAACTGCTCTAAAGCAGAAAGTCTACTTAAAAATAAGTAAGTAACAAACGTCATTAAGTAGATTTTGGCATGAAAATTTGTGATGTCGATGTTAGTAAAGCTAATGTAGCAACTCTTAAATATATATGAAGTCTTGAGAAGGGATTACATCCTTCTGAAAATCTGCTCTATGTCAGATTAAACACAGTTCTTGCCTAATTCTTCTCTCCAGCTTTAGAAAAGTTAAAAAAATACTGGTCTCTGCAATTCCCAAGACTCATCAACATCTCTCCCTCTGTTGTCTGTCCTTCTCTAGTCAAAATTATATCTTATTTATTTTAAATAAAGAAACCCTTGTATTTCCCTAGAAAATGTGACATGGATCCACAATGAATACTCAAGATTTCTTTTTACAGATAATGAAGAGTGGAATGGTGCCCTGTTAAACTTCCGTTTACCCGCTGAATCAGAGAAAAGAGCTTCTGATTTCATATTCTCATTACTAGAGGCTACCCGCCCACACATGCATGGACTGACTTGAAAAGAGAGAGAACGAGATAAACAGAAGAGGGAGAAAGGAGGGTGGGAAGAAGAAAAAAGGAGGAGGAGGAGAAGCAGAGGAGAGGAAAGGGGGAGGGGAAAAGAAAATTTAAAAATCAGTAAAACAGTTTATTCTACATCTATACCAAATATGCCTTAATTGTTAATCACATTGCACCTCAGACGCCTGGAGTCCCTGGGTAACACGATTTTGAATGCAGTTATTGAGCTGTAGATGTTCAGAAGTGTTGGCTAATGCAATGGTTAAAATTAAAATCAGGCAAGATTTTACTCCACTAAACTTGATCTATTTTTCAAAATTACTGGCTAACACTGTGAAACGTATCCTATTGATAATGACATCAGACTGCCAGTGGGAATCCTTTAATATTTATCTTCAAAAAGACTCATTAAGTACAAGGAGCGTTATCCCCCAAAATGTGAAAACCCACTAACTTAAAAGAAGAAGCACACTATGAAAGATTATTTGGACAGTAAAAGTTATAAATTCTTTGCTATTGTAAATAACGTTGCAATGAACATGGGGGTACATGTATCTTTTCAAGTTAGTGTTTCTGTCTTCTCTGGCATCATATTGACCTATTCTCTATCTAAAGCACATAATCAGCTAAAAATAACCATTGGATACTCACTGGAGGTCAACTAGAACTCCACGTGCTTAGCTATTGTTGTTAGAGAAAATACTTTCAAAGTATTGCAGTGGCATCTTTCCTTCATAATGTTACTTTTCTGTCCCAACTTCAAGGATATTTTTAATAATTAGCAAAAATTTCCCTACTGGAATATATCCAATTTTAGAATAAAGTTAATGAGAAATAATTTTTTATGTTTATGTAATATGAATCCTATGTGAATGTTTAAATATGTCTATACTACCAATGTAGCAATAATTATAATAACATAGAATCTTAAATCAAATAAACAGAATCTGCTGTAGTTTTATATGCCAGCACAGGATCATTATTCCATTGAAAAAAAAAAACAATCCTTCATTACATGATTTAAGTAACAAAAAAAAGGTATAAACTAAAATATGATAAATTTCCCAAAGAAATTATGCTTAGTGTGCTTTTATTTGTCTGAGGAATAATCACTGTCCTGAACCCTCTACTATAATTTATGCCCTAAAGTACAATTAGCAAACAAATAATTAGCTATGATACATTTCTTTAATCTGATCTGACTTCTTTTAGTACCTTGGAGGAATGAGAATTCCAGCTATTAATTACAATCTAAGAATACAACATGCCGTTCATATAAATGACATTTTTGAAACTATAAAAGAGCAACTAAAAAAATCGCATTTTAATAGCTGCGTGCTTTTCTTTTTAATTTTGATTTGGTTAGGATGATAACAGCAGAAATATCTTCCCTTCATCTGGGAACTGTCTCTCTCTTTACCCTGTGTATGAGTTTGCACAGGAATACTGTGATTTTTCGGTTCTCTTCCTCTCTTACCAATATTGATACAGCAAGGCGTATGGCTAATCTGAGCTCATCTCTGCTCTTTTCTTTTTAATTTCAGAAACTGGAAATATCACACATATATACACACAACTAAGTTTCTCCTATTCTGTATTAGGATTTGCAAAAATTGAAACATGGGAGCTGATGACAGTCATATTCTTTGGCAGGTAGAGAAAGACATTCTACCTGCATCCAGAAAATATAACCAACACATAGATAGGAAAAAGCATAGGTGAGGAGCTGGAGAGAATGTGAGAGAGAGAGGAGACAGAGAGATGGGGAGAGGAAGAGGGTGACAGAGGATGAATGAGAAACCAACTCTGCAGTGGAATCCTGTTAAATCTTGGCTTTCCACATGACTTTACCCTTCCAGGTATAAAATGAGGCATCTTAGTATTCATTCCATAATGCTCCGATTCTGCCAAGTATACATAGTACTGAATTTCTGGTACCTTTAACCAAGAGATCTAATCAATACAGTTACCGTCTTTTTAGTTTTTTGAATTGTCTTGATAATTATTACCACTTCACATTTTGTATGGTTTTTAAGTCTGACTACAACACAATTAACTAACATGTAAACGTTTTATTTCTTCTCTTTATTTTCTCATTCTTCTTTGTCACTCAATAATCTAGTGATTTGCAATGGGAAATTGAACTATACAGAAACAAAAGAAAGTAGTGGGCTTAAGGAGAGATGTTGCCTAAATCTACTTATTACCCTAATCTACCTACTAACAGGCAGAGAGGCGGACAGAGCTCAGGAACCCAAAGGTTCTACTGGCTGGAGTTTTGGGAAAACTTTGAGGTTTTGATAAGCAAGAGGCTTATGAGCAGCTGAAAAGTGAGAAATATTCAGGAGTACAGAAAAGAGACTCATAAAGTTACACTAAAGGTTATGAAACTCCCATTTTTAAATTACCTATGAGTATCGTAACTCAGAAATCTGTAGCCAAAGCTTATGATTACAGATACTCACACTTACAACACATACCCCCAATTGAAGAATATGATTTGATGAGGTATTGCTCAGTTTGATATTTAACTTTGCTCCTTTTTTTCATTTCAGATTGTTTTCAGTTTCCCATTTTTGAAGGCAATATTAGGAAAATCATATCAACATTTCACAATGTCTACTTTCCCCACCCAAGCGTAGAAAAGATTCCTTGCTGGTATCTATAACAGAGCGGGCTTATTTTTGTCTTAACTTCTTATTAGAACTGTGTATGAGATTCTACACAAGCCCCATGGAAGCTCAACTATCACTGGGATTACACAGGAGGCATTCTAAATTTCTATATTCATGTAACAATAATATTAAAGGTAATTTTACATGATTTAACCTTTTACTCTCTCATATCATTTATAGTACTTCCACATAATTTGTCCAAGTAGATAGTAACATCTTGTGAGGTACACTGATGCTGTTCATCGTTATGACCATTTTAGGAAAAAAAAAAAAAGAATCAAGAAATTTCAGAAAGTCTGAAGGATTACCCAAGGTCTTTGGCTGGAAAATGGAAAACTAATAACAGAACCCAGCTCCTCTCACTCTAAATTCAGTGTTCTTTTGGTGGTCTTCAGTGTTCACTTTACACTGACCTTGTTCTAGTGTATCTGTCATAACAGAGACATTGGCACAAAAGATAAGTTTTGCTTCAGTGTCTTTATACTTGGTTTAAGATCAAAAAAAGTCTCTCTGCTGGACTTTGCTGGACTCACAACTAAGTCCAATGCCAACAGTGGACTCCCAAGCCCGAGTATATCATAAGAAGTATTTCTTATAGAAAAATAAATGTTTTTCTACAAGAGATAAATTATATATAATCTGCTTTACAAAAATACACTAGCCTCCAAATCTCATGATGAGTAATCCCCAGAATCAATTTCAGTTCCCTTTCACTAGAGAATTCTCCATAGCCTTCTCTCTGTCAGCTGCACTGCTCTCTGCCAAAGTGACTCTTCTGCTGGAATTCACTGCTTTTATTAAACAATTATAATTGAACGTCAATTTTTTGGCCAAGCTTACAAATATAGAGGAGCTGTTAGGATTATGATAAGCTCACAAGAAAATCATGAAAGCCAGAAAGAAGGGTCTTGGTGTATCACAGAAGGTTTTTGGAAAGAATTGAGAAGTGACGGATGAGCGGTAAGTGGCTGAAGACAGGGGAGAGGTGGATCTTCCTGGAAGACGGAGCAACAGGTATAAGGTCCAGACACAAAAGAACTGATGACATATTCATGCGAGTAGAAGTGGGTTGGGAGTGAAGTAAGTGGGTGAGAATATAAGGAACGATCTTTAAAAGGGAGGAGGGGGGGAATTAAGAAAAGTCTTATGTGACATGTTAAGGAATTTAGACTACAACTCAATGGTCATTGAAGGGTTTTAAAGAGTGTACTGATATGGTCAAATTTGCATTCTGAAGAGATGACTAGAATGGCAACATTAGGAATATTTTGGAAAGGGGGAAACTTCGGAAAGGACAAGAAACCAGACAGGAAGCTTTTAAATGCTCCACACAAAAGGCAATGGTGTTAGGCTTGCATGATGAAAAGGTGCAGGAAGAGTATGGAAGTGGTGGCTGAGAGGACGTGGCGGTGAGGGCAAAGAAGTGTGAGAGTACGCAGCGGTAAGTGTCTACAACATGGACATCACAGTAACTCTGATGTAGGACAAACCTGTGTGTCAAACCCCCAAGCCCTCAGTTAATGGTCAGGAGTGGTCTGCATGAAGGCAGAGGAAAACCAAGAGGGAGGTGGGGTGCGCCCTTTCTTGGTGCCACATCCAATTTTGATTAAGGTATATATACACTTCATTTCTGCTTCAACTGAGGACAAATACGTATGCAGTGATTTGTTTTATAAGATAAAATATTGAGATGAGATCAAAGTATAAAATACTCTAAGTGGTATAATCTATCATTAATCATACACCAAAGAGAAATTACTTATTCTTGGAAGATGTGACAGTGAAGTTAGGGCTGTAGACAATTCTACTGAGAAGTGACACTATGCTTAACACTGCCCTACTGCACAGAATACTGACATAAAGGGAGAAGGTTTTCGTAGTTGTTCAATGTTCCAAATCTTAGTCATCCTTTTAAACTATTGTTAACATATCCTTCCACCTGTGTGGCCAAAGCCATGACCTGAATAAAGTTTGAGAGAAACTGCAGTGGCGGAAACTACAAACGGGAATCTAAAGGAAGCAGCTCTCACAGCAACAGCAGCAAAAGACGACAAATGGTCTTAAATGACATGGCAGATTATTTGGAAAGTTGGTCTAATTGACAACCTAGAACATCATGCTCACTCATTATGGCAGTCATTAGTGCTATTTGTTATTATCTCGAGTTCTTTAACTTCTGGGCACACAGTGGTGGTGTTCGTCCTGGTCCCTCTGACGTTGGATGAGATTATAGGAGGGGTTATGATCAGTGACTTAGGAAAAACAATAATGTGTACCATTACAGGTGGACACCTTTGAGTGTCACCACGGGTCTTTTCCTTCTACTATGGCTAACAGTATTAGCAGCAGTGTATGTTCTGAAGGTCTGTGATGAGCTGACTAGCTGACCAGCAATAGACATGTAGCAGGAGCAAGAAAAAAATTTTGCTGCACTAAGTCACTGAGATTTGGGGGTCGTTTGTTACTACAGCAATAAGATGCCAATAAAAGTGCTACATCTCAATAAAAGACCTGAGGCTGGTGCAAAAAGTGTGGTGACACTGAAACTTTTTCAATTCCTCTGACCGGTCCTGAGGATCTCCTAGCCAAAAGTGAGCTGACGTGGTAGGTAGGAAGGCCAACGTCTTCAGGTTCCTATTAGAATATCTTACATACTATCTTTATGGATAAGCTAAGTAATGTAAATGTAGCTGAGATTTTTACGACCTAAACAATATAGTGTAAAAGTTATTAAAGGATTAATTATTATTAAAAAATTAACCAATTACCTTAAAAACAAAAGGAAATATCCTATCAATACTTTTTTAAAAAAATTTAGGTGAAATTTAGACAATAAAACTAACATTGTACAGTATTTCATTCAGTAGCTTTCAGTAAAGTCACAGTTTTGTGCCCCATCACCTCTAACAAGTTTCAAAAAATCTTTATGACCCCAAAGGCAAACTCCACACCCATTAAGCAGTTGCCTTCCAGGCCTTCCTCTCCCCAGCCCCTGGCCACCATTAATCTGCTTTCAGTGTCTATGGATTTACCTATTCTGAATATTTCATATAAATGAGGGAATCAGACACATGTTACTTTTTGAGTCTGATTTTTTTTTTCACTTAGTATTATGTTTTCAAGGCTCATCTACCTCATAGCATGTATCAGGACTTCATTCCTTTTTATGGCTGAATAATACTTTGTTTTATAGATAGACCACATCTGTTTATTCAATCACTGATGAACATTTGAGTTTTTACCTTTTGGCTTCCTGTCAGTCTTATCTTGCAAATAATTCTCATGACATTATTTTCCCAGGGACTATATGATTTATAGCATATAAAGTTTGACAATATGGGAAATCAAGAGAAAGTAGCATTAAGCCACATACTGAAACTAAAACCTAAGCTATATAACTGGATCATCAGACTTACTCTAGACAAGAAACCAAAAAACTGACAAAAATTTTATTCATTATGCTAACACAGCAATGGTTTTTGTTTAAACCATATAATTTACACATATACATAGCTTCTGAAGATGAGGACAACTATTTGGCTAGCCTTATAGAAGGTGCTACTGGAAATGAAGGAGGATGTCATACCTGAGACAAGAGAGAATAATCTTTGCTCACTTGAAAGGGCTACCAGAGCCAGGGGCCCATCAATGATGACCAGGTTTCCCTCAGAACTGGAGGTAAGCCTGGGCAGTGCTCTCTCCTCAGCTCTCTGCCGACCACTGATGGCAGCCGAGCTGCCTGGGGAGAGTACATCTATCATTCTTGCTGGCCCTCAACTGACAGGCTCCTGATCCCTCTGTGTCTGGAAGTCATTGCAGGGATTGTACCAGGCAAAGTCACCACTAGGTGGCTTCTTGAGTAAAAAAAGACGTGATTAATGAGGGGCCCTAAAGCCAAAGGGTGTGGGAGGTGCTCTTCATGCCTGCATGTGAGAAAATCAGACATTCTCGGAAGTACCAGGCCTAGAGATAAACGGATGGAGTCAGAGAAGGCAACAAGATTGTGAAGTATGCAGCATAGGTCAAAGGGAACAGGTCAAAGTAGCACGATTTTATATTGTGAATATGAACATAACTGTAACTACAGACTGAGGAGACTTGGGGGGATTTAGATTGTAAGGTCACACCACTATTTTGTGAATGTGTATAAATAATATTGTGATGAATAAAAAAATTTTATTTAAAAGTGTTACTGACTTCACAGCAACATCTTTTGTATCTGCAGATACTAACCATAACAATCTAACGCAGATGATCAAATTTCTGGCATGTTGACAAAGTGTCCTTCACACTTTAAAAGGCTGAGCACCAGTCATTTTCTATTTTCAGCCACAGGAGGCAAATTTCCCTGGACTTCCTGGATACTCGCAGGTGAGTCTGAGTTTTCCTCTTACTCTGGCCAACAACTTAACTTTTCAAGGAGATTCCAGAGCTCTAGCATTTAGGTGCTTTGCCAGATTTACTTAAGTTTTTAAGATGAATGCCTCCTTCCATATAAATTCAACCGCTGCTTTCCGTACAGACTGCCCAACACTAACTCCCTCTCCCTGGAAAGTAATTTCACATTTACACTAGTGAAAACCAGGAGCACTACCTATTTTTCCCCAGAAGACAAACTTCAAACACCCTCAGATGTCCTTCCAACTTCCCCAGAAGTGACTTAGAGAACCCTCCTAACAAAAAGGATACCGTGTTTTTATAGAAGCTGGAGAGGCACTCAAATTTCATCCCAATTCGTCACTGGGCCCTAGAGAGGAATATTCAAATCCTATATAAATTTTAGTAACAGTTTTGGTGATAGGTTTATATTCAAGGTGCAGATTTGTCCATGACAACTTCTAAAGGATGCAAGCCCTGAGGAACTACCTTTAGTTTTTCCAAATCAGCATTTGAAGGAGAAAGTGGACAGGGCTCTAAATCTTCCCGCCAGCTAAGCAGAAATACAGAATGCTATCTGCTTGACTCAGTTATGGAAGAGAAAACTGTTAGGCATTTCTCAGTACAAAAATACACATTTCACAAAACACATTTCTAACTACTGCTTTCATCCATTATTGAGTAATAAAAGATAGGCACTATTGAAATTTAAAGCTTAAATGAGTCTGAGGTAACAAAGCATAGCACACATTCAGAGCATCATTTGTAGAGGAGAAATTCTTCCGGAGAAATCCATAAAAATCAAAGATATTAAATAGATTTATTGCTTCTCGCTTTAAACCAAAGGGAGACTATGAGCTCTGCATTGTACCCACATGCTTTATAAAGAGCATCAGTGTTGCTTGGATGTCATCAACTCAAAATTCATGATCAGATTCCCTTTGTAGTTGATTCTTATCTGGGTCCTCCTCACGGAGGGGAAGACAGACGAGGGGAGAGGACCACTGGTGTACAGTGCAGAGCAACTCTGCAAAGCCTTCCCCTGCATCACCCTGACAGGACCCTAACAGCTACACGACGTTGCGAAGAATGACATGTTACAAATTTCTCATGAACTGAAGCTCTCCCAAAATAAAGTAACGGTGTTAGCGACATCACTGAACTTGAACTTTAGAACTCTGAGATTTCTGAGAAAGTGCCCTATTTTCTAACATTCTTCACATTATTTACTTCTGTGGTAAGTATATCTATCACTCAACATTTCCTTAAATCCCTAAATAATGTGGAGGGGAAAGTGTCAGGAGGGGCTCCTGTTTTCCTGAGATACTTCACAGTCTTGGCAGTGAGGCCATTTCTTTCTTGCAGAAGCTTGTCTTTCTTTCCTCTGTCAATTCAATTTTTTCAAATGATCTGAAATTTAAATCGCAGAAAGGTAAACACTAATGGTTGAAAAAGGCAAATTTTCCTATGTTGGGAAGTCACTGCTCATTTCAATTCTAGGCGTCAGCCACGGTAACACTGCATCTCAGGAAAAGAGAATGTGGGCCGCACTCCCACCTCACAGCCTGCGAGGAAGCGCACCCGCACCTGCACGTCCCCAGGAGGTGACTTCCAGCTACCAATGTGAATCGCTGATGAATTTTTTTTCCCACTTGCAGTCTTTATAGCTGTTTCTCTTTGTCTCTACTTAGAAACGAAAAAATGGAGCACTTTGTGAAGATATTTTACTAGCAAGTGGGGAACCCCATCTGCAGAGGGTCAGGTAGACAGACCCTCAGGGATGGGTTTCCAGGGAGGAGAAATGTGGTAGACCTTTTAAAGACAAAAAGTTTCCAGTTGTCTTCGTCCATAATAGGAAAAGTCTCAGAGTCTCTCTGAGTGTTCCCAATGGAATGATGAAAATCAGAGTTGTAGTCACATAAAACATGGGGTTGGCTGGAGGTCATTACCTACGCAGGACTATAACAGAATTAGATGCCTCTGCATTGTTTTGATTTTGGTTTTGGTTTTTTTTTTGGGGGGGGTAATTAGGTTTATTTACTTATTTTTAGAGGAGGTACTGGGGATTGAACCCAGGACCTCATGCATGATAGGCATGCTCTCTACCACTGAGCTCTACCCTCCCCAGGGGCTTCTGCATTGTATGTCATGTGCCTGAGTCAGGATTATGTCACCCATTTACACCTGCACTAGGGACACAAGCTAGGGGGCCAGGTGAGTGTAGCCAGTATCTCCAAATAAACCACATGGCAGTAACAAAAACAACAGAGTCATACCTGCACTTTGTTGAGAGAGTTTACACAGAAGGAAGTAAAACATGAATCAGTTCTTAACATCCACGCTATTCACAAAAGGGTAAAAGCACCTTCCAAAGGGCCAAGTACCATCGCCTTTTAAAGAACAGCGCCTTTAATAATAATGCTTTCTTTAGAGTTGGGAATTCTTATTTGACCCATCTGTGACCCTCTGAGAATAGGTAAAACACAATAACTAATGCTGTGTTACCTGGAACCCTGGAGGAAAGAACACTGTCTAAAGAAGAAGCTAAAGATACAATGTGGAAGCTCAATAAATCTCAAAATGCATGTTCATTCGCTCAAGGGTCTTCTAACTGCAAAATATTTTAAGTATTTTTTGCATAAAATTTTAATAATTCCATTTCCAAAAGCTGTTTTACATTCCCTTTGATCAAACATAGCACATGAAAATCTAAATGTATAGGTCTGTACAGAGAGGTACATCATTACTGTATAATTATTTTATAAACATTTAGCACATGAGCACAAACACACACATAAACACACACACACACCCTGATCTCCACTTATTTTACTCTCTACAAACATAGCAACCACATGAACCTCAAAATTCCCCACAGCCATGTCCTTTGAATGCTTAGAAAGAAAGGCCGTCTGTGATCTCTCCTATGATTATTATGGTTTAACATATGCCATTAAAATACAGAAAGAGTGGTTTTACACACTGAGCTATAATTTAGTCTCGTCACCGTGCATGAGTCTTTCTTTCATATTCTATTATCTTCTGAATATACTTCCAGGGTAACATACTTAACCAGGGACATTCATTACTGGGTGGAATGCTCTAAAATCCTGTATTATTTTGAAAGTAAGTCTTGTAAAGACTGTAACACACCATGAACATGAAGCCCGGCTTGAATGGATACAAATAGGAAAGAAGCTAAAGAGAGGGGAAGTAAAACGGTCAGGGTACCTGCTGGGTACCATTCAGGTCTCACAAATGGAAAAACCTGACAGAGAGGACGCACCATGTCCAGCCCTGCCCCACAGTCAGTACGGACCAATTCATGTCACAGAGTCAGGCTCAACCAGACTAGTTCTCTCTCTCTTGGAAGAAATGCAAGGGAAAAGAGGGAACTAAAGGCACAGGGAGATTCTCTTCTTACTTACATGAATACAAAAATGAAGTTAAAACTACCTGTGGAATCCAAATAGAATTAAGTATCTTGACCATTAATGACCAACATGTTACTATCTGTTAAAATATCAGTTGTTGTTTGCTGGATACAGAATCTAGAGTGAATTTTTTCTTTCATTCCATTGTCTTCTAACCCCCATTTATTCTGATAAATAATTTGTCACCATTCTTGTGTCATTTTTTTTTTTTTAATTGTAGGAGATGCATCTCTTCCTCAGGTTTCTTTCAAGCTGTCTCTCATCTTTCATTTTGTTTTCAGCAACATGACTGTGCTGCCTCGGTTTGCATTCCTCATATTATTCCACTTGAGCTTACGGTAATTTCTGAATCTATAGGCTATGTTCCTTATTAAACTTAAAACATATGAAGGCATTATATCTTGAAACTTTTTCCACTCCATTTTTTTCTCTATCATTTCTTCTGAGACCTCAATTATATCTATGTATCCTTTGACATTTCCCCACAAGTCACTGATGTTTAGTGTTTTAAATTTCTTGTCTTAATTTGGTTAATTTCTCTTAAACTGTCTTCAAATCACTAATTCTTTCCTATGCAATTAAAATTATTCAATGAATATCTAACTTCAAATATTATGTTTTCTATTCTGCCAATTTCTCTCAGTGTATCCATTTCTCTCCTAAAATATTCCATTTTTTAACTTTGATTTTTTTTTGTTTGTTTTGACAAAATTCTTTAACATATTCATAATAGTTGCTATAAAGCCCTCTGGACCACCAGGGGGTCTCTTCCTGGTACTTGATTTTTTCCTTTGATTTTGAGTCAGATTGTCCCATTTCGTTGCATTTCTCATGTTAATTTTATTTCTACTTGGGACGCTACATTTAAAATAACAATGGAAAATTAAGAATGTATTTCTTGCCTTTTTTTTTTTTTTTTTTCTTCACAGAGCACAAGACTTCCCTAGGTCTGGCAGCTAGTATATGGGGCTGATCTTCAGATCTCTCCAAGAGTCAGATTGAACTGGGGTAGGCTGGTGTTTTAATTAAGTAAACTTTGCCTCTAGTTAACCAAACACACCGTCTCCTATACTGCCAATGCCAAGTACCCAAATATGGCTGCGTATCAAATATCTGTCCATATTTGAACCAAGTAAAGGATGGGTTACAGTTTGCAATAGATTTGCTTCTCCTTTGAACTCCATTCCGGCATGGCCCTAAACTCCAAACACTATAAGATTGTTTAGGACTGCATGAATTTTGTGTTTTCTAATCCACCCTCCATGGTCATTTCCTTGGCAAAAATATTGGGTTTGGGAGAGGGAGGATTGTTAATTGTCAAAGTGAGTGATTAATATTTACATTTGGGGTCCTCCAGACTCTAGCTGATCCTTCCACTCCACAGTGTTGCTAAAGAGTCTGCGTATTTCTTCTTGAATGAGCTCTCACATCTCTTCACGTACGGCACGTCTGCCATTCTACCTACACGCTCAAATCAGGCGCAGCCTCCAGGGTGCAAATTCCCACAAGTCACCTATAAATACTTGTTTATCTCTGGGATTTAGTTCAACACACTTTCCTTAAGTTCAGGACTTTGACAGATTCACAGAAAAGTATGATTTTTATTTCATCCATTTTCTTTTGCTACTGTTACCATGGAAACAAGTCTGTCATACTCTTTCTACAGCCTAACTTGAAATGAAATCCCTCCCACTTCTCTTTGAAATTAGTAAAACCAAAAAAAAGGGACAAAATACATCTCGGTGGTAAGGATTAGGAAAGGGTGACATTACAATCTCCCAAACCTTAAGGGGTCCCTTCTAAGATTTTAAACGAGTGATATGTCATTCTGATGTTTCAGATGCTTTTGTAGCTCTTCAAGTGTAAGAAATAACCTCCCTGAAAAATAAGCAGAATAAGCCCCAACATAAATACAAGATTTTTCTGTCATGCAGAGAAGAAATGCTGAAAATGAGAGTGTAAAAGATTGGAGTTATGAGATGGTGGAAACACAAACAAATTGTAACAATGCCTCCTTCCTAAGGCATCCTGAGAGATGCCTCCACAGCAGCTCTTCCTGCATTGGCAGGACTTTCAGAGTGCCTAACAAGCCTCAGAAAATTACTGACTACAACAACAAATATGGGAAATGAAATCTGACGTGGATGCACAATTTTCTTCCATTTGATTTTATCACAATATTGATTCACTAGTATGGTATGAGACCAGACAAATGAAAAATGCTCGAACAAAGATGAAATATAATCGGTGTGCATTAGTTAACTTTAGATTCAAATGCATATGACAAAAAAAGAAAAATGAACAAAAACCCCCAAAATAGTGGCTTATACAAGTTAAAAGTTGAATGTAAGGACTTGTTTAATTGTTCTACAGTATCATCAAGGAACAGGCTTGTATCTTTCTGCGCCATGACTCTAGTGAAGGACCTCATGATTCAAGATGACTACTCCAGCTCCAGCCATCACATCAAGTTGCAGACCAAGAGACAAAGGAAAAGCAGACAGGTACAAAACCAGTCCCTCTCAGGTTAGTTCCCTTTAAGCAATGTTCTGTCCTACACAAGCATTGGCCAGAATTTATTTACATAGTCACTTGCTAATAAAAGGGTAGACACAGAAACTTTTTCTTCTAGCAGGCAATATTCCTACCTAAAAAAAGTATTCTCTTAAGAAGAAAGAAATTAGAATGACCACTACAAAGGCAACTAACAGTCTCTTTGTCAGGCTCCTCTCTCAGGAGATCTGGGGAAAGACAAAACAATAATAAGTGAGAGTAAAATATACACATTTTAAATATCTATGCATTTTTCCATATACAGCAATATAGGGAATGTTAATCCATTTTGAGCCACATTAATCATTCTTAAACTAATAAGGCCTGTACCAGTCTGGATCCCCCCCAGGAGGCAGAAAACACACAGTGATTTGAACAGGAAAGTTTAACATAAAGGGTGATTAACTGTAACAGCAGATTGAAGAAGCAAAGTATCGGCTATTAAAAGTAAAGAGAACTTTAAAGAATACAGAAGGAGCAAATATTAGGAGCAGCTATCACCCGTAGGGCTGGGATAGGGCACCAGGGGAAGGGAGCATTGCCCTCCTCCTAGTGCTGAAATTCAGACTTTGTTGGAGTGAACGGCTGTGGCTCTCTGGATGGGGCATTTGGCTAGCATAGCTTGCTGGAAATTGTCCTCTGGAGTTCCAGGAAAAGCCATTCACAGGGAGATGCCACAGCTCACAATGCACTATAAACCTGCCCAAGGAGGGCCACTGAAGTTATCACCAGGAAGGGCCTCACGGCAGCATTCACTGTAAGGCCACCAGAGGGTGCGACCAGAAGGATTCCATTTCCTGGGTGCCGCCACCCACCAGAGGTTTGCTGCAAGAACTAGAAGCAAGAGAAGCCAGAGCAGGAGTCCGCAAGAAGAGCAATCTCAATTCAAAACATAAGCACCTTCCAAACTCTCAATTTATTGGAAGTTTATTGGAGATATTGAAATTTATTGGAAATTGGAAGTTTGGGATTGGCAAATACAAACTACTATGTAAAGAATAGATAAACAAGGTCCTACTGTAGAGCACAGGGAACTATATGCAATGACCTGTAGTAACCTGTAATAAAAAATGATATGAAAAAGAATATATATATATATATATATATATATATATATATATATATATATACACACACATTTTGAGATATATATATATATCTCAAAAACTGAATCACTATGCTGTACACCAAAACCTAATACAACATTGTAAATCACCATACTTCAATAAAATAAAAATAGAAACAAAATGAAAGCAACTTTCTTCACTATAGCATCCTCTAGTGACTATGAGTGAAGTCGTTCCAGCTGACGAAGAAACAGAGATGGGTTGCTCCCTTTTCACAGAGAAGGCAATGAAAGAAATTTGGAGCTGAGAGGAACCAAACTGGTAACTAATACAAGACCTAAATAATTTCAGAGAAAGCACACAATGAGGCCTTCTGTATTTTTTAACCTTTTTTTTTTTAACCTATATCTGAGTTTTAGCATGTGGACTCTAAGCTGAAAAGGCAGATCCAACATCTACCTGCATTAGAAAAAGTAGAACCACAGATAGAGTTGTACGAGATTAAAACATTTTCCTCTAATGTTTACTCATGAATTTGCAAAGGGTGGTTGTTCCATGGAAGACATGAATAACACACAGTACACATTATGCTGAACTTTTCATGCACAAAGACACCTTAATCTGCGAACTTAGTTCAACGAACATCCTAGAATAGGACCAATAAAGTTAGCACACATTCTTTGAGGTGGTGGGGTAAAGTAGAAGGAATACTTCCCAGCAGAACCAGCTTCTTCCAAAAATACCACCAGCTGCAGTTTCCTTCTTTTCCTTCTTAGGTTCATCTCTGAATTAAAAAATAAAATGACAGCTATTTGCAGCAACATGGATGGACCCAGAGGTTATCATACTATGTGAAGTTAAGTCAGACAGAGAAAGACAAGTATCACGTCATACCACTTATAGGTGGACACAGAAATAAATTTGTGGTTACCAAAGGGGAAAGAGGGGAGAGGGATAAATTGGAACTTTAGATTAGTAGCTACGAACAATTATTACAGAATAGATAAACAAGGACTTACAGGGAACTTTACTCAGTACTTTGTAATAACCTATAATGGAAAAGAATCTGAAAAAGAATATATGTATATATATCTGACTCACTATGCTGTACACTAGAAACTAATACATTGTATATCAATTATACTTTAATAAAAATAAATAAAATGACAGTGACCCTAAAGTTTTAAACTTCTCTTTTATCTCAGTTCAAAATATTTAGATAGGGTCATATGCAATTTCTTCTCTCTAAAACGTAAAAGTATAAATTTCTAACTGCAAGAAAAAATCAAAATGAAACATTACACCCTGATATGAAACCATTTCAGAGTTCAAAACAAAAAGGAAAAATCTGCACAATCAGATTAAATGGCTTACTATAATAAAGAATCAGAGAAATAAAGAAGAAAAACACATCAGAAGGTAAAATTTATTTTTTCCTCATTAGGCAGTATTAATGATGGGGAAAATGTATTGCACAGTAAGAAAATACAATAATTTTACCTCTATTTCTTAATAACCATGGCTAACACTTTAAAGACTTGGAAAATTTTCTATGTATATGTTCACAAATATGTATTTTTAAAGAAATTCATTCTTTCTGTACGGTTTTATACTTTTTAACCTACTGATCTATCACAAAAACTCTCCAATATAATTACGGCTTCAGAGTGTTTATTATCCATTTTCTCCACTACACAGATAGAACACTGCACCCAGGATAGCAATATCAGCATCAATCTTGATAGAATCCTGACCTTTTAGCTAAGAGCAAATGGAATATCAGAGAAAATGGGAAAGCATTTATTTTTAAGGAAAAAAAGCATCACAAATCCAAAATGTTTTCAGGATTGATAAGTACTTCAATTCATAATAAAGAATGCTGATGTACTAAAATAATATCTGCTTATATGAGAGCTTTCCAGAGGATGACAGGCAGCACTGGGTGCACCTCTGAGACAAGTAATCATAGGTACCTGGGAGCAGCCTGCGATACAGGGCAAGGAGCTCGGGGTTCTCAGAAGACAGAGCGTCTTTATAGCTCATGGTCCCCCTGGAGCCCCCAACGAAGCAGTCAGTGGAGAAGGGCATGTGCAAGCCTGGATCCGGATGAGGATGCCGTCTGACTCCCCACTCATTAGTGCCACGCAGTGATCTCTCTCAACATCTCTGAGACTCTGTATCCTCCATTGTGAAAGATGTGTTCATACCAATACCGACTAACCACAGTAATTGTGAGAAAAATAATGGATGTAAAGCTCTTAGTACAGAGTCTGGAACAAAATAAACTCTGAACAAATGATATAAATCTGAGAGTGTGCCCAGGGCTCTGGGCAGGATTCCAGTGACCTCATTAACTTTTTCAACCACTAACAAATATTGAATTTCTTTATGTTCAAATAGTGATTATGTATTAACCTGGAAAAAAATCTTTTAAACTATTAAACATCATAAAAAGTAATTGAAAGACTTTATAAAAGGTCTTAATAGGTAGTTTCACAAAACAAATGGCAAGAATAATAGGATCAAGCAACAAAAAGATAAACATCCCCCCACAGGTATTACCAAATATCTTGCCAAATTGTTAACAACAGATTCTGGAGATTCCTTCAGATGCCTGCATTTTATATACTCTTTTTTCCTTCAGGTATGTATGATTTTTATAACAAAAATCAACTTATATCCTTTGACGAAGAAACTTTTCAATGTATTTTATTCTTTTCAACTGAGAATTCTTAGTGATTCTTAACATAGTCACCAAGTTAAACTAGAATTGACATTTATGTTGAAACTTGTCCTTCAACTATGCAACCCTGAATCCAAAATTTTCTATAAGTAGTTCTATCCTTCTCTTAAATAATTTTAGTATGAATTTCATGTTATTTATTGTTGATATTTTATTATTATAAATGTACATCATTGTTTTGTTCCCATTACACCTATTTTTATTGTTAATATTCTATATAAGAGAGTGATGCCAGGTAATTACATGTTTACGAAAGTGAAACAAAATCCCCCTTTTAAATACATGTGTTTTTATTTGCATAGTGACTTAATGAATAATAGTCATTAATTATATAATAGTATAATCACAATACTATAAAATTGAGTAATAGCATAAATAATACTGCTATCATTAATGTATCATATTAACATAAGTAATAATATAAAATAATGTAATAAATATATTGATGCACTACTGAAATTTGGTAGAGAGTATACAACGCCAAAAAAAGAATATGATTTTAAAATGTAAAAATCTTCTGAGTAACTGCCAAGTTAACGCCAAGAAAAAAAAATCTAGTGATATACTATTATCAGATATTTTATTTCATGAATGAAAAGGTTTAATATTAGAAAAACAGATTATGCTTATCTGCCTCAGCAATTGTTCAAAAAGCTAAAAATATCATTTAGTGATGCAGAAAAGTCACTTGAAAACTAAATTTTAACTGTCACATATTTTTAAGAAAACTATTATTTTATTGAAAATAGCAAGGATTTTTGTTGTACAATTAACATGTATCTTAAAAATACAAAGCTACCCCATCTAAGTCAAATACACATCTGCAGCATGTCTTCTTCCTCACGTACCATGATGTCCAGTACAGTGTCCTATACATCACCCACCCAATGAGTGCTTGGGAAAGAAAAGAGGAATAAAGGGTAAAAGGAGAGAACTGGAGACAAAGAAGGCAGAGAGCACAGAGAGAAATGAAAAGTAGAAGAAAAAAAGGAAGAAGAAATTAAAGAGGGAAGGAGGGAGGGAGGGGAGGAAGTTAGCTTAGGGTGAGAGCGGAAGTGAGGGAGTTAGAAATGGAGAGAGATCAAACCAAAAATCTACAGTGTATGGAAATTCATGTTTTAATAATCACAAAAAGAAGGAAATAATTTCTTGCTTTTGTAATTAGAAGCCGAGATACGACTTTCCATCTACCAATAAACAGAAGATAATAACTTCAGCAGTTCAAGTGCAACTTCACGATACCACTTCTGCCAACTGAGAGTCTCCAGGAATACTTTGATACCACAGGAATAGATTAATTTGAGGAAACAAATGGTTATACAGGTGCCTCAATTTATGCTTTGATCCTTTGAGAATCACGGAATTTTAAAGACATAAAGGATTTTAGCAATTTATCTAGTCCAACGCCCTTTTTAACACTCATATAAGTTATTAGTCCTTAACCACACAGATGATGAATTAGAAACCTGATCTGATTCCAATCTACTATTATTTCCAACATGTTTCTCTACCTCAATGATTATTCTCTAAGTGAAAAGTGTTACTCTTTAGAAACAGTTGGGCATCTCTTACGGATATTCTTGTTCACCATATGCCTAAAATCAAAAGGAATGGTTTCCTTCCCTGAGTATTTACAAACGACAATAAAAATTATATATTTTAAAACATTTGGAATATTCCAAACCCATTCTTGTAATGGAAACTTAATGTGTGTCTACAAACATAAAATTTTAAATAAAATAATCAATCTTCAGAAAAAGACACTTCTATTTAACTAAAGTTTCCAAGGATATAAACTGCTACGCATCCTATTTTAGCAGATATATAATGTTATTCTCCATTATATGTGATTGGCACTGTTACATACTATAATAAAATCTGTCAGTGTGGCCATTTTTTTTTATTTGACAGTTTCCTAAAAAGAAAAAAAAAAATCTTGCTCTAGAAACCAATTAAAACTTGAATATCCCTCCTCTCCACCTTATTTTATCTCTCTGTAGCATTTTAGTTAACTGAGCACTCTCTGTTAATTTTTTCTTCTAGCAGTAGTAATTTGACAGTACACAGTAATTAAAAATCTGGAAACAATTCTTTCTATAAACCACTCCCTGCCTCCTATTAGCCATTGCTTGTGCTAATGTGACAGACATGTCACTTCAGGACTGACATTTCATGTCCACTGAATCAGCATTTGACTTAGTTGGAGGATCACTTCTGTGAAGGATTCAAAATGAGGGGAAAAAACGCTCTATTACTGGAAATTACATACAGGAAAAGTGTCATAATGCTTGACAATGGATACAAAAAATCTTACATTGTCAATAGGTCGATGTTTAGAAATTCAGAAACTTAAGTGAAAAATAAAAACAGAAAGAGATGTTTGGAAAAGAACAGCAAAGGAGAGAACATAAATTATCTGGGAAAATTGTACTTTGAGTGTGCCATTAAGTTTAGATATCCATAGAATCAGTGTGATTCAGATGGTTCTCTTTATAGTAAGTTTTTGTGGTTTAATATTTACACCTCTACAAAATATGTTGAAATGTAAACAGTGTTTTTGGTGAGACTTAGCTTAAACAATTTCAGCATTTAGATTAGCACTTTCCTTTCTCATGAAATATAAATTCAGCTAAGACTATCAGTTGATTAAGGAGGCTATAAAATACCAAACGGTACTCAAATGCATGTATTTGGGGTTTTAAAAATTCATTTCTGTTGAACTATTTTCCCTCTACATGTAGTTTCTCAGCCATAAAATAATAGGGTTCAGCTATCCAATCTTAGCCTGTCACATAATGTCTCTCATACACACTCAATGATCTGATTTTATCACTAGAAAATTAACAGTAGAAAGTAAAGCAAGAATCTTTTTCTAGAAACTTATATTTGAAGATTTGACTGCCTAACTAAACCTAAAATGCTATCATATAATATACTACTTAGGAAATATGTTTTATTTATCAAATAAAGATTCATTGAGTAATAATTATGTGAAACACACTGGCCTCAAAACAAACTAACCAAGACCAACTTGCAGGGCTCAGTCTCCATATGAAAGTTTCCATGTATTTTCTTTCAGTTTTTATCAGATATATGCTGTTGTTTCCACTTATTTAGCCATGCTGAAGTGGATCCATATTGTGAAAACAATTCATTGGCAAGGCAGCATTTCAATTAAACTACATTATTTACACAATTTCCCTGGTAAAATAAAGTTTCCTTAAGATAATGAGATTATTCAGCTCCCAAGAAGGACTGTATTTTTAAAAATTGTTCTAATAATGAGTTTTATAATACAGTAAAAACTCTTTCATAAAGTACACTATTATATTCTCAAATTGATTAAATTCTTGGTAAAACCGCATGGTGAAGGAAAATTAATGCTTTATAAAAATTTGTCTTAAAAGTAGACTGCTTGTTCTGCTAAGGCTGTTTGTGTATAATGTTTAAAAGTATAAAGAAGTTGTGGTATATTTATACAATGGAATACTACTCAGCCATAAAAAAGAATAAAATAGTGCCATTTTCAGCAACATGGATGGACCTGGAGATTGCATTCTAAGTGAAGTAAGCCAGAAAGAGAAAGAAAAATACCGTATGATATCACTTATATGTGCAATCTAAAAAAAAAAAGACACAAATGAACTTATTTACAAAACAGAAATAGACTCACAGACATAGAATACAAACTTATGCTTACCAGGGAAGAAAGAGGGTAGGAAGGGATAAACTGGGAGTCCGAGATATGCAGATACTAATACACACACACACACACACACACACACACACACATACATACATACATATATATATATATAAAATAGATAAACAAATTCATACTGTATAGCACAGGGAACTAGATTTAATATTTTGTAGTAACCTATAATGAAAAAGAATATGAAAACGAATATATGTATGTATATGTATGACTGAAACATGATGCTGTACACCAGAAATTGACACAATGTTGTAAACTGACTATATGTCAATTTAAAAAAGGGTTAAAAAACCAAACTGAAATGATTAGAAGCAATTAAACTTAGCATTTATAGTAAAAGTTGTAACTGAAAAGCCACACAATCTTCTTTCATAGTAAACAAATCACTGTTATGTCAGAAAAAACAGAACGGAATCTTTCCAATTTCAGATAACTGGTCCAAATTCCTTGTATACATAATTAGTTTGAGATTTCATTAATATATGTCATTACTAAATGCATTGTGAACAAACATATATCGAAGGCTTATCATGTTCCCATCACTATTACAGAGACGGGGGTATGGCAGTGATTGAATACAGTCACCATTATCATGAAGCATTCCTTCTATACAAGGTAAAAGAGATTGTAACCAAAAGACGTATATACTAAATTGGGTGGTGATAGGTGTAAAGAAGATAAATAAATAAAGCAGGTAAAGACAGACAGTATGCAGGTACTCTGTTAGAAAGGGTGACAGACATTCCCTCAGAGGGAATTTCAACAAAAACTTGACAGAAATGAGAGATTAGTCTATTAAAATGTTTAGGGATAGTATTACAGGCAAAGGCAACAGCAATGGCAGAGGCTCACAATACAAAGCCCCTTTAGGATGACAGTCCCCATTGTAAGAATTCAGTTGGCAAAATGGTTGACAGTTTGGTGGAGAACTGTTAAATATCTGCAGAAGTAGGTATAAGGCAAACAGACTCTCTTTATCTGCCAAAATACTTCTTTTGAAAATAAAATTAACAGTCTTTCATGTCTAATTTTAATGTCAAGTGATGATATACGTACTTTACATAATCATGTTTACACTAGAATGTCAGCTCTGTGAGGGCAAAGATTCTGTGATCTTTGTTTTGTTGACAAGGATTCTAGTGTTTCAAATGCTGACTGTTACATTGTAAATGATCAATAAATACGTTAAGTAGAGTAAGAAATCACTGTGCATTGGTTATTTTTCCCAAAATATTTATTTTCATATAAATACTAAATGTAAATACAGTTCTTCCTAATTTCTTTTAATAGCATTCATTACCATAATACACACTATTCAATTACCTAGTCAACTTATTGCTAAGTTTAGATATATTCTCTGTTATCAAAAGATCCATTTGATTGAATCAAATGATAAAATGTTCATGTCTGAGATTTTTGCATCCCAGTAGAAGTTTAGGGAGTAAACACTTCAATAATTATTGATAAAATGTGATTCTTTTTGAATTTCTAATAAACTGCCAAATTGAAAGAATGTCCTAGGGTTCTCACTCTCCAAGTCACAAAATCATTCAGATCTATTTGTAATTAAAGACTGAAAAGACGAGCACTAGGAGAAAAAGATACAACATAATTACTAGCCCTGCAATGAATCAAGGGGGCAAATGCAACTGAACCACATTAGACAAATTTCATTTCTCTATATAGGCCTAACTCATAGAACTTAGTCACAAAAACATTGGTTAAAGATAAATTTCTAATTATATATGTATTGCAGACTGTGGTTTAAGTGTCACACATCCTATTAGGTACTTATAAATTATATTTGATGCTGACAGACATGTATTATCACACATATTTCATAGATGAGCCAAATGACTCCTCTTCACCTCAACTTTGCCCGCCTGACTATAAATATATATTTCTCAGGAGAATCAGAGCTGTTTATTTCCTCAGAAGGGCTTGCAATGATAATAGTAATTTAACATAAAATTTTTGGTTCCTAGATCACCGACATGCCCAGAGCACAGGTGTGGACTAGCAAGTAATAATATTGGTAATGATAATTTAATAATTCCTGATTTATTTCCCTTTTTAAATGGAACTTTGCATATTAAGTACGATTAGGTATAAACTGTCGTTCCCCAGGAATTACTTCTGGAACCTATGGAATCAATTTTGTTTCTGAGGAATGGCTCTAATCCTTGGCACCAAGGCTTTGAAAAAACCCTAAGTCTGTTGCAGGCAGACCGAAAAATTCCTAGCACCTGGGAAGCAGTTTCAGGAACTGCCACAGTCGGGGTGGGAGAGCATTTCAAAGAGATATTGCAAGGTCTTTTCCCATGTAAGCACTGTACAAAGTCAAAAATGAGCAAAGGAAATAGAAGTAGCTAGAAACAGCAATAATAATGATAGGAACCACTTTAGGAATATATATATTTATGTCTATATATGAACACACTGTTTTAAGTACTCTACAAGTATAAACTTATTTAATCTTCACAACAGCTCTACATGGCAGATGTTATCATTGTCCCTCTTTTGCAGAGCACAAAAGTGAAGTGCAGAGAGATGAGCTAGCTTGCTCAGGCTGTCCAGAAATAAAGAGAGGAAATTTAAAAAATAAAGATAAAGCACATTACTCATAGATTCATTGTAACAGAAAGACCACTGAGGTAAGGGTTCTCGGAGGAGAGTAGGATATAATGCAACATCTCCAAAAGACTTGAAAATTGTTAAAAAGGTAAAAAATGTTAAGAATACAACTTTACCAGGATTTCATTGGTGAGAAAATATAGTTTCATGTAAAGTAATTTACAAATAAATAAATATCAGCCATTTATTGAGCACTAGGTTGCAAGCACTGTCTAAAATAATGAGCTTATAAAGATTATGACATTCACATTATGAATAAACACTACCTTTATGGAAGGATTTAAAATTTGGTGGGAAAGAAGCCTATAAGGAAACAATTATAACTCAACATGACAATTAATCTGATGGATGAATACAAAAAGCACTAGAGGAGCTGAGAGAAAATGACCCAATATACTCTTCCCATGAAGGAAAGACATTTAGAGCTACTGGCCTAAACATCAGCTTTGCGAGTGAGTGATGGTGGAAGATACTGCAAGCAGAAAGGATACCATGCGAATGGGCAATGGGGAGTAAGAGGGCATATTCAAAGAATTAGATATATTTCAGTATCACTCAAGACTTCCCATAAAGTGTGGAAGTTGTAGAAGATGCTGCTGGATAGGTAAAGTGTGAAGCAATTTAAAAGTTACAGAGAAACATTAATAAATTCTGTACCTGATAGTCTGGAGGCAGGAAACAATAAGCCCCTATTGTTTAACACAAAAACTACAATCTACGCTCTTTCATTCAATCTAGCTAATCAAAGACAGACAAAGCCAGAAAGTGCAAGATTTTAATTAGGATCTGTTAATGAGCAAACTTTGGAAAGAAAAAAAAATTAATGACACTGGTATGCAGTAGAGAGAAATCTCTGAAGCACATAAGCGTTTACAGCCTGAATTCCTACAACATTTGATATGGAGATGCTAGAAAGGTCAAATCTCAAATCAGATTGGAGTGAACATTCTAAATCACATATGTTTTATCAAAACCACACACATATTTTGTTTGTTTACTGTGGTTCAAGTTACGGAAGCTTGCAAGTGAGAAGGACAGTGTACAGAGTTCATGGGTACATGACAAAAGTCTTAAGCTGGACTGAATCCATAAAAAAAATGATTTAACCTAGTCATCAATACTTGTACATTATTCATTAAATCAGCAAACATTAATTGACCACTTATAACGCTCAACAGCACATTCCCAGAATTGAATATTGAAAAAAGTATATGCTGCCGATTATCATGTCCCCTTCAGAAAAATCATATAAAATCCGTATGTTAATAAAACACATGAAAACCAAAAATTAAGTTAAATTAAAATAAAATATAAAGCAAATTCAAACTATAGGGACTGTCATAAGACTCAACGTTCTCTGAAAATTAAACAAGCAAGTGATCACATCTTATTCAGCAGACAATTGTCAGGGATACTGGAAATTACTGAGAAGTGTACTATTTGACTAGGCATTCATGTATCCAAGATTAGCACAATTTTGAGAAATGAATGTGAAGAGGATAGACATAAAACCTAGCTGGACATTGATCAACTGAATTGATGTTAATGGTCAAAGATTAAATTAAAATGGGCAATCTAAACGCAATGGCATTTAATATAATACACTATTACATTTTCATTTCCATGTAAACTCTTTTTTGTTGCATTTTATTATTCTGTTTTTGGCATCGGAAAAGTGTGCACATATTGAATCCCCCTTGACTGTCTTGTATGTTTTTTCCCCCTCAACTTCTTTAAGTAACACCTTTATTTTTTTTCAATTCTGTCATTTATTTCTGTTACTGGGTTTATATGAGATCTATTTTCCTTTACGCTCCTCGTAAATTAGTCTTCGTTTCTCAAATGATTTTGTCTTTTTCTTCTTTTTATTTCCTGAGTTCCGCATGTTTCTGTCTACCATCATACGGTTTGGCCATACTATTGGAGAATTTTTGTATGTGTGTTTTCTGATTTTCCTTCAGAGAAGTGCTTCTTTCAATTTATAAAAATTCATTTTGGAATGTCTCTACTTTGTGACAACATCTTTTTAATGAGTTTTGCTAATCTGTAAAAACAAACAAACCAAACTTGTACTGCTATTTTTCTCACATGTTCCACAATATTTTTGTATGAATCTTGTATATTTTCATTTTGTTGGTCCCATTTGGATTGGTGCATTTTTCTAAACAACTCTTCATAAGCATTTTCTGTGGATGGGATCAGTGGGCCAGGGTTGATTTTCAGACTTCCCTGATCGTGAACTCCCTCTTCTGTTGACTACAACCAGAGAATGTAACCATGACTACTTTTCCTAAACCTGGCTCGATAGTGGTTTTGACATTATCTGTGAGTTTCAAGTTTCTTCACAAGCTATTGGCTGGCATGGAACACAGCCTGGACTTCATAGCGATTTACTTAATGATTAGAAAAGACACTTCTGATTTTTCTCTCTCAGTTTCCATTTCTGGGTCACTCTGATCTCTGGGTATCATCTATTTGCTTACCAGGCATTCATCCCTTGGTCAGAGCAGGCTCAGTGTGAGAGTTGCCCTCAAGGTTCTTCCTTAAGATAATGACTAGCTCCTGAAGATGTCTGAGATCTTCTAATAGTATGGCCTCTTTGTCCAGATCTGCTGCCTCTGGAAATATTAACAATATGAGATCTGGGGATTTTCTCGATCTTCCAATTTTGCTGAAAATGTCTTCTGGCCCTTTTATGGTTGTGCTTTGTCACTCTATCTACCTGCTTAAAAACAACTTTTAAGCATAAATTCTTTTGTTTACCAACAGTCATATCTTTGTAACCAGTCTTCAGTAAGGATATTATACCTTACTCTATTCCTGTGAATACTCCCTGTGTTTTGATCAAACTGAGTACTTTTTTTTTTTCCCCAAGAAAACAACCTATGCCTTCAAACTTTCAGATGTGTGTTTTCTCAGTATGGAAGGGCCTCCTTCTCCATCCATTTATAAAACTTCTTCATAAGCCAAGTGAAGTTATAGTTCCTCATTGGAGTTTTTCTTAATTCTATTCAATCAAGTTTCCAAGCCCTTTTCTAAACTCTCACAACAATTTGTTTGTTAGCTCTTTACAGATGGTTTCTTCCTATTTCTGCTTGGTTTTCATGTGCATCTATGTAAGTGTGGGTGTGCTGTATGCTTCTGTCTTACTCTCCTTATGAATATACGTTCTTTGAGGATAGATACTAATTAATTTCACAAATATTTATGTCACCTGTAGGCTATTCAATATATACTTCTAAATTGTTGAAGAAAAATCAGTGTTTTTGACTATCCGCTACATATGCAGCTGTACCCAAGTCATCAGGGATACAAAGACATAAAAATCACAAGGAAGGCTTGAAAAACTGATAGTATACTTGAAGAAATAAGAGTCAACCTACAAAATTCTTATGACTATCAGTAAAGTTCTAATAATAAGCTGAGACAATGCATGGGGTCTAAGGAATAATAACCATATTTGTAAAAATTGTTTTTTTTTAAAAGAAAATACTGAACATTATAATGTTTATCTTGGAAAAAATATTTTACTTGGTGAAACCTCAAAACACTACTTGCGTCTTATAGCTTCTAACTGCACTTTCTTTCCCCTTTCTTAATATGGCATAATGTGATAATTTACAAAGAGATGCCACGTAAATGTCACTACTATATAGGGCTGTAGGTTAAGACAGTAGAGCAGACTGAATAACAACATTCATAGTTATGAAAATGAGTTCAGGTCTTATAATACTTGCTGTATTATTGGACATTTCTGAAACACTGCTTTGAGAGACTGGCAAGGAAACTGATGTCCTCAGTCCAATCCACCTGACTATTCGATAGTGAAATGTCATGAGAGTCAAGCCTCAGTATATCTCAAAGCTACAGTATCATTCTGAAGAGGGAGCTGTGGTGTCAGGTGAGTGGTTCATTGGATGCCTACTTTCTTCAATAGATTATTTATGATGGAAAGGAGAGAATACCCCTGAGTGAAATGTGGACAGCTTCAAAAGTACAATAGAAAAAATGAACAATTTAAAGTTTCAAAGTCTTTTGGAATTAAAACTAAAAGACAAGGTCTTCTTATGTACTGATGTATGACTGCTCAATCAGAGACGCCAGAAAGCTATGATTGTAAGGTTCACTCCTGAAAGGCGTACTAGCACTCAGCTGAAGGTGAGCTAACCTGCAGGGAGACATCATGATCTCAGAACCTGTTTCACGTCAGCCTGGCACCATCTTGTATCATCCACGAGGGCTTCAAGAGAATGCTACTAAAAGAGTTTATGACGTTAATACTATATGCTCTTGTATTTTCATTCATCACTATTGTATGTACTGAAATAGACACTCAAATTTCTCAAGTAGATTCAACTACTTGAATTCAACTCTCAAGTTAAATTATTACTAGCTGCTTTAGAAATTTTGACTGATAAAATAAAACTTTATGAAACGTGTTGACTCTCGTTTGATGGGTCTGCTGATGGCAGTTAACGACATAAGTTGTAATCTAGATGTAACAGACACAAATGTTTTAAATTTTTTAAAAGTCATGGTTTAAAGTTCTCTATTTTCTGTCCATCCCTCTCTTCTCTCCATTCCTTCCTTCCCCAGAAATTGAAAGTCTAGATTATTCAAGTAATATATCTCTCGCAAAATATAAAGGACACAGAAACAGACATTCTTGTTTCAGTTTCCCTGTTTACTGCCTAGATAACCCTAGACATTGTAAGGAATACTAGAACACTACCTGTGCAATTAGGGAAAAGGATTTCTTTCTTAACCAAGATACTATAAAACCTTGATGTTATTTAAAAGAAACAATATGCTATTTTCAATCAACTAATTAAAATGATTTTTTAATTAAAAATCAGTTTTAAGACAAAACCAATAGACAAATATCAGTAAATAATGTTAGAGAAAAATGTTTACAATGCAAGTTACACAATTTTTTAGAAGGCACGATGTGCTTTTTACAAACCAGTAAGAAAATGGCCACCCACAGAAGAGGAAAATGAGCAAGACACACAACTCAGCAATTCACAGATGAGCACATTCAGATGACCAACAGGCATATGAAATCATACTCATGCTTAAATTCAATAATAGGAAATGCAAATTATTAAATTAATAATGATCAATAACTTCTTACCAGATGGAGACCATTTAAAAAGAACCAATTTTTGAGGTTATGCAGGAAAATGTATTTTTATATATTGCTGGCAGAAGTGTAACTTGTTACACTTTAAAATAAATATGAAAATACCTTTAAAAATAAAAATACACTTATCTATTTATAAAGCCAGTAAACCCACTGTGAGAACCTATTACATAAAATAGAACTATTTATACTGATTTCTGCTCTGACAATGACTGAGTAACAGGGATTGGATTTAACTTCTTTTTCTCACCAGGAGACACATAAACAGTAAAAAAAAAAAAAAAAAAAATCCAGCAGAAAAAATTATGAAACAACCTTTTCAAAGCACTGAACACAACACAATTAAGGGCAGTGATCCTTGAGAGAAAAGAGAAGAAAACAAAAGAAACTCAATTATTTTCACAGCTTATTGCCTTGAGAAAATGCACAAGACACAGTGCAAGGAGCCGGAATCCAGTCACACACCCTGATGGAGACGACGGAGCTGAGTATCCATGGAGACCAAGGCAGGGCAAGGCTGGGAGAAGGAAGCTACATAGAGAAGCCCAGATATCTGCAGAGATTTTTTTTTAAATTGTCAGTAGATTTCTGACCAGCACAATTATTAAGGAAAATACCCAAGACCAGGAAAAGAATTATTCAAAAGGACTACTGGGAACATTCATATAGGACATGGAACAGGAGCTGTTCAATCCAGTAAGACTGGACAACTTCATAATTCATGCGGCATAGGGTATAGCTCTCAGAAGGATCTTGCATAAAAAAAATCTTAAAAATGAAAAAAGAAAAATGGAAAAAATTAAACTATTTTTAAGTTACACAACTGTGTCCCAAAACAAAGCACCCAAGAAGATAAAATCATATTGCCTGGTATTCAATAAAAATTACCAAGCATACAAAGAAGCATGAAAATATGACCCATAATAAGGAGAAAAATAACTGACCAAAAGTGACCAAGAACTTACACAGATGTTGGAATTAGCAGACAAGGACACTAAAATAGTAATCATAGCTATAATCCATACATTCTAAATGTTACAGAGAGACACTTAAATTACAGAAAAGATCAAATGAAATTTCTAGAGATAAAAATTACATTGTCTGAGAAGAAAATGTACTTAGTGGGATTAATGGCACATTAGATATTGAAAAAATAAAGGTAAGTAAACTTGAATCTATAGCAATAGAAACTATATAAAATAAAACATAGATGGATGGACCTGGAGATCATTCTAAGTGAAGTAAGCCAGAAAGAGAAAGAAAAATACCATATGGTATCACTTATATAAAAGACACAAATGAATTTACTTACAAAACAGAAACAGACTGACAGACACAGAAAACACTTAATGGTTATCAGGGGGAAAGGGGGTGGGAAGGGATAAATTGGGAGTTCAAGATTTGCAGATACTAACTATTATATGTAAAATAGATAAACAACAAGTTTCTTCTATATAGCACAGGGAACTATGTTCAATATCTCATAGTAACCTATCATGAAAAAGAAGATGAAAATGAGTATGTGTATGTAAATGTATGACTGACACATTATGCTGTATACCAAAAATTGACACACTGTAAACTGACTGTACTTCAATGAAAAAAGAAACAGAAAAAAAATTAAACATAGGAAAAAAAATTTTTTAAATTTTAAGAAAACATCAGCGAGCTATGACACAACTTCAGTTGGCCAATACACGTTTAATTGAATTTCCCATTTAATGTGATAGAAGAGAGACACAGAAAATATAACTGAAGAAATAATACCTGAAAGTTTCAAATGTGATGAAAACTCTAAGCTCACAGATCCAAAACATTCGAGGTTCCCCAAACACAAGTATCATGAAAAAAAAATTATACTTAGGCACATCAAAATCAATGATAAAGAGAAAAATCTGAAAAACAAACAGAAAAAGACACACTGCATCCACAAGAAGAGAAGTAATAATGATAATGGATTTCTCATCAGGAAAGCAATAAGAGAGTGGAATACAATCTTTATAAAGTATGGAAAGAAAAACTGCCAACCTAGAATTCTATACCTAGTGTAAAATGTCATAAAACCGAAAGCTAAATCACATTTGCATACATACTGAAATTTTCAAACCTTTCAGAGCTGAAAGGTTTCATCACCAGCAGACACACACTACAAGAAATGATACAGGAACTCCTTCAGGCAGAAGAAAAATGATATCAGATGGAAATACATATCTAGAGAAAGAAATGTAGAGAACTGGAAATGGATTTATATAGCACTACATAATATTGCAGAGAAGTGGCACATACATGGATAAGTATCATAGATTTGTTCCAATTAAATAAATAATTTTTCTTATTTAAATCTCTTCATTCAACATCTAGATTTCCTTTCTAATTTTGTCCCTCATATTCTTCTTGCCTCCCTTATCACCCATTTACTTCTTTCTTCCTTTTCCTAGGGTTTTGGGAAGTTGATTCTGTCACTAATACTCTAGTTTACTATTTGTTTTCTTCTGTTCCTTCAGTTTCAGTTTTTTTCCTGAAAGCTGCTTCTCATTGATTTGTGGTAAAGAGAGGAAAGATTCTGAAATATAAACATTTGGCTCCTTTTTTAGTTGCCATTAGAATTGCTAGGCCAGGAGGAGGATGTTATAAATAATATTCCTATAGATCACTGTAATTTTTAAGTTACCTACATATTTCTACAACACTTCAGTCATTTCTCTTTGAAATAAAAATCAGACGCAAGGCACTTAAGATACATTTGGGAATATGAGAATAACCATATTGAACGGTAAGTGGTTATTTCCTGTCAGAAAAACAAAACAAGTTTTCTTTGCAACCCCTTGGTTAGAGTAAAACACCTCCTACATAAAGACACAGAAGAGATCTTAGATGAGCACTGTCACGTTCAGTGTGCCTTTACGAAGGCGTAGGCTAAGGTTTCTATTAACATTTAAGGCAACTACAATGAAGACACTGACAGCAGCATTTTATAAATCCTCTAGGTTTCAGAAAAATTAGTCCAAAGGATAAGATGATCACAAAAACAAAAAAATTCATTTGTGTGTGTGCACATATCTGTAAGTTACACTGCAAATAACCTTCACACTATTAAGACAATTACTAAAAAATATGAATATCTGTCCTTCCAATCACCAACATGATGAAGCATGTGGGGAAAAAGCACAGGTAAAATGCATTTTAGCTAAATAGTACAGTATTAACTGCTAAGTAATACTCATGGTAAAATTTAGTAGCACTTTCCAAAACACAAATAATCAGCACAGAAAATTTAAAGTGATGAAATTGTTCATCACTGTCGGCAATATAAGTAATCTGAAGAGATAATCTTGATTTACACACTTACTGATATTTTATAGCTATTAAAATGTTTGTAATTTTAATTTTAGTCACTACTAATTCCCTTGTCCTTTGTTCTCTTCTATATCTCAATTCCATAATTCTAACCAATAATGAGTTTTAATTAATTGAATATATTAAGTAGTCTGTTTAGTCACCTTTGCATTAAGGCTCTGACACATTTCTGATGTTTTTCACTCTGATCTCATTCATTTTTTGAAAATAGCTATTGATTTTTAGAATAAACAGATCCGCAGTACAATCAAGCCAGAAGACTGTCTTGAGTGCATAACTATGTCATATCCCCCTACACTCCATTAGAGGAAATCACATGCAGAGAAAGCTGAAAATCACATAGCAGTGGGAAATTGCAAGTGAGTGATTGTATCCAAGCAAGAAAGAAAAGCCATATGCTTTGCATAGAATCTGGAACTGTACAAATAAGGTAACTGATTTCATATTTTGACACCCTCCCCATGCACTGGGATTCATCTATTCCTGTCCCATAACATCAAATAACATAAACAACAATAGTAACTGAAGCAAGAACTTGGATCTGCTATTACCCCCTTTTCCTCCTTATCAAATGATCATATAAACTTTTTAAAAAGAAAAAAAAAAGATGACATGTAGCTACAACTTATAGAATTTATTCTAAGACATAGCTAAAATATCTAAGTACCAAATCATTTTTCTCAAAGTAAACAAGGCACTCAGCCCTTGGCGTACTGAAATTCCACAAATACCCTGGTGCAAAAGGATGTATGCTAGCCAAGTGAAGCCATCTGCTTTCTATTATCAAAAGGACCCCTCTCCAACCATTCCCAACTACTTTATTTATTTTTTATCTTGTCTATAGGTGCCTTCCTAACCTTTCCTCAAGGATAGAGATTATCAAGCCATTTTTTCTATTACAAAACCATTTCTTATATGTGGGTGGCCTAATGAATTAGGACCCATATAATACTCCACAAGAGTCTGGAATATATCTCAATTTACAGAAATAACTTAAAAGAGGCATTCTCTAATGCTGCAAAATAAAATTACATTTTTTGCCCTTCCTACCCATTACTTCCCCATCACCCCCAGGAGGCAGCTTTTACTCAACTGTGCTTAGAATTAAGCTATCCTTTTACACTGAAGGTTTGAAAAAGGATCAGCCTACAACTTGTCACGAGAATTAATTACGAGAATGTTGTCTGGGACTTTAATAAACGTTTTAGAGCAGTTTTTGGTTTACAGAAAAATTGAGTAGAAAGTAGAGAGTTCCCCTTTACCCTAGGTCCCCTCAACCATACCCACAACCTCCCCCCACTAGCAACATGCCCATCAGCTTGGTGCATTTGTTACAATTGATGAATCTACATTGACACATTTGGGATCTTTTAAAAGAGCGTTTTCTCCAAAAGGATGCACAGGATACATTTCTGTAGTTTCAGAACAAAGAATAAGTGTGTATCTCTGAAGCAGTGGATTGGTTTGACATGTCACTAACCATTTCTTTTGTGTATCGGTTTTAACTAATAGGATGGTTGAAGCCAATTTGTCCAACTCTCAAAAGTCTCTCAGCATGTGTTTTGTAAATTAATCTTAATCCTACTACATTTCAGTCCCCCCAACCTTTATTTTCTCTTAACACTGAGATTTTCCTTTAGATATTCTTTAAATGTTTCAATGTTGGCATTTGTAAGCCATATTAACTTCTTGGAACAAAGAGGAATATCAAAACAAATTATTTTCGTATTATTTAAATTCATTTAGTGACTTTTCAATTATCATTTTCATTTGGGGGAGAGATGAAACTATCAAATGATACATTTTATTTGTTATCAAATTTCAGAACAATCTCCATACTAGAAGAAGATACAAAATGGGAAATGCTCATTACAAGACATTTCATTTGCATGGATGAAAATAATCAGGAGGCAACACTGACACACATATTGGGGACAATACATAAATGTATTCTGTAAATTATGCATATCATGTTTACTGAGAGGAGCTTTGTATAACAAGTACACGTGGGCATGGTGATTACATGTTGACCTGTATAATTAAGAAAGTGATTTGCTTAACAAGTAATGTGTAATAAAATGTCTAACCAGTAATCATAAGCACAAGCCATATGTTTTTAAATATGACCCAAACATTTGCATAGTGCTTATGTACAATAAATTAAGGCAAAATGAAAAATCTGCTGACAAGAAATAAGCAGCGATAGGGTAGAGCAATGTATTAAATCCTTCATTCTGGATCATTTAGGTAATGTTCCATTCATTTTAGATTCATGAGTAGAAACCCCTTACAGATTGGGCATGCATACCATAAATCTGGAGCTATCCATTATTAGGTGGCATTTTGCTGTTTGCAGTTGTACATATTTACTTTGTGCATAATTAACTGCATAATAGCTGTCTATGTTTTGCACAGAATTTACACTCAGGCTCTCATCAAAACAAATGACTCCAGAAAGTAGGACACTTGCATTAAGTTCCCTGCAATCAGCAGTTCCTAATACAGGTTTCCTGGAATGGTTTTGATGGGTAACTCTTAGTATATTAATGTTTTCGGCAGCTAATGTGTATGCTGGAGTTTAATTTATGAAACCCCTAAGATGCACAGAGTCTGGATGGGTGGAGGCAGGATGGAGTAGAGCATAGCTAAGAATAGCCAAGAAAGAGATTTCCATGAAAATAATAAGTGCAGAGTCAAGTTGGACAGGCAATTGATCACTGTGCAGCAAAATACAACAAATTAAACACATATCCCAGCAGTCCGTTTGCGTGTACAATTGTGACAGCTAAATAAACGACCTGAGAGAGGGCAGCATCTCTGAAAATCGGCTGTCAGAAGAAGAACCAAGATCTGCTCCTGCCACTCCCTTTATTCATAGCCATATAAACTCAGAAGGAAAAATTACCAAATTAAACCAACCAAAAAAAAAAAAAACTGGAATTAAATACCAAAGAACAAAAGAAGTAAAAGAGATGAAATAAAAGATAATAGCATAGAGGTTGGAGTTGATTAATCAGGACCGCTGGCTGACATGGAAGTTGATAAATTTTTAAAAATCACGGTAAGTGAGGATGTATACACTCTACTGAAAGCAGAGTCTCATTGCGTTCTTAATCAACAGCAAAATAAACACTTAATGAAAAAAAATTTCTTCCTCTCAAGGAATGGCCATGTTAGGAGAAAGTAAAGAGGGAGAAATAAAATTGCTTAACCAGTTCTCAAAGCAAAAGCAGTAAAATTATATTCATAAGGTTAATATTATAGTTCTGATGACAAAGGGTGAATTTTTTAAATTGGAGCTTGAAACAAGATGTGTTAATTTCCTCCCTTTCAGAATCCAAAACATCATTTAATGAAGTGAGTACAACACCATTTGTCACATGTATGACACATGACCCTCAGAAATACTCATCATCAAAATCGTTAATTCCATATTGTCTGCTTCCATTTCAAATACTTGCTGATTTATGGAAAGGATTTTATGCATTTTCTTACCGATATTTTCTTGTTTTGTTAATTAAGCCTAAGTCTCTGAAGATGCAATTCTATGCAAGTTATTTCTTGAAATTGTTAAGCTTCACAAAATGCATCCAAGTAATTACTTTTCAAAACACTCTGATGTAATATTTTAGTTATGAAATTAGGTATTTTGAAAAATTAGTTCAGATAATTAATGAATTCACTGGGATTCTGGCAAGACGATGGGGAAATTCAAACAATTTCTATAACCACACTCTATCACTCCTTCATTTGGAATACATAGCGATTTTATCTATATATTGGTATTTTATACATAACATGTATAAATAAATAAATGTATTACATATATAATACACATCTTTACCATTGCTTTATTATTTCCCCTCCCCACTATTATTTCCATTCTAACCAAGATTTCCAGATAAAACACAAATTTCTAGTTAAATTGGAATTTCAAATAAACAATGATTGATATTTTAGCATAAGTATGTTTCCAAATATTGCACAACATCCTGTATTAATTTGCTAAATATGACAACCTTACTTTGAGCATCCCATAGTTTGTATGTTCTGGAAAATATGCAGCAAGGAATACTTGTCACAATGATTACAAAAAGAAAATGCGTATGTGTAAAAGGCTGAGAACTCACAATGCATTTTACATAAATTTTCAGTTTTCTTAGTAAACTGAGATACAGAGGGACCCGAAGCTCGGGGATGTAAGTGACCTGATACTCAGTAAGCAGTAGAGCTGAGAGGCAAATCCAGGGTTTCACTTCAACTCTGGTTCTGTTACATTACCGTGGAGTTCTGCAGAGGACTCCAGTCCCACTGTGGTATTTCTGACATTTTATCACAGTCATCCTATGAATTTTAGAATATTTGAGTAAAAAAATTCCTGTTCTTGTTGCTGTATGGTGCTTTTCTTGTGGTAATCATTCGGTTATATGCATGCTATCTGCGTAAGCAGAATATAAGCAGCCTTTAAAACAAATCTCCCAATAAACAAGCAGCAGTGTGCTTATTCATTTTCATTTTGAACTACTCACTCTGGGAGTTTCCTCTGCCTAAAATGAGCCTGACCCTGACTGCCTCTGCCTGACTGAACCTTACTTTAATATTCACTTCAGATGTCACTGCCTCCTGGACCTCCTCCCAGGTGCCATACTTTAAGATCCTTGCCTCTTTCATGTATTTATGGATTCTCCTGTACTCCCATAGTACTGTAGCATTCAGCCTGTACTGTCATGACCAACTGGCTGGTCTTTATTCTCTTCTAGACTGCAGGTTCTCTGAAGGCAGTTTTTGTTTACCTCCTAATTACTATATCCTTAAAAGCTTGAATCAATCAATAAATAAATTAATCTACTATCTATCCATCCATCCATGTATCAATCAATAAATAAGGCAGGAAATGTAAGGGTCACACATAGGGCTTTCTGCTTGTCTGACTTTCAAATTAAGGAATATATTTTAGAGTGTCTAGTGTTACAACAGCTAATAGATTTTTTTCTCATATACCAAATGTAATTGTTGTTATCAAATTGATTTCTATATTTAGAAGCTTTTAACTAGGTTTACCAAGAGAAAACAAAATGATCATTTGAGATATCAAGGGGTTAATATCTGCAAATCCTGAACTCTCAATCTATCCCTTCCTACCCTCTTTCCCCACTGGTGACCATAAGTTTGTTTTCTGTATTTGTGAGTCTGTCTCTGTTTTATAAATAAGTTCACTTGTGTCCAATGTTTTTAGATTCCACATATAAGTAATACTAATTACTGTATATAAAATAAACAAGGTCCTACTGTATAGCACAGGGAACTATATTCAATACCTTTAAATGGCCTATAATGAAAAAAAATATGAAAAGGACTATATATATATATATATATATATATATATATATATATATATATATATATATATATATATATATACAGTCACTATGCTGTACACCAGAACTTAACACAAAATTGTAAATCGACTATACTTCAATTAAAAAAAAGATACCAAGGGGGGTTGCAAGCTCAAAGGTATATATTTTATATATTTTTATTTTTTAATTTAATGTTTATTATTTTCAGTTTTATTGAGACTGCATTGACATGGATTACACTGACAGGTTTAAGGTGTACAACAAAATGATTTGATAGATGTACATATTGTGAAATGATGACCACAAGTTTAGTTAGCATTCATCACTTCACACAGTTACTGTTCTCTTTTTCATGTGATAAGAACTTTTAAAATGTACTCTCTTAGCAACTTTTAGATATGCAATATGGTTAGCAGACATTTGGTCCAGTACAAAATGTCCACAAGACATTGCTCCATAGGGCATCTGGTCCACATCAAAAGGTCCTCGATATTTCCAAGACCATGTGCTTCTATCCAAAATGTCCATTAGGCATTTGGTTCATGTCAAAAGGTCCTTGATACCTGGTCCTGTCCAAAACCACTTGCCACTTGGCATGAACCAAATACGCTTGTGGACTTTTGGGATGTACATGTACGTGTGTGTGTGTATATACATTACTATGGTGGCTTACCAAACGATCAGATCACACTTCAAGCGACCTGCTGCAGACAGCATAGCTGGTTGACAGCCTCCAGCTGTCACATGTTTTGCCAGGCCACACTTTGTCTGAGTTGCTCCCAACCAATGACCTAGCATGAAGAAGCTTTTAGAATCAGACTGTTCCTGCCCAACATGGTCCTCCCCTACCAGTACTTTTTTGCTGGAACTTCTCTTCAGCCTGGCTGACTCTTTCTGAGAATGGCACTGCTGTCTGAAGCTGTTCCTGCTCTTTCTTTTCACAGGGCTCAGTCTCGTACCACGGTCTGAAGGCATCCCTTGCTTTCTCCTGCTCCTTCTCCATTCTCCTTCGCAAAGATATACCCCAAATAAATCTCTGGCATGTCTCATCCCATTCAGCATCTTCTTGGAGAACCTGAGCATTCACCAAGCTCTGAAGAGTGGTGGATCTCTTCCTCTTTTATATCTTTTTCTCTCTTTTTAGGTTCCCAGGAATGCCATTCAAAAGAATGGTAGTAAATGTGGATTATTAATGTGACTCCATGATTACTGTAAAAATACCAAGAAGCTATTCTATGTCACCACTGGATCTGAATAAGCATTTTCATGTAAAAAACCCATTTCAACATTTAATTCTTACACACTATCTTACAGTATCCACAGAAACACCAGAAATCTGAACCAATTCTGGAAAGTTTAAACAAATTCAAGGTGTTTAGTTTAGCTAACCATGTTTGTTTTCTAAAGCTTACGGTGTTAGTAACTGACCAATGTTTAGTCTAAACCTCTACAAGATGAGTTTCCAAGGACTGAAATTCATATCTTAAACAGTTGATTTCTAATGTGGATGCTGTTTTCTCAAAAGCAGAAATGGACAACACTGATGACATTTAAGAGGAAAGTACTATTGATTTAAAGGAAAGTATTATTGAGCGGGCTGTGCTGAGGCAAGGAGGAGGGGGAGAGGTTAGGTTGTGACCCCATCAACCCATAAGGAAGAGGCTGATGTTGCCAAAGACTCTGGCTTGCCTCAAGTATGGATGTAAAGGCAGCAATGCTCAGTTTCTGCAGCTAGTCTTTTGTTTTCCATAGTAAGGGCAACTTAAAATGTAAAAATGTGAACAAGGAAATGATGATTTGAAAAGTAACAGACCTAAAAAGTACTACAGCATAGATGTAAAAGATGAAGATTAAGGAAAAAATAATGATGCTCTGAAGAAAGCATGCCGTGACAGACATGCAATGTCTTCAGTTTCCCAAATGTTTTCATATTTAGCTGATGCTTATGTATAATAATCAGCAGTTACTGCGTGCTCACTGTGTGGTAAACAATTTCCTAAGTGGTTTACATTCATTTTCCTCTTAACTTTTATGGACTCTCCATAGCCAAGATACTGTTTATCCAATTTGCAGATAAGGAAACTGATTATTTAAGAGGTATTTCCCCAAAGGCTTAACAACATTAATTGGTAGATCTTAGATTTAAACCCAGTTTGAATGACCCTACAGCCCAAGCCTTTAGCCACAATCCTATACTAACTTTCGACCAAATGTTCTGACCATCTCTTTTGGATGTCTCAAAAAAAAACTATTATTCTCTTTCTCATCTTGGACATTCTTGGAGATCACTACCAACTCCAGTAAATTTTATTATCTTTGAACATACAGAGGTTTCAATAATATCTATCTTCAGAGAAAGTAATATATATTTATTAATATAAATTCCAAATAAATGCTTCTCCTTTATAGGATTCAAAGAAACATCAAGAGTATATTTTCTCAAGCAAAAACAGCTATTACTGCTTAGCCAATTATTGTAGCTGCTACGAAGATAATTTTTGCATTCTTTAATTTGTAGCCATGGTACCTACTTTACCAATTTATAAATCAGCTTAAAATACTTGATGACAGTTAAATAAATTTCACACATTCTATTTATACAGGTATAGTAGTCAAATTTTATATTTGTACTATATTCAGTAATTCCAAAGCTTCACTTCTCTTGACTTTAATATTAAGATGGCTTTATTCCATTTTATTGTTCTTAAAACTGCTTCTTGATTTATTTTTTGCTTTGCGCTCCTAAAAGTGGTTCAGTAGCCTAATTAGATATTCACTTTGACATTCTGGTCCCAGAAGAAATAACATTAACTCCATACTTATCCATCTGGTTATCAGTTATAGCTCATGAATTGCTGCTTATAATTTTCCAGGGACATGTAGGCGCCCTTCCAGTTAGGCTATTAAAATCCCTTACACTCTAACAACATGCTAATTAATATGCTCTCACGTTTGTGGATGCACAGAAAAGCACTGCCATGCAGAGCAAATTTCATATTGAAATTTCAATACTGAAATGCAGAAATTTTAGATTAGAAGCCAACAATTTTTTATATATCTACATCTTTCTAAGGAACTAAAAATCTTTTATCTCCAATTTTACAAAAATCTTTCATTCACATATCATCTTAAAATTTAATATCCATCCTTCTACAAACTCTGCACTGTAAAGAAATATCTTTTCACCCACATTCAGAGAAGGGTGTTTCCTAGCAACCCCATACAATCAGAATCAATTCTTGGCTGAATTATTACTCAAAGTGCTGTTAGAAGTAATCATTTGCATGAGAAAGAGACCAATGTCTGTTCCGGTTAGGAACAACAGCTCTTTCCTCCTATTGGTCAGCTGCAGTCCAAAACCAGGCAGCTGTTTACAGATGTCTTTGTTTTCATGAAATTTTGCCTGAGGAATCCAAACATCACTCCCCATAGACAGAGCACACAGGCCACTAAAACTTCTGAAATTAATCTAAATGAATACAACCAGAGATCTCACCTCCCTACTGCATTAAAATGTGTTACCTTATGTTGTTTAAATTTCTTAACTTTTATTTCCTTTCAACTTGTAAGTATTCACTATTATTTATTATCAGGATTAAACATTAGGTGATAATCTTAGAACAGTTTCATTTAATTTGGATCCTTTATAAAAACAGGAATTTGCACAATTTTTTTTAACATGGCTACTACACGTAATTTTACAACAGTTTCAAATTAATTCAATCTTAGTCAATATTTTCACAAAGAAACAGTATTAACTCAAAGTGCTTTGACTATTCATTTCTCTTTTAGAAAATAATGTTCTGTCCTTTCAGAATAACAATAAATACAAAACTTCAGTAGATTAACATCCCACTTACTTTAATTTTTCTTCTTTACTGTGAAAATTAGCTACTGTTGATTTTTTTTTTTAATTTTTTTTGTGTTGTCCTTTCAGCTCCACATCACTAAGAAGAAAATAAACCATCTGTCAGATGGGTCATATAAAGCACATTTGGGACTATCTAAAAACACAAAAACTACCAGACTCAAAGGAATTTGTATGACTGCTACTACTGAAACCTCCCAGACCACAGGTTAGGAGGACAGTCTGATGACCTCTGCATTCCAAATTTAGAAATCATATCAGTTCCTGGAGTTAAGTGACAGCATTTACTGCAAAGATTTTTTTTTTTTAATAAAATTATCCCAGAAGGATACAAACAAGGTAAGTAAGCAAGCAATAAATATCAGAATATTAGACAATTTAAAATATTTCTTGTAATTTTTAGGTAATAAATTATCCAATACACAAGTGAAAGAACCAGGGTACTCAAAAGGAATGACTAAGCTTGTCGGTACTTGAGCTATTTACTGCAGAATAAACAAAGATCCTTTTCTCTGAGAACACATAATTACTAGGACACACCAAAAATATGTATGTTACATTTACATACATTTAATTTTTAATTATTTAATTTTTAAAAGGGTTTATTAAAGGACCATTTTTTTAATCCAAATTATTTTAGGAAATTGACAAAAATTTGTTGTTCTGAAATCTTTTAGATGCCTCTTTTTCTTTTCTCAATGTCGTACAATGACAAAGTTCTAAAACTCTAGAAATATCATTATCTATTTCATATAATTGTAGAGAAACATAACTAAAAATAAAATCTTCTCCCAACCCAAAAACCTCCCTTTCCACAAAGGGAGAAGGGAAAGAAAACAATTGTATTATTCAATAAGCATTCAATCAAAATGTGATGTGCATCAGAGGCTATCTGCAAAGAACTGAAATAGACAGGAAAAAAAAAAAACCTTACCTTTTTATACAGCAAAGCAAATACAACCATAACATACATGTTTTCAAGATAAACAATAACTAGTCCTCACATAAGAGGACATGAAGCACCATTTGTCATACATAGTTCTTTCCAAATTCACTTGATAGTTGAGGTGACCATCTGGGTTTGCTAATTAGCGTTCTCCAGAAGGAAAAATAAGTCACTTGTATCTTTGTGATAGGAGGTCACCTGGTAAGGCCAACAAGGCACCCAGTGAGGCAGCTGCTACCCACCCACAGAAAATGGGACATGGGGTTCTAGCCTCCTTGGGGATAACATATCAAAGAGATGGTTCCCAGGTCCTTGAGAAAGACATTTTCAGCTCTTAAAGCTTTCAAGAGGTTTATTTAGCTTTTAAAAAGATTTAGATACATTTCAAAGAGACACAGAAAGAATTTACAAGTATTCTAAAGTAAATACCTGAAGACAAGGCAAGGCAGAACTTTCTTCTTCCCTTCTAGGGAGAATTGAGCCTCTTATTTTTAATTTGTATTTGCCCTTAGAATACACATGATTCCATCCTAAATGTAGCAAATCCTTAAAAACTTAGCAACATTCAATTTACTTTAACATCTCTAGCTATACACATTTCTGACTTCCTATCACTAACAAATTTACTGGCATTTACTTTCTATTAAGTTTAGTCCTTAACTACCAGGTAGTTTGTTAAAGTATGCTCTGAGCAAAGCAAGAGAAGAAATAGAGGTAAAAACTAAAGAAAAATAGAGGTAAAATTCCACTCCTTGTTTAAGGAATGTAGAATAAATCTTGCTAGATATATAGTTAAATGCCAAGAAGCTCATATCTAATTTGTCTAGTAATATGATGGCTTTTGATGATTTTTTTCTAATTATTTCAAAAAAATAGCTTATATTTCTGGTTATATAAATAATACCTAAGCATTGTTAAATTGCAAATAGTATATATAAATGTTAGGAAGAAAGTGTGATTCATCTGATATCTCATATTTCCACTGAGTTAAATACCATTATTTTTTGTTGCCCATATTTTATAAATTGGAATTGATTGTGTGCTCTGGATTTTTCCTTTTAGGAGACAATGCAAAGTGTGATGAACACATGGCAAAAATATATGTAACACTAGTGTGACAGAGAATAATCTTTGTTTTGTTGGAAGTTTATGGGGACACCATGACCTGGCCCATGTGGACAGCTGCAAGAACAAAGAATGCCTGCAGCAAGAAGTTTGCAACAATCAACCACACCCCCTCCATTGTTTTCTGTATAAAAGGAGCCTGTATTCTGACTAGAGCAGGATAGTTCTCCAAGACATGAGTCTGCCATCCTCTCAGTATGCCAGCTTTCTGAATAAAGTCGCTATTCCACGCCCCAACACCTCATCTTCTGATTTACTGGCCTGCCACGTGGCGAGCAGAATGACTTTGGACTCGGCAGCATTAGATGTTCCAAAAATGAATCAGTATACAATTTCTATAGATTATAATTTAATCTTTTGGACTCTAAACCAAATTTTCATTGGACACAATAAATGGAGGTGCCTATTTTGTCTGTGCTGCACAAAAAAAGGTTGTTGACAAGCAGTATAAAATGGTGTGGGAGAAAAAATAATTTTTTCTATATCCTTCTAGATTTTTTTGCTGAGGCTCCTCCCACCCCAGTAATAAAAGACATGTTAAAAGGAGAAAAACAAACAGAAGTTGAATAACATTTATACCCAGGAAAACTGAGTGACTTCCTGAAATGGCCCAGGCCATCACCCTAAATACCATCTCTAATTAAAGACTAAAGAAAATTTTGCAGGGAGGGATCCAGGTTTTCAGGCAAAGCACAGTAAACAAGGATATGGTTGTTATGCAGGTTTAAGTCCAGGCCTTCTCCAGTGATAAGAGTGGCTACAGGGTTAGAAATCCTCCTGCTCCTGGTACAGGGAGGGAGACACCCTTACAAACAGAGATTTCCCTTACAAATGTAAATTGCTCTTACAAAAGAATGACTTCTACTTGGTTTTCAGAGCTTCTCTCCTATCTGCTGTTTTTTAAATACAATCAGCATAAAATAACTTTTAAGCCAAAGAAGCATACTTCGGGGTGACAAGTTTTGCTCCCCTTTCAATGGCTAATTTATGCAAAAGGGAATTTATTGGAAGAATATTTGGGGCACAGGGGTGGCAAGGTAGAGATACTGAATTGACAGAAGACTGAAAGGATCAGATTTGAAACTAAGCAGAAACAATGGAAGCTCAGAAAGCAAAGAAACACGAAGGAAGTAACAATCACAGAAAAGTCTCCCTGCCTCAAAGCCTAGCCAGGAGACCGGGGGGGGGGGGGGGGGGGGGGGGGAGTAATTTCCAAACATTCATTCTCAGCCTTGCATCAATCACTGGAGATTCAAATTCCTGGGAGAGTTTCTGATTAATCTTCCAAGATAGGAGACTGCTTGTGGAACTGCCATCTTAGAAAGTCTGCATACAGTCAGGAAGAATGATTTGCCCAGTTAGGAAACAAGGTACAGTCAGGAAGGGATAATGAATTCTGTGCAACTAAAAAAAATGTCAAATTACCTTGACAGTGCCTAAAATGTTCCGTATATCTTTTTTTGTTAACTCACAAGAAATCATTTAATAATTTTAGTAACATTGAATTTTAATGTAAATGATATGACACTCAAGAGAAATAAAAAATAAAAATAAACTCCTAGGGACTGTTGACTTGAAACAAAAAACTACTAGATAGTTCTCCAGCAAAAATGGGTTTATTTGGGATCATCAAAGTATTGCAGTTTGGGTCTGCAACCATGTCAAGTCATTTGTGAGTCCCTGCACAGCAACAAAAAAAAGAGCACTTTTATTGGAAGGAAAAGGAAGATGGGAGGGCTGTAGTAAGAGTGTGGCCTCTCATTGGCTGAGCCCTTGCCAGAAAAGATGAGAAGTCTTTCCCCTGTCTGATTCTACAATCATCCCAGGGTGTGAGAGTTCCACCTTCTGGTCTCCCAACTCCATCTGAAGGGTTTTGTTGTTGTTGTTTTTAATAGTACAAAATGTAAACCTTTGTCATGAAAATCAAACAAGTCCAAAGGTGTAAACACTGACTTCATTTCATACAAGGAACTAGCTCAGAAAGTTTCTCAGTTCTTGGCTACCTTATTTCTGCTCTCTTGGTCAATTATCCTCTACCTCACTCTACTACTGGCTGCCTACTACTCTTTAACCCCTCCTGTCAATTTTGAGCCTTCTCCTTCCCATATTTCGCTTAGAAATTTTTTTTCAGTAAAGGACACACTTCACTGATTGTTTTTGAGCTTTCAGTCTCTGTATGTCTCCTAATTTTCAATACAAAAAAAAAAAAAAAAACCCTAAATATAGCGGTAACAACACAAACTGGTTTAGAAAATTACTGAAGAATATCTTTGACAAATTTCCAAAACAAAACATGGATCCTGCTTAAAAAAATAAATAAAGTTTCTATTGTACAATTTCAATACTCTGGGTTATGGCTAATTTTCTCTCTAAAGCCTTTCCCCTCATTGCTTTTTCAAAGGATGAAGCCTATCATAGAAAGCCTCTCCAACCCAAATCCAAATGTTTATTTCAATTAAGTTCCTCTCTACCAAAATACATGTATATGCATACACATTCACACACACACACACACACGCACGCAAATACGGGGAGAGCACTTTCCCTTTGTTCCACAAAATGTTTGTATTTCTCCAAAGCATTTGCTTTCCTCGAGGATTCAGGCGCCTATTACACCAGTGCCCAGCAAATACTTATTTGAATTCTCCTGCTTTTTCTTCTATTTTAGATTCAACAAATCTGTGCCACCAATCCCGCCTGGGGACTTAAGGCTTAGTGACTTCACATTCCTCCTCCTGCAAGGTCTCTCAGAATTTTTCTCTTGGAGGAGTATTTCACTCCTTAAAGGAACTGCAAAATGCTATCAGAGGTTTACTTCTCTCTTGAGATTCAAGCAGAGACAGACACTGACCACACTAAAACTGGCCTCAGAAGCGGCAAGCAAAAATCTGAGCTCCTATGGAGGTACCTTTATGGAAAAACTAAACAATGTATTGGGAAGAGATGACAGCGTAGAAGTTTAGAACTGGTTCCACTATCTGCAGAGAACTGGGGATTTGGAAACGAGTCTCAGACCGAGTCACTGTATCTGTTAAACCTTGCTTGGGTTTAAACAAACACAGACAGACAGACAGACAGACACACACACACACACATTCAACCCTATTAGGAATGGACATAGGAGTCAAACATATGGAGATCAAAATAACAGCTTTATTATTTATAAATTTGAGTTGGAGAAGACTGAAATTGACCCCAAAACAGACTTAACTAACATGCTCTCTATAAATCTAGACCTTAGGACATCATATCCAAGAGAGTTCAAAAGAAAGACACATCAGACCCATGTGCAAGTTTATTCACAGCTTCATACCTACCAGCCCTGACGGTCTGACTCTGCTACTGAGCATTGCCTGGGGTTCAGCAGTATGGGCATCACCTGGGAGCTTGCTGGAAACACAGAAGTCAGACCCCAACCAAGACCTGCTAAAGCCAAGCCTGTCAGTTGGCAAGATTTCTCAGAAATATGAATACACATTAAAGTATGAGATGCTATTCTAGACACTGGGAGAAGGGCTTCCAGTGTTTCTCATGTTGCTCCAGGACTCTCCTTTGAAGATTCTGAAGCAGTAGGATGAAGCTTGGGAATCTACAGTTTTAAAAAATCACCCCATATCATTCTTATTATTTGAGAAGTTTGAAGAAAAATAAACCAGTGCTTCTAAAATAGTAATGGTATATTAATTGAGGCTTTTGTTAAAAAGTAGATTCTGATTCAGTGGGTCTAGACTGAGGCTCAAGACTGTGACTTCTAAGAAGCTCCCAGGTAACAATGGTACTGCTGGTCCACAAACCACAAATTACACGGGAAGGCTCCAGAAGCGGTGCTGCCTCCCTAGCAACGGGAGCCCCGCAAACCTTCTACTGTCGGTGGGCAGGCAGAGCCAAAGAGCTGGGGCGAGACAGAGCCACACAAACTGAGCAATGTAGCACCCATCAAATAAGTGCTTCGTCCTGTGGACGAGTAAATCAGGAGGACTTGGAAGATGGCAGAAGGCACCTTCCCAGCACTGCTACCACTGGAGGAGTAGAACGGCCATTTCGTTTGAGAAACATGAGGTCTAGGAAAACAAGGTTCTCTCTGCCTGTGGGCCCAAAAATCCACAGATGTTGCTGGTCTCTCAGGAGAGGCCGCTGTCAGGGAGGGGACATTTCCTTCTTTACCTCTCTTGAGTTCTTGTGACTGCACTAAGAAAACTGACCCAAGACAGATTAACAGGAAATACAGAAACAAATTTTAATTCATGCACATGGAAGTCCCCTGGAAATTCCTTAAGAAGTGGCCAAAGCAGGCAGCATTTATACTCTTTAGACAAAGGAACAATTGGGGGGGAGGGTACAGTGCAGTGGTAGAGTGCCTGCTTAACATGCACAAGGTCCTGGGTTCAATCCCCAGTATCTCCATTAAAAAATAAATTAATTAAAAAAAATTCGTAAAGAAACAATAAATTTGTAAGGAACTGACAAGACAAAAAACTTAGGTTTTGGGTGCCTAATTAATGAAGAATCTAAACAGAGTTGGGGTTGGGGAAGTAAATTTATGAAGTGATAAGACTTTATAGAGGCTTCTTGACCCAAATCCCTATCTTTGGGGATGAGGGTGTATATTTCCTGCTTTCAGGAAGACAGCAAGTTAGAGAGTGCCTCTTGTGCTGGTTATTTCTTAAGTAACTTTAATTCAAAATAATCACTATCCATTGAGGCACATTGTGGGGTGGCCTGTTCTAGGCCCCAGAAAGGCCAACAGTGAGGCGTACAGTCCTGCTGCCCCTCGGAGGCTGCCACACCAGCAACAACTGTACACAGCTCTTTGCAGGGAATGGCCCCAGCAGAAAACCCCCTTTCTTGTCATTTTAGCAAAACGATATTGTAATTAACTTTAAGCCAAGCCCTACTCATCTCCAGCCTAAGCACACCTTTCAAATCTTTTGATGTTGGTTTTTTCCTGCAAGGCAAAGAAATAGAAATGGAGAATGAATAATTACCAGAAGAACAGACCTCTTGCCTAGTTTCCCCTTGAGAGATTTCACAAACAAACTATGTGAACAAGATAGCATCTAAGGAAAATTCACAAGGCATTGACAAGCCTGCACGCAGCTAGGGATGGTGAGGTCTCTGACCCCTTGTTTAAATGATCAACTGAGATTACTTCCCTATTTTCCCTTTAAAAACTCTCATGGCTGAGCAGAATCTTTGGAGATGGTCTTTGGGGAACACTGAGCCACTGTCTCCCCAGATTGCCAGCATTCTGATCAAAAGCATCTTTCCTTTCTATCAACACCGCCTCTCGCAAGCATTGCTGTTTTGAGTGGTGAGCAGCCAGACCACATTTGGTAACACAACCACTGCTCTTTTATGTACCCCAGGACAGCTGGTGAGCGCTGGCTTTTGCCTCAACATGTCTTTAGAATGGACAGAAAAATACATGAGTTAAGTCAATCCAGCTGTGCCTGAGTGTGAGAGCCTCATCCCCAGCTTGTTTCCCATCTTAAATTATACCCGGGGAGTTTTCAAACACAAGTTCACCCAAGATAATTTATCTAGTCCATATATCATCATAAAGATAACACCATGAAAACAGTAAGAAGTACAAAGCAAAATTCCCTAATCTTAATGCCCCTACACTTACAGGGAGAAAGTGAAATCCAAACATTATCTTACCTTCCCCCCAAAAACTAAGGACCAAAATAAGTCCAGAATTATACAGCTAATGTTAATATCCAAATCACTTCCCCCTAAATTCTTGAGGCTACTCTAGACTCACTTAGGTAGAACCTCTGAGGACAAAGTCAGAAAACTTGCATTTCAAACGAGTCCCTGGATGACGCTGATGCTCTTGGTCTGGGAACCACATTCTGAAAAACATTAGAAGAAGCCAACCTGGTTTCACTCTCCAAAAAAAGAGACTTTTTTTTTTTTTTTAAACAGAAGCTGTGCCTTTACCGAGGCATGTCTTTAAACTAAGAGCCTTTCTTTTTATGGTGATCTGATTTCTTTCTCAGCCGTGCCACTTAGGTCAAAATCAGCAGCAAAGCCTTGTTCCTGGCACTCAGACCTGTGCCGACTGAAAAATAAATCTGTCACCAGTGAACAATGGATGGCTTCCACCTCTGCAACTTGAAAAACTTGACATAAATCTAGTAAGTTAAGCTTGTTAGTTTGTTTCCAAAAATGAATGTCTGAGTCCATTTCAAAGTCTTCTAGCTCAGGTACCTCGTTTTGGGGTTTATTCATGTTAACAAATCAAACCACAATTCAGATATGATTTAAGATCAAGGGGAAAAATAGTTTTAATACTGACAAAGTTGAAATAGAAAACGCAACCTGGATCTATAGGAAAATAGGATTTCTAGCACATGCATACTTCTTCCCAAATCTACTGAAGGCAGAATCTGCTTCACATCTGTTGAGCTCAAAGAACTGGGGGAAAAAAAATGTAAAAAACCTCACATTCCTACCCTGCCTCTTAGATGCCCCTGGACCACTGCCCTAGGGTCAAGGAGCAAGAGAGAAGGCACTGCCCTGTGCACACTTAGTTTAGGCACAAGGGAGACCCGTCCTCCCTCCTAATATCATCAATCAAATTAGGAAGAATGAGAAAGAAGACTGAGTGAAGGTGTCAGATTATCTTCCCAGTAGTTCCTCTTCTATGGAGTATTGTGAATGCTCCTTTATGGAAATGGGAGAAGAGGGTAGAAGAGTCCTAACACTTGTCAAGGGCCAAGATAGAGTTGGAGGAACGTGGGCATTTTTAAACCAGAGCCACAGTAGGTCCCAGCGGTTTGATTCAATTTTAGTGACATATGTTTTGTTTATTGCTTTAACACTAAAGGAAGACATAGGACTTACTTTATCCAGGTTTTTAAAAAATAATACATACCATAATGATAAACAGACAGTATTTTATCCGTATCTCCCCAAAACTCAGTTTGTAGCAGAAGTCTGTCTCTTCTATCAATTCCACATGTCAAAGTGGGAGCAGCCACCTCTGAACCAAAAGTGACCCACTCTTCACTCCTGGACACCACTGGCCCAGGGATCCCCATAAAATTCTGAGATTAAAACTTTATGATGCCAGCCTTAATCTGGTTATTATCTTGAATGAGAGATGCTAGATGCTATATTACAACCAAGAAACCTCACCTGCGATAAGAAAAAGAATAAAGTACAAATACAAAGATGATAGAGGTGACAGAAGCACAAGTCATTCCATATCCTTTCTAATTTTTTCTGAGACCACAGTGGATCCCTACCCTTGGTTTACAAGAGACGCTTCCAAGTTTTACCTTAAATGAGAAATTACATTTACTTGAAATAGTAAGATGCCCAACTAATGCACCTACTTGCTCCTATTTGCCCCTCCACTCCATCCTAAGGTTCCCCCTCCACGTGTGCATGGCCCACTGGATATCATTATGTAATTATGACAGCTCTCTCAGTGAATGTCTTCTTCTTGTTCCTGGTCTGTGGTTGGTTCTCTTTTCAAAATGAGACAAAGGCTTTATTAATTTATTAATTATAGGATTTATTTTTCCCATCATAATCCTTTTTAAGATAAGGAATAACAGAACAGATTTAGACAAAAGCACAGTGTTTTATTCTGTTTAATTCAGACAGCTCCTCATGATCACATACTATATATGTACAATATTTGGACCATGTGACAAGTGGACTTTACCAGAAAATGGGAAGACATAAAATTCATGCTCTCAAGGAAACTGCAATCTGGCTGTAAAGACAGGGAGACTAAAGTAGGCAAACTAAGATGCTTGTTACAATAGAATGACTTATAAATAAACTTCAAACAAGGTGCTATCACAAAGGAGAAGAGGGAATGCTAAACTTACTTTGAGCATTTGAGGAAGACATCACATAAGAGGTTAGAGCTGAACTGGGGCTTGAAGGAGGGGTAATTGCACAAATGCAGGTGCCAATCACAAAAATGTGCATCGCCACTAAAGAAATGCAGGCTGCACTTCCAGCTAAAGAGCTGGACTTAGGCCAACTTGTTATGGTCCCCGCTAATGGGATGGGTCAGCATCCATGAGGCAAGGAGGAGACTTCAAAGGTTTTTAAAGAGAAATGTGATTATGTAGGTCTGTTATTCAAAGCAGGGAATTTATTTAAAAGGCTATTGCAGTAACCTGGGTGAAAGATAGTAAGTTTCACCTAAGTTTAGAAGGATGAGGGTAGAAGCTGGAATCTAGAAATATTTTGGAGGTAGAATTTGAGATTTAATTATAAGACTCACTGACCAGAAAGGCATTGGTATCTGGAGAAAGAGAGGACTCGAAAATACACAGTGGGCTCATCAGAACAAACAAGAACATATTCCTCCCTATGGAGGCATAACATTACCAGATCTACCGTTCTCAGCAAGAAAGGTGTCAGATACAGATGGAGATGGAGAGATAGAGGATGAAATGCAAGCAGATATGGATATAGAAAGATACGGTGTGTCTGTTACTGCATAATCCTAACATTTCTGAAAATGGCTTAGGAACCAACACTTTCCACCAAGTGCAGAAATTTCTATCTCAACCTAAGCAATTCACTCCTACAACCACACTTATATGTACCTACTTGGAAGCTTACCTATAAAATAAGGTGGTAGGTAAAATGAGAAAAAAATATAAACATATATATGGTAAATATCTTGTCAGCAGTCTAATAGAAGTACTAGCTTGTAATGCTTAGCTATTAGAAATAATCCTATGAAAATAAAAAGAAGAAAGATTTGACTTCTCTGGTGAGCAATTTAATAGGCATACATTGGCTCAGCCACCTGTGATTACTAAAATAGTATTTCATGAAATTTCTATGAAAAAGTTGTATCTTTCCTCAATATATTTGAGGTAAGATAAAAAATATAGGCAAATACATGGAAAATATGTTGTAAAATAAGTACACTGTTCATCAGAGCAAATTTACTGACCATGGGTAATCTGTGGAATTTATGCTGATTTCCCCTTCATTAAAATTAATGGAGCAAATTCTCTCTTCTGCATGAGAAATAGACACAAAATAAATCCTATTTTCTGAACTTGAATGTGCCAAACAAGTTTGGTAAGTCTCTTAGGAGTATAAAAATGGACCACATGCTTTTCTGCTGCTCAAGATTAATTGTGTCAGGTGATTACTGCAAAGTTACAGTATGAACAGGAAAGGCTACATTTTCATCTTTGTTTTGCACAGAGATAGGAAGGCAAAAAAATCTTATATCTCCAGTAATAAATAATGTATCTTCTTGGACAATTTCTAAATGATAAAAAAATCTAATTTGTAACTAATACAGTTATAATGTAAAGTATTATGAAACCTTACATTGTATTTTGTTATTCAAAAGAACTGAAGATAGAATACTGTCTATCTTAGTTGGTTGTTACAAACATCTATGGGCATCAATAGGGATAATAATGATTTCTATGGGGTTGCTGTGAAGATTAAATAAGCATGTGAAAGTCCTACTTAAACCATAAAAAATTTTGTACTGTAATTCAGAGACCATTGGTCTTATAAAAAAGTAAACAAGCAAGTCTCACAGGATGCATTAACTACCTGAGACTGTCAGCCCCTATGATAATTGCATGTGCAACCTTTAAGTTTGGAAAACATGATGTCAAGTATGAGAATACAGAAAAATATTTTCTTATAGTCATAAAACTAAAGAATTTTTAGGTACTATGTATAGAGGAATATCTAAAGGACAAAGATTACCATGATACAGGGTTCACGCATCATCTTTAAAAATAATGAAAGTTAGAGCTTTATAAATGGGAGTGTTCACCTAATACTGAGCTAACTCCAAAATGAAGTAATAATGAAGTACTACAGTTTGCCCATTATGTTCAAAGTCACTGAAGTTGGTCAACCTGAGTCCAGATCTCGAGTTCCACACCTTCATAAATGCCTGATGTTGGACCTGATATAATATTGTCGATATAGTCAACAATATTTACTGAATGCCTGCTATGTGCTAGCCATTGTGCTGTGCTGGAGGACACAGTGACATATCACAGAGCTTACAGCAACTGAGCTAGACAACCAATTGAAGAATCAGTTACATTACAGCTCAATAAGTAACAGTATAAAATAAATAGTGGGTGCTATAGAAGAACACCTAAGCAGTGCTGGAGAGGAGAAAGTCAGAAAATGTTTCCCAGAGCTGAACACATAGGGTGTAGAAGTTAGCTAAATGGTGAAGAGACAAAAGGAACAGTGACACTGGCAGATGAAAACAGATTTTACAAAAGCCGGGAGGTTAGGGAGAGAGGACATGATAGAGGAATTGGAAAAAAAAAAAAAAAAAAAGCATCATTTTGGGAGTGACATCAGCATCATGGCAGCATGAGACCCTCCCTGTCTTTCCCTTCAAACTACAACTAGTAAAACAAAGACTCCTCTGTCCAACAAACCAGGACACCAGAGAGCACCACACATCTGTATATCTGAAGGTAGATGGACTGAAACAGAAAAAGGAACCAGAATCTGGGGAAACAGCATTGCTGCCCGCAATCCTGGCCCCACTGCTTTCGGCACCAGAGAACCCAGAAGCAGAAGCAGAGGTGGCACCCATGGCTCTGGCCCCTGCCTGTGGCAGCAGTGCTCACAGATCCGATAACCCTGGATGTGGCGAAGGCACCCATCATCCTGGTGTACCCAGAGGCAATGCCAGTGACTGCAGCAACACCAGCAGCAGCAAGGCACCAGCCACCCCAGAGGCACAAGCAGCAAGGATGAGGCGGCAGAGGTGGTGGAGGGTGCAAAGTGTAGGATCTCAAACATAGGGAGAGGCAATACAGGTTTAAAAAAAACACTCGTGCTATAGTACAACCTACTGAAAAAGAGAAGGAAGTCTGTTGAATTCTTAAAGTAAGGTTTTACCAAAATAAGAAAGGTGTTCACTACTTCCAGTGTGTGCATAGAGGAACAACCCCTCAAGCACCATGAGAAACCATAGTATTATGGTATCAAACACACAAAAATATCAATTCTTCAGAAACCAAACTTAAAGTCATGGGTGACTGAGGTTGGTCTGATAGAGAATTTGAAATGGCTGTCATGAAAAACTCAACGAGCTACAAGAAAACTCAGAAAGATAGTTCAATGAGCTCAGGGATAAAATTAATGAACAGAAGGAATACATTACCAAAGAGATCAAAACTTTAAAAAGAACCAAACAGAAATTTTGAAGCTAAAGAATTCAATGAGATGAGGAATGGGCTAGAAAGCCTTAGAAATAGAGCAAATCATATGGAAGACAGAATTAGCAAGCACAAGTATAGTAATCTAGAAATGACTCGGGTTGAAGAAGAGAGAAAATTAAGATTTTTTTAAAAATTAAGATACTCTACAAGAACTATCTTACTCTATTAGAAAAGGGAATATAAGGATGACGGGTATTCCAGAAGAAGAAGAGAGGGAGAAGGGAGCAGAGAGGTTACTTAAAGAAATACTACGTGAATGACTGGGGCATTGCGCTGCACACCAGAAATCGACACAATGTAACTAACTGTACTTCAATAAAAAATAATAGTAAATCAAAAAGAAATAGCTGAAAATTTTCTGGGATATAAGGCCAGAACCTCTACAGGCAAACTGACACAAGATGCTATCAGCAGATAAAACACTATTTTAGCTATGAGGTTTTATACAAACCTCATGGTAACCAAAAAATAAAAATCTACAGCAGAGACAAGAAACATTAAAAAAAAAAAAAGGAAACAGAAAACATCACAGAAAAAAACCAAACTGAAATGGCAGGTAGAAACACAAGGGAAAAGAAACAATGGAGATACAGAGCAACCAAAAAACAGAAAAAAAAAATGGCAGTACCAAGTCCTTATCTATCAATAGTCACCCTAAAGATATATGGGTTGAATTCATCAATCAAAAGACACAGTGGATTAAAAAACAACCCAACTATACACTGCCTACAGGAGACTCACCCAGCTCTAAAGACAAACACAGGCACAAAGTGGAGGGATGGAAGAAGGTATAACTTCCAGTTATAAGATAAATAACTACTAGGGATGTAAAATGTACACGATAAGTATAATTAATACTGCTGTATGTTATATATGAAAGTTGTTAAGAGAGTAAATCTTAAGAAGTCTGATCATGAGGAAAAAAATTTTTTATTTCTTTAAATCTGTATCTACAGGAGATGAGGGATGTTCACTAAAATTATTAGAGTAATCATTTCATAATATATATGTCAATGGAAATAATCAATAAACAAGTCTATAATTAAAATAGAAAAGAGTTTTATCTGAGCCAAATTTAGGACAATAGCCTAGGAAACACAAATTTAAAAAACATTTGAATTGTGTTCTGCTGGACTACAAAATAGGCGAGGCTTATAAAGGCAAAAACTGAAAAATTACAGAAGTTGTTTGTCAAGAATTACAATTGGAGCTGGCAAGAAGTAAGGCTGCCTGTTAAGCAAGGATTGGTTGGGGTCCAAAATGGTTGCATAGTTACAAGGGGAGACCTTGAAACCATAAAGTTGCAGCTGGCAGCTGCTAGCAGAAATTGTTCTGAAAATGGCTGGTGGTGTGTTGAGCCTGATACAGTCCAGAAAATTCAAGTTCTCAGGGATGCAAGATGTGTCTGAAACCACAGGGGCCACCCAGCTTCATTTTAGATGCCTGAACCACAGTTACTCCATTTTGATTTTTAAATGTATTTTTTTCTTTAATAGTTAAAGCAGATGCAAAATGAATGTTTAACAGGCCACAAACAGGCTGTTTTGGTTAGCCTCAAATTCAAGTTAAGTCATGTATAAGCCAGCATGACTTCCCTGTATCTTAATGTATGAAAATTTCTTCTGTCATATGTAAGTCAAATCACTATGTTGTACACCTTTAACTTATACAGTGCTGTTTTATATTTATATAGGTACTGTATAATAACTGTATCTTAATAAAACTGGAGGAAAAAAAAGAAATATGATTTCCCACAGAAGTCTTTTCTCCCCCTTCCATTTGCCCTATTAAGTTAGGTAAATAACTCCCTATCTCTAATTATTAAGCTTCAACTGTGCACTTTCATACATATATAAATAAACTATGTCTTTTCTCCTGTTAAAAAAAAAAGTAAAGGGATGGAAGATGAGTCCAAGCATTACAGCCAAAAAAAAAAAAAAGCAGCTGTAAACACACTTATATCAAAGTACACTTCAAGCCAAAAAAAGATAATGAGAGTCAAAGATGGACATTATATAATGATAAAGTCGACAATCCATCAAAAGACATAATATTTATTAATATATATATGCACATAACACAGGAATACCAAAATATATAAAGCAATTATTAACAGAAATTAAAAGGAAGAAATTTATAGCAACATGTTAACTGTAGGGGACTTTAACAACCTACTTATATCAATGAAAAGATATGCAGACAGAAGGTCAACAAGGAAACACCGGGCTTAAAAAAACATTAGGATAGATAGATTTAATAGATATTCACTGAACATTCCACCCCAAAGGAGCAGAAAAAATATTATTCTCAAGTGTGCATGTAACACTCTCAAGAACAGACCATATGTTGGGACACAAAACAAGTCCTGATAAATTTTAAAAGATTGAAATTATAACAAACATCTTTTTTGACTACAACAGTATGAAACTAGAAATCAACTACAAGAAGCAAGCTCAAAAAATCACCAATATATGAAGACTAAACAATATGCTATTGAACAATCATTGGGTCAACAACAACAACAAAAAAAACAAAGAAGAAATCAAAAAATACTTGAAGACAAATGAAAATAAAATATGACCAAAATATATGAGATGCAGCAAAAACAATATTAAGAGGGAAGTTTATAGCAACATAAGCCTAGCTCAAGAAACAAGAAAAGTCTCAAATAAACAATCTAATCTTACACATTAGAGAACTAGAAATAGAAAAAGGCCAATATAAGAAAAAGGAAGGAAATAATAATGATCAGAGTGGAAATAAGTAAAACAGAGACTAAAAAGAATAGAAAAAAAAATCAGTGAAACTAAAATCTGTTTTTTAAAAAGACTAACAGAACTGACAAAACTTTATCTAGGCTCACTTAGAAAAGAGAGAAGTCTCAAATAAACAAAATGAAAAACAAAAGGACAAGTTACAATGGACACCACAGAAATACAAAGGGTTATGAAGGACTATTATGAATAGCTATATGCCAACAAATTAGACAACCTAGCAGAAATGGACACATTCTTAGAATTATACAACCTTCCAAGACTGAATCACGAAGAAACAGAAAACCTGTATAGACTGATCACTAGTTAAAAGATTGAAACAGTAATCAAAAACCTCTCAAAAATCAAAAGTCTAGGACCAGACAGCTATACTGGTGAATTCTACCAAACTCTCAAAGATTTAATGCCTAACCTTCGCAAACTCTTCCAAAAATCTGAAGAGGAGGAAATGCTTCTTACCTAATTTTATGAGGCTAACATTAACCTGATAACAAAACCAAACAAGGACAACACAAACAAGAAATAAAATTATGGGCAAATATCTCTGATAAACATAGATGCAAAATTCCTCAACAAGACATTAGCAAATTGCATACAACAATACATTTAAAGAGTCACACATGATCCAGAGGAATTTATTCTAAGGATGCAAGGATTGTTCAAGATCTATAAATCAATCAACATGATGCACCATATTAACAAAATGTCAGATAAAAATCATATGATCATCTCAATAGATGCAGGAAAAGCATTTGACAAGATTGAACTTGCATTTATTATAAAAACTCAGTATATCCTCTTTTCAGAAAAAAATATATATGAAGGCATATGTATAAGTAAATCACTTTGCTATACACCTGAAACTAACATTGTAAATTTTACTTCAATAATTTTTTTCAAAACTCTCAATAAAATGGGTATAAAAATGCACTTCAACATAATAAATGCCGTATATGACAAATCCACAGTTAACATCATACTCAACAGTAAAAATCTTAAAGCTATCCCTCTAAGAAACAAAACAAGGATGCTTACTTACTCTTGGGGCTTTTATTCAACCTAGTATTGAAAGTCCTAGCTAGAGCAATTAGGCAAGAAAAAGAAATAAAAGGTATCCAAATTGGAAAGGAAGGAGTATTTGCCAACCATGTATCCAATAAAAGGTTAATATCTAAAATATACTCATACAACTCAAGCAACAAAAAGCAAATGATCTGATTAAAAATGGGCAGAGGACTTGGATAAATATTTTTCCAAAGAAGACATACAGATGGTCAACAGATACATGAAAAGATCTTCAATATCACTAATTACTAAGGAAATGCAAAGCAAAACCACAAAGATTTATCACCTTACACCTGTCTGAATGGCTATTATCAAAAGACAAATTTTGGAGAGGATGTGGAAAAAAGGGAACCCTAACACATTGTTGGTGGGAATGTAAATTGGCACAGCCACTATGGAAAACAGTATGGAAATTCCTCAAAAAATTAAGAATAAAAATATCATATACCCAACTATTCTACTTCTGGGTATTCATCTAAATAACATGAAAACACTGATTCAAAAAGATATATGCGCTCCTATGTTCACTGCAGCATTATTTACAGTAGCCAAGATATGGAAATAACCTAAGGTCCACTGATGGATGAATGGATAAGACAACATGATATTATATAACGAAATACTACTCAGCAAAGATAAGATCTTTCTATTTGCAACAACATGGATGGACCTTGGGGGTATTACGCTAAATGAAGTAAGTCAGAGAGACAAATACTGTTTGAATTCACTCATATGTGTAATATTAGAAAAAAACTAAATAAATACACAAAACAAAAACACAGATACAGAGAACAGATTGGTAGTTACCAGAGGGGAAGGGGATGGGGAGAGCAAAATGTGTAAAGGAGGTCAACTGTATGTTGTTGGATGGAAACTTGACTTTTGGTGGTGAGCACGCTGTGGTGTATACAGAAGTCACATTACAATACTGTACAGATGAAACTTACATAATGTTATAAGCCAATTTTACCTCAATAAAATTTTTTTTAATCTCCAAAAATGAAAAAAAGCATTATTTTGACTAGAGCAGTATGTATGGTAACAGAATAATGAGAGATGAGGTAGGAGGTAAGAAGAAACTTACATAGGTGTTGTTGATATTTAATCCTAAAGCAAGAGGAATTCATAATGTTGTTTTAAACAAAAAAGTCACATCATTATATTTGAGAAATTAAACACGATTTCCAAAGGTTGTTGAAATGACAGGTCATAAAGGCAAACATTGGAAGAAAATGAAAGACTTAAAGGCTGGAGGATTTGATGGGGTAAAGAGTATACAGAGTAAAACTGAGGGAAACTGTGGAATATAGAGGAAGTTGTCTACAGAGAGTAACTCCATGAAAACTACAATTTGGTGAAGTTAGTTCAGGCAGTCAGAAGCTCTGCGTTGTAGCTCATGGGAGCAAGTACTTGAAGAGGAGCTGAGGTAATCATAATAAGGTTGCCTGCAGTTAATGGAGCATCTTGTTATCATTTCTTGTGGACTGTTTTCCCCATATGGTGTTCTGGTTTGGTTTTTGTTGGTTGATTGGTTTTTAGTTCTTTATCATGGCAAGCCTCTCAAATTCAGATCTGCACATAAAGGGGAAAGAGCGCTTAGCCACTTACCCTAATCAAAATGTTTTTCTTGTGTTCTACCCCACTTACTAGTTCTATGTGGTAATTTGGGGTCAGAACCCCAGTTAACAATAAACTGTTATTAACCATAAAGTGTTATTGTTCCTAGATTATGTCTTTTCCTTGAGAATTGTGGAAGGAGGAGATAGATGTTCCTGCAGATTCAGGATATTCCTGGGTCCCCTTCCTCACGTCACCATTTTATTTTAAAAGCTTCCTATTCTACAACACTAAGCAAAGGACAACACCCAAACACTTGCTAATCAAGTGTTTTTAAGATAATCAAAGCAGTCAATCAGTGGACCCAGGGAGTGAAGGTATTAGGAATGAGGAAAGGTTCTCTTGAATTAAAATTGAGATCTTGCTAACATCTCTGTTTTTTTCGGTATTTTATGCAGGTAGTGTAATATAGCTAATGGATCAATTTCTCATTGGCTCAGCCCAAGTAAATCCCAGATTGCTGTACAGAAAAGGAAATATTTAAAATCCAAAGCAAAAAGCCTGATTTATTCTTCTTTCTTACTCAAGGGAAAAAGTTCTAAATGGTAAACACAAATGACTGGATTGAATAAAAAGGTATAAAGACCATAAAAGTCAGGATTATCTAAATTTATAATGATTAAACATAATAATTAGAGTAAGTCCTGAGTAAATCAGGGAATGTTACAAATTAAAGAAAAACTGGAACTTCTGCTATAAAAGGGCAGAGAGCAAAAGTGGTCGCAGTATATAAACTCTAGTCAAAATGATGACCCTATAGCTTTGCTCCTTGATGTGCAACTGCACTTTGGTACGGAAGGTCACAAAGAGCATACGTGTTAGAAAGGTACCTTTATTTCTTCAGGGGAACAAGTGATCTATGCTATGTGTTGGACTTATAAGGTCATGTTTTTGTTCCATATATTTCTCCTTCGCAAGGAAATTTTCATCTAATCAACAAATATTTTGGATAATAAGCACCGTGATAGGTACTATTCTAGAAACTGGCCATGGGTGAGGGTTGTGAATGGTGGTAAACTTAGCCCTGGCACAACTCTAAATGCAATCCAAAGGAAATAAGCAATATGTCTGAGTGCTAATCTTAGAGAAAAACCAATACTTACCATGTCTAAATAGTTTTTAGCCAAGTAAAGAGGCTAAGCTGCTTGCAGATGCACAAAATTTAAAACAATTACAACAAAATCCCAACCTATGCACCAGCATGACCCTGGGCATACAGCAGTGGTTATCTACATTCAACTAAAAATTGTACCAATCAGGATGAATCAAAGTCAACAGAAAATTTTCAACCTTAACTCTCTCCTAAATTAGAAGGCCACGGCTGTTTATGGTATGACTAGAGAGTGGCCATTAATCATAACAGCTGCTGTTACTTTTCTCCCTACCCAGAAAATTTACGAAATCAAGCAGAAAGGAGTAAATGAGGATCTTGATACTCTCCAAGAAGTCTGGTCACACAAGGGACACCAGTGCAATACGTCTGTATTTTCAGCCCCCTAGTGGGGAATTGGGGGGAAAAAAAACAAAACACTACTTAAGCAAGCTGCTCACGCAAGGCAGTATCCAGGCCATGCAGATTAGATTATTGTAAGTCCCTGTTGCCTGACTAGCTCCATAAGGCCTACATAAACTCCAGCTGGTGAAGGACAAAGCTGCCAGGTTCGTTCTGAAAAGGGCAAAATTAATCAAAATATATTTCTCCCTATTTGGAATCCTTGTGTTAGCTACTGGTTAAAAAAATTAAGTAGTGTCCTGATTTTTAAATTACTCTTTTAATTCAGGGGGTAATATTTGGCTCAACTCCAATGTGCTTTTACACTCTCTTAGCAATTTATGTTTCCTGGCCAGCTTCTAAAACAAATCTGCTTCATGTCCCAAGACCATTTCAGGGTTTTATGAAACAAGGACATTTCTATAATCTTTACCATGTAGAATTCTACTTTGATTACAATGCATTAGCTTTGGAATATATTAACTTAGATAAAACTTTGTAGCAAGTATGCTTCAGAATAATACAACATGATGTAATGTTATTTCTTGTTACCCAAAGGTAATTAGACATTTCCTTTACAGTTTGGGACTTAGAGCTGAAATTAAGGACTTGGAAAGTACAGATCAAATATTCTCTAAAAAGGTATTAACTAGCATGCACGCACATACACACAGACACACTTACGTCCACAAATTATTTGTATTGCTAAGCTTTAAGTGGAACACAGCTTACATACAGGGAATTTTGCAATAGAGTATAATCTCTTGTTAAGTAACCAAATCAATCTTACTTTATCAACTGAAAGCAAAACAAACGAAAAATGGCAGAAAGCTTTTGGGTATGCTAATAATACAACCAAGTGTATGATGTTATTAATCAAAGCTGGGGATTCAGGTTAAACACTCAGAAAAATGAAAGGTCAATGAAATATTTCCTTTATCTGAACTGAGTGTTCTAGTAAAGTTCAAAGAATATGCTAGAACTAGAGGCCTGCTGAGACTATTCAGTGGTACAATTTCAGTCCAATATTCTCTGCAGGAGGCCGTCACTCCAGAATAAAATTAATGAGAATTTCCCTAATATTGAGTCATTCCTTTATATCCCCATGTTAGTAGATCTAACAATATTTTCTGTCTTGGATTTATGAAACAAAATGAGTAAGTAGTGACTTTCTTGGCATTAACTTATGGCCAAAGATAAGGATTTACCATATATTGATCACCTATTTTATGTCAGACATTCTATTAAGCCCTCTGTATACATTATCTTATTTATGCTTTACAGCACACGTAAGGTACATATGACTATTCTGCTACTCTAGTTTCCTGCTTTACTAAATCAAATACAATATATATGGAAAAAACAGTTTAATTATTTTTTGAAATACATAAAATTAATCATGTATTTTTAATATCACTAGCTAAGATACCAATCTTGAACAAAGCAGGTAGATTTTGGAAACAAGTCAAAACTGGGAGGAAGCAACCAGCAAAGTGTTAAGTTTCCTATTTTGCAGCTTTGCTCTGAGGACAGCAACAGTTGCAGGGTTGAGTGGGGTAGCTAAAACATCTTTAGAAAGTCTGCCATCTTTCTGGGGAAGAAGCCTGCAGCACATGGGGCTGCCAGAAAATGGGGTGGGGCCAGGGGGAATCTCAGAAAGGAGTAAGCCAATGAAGGGAAACACCACATTCCACATACAAAACTTGACCCATGTCTTTGGTTGACCCTTCAACCATACATTCAAAGGTCAGACTTCACAGAGTCTGAAGTGAGAATTTGTCACAAATAATAAATTGAGGAAAAGTTTATGATTTGTGTTAACTGTAAACTAGACCAAAAATATCAGTTCTCCTCGATACTATAGCAGAATCCAGGGTTTCCACAACAAAACATTCACAATGTACAAGATAAAATCTGAAATCACTCAGCCTGTGAAGAACTAGAAAAACTGACCCATCGTCATGAGAAAGCAAATCAACAGATGCTAATCCCAAGATGACAGTACATATTGCAGTTTTCAGAGAAAAACTTCAGGCTGGCTATTATCATCACACTAATTAGGCAAAGGAAACAACACTAACAATGAATGATGAGACAGTAAATTCCAGCAAAGAAATAGAAAATATTAAAAAGAATCAAATGTACATTTAGAACTGAAGATGCACGCCACTCAAAAACAAACAAAATCAAACACCCAAAATACTGGAAGGGCATAATAGCAGAATCATGAAATGACAATGACACAGAAAAGAGTCAATGAACTTGATGACAGATCAGTAGAATTAATTTGCCTGAATAAGAGAAAAAAAAACTGGGGGTAAGTGGACAGAGCCTTAGGTAACCATGGCACAAAATCAAATGGCCTAACATCTGTGTCATTGGAAAGTCCAGAAGAAGAGGAGAAAAAAAATGGAACAGAAAAAGAATTTGAAGATCTAATAAAGGACTTTTATCCACAATACACAAAAACTCAAATTCGACAATAGAAAGAGTTAGATTAAACAATGGGCCAAAGACGTTAACAGACATCTCACACATGATAATATATAAATGGCCAGTAAGCGTATGAACAGGTATCCCACTTCATATGCCATCAGGGAAATGCAAATTCAAACAACAACGAGATGGGAGTGGTAAATTAACCTTTATAGTAGAAGATTTCTACATCTTTTGTGAAGTAAATATTAAAAGGTAATGTAAATTATTAATTATAGAGGTAAAATATTAATTTTGAAATTAAAGTATTAACTGAATATAGTGTAAAATACAATAAATTAAAAATGAATTTAAAGAATTATTCAAATATTCCAGAAGAAAAATGGAATGGAAAAACAAAAAACAGACCATAATGGAGATTTTTTTAAATACCCCTCTTACTAGCTGATAGAATAATGAATAAAAGCAACACAACAAAAATTAGCAAGGATATAACAACCTGAACAAAATAATCATTTTGACTTAATTTATATCCATGCAAGACTACACCAAACAAGTGAATAAGGTAGAATTTTTTCATAAGCACATGGTATACTCACCAAGATAGACAATATGTTGAAATAAGACAAATAAAATAAGACAATAAATTTTAAAGGATTTTTTAATAACAAGATAATTAAATTAAAAATCAATAGTCATGAGGTAACTGGGTTAATCAGTATTGGAAAATTTTAAGAGTCTCAATTATCAACATGTCAACTAAGAATTCAATGCCAAAGAAAACAAAGAATTCAATTATCAACATGTGAACAAAAATATAATTTCAAGATAAATTATAAAATTTTTAGAACTAAAGGATAATAAAAGTACAACAGTTTGGACATTTGGAGGTCAAAACAGTGCTTAAAGAAAAAATTATATCTTTAGGTATTAAACTTAATGACGTAAGGTTTCATCTCAACAAAATAGAAAAGGAATAAAAAATAATAATAATAATAGCAAGAAGTTGAAGATAAGGCGGGGAATGGGAGAGGAGAGGAATTAAGAAACGGAAAAGATGAAATTAATGAAATACAAAACAGCAATGAGAGCTGGTGCCTTGAGATTATTTATAAACCCAATTAACCCTTAGACTAACCAAGATATAAATTGAGAGCATGAATAACCATATCAAATCCTAGAGATATCAAAATCATAATAAGAAAATATTATGAACAATTTTTTGCCAAGAAATTTGACACCTAAAATGAAGTAGAAAATAATCATTGAAACATACGATTTACTAAAATTGACCCAAGATGAGACAAAAACCTAAATAACACTCTCTAGTAAAAACACTCAATGCTACTAACCAGAAAAATCCAGGCCCACACGGTTCACTGGTGAATTCTATGAAAATTAACGGAGAAATAACACCTGAACCCATAAAATCCCTTCAGAAAACAGAGAAAATGGCATTATTCCCCAGGTCATTTTATGACGCCAGTATCATATTTCATTCAAACTCAAACACAAGCATCACAAGACAACTTCATAGTAATACAGCCACAAAAATCTTACTATATAGACTACTACTAGCCACAGAAACCTTAAAATCTAGCAAATCAAATCCAACAACATATAAAAATGCCAATAAATCATGACTGAGTGGGGCTCTTCTAGAATGAAAGGTTGGCTCAGTGTCAGAAACACTCACCATAGTTGACCAGATTAGTTTCCTATTGCTCCATAAACAATTACAACAAATTTCGCACCTTAAGACAGCATCCATTATTAGTTCACAGTTCTGTGTGTCAGCAGTCCAGGAAGGGCCTAGCTGGGTTTTCTTTCCGTTTTTTATTTTCTTTTTAATCCTAGATTTTAACTTGGACAACCAAGTGGCCAGCACTAGCACAATTCCTAGCAGGTATTTACTGAATAAATGCATAAATGATGGTACCACAACTAAGGTAAAAACTGCAGAAAGTCTGTTTGTTAATGTACTATACGTAAAATGACCTCAAGGAGGTTTTAACAAGTATTAGTGGGGTTGGGGTGTTTCCAGTGCACCCCCATGTTCACTGCAGCATGATTTACAGAAGCCAATACGCGAAACCAACCAAAGCATACACCAACAGTCGAATTTTCAAAAGAGGAAAACACTACCTGATGCAGGGGCTTGAGTAACAGAGCCAGGTCTCCCACTGTAGTTCCGGCAGCTGGGCTGGCTCAGCAAAGAGAGCAGTGGCCTGAAGCGGTCCTTCTGGGGCAAGGCTTGAGGCAGCAATGGGATGAATTCTAGTCACCTGACAGCTGCCAGGAGAAACAACTGGCCCCTAGGAAAAACTTGGCAAGGGTAGGACTGGAGACTGACGGTTCCAAAGTTGAAGCCCAAGTTGCTGCTCCGGCGCCTCTGCTTCCTGTTTGTTAATTGCCGGCGCTTGCGGCTGCGCACGCGCAGTTTACTTCCCGTCTGACCTCAGGCGGTCGCAGCTGCACATCATTGGGCCAGAGCTTGGTACGAGGTGCTCCCTCACCGTGACTCTGAGTGGGTTGGAGGTAAGGAATTTACGAAGATTGAGGTCCACTTGATTAGTGGCATGAGCCATACTCCTTATGGAGGAATCTAGGATGAGTCAGCGTGCACGCAGGGGACTCAGGTGTTTCTAGTCTCGGAACTCCCCTGCAAACTCCTATAGAATTCGTGAGATCCTCGCAGACTGGGATTCCTCTGGGAAAGTGGGTGCAGCAGCAGCACGTTGGGCCCGATTCAACCATTTTCTGAACCACCTGACTCTAAGTGCATCTCAGCCCGTTTCCTCCCTGCTGCTCCATCAGAACCAGCAATTACTCCTCCCTCCCCACCCCACACACAAAGGCTCACAGCTACAAATATATGTGTATTTAAGTTTCAAAACGATGTTAATTGAGACCTTTTATGGATGAAAACTACTTCCTAGAAGTCAATTAGTCAAACATGCACAGCTGGAGACTTGTGGAAATAAGTCCAAAAGTAAGATATCTCAGGTCCCCAGTTAGATCCAGCATTTCTGCCTCTGCGGATTTCAAATGATCATCATCCACAATGTAATCAATGTATCTCTCCTTGCTAGAAAAATCCACAGCTTACTTGATTGATGCTACAGTGATGTGTTTCAGCTGGTTCTTGAGAGCCTGAAAGTTCAGTCCTTCAGGTCTCAGCAAGCCTTAATCAAATGGAGTACCTGGTTGTGGGGCAGAGTGAGGCCAATTGTTGGCATGAAGCTATTTCCTACCAAAGTTCCGTGCTTCACCCATTTCTAGATTGTAGATGGGGGCGGGGAGGGGTGGGTTCAGAACTTCAAAATCTGGTATCAAGGTGTTGGCAGATTGAGTTTTCATCTGGAGGTTCTGGGGAAGAATCTGCTTCCAAGCTCATTAAGGTTGTTGGCAGAATTCAATGCTTCTTAGTTGTAGGGCCGAGGTCCCCTTTGCTTGCTGACTTGCAGCCATGAGCTGCTCTAGGTCATCATGTTTCTTACTGCATGGCCCCCACTTTCTTCCACACCAGCACTCAGAATTTCTCTTATCAAATTCCATTCACACTTTGAATTGCTCTGACTTCCTCTGTCTCTGACTTTAAGACCCAGATTTAAAGGACTCATTTGATTAGGTCAGGCCCACCCATATAATCTCCCTGTTTTACAGTCAGATGATTTGGGGCCTCAGTTACATCTGCAGAAGCCTTTTATGATAACACCTATATTAGTGTTTAATTGAATAATTGGTAGAAGGTGTGCACATACTAAGGGCCAGGAACTTTTGTGGCCATCTAATATACCTTATTAATAAACTAAAGTTGGCCATTTCAGTAGCAGCAGAGAAGCTTTTCAATTCAACACCAATTCACAATTAAAATATATTAAAATGAGAATTCAACCTCAATTCAAAATCTGCACACAATTAAAACCTATTAGCACATAATGGAATAAAAGGAAACTTCCTCTATCTGATAAAGTGCATCTAGAAAAACCCAATAGCTAACGCTACACTTACTGGTGAAAAACTGACCATGTTCCTCCTAAAATCAAGGACAAAGGAAGGACATCTAATCTCATTATTTCTATTAATGTTACACCAGAGGCTCTAATTATTACAAGAAGGAAGGAAAGACAGAAGGAAGGAAGAGAAAAAAGGGAAGAAAAAGAAGAAAGGAAGACAGAAAAGTAAAGTTATCTCCATTTTTAGGTGACATGAGTATAATTATTTATTTTAAAAAAGAATAAGAGGAATCTATCAATTACTAGAATAAATAATTTAGCAAGCATCATAAATTACAAATGTAATACATATAAAAATTTATTCTTATAAATAGCAAATACCTGGAAAATATAAGTTTAAGAGAGCCCATTTATAACAGCATGAAAGACACATAAAATACATTAGTGTCTCATTGCACATATTAGAGCCCTAGAAAATGAGGAAAAAGAGCATTCTTATCTTCAGGATCTCAGGAGTATAAGAAACTTTGAAAATTTATTTAGCTTCACTATTTATTATTCTCATTTTCCAAGTACTAATAAATGTTGATATCTTGTTAGAGATTATTTACCTAGTGTCTTAGAGGAAGTCATGCATCTGCCCTAGTTTCTTCACATCTGGGTTTCCATTTACCCCCTTTAGGCATTTACAGCATAGTATGACCATGAAAAAAAAATGTGTAAGTTGGTAACAATGAGTAAATTAGTAAAAAGAAAGCAGGGGACAGGTGACAAGTTTAGATGCAGACAAAGCATTATTTCCCATTCCCAACTTTTCTACCTACAAATTGAATTCTGCTAACACTAGTCTCTGGCCATCAAGAGAGGGCTATGGGTTATAACAGAACTTCCCTTCATGAAACTCTATAGACCACAATTTTGCAACCTGAATTACCATGTTTAGGCAAAGGATAATGATTGGACCCACTGACGACAGACATTTAGCCTCTGAGGTGGCCATCCATGACTTCTATAAGGTAAGAATGAACTAGACGGGTAGAGCTTAACCCTTGCTTCTGTAGTTCTGTCATCATGAATTATCATCAGCTGATACTTGTAGAAATAGTTTTTTTCCTGATATTGTCCTAAGCATTATTCGTGTTATGACAAGGAGAGCCATGGGGGAAATTAGTCTAATGCCATAAAAAAATTAAAAAGCTTTTCATGATATCAGTCCTACCAAGGCTGGGGTGGGTGTGGATGTGTTCATTTCACATTATGAAGACTGAGAACCTATTTTCTCCCCAGGATGTATATTAAAGTTAACATGACCTTCAAAGTAGGATTTTTTTCCAATATACTAGTGACCTTTGAATTGCTCCAAAGATTATAAAAAAGTAATAAAGGAAGACCTGGCCCTAAGCTTACAATTCAAGTTGCTTTTGGATTTAATATTTTATTGTTTGTTTGCTATTTAATTTACAGAATCAATATTCTTTTATGCTTGAATGAATAATTATGTTATGAAAATAATTAAAATAGAGGAAACTGCCATCCAATATACACTATTTTACATTAAAGAAAAAAATTTCAGGGGTGCCACACTTTGAATATTGAAATGTAACAGAACTTCTGTAAAGATTAGGCTAATGTACATAAAGATTATAAATGGATAATATTGTATATGGTGATATTATCCTAAATTGAGGATAGGAAAAATAAGAAGTTAACTAAAATTTATTAAGCACCTACTGAATTCTAGGAATTGTGCTGAAGTTTCCCATTATATTATATTTTAATAAGGTGTTTTACCTTCAATTGCAAATTACCTATAAATGTGGTGAATTTACTTTATTAACAAATCTAAATGTTTTGTTTGATTTGATGAATTTCTTGAACATCTAATTGTGCCCTATAGTTCCATCCCAACATCTTTAGGGAAATAGGCTCTGATACGTGTTGAGAAAAGTATATAATCATCAGAGAAATAGACACAGAACAGCCAACTGTGGGGGCGGTGTTGAGACTCTGGTAGAAGATAAGACATAAATGTCTTTTTATTTAGTAAATAATGCATTTACTCAACAAATATTTACTGACTAGTTACTATGCACTCAGCTCTGTTGCAGTGCTGCAGGGACAGCAGTGACTAAGACAATGTACATATAAGATTTCTAGCTGGTGCTCATCCCTGAAGATGAACATACAAGGATGTGGAGTAGAAAACATAACTAGAGCTAAAAAGTGCTCATTTAGCTAAAATATAACCTGTCATATATGTCAGGAAACTGCCATTAACACTATGATCATTTTATTTGACCAAGGAGAATGAGAGAAGAGATGGAGATTAGCTAGTACAGAAAGAATCCTAAACACTAATTCTCATATGGACCAAGGTCTATGCCTTTGAATAAGTCGTTTCGTTTTGCTAAACTTCTTTTTCATGTGTAATGTGGGAAAAATAATATTAACTCATTTACCTTCCTAATAAGAGCAACTTGAGACTTAGTACACAGCTCTGGATTCAGTGGAATGAAATATAAATGATGATCAGAAAGGTTATGAGACCCAGGGGCCAGAGTTACTCACAAAACAGCTGTATTTAGCCGAGTTTTATAATTGTATATTTCTCAAATATAAACATTAAAGATCCCATGACTTTATGTAACAATAAATGGAAATTTGTGATATTAAAACCTATTTTGAGATGAACTGCTATTATTTATTTACATGTAGAAATTATTGTAAATATATTTCAAAGAAAATTTGTAATGATTTAAAAAATCTTTGTCTTTTTCCATGTAGACAAGATGAAAGGTAATTGTGACTAATTAAACAGTGAATTTAATCATTATGTGTTTGTTTAAAAATATGACTTTCCTCAAGATGACAGCAGAATTACCTAGAGGTTAAAATAAGGAAGTGTATTATGCTAGGTATTCAGTCTGATTAATGTCATTCTGTAGAGACCTTCTTTTTGCTTTGTGTTCTCTGTCATTAAACACAAGTATCAAAATAGTAACTATTTACATAGTATTTCCTTGAAATTATTCACTAGAATTACTTCATTTCACAAAATTTGTCTTGAGCACTGATCATCTCACAGGGTTGTTAACCAGGATCAAGAGAGAAAATACCTATGAAAATGTCAGATAAACACGATATACATTCTGAATAATAGTGGTTAAGTCATCACTTCCCAGACCTCTGCTACGTGCTTGGGCAAAAGTTTCGAGATATCCTCTTGAGCATTAGGATTATACATGCTCTGTATTTTCAGATAGATTGAAAATAAACTGTATCTTTTGCAGCTTCTTAATTCTTCTACCCACCTCCTCATGCTTAATAAAATGTGGCCTGCAATTGTTGTCAACAGAAGTATACTAAAATAATAAATTAATGAATAATTTTATAACTCATTACTGGAACATGATTGTATTCTGTTCTACATGGTACTGTAGATTTGAAACATTATATGTCATATATAGCATTAAAAGAGATTTCTAGAAAGTTAAGTTACGTTTTGGTACAGAATTTTCATCAGGCTTAGTTTTATTCACCAATAAGTGAAGTGAGTAATTATACAGTTTCAATTTGAGGACTGTTTTCTTATGTCTCATGGTGATACAAGTTGTATGTCTGGAGGTGGAGTATAAATTACAACAGAAACCATCATTTATCATTTTTTATATTTACCACATGTATCATTTAAGAACAAAACATGAATTATTAGAAATCTGTACAGGAGTTTTATAAAATGAAATGGAAAATATTGAATTTATCAATAAATAAGATTAATCATCTGGTCAAATCACCATTCTTTGACTGTGAAGGAATAAACTATGGTAAATGCTTACAAACAGGACCTTGAATACTTTAACTATTAAAAAGAACAAAGAATATAAGATCAATCAAAGTTCCTAGAATAAATCATATAAGGAAATGTAACTTTGGATATCTAAAGATTTTTTTAATTGATAAAATGGACTTTATTAAAAATAAGAACTTCTGCTCTTCGAGAGATGTCATTGAGAAAAAGCAAGGAGACAATGCTCTCAATGCCATAATCTGCCAGAGGAGTTGTATGCAAAACATTTTTAAAAAAATTTTAATAATCAGAAGATAAGTAATTCAATTTAAAAATGGATAAAATATTTCAATGGATACTTTATGATAAAAATACATGTATGGCCAATAGGCATATAAATATTAGCATCTTTAGTTATTAATAAAATGCAAATTAAAACTACAATAAGATGCCACTACTTAGTCACTAGCATGGCTAAAATTAAAACTGGAAAATACTAAGCAGTGACAAATATGAAGAAGAACTAGAACTCTCATAGATTTTTAGTGAAACAGGCAGTTTCTTATAATATTAACCATATACTTGCCTTTGACCTAGGAATTCCACTCCAAGTATTTCCAAATAGAAATGAAAACATACATCCACAAAAGACTTGTACATGATCACTCACAGCAAGTTTATTATTACAGCTTAAAACTACTGGAAACAGCAAGATACCTCAGCAAGTAAATCACTAAACAATGTGATAGAACACCACAAAAGAATTTTATTTAACAATAAAAAAGTGCATCATAGATAAACCTCAAGAACATTTTTCTGTGCAAAAGAAGCCAGATGCAAAAGACAATGTACTGAAAGATTTTATATTTATGAAATGCAGAAACAGGCAGAAGTAGTGTGAAGTCACAGAAGGAAGATACGTTTGCATTTGGCTGATTGTGGGTGGTCTTACTGCAAAGAGAAATGAGAGAACTTAGGGGGATAATGAATATTCTGTAACTTGTTGATATGGTGGATACCCCAGTATACATGTTTGCTAAACTAATAGAACTGTACTCGTTAAATGGGCACATTTTATTGTATATGAATTATCCTTTAACAACATTGATTTTATAAAACAAATAGCAAAACATAAAGTCAATCAAATGCCATAAAGTTATGGAAGAAAATATCCTGGAAATATCAAAATATTTTTCCTGAAATGTTTTGGCATGTTCTGCTGCTTATCCACAGAAGGGTCTAGAGTTTAGCCAAGATTTGTAGGCTAGAATTATTGCTTCTTGTTTTCCATATATAATTTAGAACCCTGAATTATATTATAATTAAGAGGCTGAAACCCCTGCCTCTTATAACCAAACTAAGGAAATACCCTTGGTCACTTATTGTTGCTAGTTCTCTGAGATGAGACTGGGATTTCAAAAAAAATTCCAAGAAAACCAAGTGACATCAAAAATATATATTACTATATGATATAACTCATATGTGTAATCTAAAAAAAAAAAGACAAATAAACTTATTTACAAAACAGAAACAGACTCACAGACATAGAAAACAAACTTACGGTTACCGGGGGTAAGGGGGTGGAAAGGGATAAAAATGGGAGCTCGAGATTTGAGATACTAAGTACTACGTATAAAATAGATTAACAACAAATTTCTTCTGTATAGCACACGGAACTATATTCAATATCTTGTAGTAAGTTATGGTGAAAAAGAATATAAAAAAAAATATGTATGTATATGTATGACTGAAACATTATGCTGTGCACCAGAAATCGACACAGCATTGTAAACTGACTACACTTCGATACAAAAAAAAAAAAAAGATATATATTCTTGTTTACTTTCTTACTTAGACATCTGTTCAGACTTCTTGACCTTGGGATCCTGCAGAAGTAAGTGAAACAGAACACAGCCAGAGTCAAAGGCCAAGTCAAGGTCATTCTCAATAGCATGAAAAAGTCAAAGGAGACCCAGGGCTAAATGTTTCTCTGCGAAAGCTTGTTCACTCCTTCGCATTTTTCAAAGCCTCCAACTCCTCATTCTAGCAAAGAGTGAGGTCTAAGGAGGTCTGCAGGGGAAAAGATATAGCCTGATTGTAGGCTTGAATTCCTTCCAAGAGGTGAGAAAGAATAATTCCTCTGAGTATTTCTGCTCATTCCTGTTCCAGCAGTAAATTCACTGGTGCTTGTTGTCATAAGCAAAGGTTTTGACTAGGGCCCTGCCAACTATGAGCACAAAATAAACAAAATAAACAAAACCTAAAAATTACCTAATATATTATATTAGTATATTATTCTGCATACAAATTCCCATGGATTTAGTGGCTTAAAACAATATATACATGTATTATCCCATAGTTTCTGGGCACAGTTCAGTTGGGCCCTCCGCAAGGCTTCCATCAGGCTTACCTGCCAGGCTGCATTCTCATATAGAGACTCATCTAGGGAAAGGCCCACTTCCAAGCTCACTGGTGGTGTTGGCAAGATTGCTTTTCTTGTGGCTGTAAAATGAAGGACCACGGCTTCTTGCTGGCTGTTGGCTAGAGACTTCCCAGAGCTTCTTGCCTCGTGGGTCTGCTAACATGGCAGTTTCCTTGTTTAAAGCCAGCAAAGGAGAAAGTCTTTAGAGCAAGTTAAATTTACTAGCAGTGTAGAGTCCTACATAATGTAATATAATCAAAGGAGTGATATCCCATTACCACGGCCATACTCTGGTGGTTAGAAGTCACAGTTCGTACCCATACCCAAGGGCAGGGGATCCAACGGGATGGTGAGGATCATAGAAGTAACTTTAAAGTCTGTCCCCTTCAAACATACTGTGTGCTAGGCATGCCTTAGTATTATTGTGTTGGCTAGGGCAATGGTAAACACACAATAAGCATATATGCATTATATTTACATCTATCTTATATATTATCTGTATCTATTTTATATACCTATATATCATATATATGTTAACATATAACAGGGATTATAATGCTTTATCACAAAGTGATATGTGCTATGTAGCATGCTGGTATATGTTTAACTGGCGTTCCAGGAGGGAAAAGCCTCAATTTATAGCACTACCAATTTCCATGGTATAAATATTCCCACCATGCCCAAATCCAAGCTTCAACCTTGTTACCACCAAATATGGTGTTGGGAAAGACGTACATAATCTACCCTCCAAATGTACCAGCTGGCTCCTGCACCCCACTGGGGTTATTGTAAGGAATAAATGAGATATTGATTACATTTAATGCAGTACCTGTCATATAATAAGCATTTAATAAATGGTCCTTCTCTTTTTTATGATAATGGGAATGACTAATGATGATGTGATTGGGATGGTGACGGTGATGAGGTAACTTGGAACTTATAGACAGGTGGGGAATAAGCAAAAAGAACTTAAAAGACTCTAAGCAATTTCGTCCACAAAATAAATACAATCCTCAAAAAGCATGCATCCATGTTATAAGCACAGAAGCTGTGTTTTAAAGGTTTATGAGCAACATCATAAAAAGTGTATTTCAAACAAGCGTATCTTTCTGGGTTGATTATTTCCTGCCTACTCTTGTTGTGCATGTTCAGAGATGGCCCCTCTACAGGGTCAGAAGGCAGCTGGAGTTCCGTTTTGATGTAGTCGCTGAGTGTGAGCTGGATTCTGGATCTGTTATGACAGGGAAAAGATGGAGGTTAAAAATCAAATACTCAAGGAAGAGTATTTGGCTAATTACATTTTATCACTCTCATCTCCTTTTTCTAACATTCTTACACTTTAAAAAATAATTCGGTTTCTGGTAATTTAAATGTAATAAGATAATTTAGACTGAAAACTTGTCTAAATAAATACCTGTTCCACTAAACAGAAGGCTTTATATATGTAACAAGGCACTAAAATCTCAGGAGAATCATGTCTAATTTTAAAAATTACCTTAAGGTATGCACAAAAGCTGGGAAACAGAGAAACTCTGAATAATTTGGGCAGAAATAATCTTATTCCTTTCTAAAATGGAAACATTTGGGACTTGGAAAACATGGCCTCAAACCTGTCTCTTGATATTTTTGTACCATTTAGCTGTGCATCTTAATTTTTTAAGAACCAATAGCATCACAGAAGAGTAAAATTTAACGTTAATATCTTCCATTATATTATAAAAATTGATGAAGAACAACTGAATAATTCAGACCCTGAGAAAGTTAAGAACATCATCTAGTTTTATAGTGACTCTAGGTATCAGTGGATAGGAATAGGGGTTTTGGACTGAAGATTATGAACATTCCTACCTTTAATTTAAGGAAGAGATTAATCAGAGGCAGAAAATTGGGTGGTCTTCAGACTCCCCTGGAGAAAACTGAAAGTAATGTTGGTGGCCGTGTACTGGAAAACCAGGAGCATCAGCAGTGCAGGTAGAAGGCTACCATCATCATTATCATCATCATCATTGTCATCATCATTCATTGAACAATTACTATATGCTGAGCATTTTATATGAATTCATTTAATCCTCATTACAACTCTGGGAAAACATGTGATTAACATCTCTGTTTTAAGAAGCTTAAGTAATCTCCCCAAAGTCAAAGAACCCTGTAAGTGGTTGAGCTAGGATTTAAACTCCAGCCTCTCAACTTCAGGGCTATGTCATTAGTCTTAGGCTGTGGTCATGGGCTATGGTTATCGAGCTCAGCAACCCTCCAGTCCCCACCCTGGAATACATCTGCATTCTTATCCCTCCCGTGAGCAGAGCTAGGACTAATCCTTAGGATGGCAGCTTCCCCCAAGGACCCCTAATGGGTCATAAGCAGAAGGCAGAAGACCACTGGCCAGCAGTGGAGCTCTCCAACAATAGAAGAAGCAGAGCAAGATGAGATAACCACTCTGAAGGACATAAGATTTTTGCCCTAAAATACATATGGGGCAGTATCATTAGAAAGCCAGGAGCTTTCTAATTAGGGTAAACCTTATTTCCAGCAAATAGGCCATTGAGGGAAAGGGGTCTATTCAACTGTTAGATACATGAGCAAAATCTATTCTTTGCTAACCATGAAAGACAAGCATATTTTAGTCCATATAATACACACTTTCAATCAGGCCTTATATTAGCAAATATTTTTAGGAAACACTATTATGGCATGTGATATTTTAAATTAGGCACATAAATGTAAATATACAATCTTAATACCACAATTATGCATGTACATTAGTATATACATATATTGTCTTTTAATTTTTAAAACTAAAAAATTTGAAATAATTTTTTAAAGTTTTAAAATTTTTAAAACTGTTTGGATGAATTTTTAAAATTTTAAACTTCCAGTTATATTCTAAGCTAAATTCTCATTTATAATGTCAGTATACAAAATTCCAAAATTATATACAAAAGCAACTCCTAGGAATCTTATACAGGAAACTGAAATTCACTTAACAGTCATTTAAAAACTCTAGTCATTGGTGCTACAGTAACAATATGAAGTAGATGCTATCATTGGCCCCATTTTGCTGATAAGGAACTTGAAAATCGATGTCCAATTTTGCACATCTAATATGAAACTCCATCAGGACCTGGACTTCAAACCTGTGCTCTTACTACACCTTGTTTATAATTCATGTTATACCCTAATAAAAAGGAACCAAGGGTACCTACCTAATATTTAAATTTTTCATTTCTACTGTTCAGCCCCAGAATCATGGTTGCAGACTTGAGACATTAGGTTCTGACTCTGCCATACTAAGAGCCTGCCATCAGCCAAACCGGAGAAAAACAAAGCCAGCCCTCTGCACCTTCACTTCCCAGTGCCTCTCCTCAACATCCAGGAACCTAGCTAAATCTGCAGCTGATATTGGAAAATTCCACAGAGTAAAACAATTATTTTTTTTTGTAACCCAAAGATGCTAGTAGAATTATAGAGATAAGAATATAGCATGACATTGGAAGTTAATAATAGAAAGGTTGAGTGTGACTATAGGAAAAAATAAAAAGAGAGAGAGAGTAAAAGAAAGGAAGGAAGGAAGGAAAATTGGAAAGAAGGGAGGGAGGAAGGAAAGAAAATTTTATGGGGAAAGTAATTCATTAATACACTTAATTAGATACAGTCCTTCATCCAGGAATATCTGAATAATTATCAGATATTTAATTTTACCCTATTAAGTGTTTTTGTTTTGACACATTTTTCCATGAAGAATAAAGTGATTAGTAAGAAAATACTCTGGGCCCAACTCCTAGTGTGTAGTAACTTCACAAGATAGTGTAGGGTTTAGACCTACTACTCTCATAACCTTCTCGAAATATTCAATAGGAGACTTTCACAGCTAAGTTAATGGGAAAGTATAAATAAAGTAGCTGAGCAAATAATGTTCTCATCTTTGAAATTCAGGGTAAAAAAATGTACATTTTCCACGAAGGAAAATGTTAGTTTTGTCTTATCTCTGACGAAATGACTTAGGTGGGTAGAAAAATATAGTTCGATTTTGAACATAATAAACAAATCTTCAAATTAATTTTGCACATTAATATGCACATATGAGTATACAGTAATCAAATTAGATGTTACCAATATATAACTATTAGGCTTAATCTAAAAACCTTTATTTAGCCTCTGTGTGTAAGTTAATCTGCATGTGTAAATTATTTATTATGTTAATTAAAAGAAGTTTTCTTATCAAATTCATTTTAATCTTTACAAATCTTATTTTAAGAACTAAAGACAAAATGCTCATATACAAAGTTTATTAACATCATTACAAGTTGTACACACTGGAATATAAATATATATGTGCATATATATAATTTATTACATGATAAAGGGATGATCACATTGTTTTGCACTTTGGTCGGTGGTGGTTACTCGGATCTATATATGTGTTAAAATTCCTAGAACTGTACACACACACATCAACTCTACTCTGTAAGTTTTTAAAAATACAAAATACTTATAAAAAGGAAAAAAATGCATTTACTATATCTAACCCACCATAGCTTAGCCTAGCCTACCTTAAATGTGTTCAGAATGCTTCCGTTAGCTTAGTGGGGCAAAATCATCTAACACAAAGCTTGTTTTATAATAAATTATTGAATATCTCATGTAATTTATTGACTACTGTACTGAAAGCAAAAAACAGACATGACTGGGAACAGAATGGGTAGATTATAGCTCACAGGCCAAATATGGTCCACTTTTCATTTGCGTAAATGATGTTTTTTGTAACACAGCCAGGCTCTTCATTCTGCGTTGTCTATGGCTGCTTTTACCCTACAACTGTGGAGCTGAGTAGTTGTGACGGACACCATGTGGCCCACAAAGCCTAAAATTTACTATTGGACACTCGACAAATAAAACAATTTGCTGGCTCCTGTTTCAGGACATTATCACTTGAATTTTATGTTATTGAATTCAAATGGATTACAAAGAAAATACACACAAATGTTAGCAGGACATTGTTTGAAGAACTTTGGATGTATATTTGGCGGGTGTTCTGCAATTTCCTCTAGTTTTCCTAATATTTTCAAATAAATTCAAAATATTGATTCTACTCATCTCAAAATTATTTAGGTCCCATATGTGTATGTGTGTGTATATGTACATACATACTTACATGTATGTATATATGTGTGTGTGTATAGTTCACCCTGTCTCTGTGCAATATGCTTTTAATATTAATCAGAAAGGCAGTTAACTTCTTTAATATTTGAATCATCAAATACCTAAGTTAGCTCCTTCCAATGGCAGGTACTGATTGCAAAAGCTCCCTCTCCTTCTGTAGTACAGCTATGCTTTATTGATATTTGGATCATGATCTAAAGCTCATCGTTCTGGCTTGGCATTCTCCTAATGACAAGTTTTCTCCATGTGTCTCCTTAGGGATTTAGCCTCCCGGATTAAATTTGAGTCCTGAATGGAGTGCGGTATGTGTAAAAACAAGATTGTGTTTAAACATATTACAGTTTTAAATATGGAATAATCAGCTATTAATATAAATACAATAAGAATATTTATAAATAATATTAACAAATTTAAAAGAAGTGCAGGTTAAAAATTAGAAAGATTTTTTTGTTTGTTTTTAAAATCCACTTTTGGGTTGGTCTAGGTTTCTTAGGCCATCAGTAGGCTTTGAAAATTTTATTTCAAATCTGAGAAAAGCAAAAGAGTGAAAAGGAAAAGTCCATACCAGCTTATGAGAATATACTTCTCTGAAGATATAATTAGGGCAAATCTTCAGATCCTTTGCCTTAATCATTTAATAGAATTTTTAGATAGATATGAAAATATACCTGGGAGAACACGGCCTAAGGAAAAAGGATCTAGTACTCAAAGCAACATACAAAGTACCACCTGAGAATGTTGTTGTAAAAGTTCATCTAGCTTTAAGGATGTCAATAAATAAAACTACAGTGGTAACACATCAGAATAATTTTCATGACCTTCAGAGCTAAGAATCCTATACCCAAGTCATTCATTCATTTGTCATATGTCTACCATCAGTGCAACATTCTATGACCAAGAGGTAATAAGCAGTGGTCCTTCTGCTCAAGGGCTTTGTTCCTAATTAAGGAGATAAAGCTAAATGAGCATTTGCACAAAACCCCAAAGCATTAGCAAGAAATTTTTTAAATAGCCTCTTAGAGAAATATATCCTGGCATTGGTTTTCAAATATTTTCTTACTATAACCTACTGTAAGAAATATATTTTATTTTACAACCAGGTATGCATACACAGACACACATACTGCTCGAATAAAATGTCAAGAAATAAAGTGTCAAGAAAAGGTATTTATCTTTAGCTCTAGTAATATACTCAGATCTGTTCGACTTGATGTCATTTTTGGTACAATCATCAAACATTAAATTAATAACATGAGTCGTCGATGGGTCATAATCTGATATTTGAAGAATACGGTACTGAGAAGTCTTATCAAGGACCTAAAAATTGTCAGATAAAGAACTGGGCAACGGGGTATACAAGAAATATAACTGAATCTCAAGTCAAAGATCTTGCTTAACATTGCACTTCTACAGTACTGACTCTATGAGGGACTCTAAGTTAATCAACTTCAGAGCCTTAGTTTCACATCTATAAGAACAAAACAAAATTTTGTCTCTCCCACTGAATATGACACTTACAAAAATAAACAGTGATCATGGATGTGGAAGCATTTTGTAAATTGGTGTGTAACAAAAAGTACAATTTATTTGAATGTTTAAAATAGCTAGGAATAAACGAGATCACAATACTAAGTTTTTAGAGACTCGTGGGTGTTTTTACAGAAATTTTTCAGTTTATCTTTCTAGTAAAGAAGATAATCTGCAGCAACCAGGGGAAAAGGTTGGTTCCTTAAGTGAACACACATGAGAGTGTTGATGTCTGGAACAGAAGCCTGAGGCCGTGCTGTTCTCAGGAGATGCAGTAAAATTGTCCCATGTCTAATAGTCTGTTAGGGCTGCCATAATGAAGTTCCACAGACTAGGAAACTTTAACACCAGAAACTTTAATATTTTTTACATTTCTGGAGCCTAGAAGTCAGGAAGTACTGGTTTCTTTCAAGGCTTTTCTTGTTGGCTTGTAAATGGCTGTCTTCCCTCTGTCTTCTCCTGGTCCTCTGCTGTGTCCTAACCTCCTCTTCTTATAAAGACATCAGTAGTAATGGATTAGAACCCACCCTAATGACCTTATTTTAACTTAATTATCTCTAAAGACACTATTTTTAAATAGTGACTATTTTTTTTAAAAATACAGTCAAATTCTGAGGTACTGGGGGTTAAGACTTCAACATACGAGTTTAGAACACAACTCAGCCCCTAACACTATCTAATTTCTTTTTGTTGTTGTTAGTTTTACTTTGTCACAATACTGAGGAAAACATGCTCACTCTTCGTTTCTGCATAATGTTTTGTGTATAACTGAAAATAACCCATTCATTTCTTTCAATGATTCAAAAATTGAATTGTGTATTATCAAAATAGACATACCCTATTTATATTTTAACAAATTATATTAATATTTAATAAAATCAATTATTATTTAACAAAGTCCTTCTTTAACACTTCTCTTAACAAAAAGGAAAACTTATATAAAAAAAAGGCACAGCAACTTGATTAATTCCCAAACTTGAAGATGGAGGCAGTATTTGCTTCTTTGGAGACAGATTTTTAAACAAAAATTAACATATTCAAGGCATAAAATGAGGATGCTGAGATAAAATATTAATATATTCACATATTTAGAAGTAAATAAAAGATCTTGATTGCTACTAAATTTTGTTTCAAGTTGCTTAGGTCCCCACCAAAGTAAAACATTTTTTTACTTTTTTGCAGCAGCCAGCCTAACAGTAATAAAAATTCATTTTAATTAGCAGGAATATATTACTGCATTTTCAGCTACAGACACAAATGCATTCCCACAGTATGAGGCTGTATAAAATTTTTATATTTTATATTTTGCATACTTACACAAAACTCCTTTATTCACAATGAACATCACTACATCTGTTTAATAAGATCGATCAGATGGGATTTCCATCAACCATTCCTGAAAGAGTAAAATATCATATCCCTTTATATTAAGAAAATGTTTTTATTGAAGAAGTAGTAAATACCAGGGAAAAGGTGGTCAGATATTGGGGAGTTTTTAAAGATTCTCATCAGGATGATGGGTTGCATTTTCTTGGAGAAAGGGAAGATTGCTGTGAATAAACGAGGATCATTTAAAGAACACTGCTATCTTCTGACTATCCAAGTAGGTCTTGGTATAGAGATGTCCAGACCACCTTTGGCCAGAAATCCATTGAAAGAGGTAGAGGAGGAGCCATTAAAAAAAAATCTGGACCCTACTCTTGTCAGGTCAATCAGTTCAGAAGCCCACCTCCACCTCTCTGATATGGCTGAAAGAAAATCTATAATATTAGGCAATAAATATAAGAAAAAAATCTTTGTCAATGTGGGTAGTATGTAATAATGAGAATTTCAGTACACCCAGATGTGAAACCATTTAACAAACACTTATATACTCATTTGTTCAACTTTTTTGAGTATACTGTATATCTTGCATGTTGTATACTTGAAGTGGAAATGCAACGTGGCCAGAGCAGACTTGACTCTGTTCCCAGTCAGTTTACATTCCACCAGGGAGAGACATACAGTAAACAATATAAATGCACAAAATAAATGCTAATTCTAGTGTTTCTCATATAAATAATGGATGATCTGGTGGTCAGAGAAGTCTTTTTTGAATAGGGTGACCAGTAATTTATCGTCCCACCCTTGTCACGTATAAAAGTGACAGGTAACAAACACATTAGTAACTATACCAAGAACACAGATGTAAATCAGGTTTGTTCCAGGTAAACCAGATAAAGCTGAGATCAAAAGGAAGAAAAGAAGCCAAGAATGCAGAAGAGCAGGGACAAGAATATTCTAAGTGGTGGAACAATAGCTGAAGTGGGGAGCAACCTTCCCTGTTCAAGGAACTGAAAAATGAAAAATGGCCAGTGTGCCCAGTGCATCACAACTTACAGCAAGGTTGGCAATCGATGGTCCTCAGGCCAAATTTCATTTATGCTTTTTAGATAGCTTTAATAGAACACAGCCACACTTGTTTGTTTACTACTATCTATGGCTCTTTGTTGTTGCAAAGAAGAGTGAAAACACAGGTAGAAGAGACAACCAGACCTGCATCTATCTGCTGTCCTTAGCTGTCACTGCCATCATCATCCACCACATCCCACCACCAAGAGACAATCACCTCAGTGACCTAGACTCACCTAGGAAGTACCTGAACTGGCCAAAGCCTCTGGACAATGATTCAGACAGCTCGCCACCACTCTGAAGGAGCCAGCCTTTCACCTTCTGTGAAGCCCAGTCCCTCCCTACTCCTGGAGGTCTTTCCTACCCTTGACTGAAGGCTGCCAGTTCCCAGAGTGCCTAGCAGCCGAATTAAGTCATCTCACCTTGAATCAGTTAGTTTTATCCAGATTCCAGATCTCTTCTGAATTTGCAGCATTTTCTCAGTCATGCGCCCGTTGGTCAACAAAATGACTCCTACCATTTGCCCAGCTCCTCAATGCTACCTGGACAAATTCTACTTCTTATTTTCAATAAATGTCAGATGCCATTAAAAAAAGACTATTGGAATATTTGCAACAGAGACTATATGACCTGAAAAATCTAAAATCTTAGCTATCTGGCATTTTACAGAAAAGTTTGCTAATTCCTGATCTAGGGAAAGATTAGCATGAAATGCAGTTGGAGACGAAGGTGCCCTGCTATTAAGACACAAATATCTCAGAGTGCTCAAAGCATTCATTATTGCACTGTTCCAATTTGAATATCCATAATTATGGAATGATAGAAGCAGAAGGGACCTCAAGAGAGAAATCTGCCATCATTATATAAATGGATTATGCAGGTTGATAGGACATTTTCCACATCATTCACCATTTGCTTTTTCCATTAGTAATTTCCTTGGATGAAATAGAACTTTTTTCAAATAGACCCATAGTTATTTCAGCTAAACAATAAGGTACATTTTGATAGCTTACAATGTCCTCAGCTGTGGAATATATAACAGAAAAACAATACATGAATGATTTCTACCCATTTATAATCTGTCTGTTGGGTGGGAAAATGAGTGATGCATGAAAAGAAAAAAAAAAGGAATACAAGGATCCCATATAATCATGTGCCAATATAATCCACATCTTATGAAGAATGAAATGTAATTTGTAAATAATGACTCTGAGCTACCAAAGTCATGGGGCTGTTTAGCGGTATCGCACAGGAAGTGATGTAATACAATGCAATCAGAAACTCTTACCCTTAAGGCTTTTTTTTTTTTAAGTTTTCTTCCTTGACTACAAAGAGGGGAGGAGAGGGTAATGCAACACAAAGGAAGAGAATACATATGGTAAATATTAGAGTCAAAAGACTTTACCTAAAAGCTATTTGTATTTTGGAGAGCAAAGGCAAGGAAAAGTAAATTCAGATACTCAATCCCGGATGTCAACTTTTCTGCAAATATTGAGCATATTCTGCAACTACTAACTAGGGAACTAATCACTGAAGGAGAACACAGTTCTGGGAGTTCAGTATGAAACAGGGACCACACAGAACCCACAAGTGAGAATGAATAAAGCACAAGAAGACATTCCAGGCCAGAATGGAGCAATTGACCTTTGAGCTCTACTTAGTGCAAGTTCTGATGAGGTTTAAAACCCTACTCTGTGCTTTAAGTAAAAAAGAATGGAGATTTCTACCTATGCCAAGGGTACATCATCACGTCATAATAATAAATCACAAAAATAACAGTTTTTATTTCAAAGCTTTTCAGTGACTCTTAACCAAGTTTCCCTGTTTCATAAATTCCTGAGTTATTTTTAGATACCTTGAGAGATTGGACAATTCATTTCCCCAGGTTGAAGTAGCACCATTACACAATGCTCTTAAATAAAGCTCATTTTCATCTGGGACCATATGAATTCAATTTCCTGACACGCCTCCTTACTCTCAAGCTCCCTAGAGAATCTCTTCTGTGAAATGGAATTTCCTCCTGGACAGATATTTACACCAATTTTGTCTTTAAAATGTTTGAGTTACTACAATATTATTCTCCAGGATTAAATGCCAGGAAAGTCACAGCAGGTGATAATGTCTAACCTAAAAATGGCTTCAAGAAATGATGCTGCCTCATCTTCTAGGATGGTGGTCTTTACTCAGTAAAGACAGGCCCTACCAGTGATTAGACTTTCCTTAGGAAGCAGTCATACATTGCTAGCTGCAGTAAAGGCCTGTGGACAAGTAGCTTAATTACTCCACAATGTTGCTGCGCCAGCATGCATGTTGTGTGGCCCTGCAGGGGCCTTGAACAGACTACAGCCCCTCCCATGAGCACACACTCTAAACAACAATCTGCAGACTCACGAGGAAATGTAAGTTCCTGATATGACTCTCCCAGCAACCTATATGGTAAACATTTTCTCCCGTCTCCCAGGGCCTTCCCCTTTTGTGCCACATAAGTAAGACCCCTGTGAAGCTTACCAGAACCCTGCTTATTTTGGTTTGAAACCACCAATCCAGTCCTAGTCCAAGAATTCCAAAGCACCCCACCACGAACCATAATAAAGACACGTGTCCCAGGTCCTGCTGCTCTCTGCCTGCGTTCTGCCTTGACCTCCCAGGGTGGCCACTCAAGGCTGGCCATGCACCTACTGCAGGACCTGTGAATAATAAACTTCTCTATTTCACTTTTCCTTAACATTTAGTCTTTGTTGCGTTGTAACTCATCATTGGACACCCCAGGGCTCTACTTGACAAATGTTAATTTAACAAAATATTACAACAAGGACTATTTCCAGAAACCTAGTACTAGTCTGCTATTTTTTAAAAAATCACTGTCAATATATATTTTGTGTTGTTAAAAATACTCATTTTTGGTACTTCTGTTTTATTTTTCTTCAGGGATACCCATAATTTGGTGTTGCTTTGACTATTTGTATATGTTTTGTATGTTGAAGAGATGGGAAATAAACTCAAAACAGTTGTTCACAGATGATACCTAGATTTAAGTCTTTTCTGTTTCTGTGGACAGGAACACCTTCCTAAAGACTATGTGTACTTCTGCTATTTCTTCTGCTTAATTTTCTCTATCTACTGTATTGCATAGAATGTGAGATGAATCTATACAAATGGGGCAATTTTGGATATCTGTGGAATGGTTTTGACTGTGAAATAGCGCCCACACATCCTGAACTGGTAAAATAAACTCCATCAAAATTCTTCTACGCAAAATGTTATGGTAGCTCACAGAGAAAAAAATGTGACAATGAGTGTGTATTTGTCCATGTATGACTGAAAAATTGTGCTGAACACTGGAATTTGACACAACATTGTAAAATGATTATAAATCAATAAAAAATGTTAAAAAAAAAAAAGAAAAAAATTCTTAAGTATATTTCAGTCTCACTGAACTAAAAGAGGCTATAAAGAGAGAAAATGTACCACCTGTTACTAGGAGTCCTCAAGAAAAACTATCAGATTATTTAGTTGCACTTTTGCTGGGGTCATTCCAAGGAGCTAGACTCCTTAACAGCTTTTCTAAATGCCTCATAATGCTGACCTTTATTTCAGAAAAACAAGAATTTTTTAATTCTTATATACAACTTGGCTAATTTTTACAGAGAGTTGATATATGTTTGGTGTTTTATTTATTTTATTAAGAAAAATGAACGATACTGAAAGAGTAGAAACCAAACTAGAATAACTAACAAAATGGCTTCCCTGATGCTAAGGCTGTTTGCTCCTGTTTGCTGATTCACTCTGATACATCTTGTATTTCTCTTCGTCTATTTGCTCAGCTGCTTTGCTAAATTAGCCCCCAACCTTCTCTATACATTTTTTACCCAGAGGCTGTGTTTCAGTATGACTGTCACGGGTTGATAGTCTCAGAAGAATGGACAGACCCTAAGGAGTTGTCCCTGACGTCAGATGGACTTATCAAGATTAAGAATACAGTGCCACAAACTGTCCCTGATTGTTGTCACTCTTCTGTTCCACTCAGTTTTCCTATAAAACCTTAGGACTCCAAACCCAAGATGGATCTGTTAGGTAGTTAGATAAGTAGGGGCACCAGGCAGACAGGAGGAGAGGAAGGATGGTTTGGAAGATGGTGTTATGCTTGCCTCCAGCATAAAGGGCCTTTACTTCTTCTGAATGAGTGCCAGCAAGAAACTGGTTAAAACCTGACAGCCATGACTGCGAGGCAGCAGAAAGGACTTAACCGGACACGACCAATGTTCACTGTATTATAATTAACATTGCAGTTTAGGCTTCCCCACCACCATGGGTTTTTCTGTGCACACCATGAGTAAGGACATATGCAAAGGGGCCAAACATGACTAAGCATTCCAGGGACAAGAACTGTCAAGCAATCATGAGACCACCTCTAAGTGAGGGTATAAGAGAAAGGGGAGACAAAAAAACCGCTGCTTTTTCCTCCCTTGGATCAGCCTGCCTCTCCTTCTTGAGGGTATATTTTTCCTTTTTTCTAAATAAATCTTTTAAAACTTTCGCTACACAATGCACCATCTCCTGAATGCAAACTTGTCTTCCAAGGTAAAAGATTCACAGTCTCTAAGGCGTTACCCTCTTGTGACTCACTTTGCCTGGCAAAGCAGTAAAGCTGCTCTTTTCTGGTATTCCCAAAACTCTCTCTCCAAGTCTGAATTTGTTTTTAGGGGACACAGGCTGGTTTTTTGGCAACAATACAACATAAATACATAGTATATTTTATTGGTGGACTTCACATTCACAAACTTGAATGAGTGAAATTTCTATCAAAAGGAGAAATAAGGACTTGATTTTAAATACTAGGTTTGTGCAAATACATCTCAGCAATTGTTTTCTCACATTGGTATATTTGTATATTCAACCTATTAACCCGTATCTATGACAAGCCCACTGAGTAGTAAGACCTATGGGGTTAAAAAATGCATTATTTCTGCCTTCAAAAAGCTTATAATTTGAGGGGGAGAATAAATGATTATGGAAAAAACAACTAATACAAGGCAATAAAAATAAGTTTCAAGTGAACTGGAATAAGCCCATGAAAAATTTGGAAACAAATTACAGGTATTTCCTTAAGGTGTAGTATTATTTAAACATTTCTTATAAAACCCACTTAGACTTTTGACTTCCGGTGATTATACTGGCTAGACTGTCTACCTATATAAATAGAAAAAAAATTATAAAACTGCCAAGAAAACCAACCAATTCTGCTCTGCTGGGACCTGAATACAAGAGACCCTATGTGAGCAAGGTGCATTTAGAAGCACTGTTTCTTTATGAAGACTGATTATTTTTAAATTTCCAGGAAGCTGTGGAGTAGTTTGTTAATGGATACATTTGTAAATAGAATTTTCAAAAGAATGGTCACCGTTGGGTCCCCTGTTGTTTTCTATTGGTTGGAAAGGGTGGTAATTCAAAGCTGCAGAAAAGAGCTCATAATTAACAAATTGGCTTTTTCTACAATATCAAATAATACTAACACATGCAATTTCTGGCATTTTCACAAGAACAACAAGCCAATCATTTGCATTTTCACATTACGTGTGAAAGTTTCCTCTCTGGGTCTAATTGACCTTACACAAGTTATGGGAGAAGGAGACTTAAAGAGTTAGAGAAAAACTCGGTCTCAGAATCAAACCACTGAACCTGAACCAGACCAAGGGCATCGAAATTAAAGTGCTGGTGGGCAGGTTTGTTCCCCCTTGCACACTGGTGTCCACCTTTCAAATATCCCTCCACCAAAAGTACCACAGGAACTGGAATGTTGCCAAACAAATACACTAAGGAAGATAAAGTTCACTAAATCCAGACAAGAAATAGAGGATTTTGTAGGCTCTTTCAATGAAATTACATCTAAATAAAACTAAAGACCATTATGATTAACATTATGTCAGTGAATATGAAATGCCTAGAGTAACTGAGGATTGATTTCCAAATATATCTCAGTATTTGAATGCCATTATATTGACAGTTTTTTTTAATTGCATAAGGAAAAACAGTATAAATGACTGTTCTCATAGTTTATATTGTCACAACCAATGATACACAGTATTGGGGCTCAAATTGAGTCTTAATCACAATACATAAACCACCACTCCGGAAATAAATATGAAAACTGATCAAAATCTATTACATGACAACATAGCAAAGTAGATGTTCATGTTTTAATTACAATTAATAGAGTGTGTCAAATGGGTAGTTCTTATAGGTTATGAAGATTGGTTCCTTGTAGAGAAGAGACGGCTCTAACAGTATGATGAGAAGACTGTTTTTGCTGGACACACATCATTAACTTGATTTTATCTCTTCTGCAAGATATTTATTAAGCTACAACTGAATGTATTTATTAGGCTTCAAGTATGCATTTTAGTAATTTTCAAAATGGAAAGCAGAAAAAGAAAAGCTGGCATTTGTCTTGTAAGATGTTAATAGCTTAAGCTTGGGCCCATATTAAAATATTAATTAATTCTAGCCTAAAAGCCAACAATGATTATGCATTGCAATTGCTAACGGTATAGTAGCTCTTAGTTCTCTACAAATTTAATATTTACTATTTCAATGATATGCTATTGATTGTGATTATCCATGACACAGATTAATCTATTATATTTTATGTGTAAATTTGAATCATGTGAGCTTTAAAGCTGACTGTTTAAGGATGTCACTTAACAAGGACATGCATTGACTCCCCACACATTTCCATCTAGTGTTGTACACACAATAATTCTATTGTAGTGATAAAAAGAACTTTCTTAGGTTAAATAGGCAACAGGTTAACTTGTGTTTGATATCTGTATGAAATACATGATTCTCATCCCAAATATGATTTAAAAGAAACCATTTGCCTATACTAATATGTCTGTTTTCATAATTCTACAGTATATTCTATATAGAACAGAATAGACATTTGACATTTGTTAATATTACCCATGATCCTTGCAAATACCTAAATTTATGCATGACACTGGAGTATATAATTTCCAGTTTTACAGAAAAATCCACTCCACCCCTATAATTAAAGTAAATTGTATCTGTGAAAGACAGTGGAGAACTGGCTGAGATGCAAATATTGAGGGATTCATGTAGGTTCACACGCTAAGATTGGGCTAGGGTCACTACACAAGTCAGACAGTTGTAACACTAAGATTCCAACTGAAAATTACTGAATGTGTTTTGCAACGGATTGCATACAGCTGATACTGTAAATTCTCAGTCTATGAATGTCGAGAAACTATTTTAGTAAAAGATAATATTGAACAGAAGCTATTTAAACTCTGGGACAGGTTCTGATTCAACTTAGGTTGTATAAATCCGTAAGAGAATATCACTTATACCCTAACAACAACAACAAAAAGTTGAAAAACTCTGAAATCATAACATTTCAAGCCCATCTGAGAACTGAGGTGAAGGGTGAAGTAAGTTCTAAAGGATGAAAAAGCCTTTTGAGGACAGAGGGGACACATGAACTGTTTTACCTTCACAGAGCACAAGAGTAAGAAGTGACCAGCATAAGAATAAAGTAAAAGAAAACAACTGAAACATTAATGTATTCTTAAAGATGAAGAGATGACCAGGGTGAAAGTCTAGAACACCTGGGACAAGGTGACTCTGTAATCACCCTAGCGTTCTTCACCATGAGCCTCCATCAGGTGCTCATGAGAAAGACCTGGGGCAGAGCCAGAGACCCAAATGGAATTCTCCCTTCATGATGTACAAGCATGAATCCACACTCACTTCTAGAACTTTTCCTTATATAAATCAAAAGCTGTAAGCCAATGAATAAGGGATAGGAAAACTCTAGCTTCTACTTCCAGCAAATGTAAATGGTAGAAGCATATCTGACCCTGGGAAAGAGTCAGGAGACCTCCCCTCCCCCTACAGCCAGCCTTGCCACAAAGAACAAGCACCAGAAATAAACGGAGAAACACCTCTGCCCCCAGTCCCAGGCCAAGGCTCACTGCTAGTACAGTGATGGTGGTACAGGGGCGAATTTGCCCTCCAGTGAAAGAGGTCAGCTTCTGTTGCTGGAGGAACAGGAAAATCTCTCCTAATCAAGACTCTCATGGATACAAGACAGACTGTGACTGTCATGGGGGAGAAAGATCCATTATTATGACCCAGGTTGAGCAGGCTAAGACTGGATCATAAAAATCTTAGCAATATCCCTTGTTTTCACCGCATGCCTCACACCTGGTAACAAGCAACAGCAATATACCATCAGAGGAGGGGAAAAGCACAGAAAAGATTCCCTCCACAGCGCAGTTGTGCATGGTCTGCTGAAAGCTCAGCATGGAACAGGAATGCAAGAGTATCTTCCCAAAACCCTAGGCTCCACGCCCAACCAAAGGTAGCAACAGCCCACTGTTGGGGAATTTGAAACCTATGATGCACTAAACGTATAGTAAAATCAAACTCAGTTCAACTACTATCTAATTTGACTCAACTCTTCACGGTAATAGCTTGACAAAAGAAGAGGCATGCACCTTTCCAGCCATAGGTACTGTTTGCCTTAGTCTCTGCTGTTCTTCTGCACATTCCAGAGTTCAGTTTAAAAAAAAAAAAATGATCACACACAGACATACACAAATACAGCAGGGGAATAAAATGAGTATTTGCCAAGGGATAAAGCAGACAACAATCCAGACACTGAGATGACTTAGATAAGGGAGCTATCAAAGACTTTACCTGTTATTAACATTTTAAAGGATCTAGTGGAAAAGAAGGGCAATGTGCTTGAAGAGTCATCACAGAATTTCAGAAGAAAGACGGAGACTATAAAAGGTGGCAAAACTGAAAACCTATCAGAGACGAATAATTCTTTACCAGTCCATAGGACACAGCAGAAGTCGGAATTGGTCAACTTAATAGGTCAATAGAAAATTTACAAATTGAAATAAATAGAGGAAAAAAATGAGTGGAAACAAAAACAAAACAGAAGTTTTGTATCTAAGAAGTGGTACAATATCAAAGGATCTAAAACCCAGAAAGAGATTGCTAGTTTTCATTGAGTATCTCTTCTTCTCTTCTGACATGACTGTGGAAATTATAGTGAGACATATGGATACTTGGATAAAGACTGAATTACCAGCCTACTCTGAACCTAGAGTAACCACGCTGCCACATGAGGGTCAGTGGGATCTGAGAAGACGTTGTGTGTGTGATTTTTAGGTCATGCTCTCAAACAAAGGGGTAAACTCTTCTCTTTTCTTTACCATACTTACTGTCTGAATGGAGGCATCCCACTAAGGATTATAAACCAACAATTTATAAAAACCTGGGTCCTTGGCACCAGGGACTTTTCATCTCATCCCTGGAGTGATTATACTTGGCCTATTGCCTGACATATAAAAATACGTATTTTTGAGATACTGTTATTTGTGGTGGTGTTACAGTGGCCAAATATGTGTATTCTACTGAGTATAAGAACCCAACTAATAAAACTTTAGTGTGAAAGTTGAATTACTTTATGGTTTCTGAATATCAAACTAACACAATTAGTGTCACCTCTCACAGATAATAATCAGAAAATAACAAAAGAATGGCAGGACATATTATCAATCATGAGAAAATATTGTTAAGTTTCAATAAAATCTAGGCTAACTAGGTAATATTAAAATATTTAACAGCAAAAGTTTGAGTTCTAAGCAACACTCAGAGAAAGATAAGAAATAAATTACATAGCAGAAATATATTGGCTCTTTAGTATGCATAATTAGGTTACAGAGTTTTACACATTCTAAACCAAAATTGAAATACTATAATCAATGTCATGATTAGATACAGAAAAATGATGCATCTATAAAGCACACAAATAGTTAAGAGAAGTGACTAAACATATCCAAATATGTAGTTTGGCAGCATACAAATTCCATTAAAAAGTTGGTTCTCTGAAGTAATAAATAACTCTAAAATAATTTCAGTCTGTGCAAATAAGCACTGTCTAAAATTATACAAAGCCACTGTGAAACACAAAAGCTATCAAATGTTCCAAATATCATCCTTTGTAATATTCTTAAGTTTATTCTCAATATAAACTATTATATCAAACTGCCAATGAAAGTAGTCATCTAATTTATAATTTAATCTTATTTTCTTCATTCAGCCATCCACTCACTCAAAAACATAATTATTGACTGTTTATGATATGCAAAGCTCTATATTGTGCAAGACACAATATATTGTATTCAAAATGTTCTCACAGAGCTGATTGTGTTGATTTAAATATGAATACATTATATATTAAAGTAGCAATATAACAGAAATCAAAAATAAAAGCTTTTTCTTTTTTTTAAAGAAATCAGTAACATTTCTTCTCCGACTAGATTCCACGAGCGAAGTATTATCACTGGGCAAAATTGCATCTTCCTAGAATCTAAGAATTGAAAAGGGTGTTGGAATGGACACGTCAGACAATGAAACCTTGGAATGTAATGATGCTTTTTTAAGAGAAACAGATATGTTCTAAGACACAGAAATAGCACTTATATGGGTATGAGGAGACCTGAGTTCTATTTCTTGGTTTTCCACTATTTCTTTATGATCCAAGAAGAATCATTGTGCATTAGATTTCTTGTTTATGAGAGGAAGGTAAATTCTAATGATCTCTGAGTTTTCTTCCCCTTCTTATGTAACATAAAGTTCTGTTATATGTACTTGTGCTTCACACACATGGTTAAATCTCTGCTCTGGACCGTTTATTCTGAGGGTCCCCATCCACCCCTTATTTTTGCCAGGTAAATTGTGACTATCCGTCAACTGCTCTTTGGGTTTTTTAGGCTATTGGGGGTGTTGAAAATGGTCTCTTCTGGAACACAAGTGATAAGGATCCAAGAGGCAGCTGGCCAAGGTTAAGAGCAATCTAAAAACATTGCTCAGAGTAAGCCTGGAGGGACTGCAGTCTTCACCAGTGCCACGCTCTAATTAACTGGCCTAACCAGACTCAGATCCACAAGTCGCTGCTCACACAGATGCCCTAGTAACTTTAAAGAGCTATGGTTGTAGAAATCACAACCACACCATTTCCACTGATTGAATTATGAATATCTAAACGTTTTTCCTGGCGCATCTGCACAATGTTCATGGATGCCACTCAGGGACACTCAAGTCAGTAAACTGAGGAGGCAGACAGTGAAGTGGGATTAACGACCCATGCCGTTCTTTTAGACACAAAGGATTTTGTTTCAAGATTCTTACATCTTTTATATATAAAGGGACTCTCCTCAAGAGGAAGGGAGTTAGCATATTTTATTACTCCACTTTCAGACACAGAGCTACACAGGTACAGAGGGATTTGGGGACCAGTCAAAAACAGGCCAGCATCAGAGTCAGGAATAAAAAAAAATCCAAATTCTATTACAGAGATTGTATGATTCTAAAATAAAGTTGCACAAAGAAATGTCAATCTGAGTGTAAAGTCCCATAGTGAAGATATTTATTTCTGAGAAACTTAAAACCTAGAAAATGTTGACAGACTCCTTTGTGAAACCCACATTCTTTGGAAATTATAAGAACATTGATGACTTAAATATTTCAAAAGAGATATTTATCTCTTTATTTTTTTACATGTGAATTTATATGCCACTTCTTTCCAAGAAGGATTTGAGATATCATACAGAACTAAAATCATATACTAAAAAGGGGTGAGAGGAGAGGAAAGCACAAATAAATTGAAAGATAAATGGTAGTTAAATAGTAAAACAAAATAGAAGAAAGTTAGTACATGGTAATGTAGGTTACAGTGCCCCCTTTGTGTTGATAAAGCACAAAAGAAACCATGAACAATGACAATATTACTTCTTCCACAATATAAACGTATAATATTTGCTTAGGAGAAGCACAACCTTATCTAACATTGAGAGTTGAAAATGTTTTCCCTGGTTTCACATCACGTCTATGCATTGATTGATGTCAAGAAGTGCTTAGACAATACACAATATCTAGTACTTTGTGATAGTTTCCTATAGGTCGTAATAGCAGACCTCACTTTCGAAAATTATTACAAGCCCTGCAATGGGACAGTGTAAAGGCTCCAATGGGAGGTGACGGTGGTACATAAATGCTGTCCTCGGAATACAGAGTTCAAAAGCTCTGTGATTGTTTTAGTTTTAATGCAAAAATAAATTTTTCTATCTATCTAGGACTTCTTATTTTGAGGTCCCAAGATGGGCTTCAGAGGATGGGAGAGGAATTCTAAAATTGAATGTAAATTTGTGCGTGTTTGCAGATTTTTTGAAGGGAGAATTCATAACTTCCATTAGATTCTCAAGTCTCCTCGACCCCCAAAGTTCAGTTGCTTCTGAAGTAGAAAAGAAAGTTGGTGAACTATTTATCTTGCAGTTAATATTTCACTTGGATTATTTTTTAAACTTTTTTTTTTTGTTTTTACTTATTTATTTATTATATAAGTTTCAGGTGTATGGCTTTATAATTTGACATCTGGATACCCCACAGAATAATCACCAGCACAAGTCAAATTACCGCCCATCACCACACAGTTGACCCCCCCAACTTTTTAACTTATTTAAACTCAGGTTATGATGTATTTGGGGCGGCAAATTAGTGGCTAGTGTTATGTATATCTAGATAGATAGATAGATAGATAGATAGATAGATAGATAGATAGATAGATAGATAGATAGATTGGCAGGAGCCTGGAGTACAGGTTTGTATTGCTAATTATATGAATAATTTTAGATTTTTAAAACCTTCTGAAGGGAAAAAAAAAAAACCTGAGTAGGAGATTGAATAGCAAGATAGTTAGGAAAACTCAGAGAACTAAGTCTTAAAGTGTTGAGGTAGACCCACGTACTTAATTTGTGCCTGAGAATACAGTTTAATGGGGAAAGTAATACACCTATCTTATGGTTGTTTCAAGAACTAAATAGCTATTCTATATAAAGTGCTATAAATGTGTTTATCATTATTATTGCTATTATTATTTCTAATGTTACTACTGTTACTATTATGAGGTCAGCATCAATGTGGAAAAACTGAGTAACTGTAGGGAAGTCTGAGATATTCCCTTTAAAATAGCTTATTTACCTGCAACAAGTGAATAAAGTAATTCTACATCAGATGGTACACTTGATACATAGTTGGTGTAGAAGATGATTTGTATCAAGAGATTTTTCTGCACACTAAATCATTCCAACTTTAGTACTTTCAAACTATAGCCATTGATATTGCCACTAAGTCTTCAAGTTGGTCAGGTAGTCCTTCCAATTTGGGCCAGGCTTGGCTGACTTGGGCTGAACTTGCTCATGTATCTGAGATCAGTAGTAAGTTAGCTGAGGCTGGCTTATCTAAGACAGCCTTACCCACATGTCTGTGTATTGCCTAGCTGTTGACTGAGCCTGCCATCCAAATGATTAACTTTTTCTTATGTGGCCCAGAAAGTTTTTAAAAGGAAGAACAGAAACACACAAACCTTCTTAACTTCTAAGCTTGAAATAAAAGGGTACAGTGCCACTCATACCCATTTGATGGGCAACCACGTTCAAAGAGTAAAGAAATAAACCACACCTCTTAATGGGAGGAGCTTCAAAGTCACCTTGCAAAAGGGATGGGAACACAGAGTGGAAAAGTCTTGCCCTTTTTGTAATGTGCTGCATTATTAAACTAAAAAAAAATTAAATTTTCTACAATGTCCATGGGAAAATTTGAATTAACCCCCCTAAGAAAAATCTAAATTAAAAGGGCTTGAAGACACATTTAATATAAATTAGATGTTAATATATTCTTCTATATGAATAAAGAAACAGAATTAATCTGCTATTTAGGGTTAGAAAATATGTCTTGATTTTAATATGAGGAGTATCTGTCATCTTGGGGAGACAGAGGTGGTTTGGTTTTAGGTACCAGGACTAAACATCTGTTTACTTTACAACCACAGCATGTGAAAAAGATATTTATATCTTCTATCTTTTTAGATACTTTTAATCTTTTATCCAAAGGCGTTTTGCCTTTGGAGAGAATAATCCATATGGCTACTCCTATAGGACTCTTTGGGGGCTAATATGCAGACTGAAGACTGTATGTAGAATGAAGACTGAAATCAGACTGTTCAAATGCAAATCCTGCTACCTCTTATTAGCTTTGTGACCTTCAGTGGGTTACATAATCTTTCTTAAACTCCTTCTTTTATGGGTAAAGTAGGGATGATGGAAAAACATATCTCACTGAAATTTTATGTAAAATGAATTAGACAGATTAAGCTAAACTTCTTGTGCATAGTACAAATCACACAGTAGCTTATTCACGAAACATTCGTTATTTGTATTGTAAATATATAAAAATCCAATGTAAAATAAAAGAGCCTAAAGCATACTGTGAAATATTATTTGAAATTCATGAAGTTATCATAAAAATTCCTATTGACCTCAATACTGAGGTAGTATTAAAATTTATTTTCTAAAGAAGTTCAGGACCCAGCTGTTGCAGGAGATCTTCAAGAAGATGTGACAGACAGCTGACCTGCTAGCTGGACCTGGGCAACTGGAAGCTCCTCATTCCCTCCCTGCTCCTTGGAGTATGTGTCTCCCTGCCCTCCCTGCTCCAGAAGCTGCTCCAAGGGTATGGTTTTGAGATAAAAATGTGGTTTTGTGACTCAACCCAATTAAAGTCTCTATATAAATTTTTAAGATTCTGTTGCAGAAACCTACTCATCTTGTGGCCACATAAGACAAGCTTCATAGGTAAGTTCCTTTGTTTATTAAACCAGCCACCTGCTGATCTGGACTGGTCTGCCTCTTCCTTGGTTCTCTCCTTGCCCTGCATGTGTAGTGACTAATTTCAGATTTCACCTGGGAAGCTCCTGAGGTTGTGAACCACACCATTTTATGATGTGCTTGGCCTCTAACAAATTCCTGTCTGCAAAGTCATGGGACAAGAAACAATAAATAAAATTTATCACCCAAGATGGTAAAAGCTATAGTAGTGCAAGCAGACTTCCTGTATATAGCTTGGAAGTCTTCACTCTCATCATTACCACAAGAAAAAGCTGGAAAACCCCAATCAATAAATTTTCTTGGACCTGTCAGAGAATTGTCTGTCAGGGCTAACTATTAAGCCAAAATATGAAGAGACAGGCAAATCCTGCGAGTTGTAGCAGAAATATGCTTACCTGGAGCAGAGGCTAAGCCATAAAATGATAGAAAAGCTTAAATGGTAACTTTGATGAGTTTCTGGGGGTTGGACTAGTGTGAGAATGAGAAACATCTAAGGGCTATAGTTCTAGGTGGGGCCTCACACTTTCATAGGCTTTACCTTCAGAAACATTACCAGGTTCGTACAGTGAAGATCCTAGACGGATGACCACGTGACTCTGACTAAAGGATGCGATGAGTAATCCTTGTGAAATATTCCCAGAACTCTCTGCATAATAAAGGTCAACCTTCCCCTAGAAAGAGCACTTTGCCAGGGGTTTATCCAACCTAGAGGAAGGGAATTCTCCCTCTCCAACCTCTTTCAGTCTTTCTATCTCACTTAAGGCCAGTAGGAATGAGGGAAGTTACACAGTGAAGGTCCCCGCTCACACCTCTCCACCCTCTAACTACACTAATAGGTATCTAATATAACAACAGTGGATCACAGTTGAAACATGTACAAAATGCAACTGTCTCTGAGGAAGAGAGCCCAAAGTGAGGATGGGAAACAAAAACAAGGAAACTAAGAGGCACAGGAAGTCTATGGCACCTATAGTTACAGAAAGTATTAAACAAAGCTCAGCTTCCAGACAGATCGACATATATCCTCACAGAAGAGGCCTATATCTCTAGTGTATCCTATCTTGTCCAGATTTTAACAAAAAATCACAAAACACATTAAAGGTGAGAAAAACATTCTGGAGAGACAAAGTAATCATCAGAACCTGACTAAGATAGATGCAGGGGTCAGGATTAACAGACAGGGAATTTAAAATAACTAAGACTATTGTGCTAAAGGCTCTAATGGAAAACTTGGACAACCCTCAAAGACAGATGGCTATGTAAGCAAAGAGATGGAAATTCTAAGAAAGAATCAAATCAAATACTACAAATAAAAAACACTGTAATGGAAGGAATGTCTTTGATTGGGTCATTAGTAGCCTCAGCAAAGCTGGGAAAGAATCAGTTAGCTTGAAGTTGAGTTAATAGAAACTTTGCAAACTGAAAGTCAAAGAGAAAACAAGTGGGAAAACAAGCCAGCATCTGTGAGAAAATTTCAAGGTGTAACTTTTGGAAATTGGAATATCAGAAGGAGAAGAAAGAACAGACTAGAAGAAATCTAAAGAAACAACTAAAATAATTACTTAAAGAAATGAAATTAATACCATAAGAGAAGCGATAAAAATGGAGTCATATGAAATTCTTAACTAAAACCAAAGGAAACAGAAAAAGAAGCACTGATAAAAATATGAAACAGTTACAAACATGGTAGATATTAATCCAAATATATCAAGAATCCTTTTAAATGTGAATGGTCTAAACATGCAATTAAAAGACAGAGATTGTCAGAGTGAATAAAACAAACCAAGAAAGACCCCACTGTAAGAAGTTAGCTATAAGAAATTCACTTTAAACATAAGGGCTCAGCTAGGCCAAAAGTATGTTTAGTTATACCACATAATGCCAATCAAAGAAATATGGAGTTGCTATATTAATTTTAGACAAGAAGACTTCAAAACAAAATTATCAGACATAAAGACAGGCACCATGTAATGATGAATGGGTCAATGTTCTAATAAGATAAAACAATCCTAAACATGTATGCACCAAAAAGCAGAGTATCAAAATATACGAGGCAAAGACTGACAGAACAGAAAGGAGAAATAGACAAATACACTATTAAAATGGAAGCATTCAACACCTCTCTTACAGTAAGTGAAGAGCAGACAGGAAGAAAATCAATAAGGATATAGTTCATCAAAAGAGCACTATCAATCAACTTGATCTAACTGACCTTCATAGACTATTACATCCATCAGCAACAGAATATGCATTTCTCTCAGACTTGCTATTGATCTTTCACCATGATAACCTACATTCTAATTCAGAAGTCATCCCTTAACAAATTTAAAAGAATGTAGATCAAAGCATGTTCTAAGACTATATAGAATTAAACTAAAAACCAATTAAGTTAAACTAGAAACTAATGGAACAATAGCTTTTACAAAATTATAAATAAAATAAAACACACTTCTAAATATCACCTTGGCCAAAGAAAAATCTCAAGAAATTAAAATATATTTGAAATAAATAAGAAGAAAATATAACTCTTCAGAATATGTGGGATGCTTCTCTTTTAAACAGTGCTTAAAGACAAATTTATAGCAGGAATGTATATATTAGAAAAGAAGATCTAAAATCAATAACTTAATCTTTTACTTTAGATTATTAGATATCAAGAAAAACAATTTAAGCTAAAGGAATCAGAAAGACAATATAATAAAAATTAGAGCAAAAATCAATGAAATTATAAACAAGAAAACATTAGAAAAAATTTTAAAAAAACAAAAACTTTTTTTTAAAAGAGCAATAAAATGGATAAACCTCTAGTCAGGCTAAACAAGAAAAAAAATAAAGAAGACACAAATCTCCAATATCAGAGATGAGAGAGAGGTCCCATGAACATTAAAAGGACAATAGTAAACTACTACAAACAACTCTGTTCCTAAGAGTTTAATAATTTAATTAAATGGACCAATTCCTTGAAAGACAGAAAGCACTGAAACTCATTTAAGGAGAAATAGATAACCTGAATAGCCCTATATTGAGTGAAGAATCTGAATCAACAATAACCTTCCAGAAAAGAAACCATTAGACCCAAACGGTTTAAGCAGTGAATTTTACAAATTTTAATGGAAAAATTTAAGACAAAAATAAATGAACTATCAAGCCCCCAAAGTACATAGATATATCAAAGAATGCATATTACTACATGAAAGAAATTGGTCTGAAAAGGATATATAGCATAGCGTTCCAATTACTAGTTATAGAAAAGGTAAAACTATAGACAGTAAAAACGTTCAGTGGTTGCCAGGGAACAGAGGGGAGTGGAGGAAGGTTTCAATATCTGAGGCACAGATGATTGTTTTAAAGTGGTGAAACTATTTGATATAATACTGTATTTGAGGATACATGACATAAAATTTTCAATAGCCACTGTACTATACAGCATAAAGTATAAATCTCAATGTACATCAAAAACAATCATCTAGGATGATGGAGGAATCCCAGGATGGGCTGCAGAATGTGACAAAACAATCTGACTGTACTGCAGCCATATGACAGAACTTCACTGAACCCCTTCAATGAATTGGGGCAGAAGATGGGGGTAGGGAGCTACTGATTTACATAACTGGGAATGAGTGGAGTTTGTAAAATTAATGACAAAAGAGGATGTACATAAGAACTATAGTCTAGTTGATAAAGTTGCTTCCCACCAGGGTACAGGTTAACAATTTTGATACTATTACACATGTATACTAGAACTGAAGATTTAAGTAAATGTTTGTTGGATGATGAGAGTTACTTAAAACCTACCTGCTTCTCAGGTAGAATAGTGGACTGCTGGGTCTATTTTAGGCAAATTTCCTTTATAAAAAAATCCAATAAAGTGCACTATGAAGCCATGCAAATGATATCAAACTTATATTGTGTTATTTCTGTGTCATGTCCAGTGTGCCTAGAATGGAGGGAGAAAAGGAGAATTGTAGGAATTGAGAACCAAGGGAAATCCACAGAGACAAGCAGATTAGTGGTTTCCAGGGACTTGTGGGGAATGACTGCTAAAGGGTTCCTTTTTGGGTGATAAAAACAATCTAAAATTAGATAATGGTGATAGAGTTGGTGGTGTCAAAATTTTAGTTTAGGATATAAATTTGATATATTGATTATATATAAGAGAACTGAGGATATAAGTTGAGATGTCAAGAAGGTAGCTAAATATATGATTCTTAACTTAGGGTTTGGCCTGAATTGGAGATACAAATTTTGGAGTGATCAATGTCTACGTGGTATTTAAAATTTTGACACTGGATGGAATCATCAAGGGAGTAAATGGAAATAGAAAAGAGAAGTGGTCCAATGACTGAGCCCTTGGACATGTTAAATGATCAGGAAGAGGAACTAGAATCAGCATAAGAAAATGAGAAGAATTGTGTAGTGAAGTCAAGAGGGAGTAGAGTGATCAACCAGGTCAAATGTTGCCAATATTTCAAGTAAGATGAGCTCTGAGAATTCATAATTAGATACTGGAATTCATAATTAGATGTTAGAGGGTCCTGGTGAACTTGGTTAGGCTAGTTTCAGTGAAGATGTGAGAAGAAATTCTGGTTAGAGTACTTCAAGAAGCAGTGCTAGAAGAAGAATTAGAGAAGATTTCCAGGAGACTCTTTGAAGGAATTGGTATCTTAAAAGAAAAAGAAAAATGGGGGGGAAAGAACATTCAAGCAAGATTTGTATTTTACTTTGTTGAGTTGTTGCTGTAGACTGAAGAAAAATGGCATTTGCACTGCGGTGGGAGACATCCCATACAAAGGAAAAGAAAAGAAAGCTGCAGGATAGAAAAAAAAAAGAAAGGGCTAGAGCAACATCTTTGAGTTACTAGAGGCGTGGAGTGTCATCATGCACAAGTGGGGGGCGGACCCGGGGGACGCACATGAAGGGTTCTCCCACAGTGATAGGAGGGAAGGCAGAGTCGGTGGGCATAGGTGGGTAAGTGTGGTGAGGATGGATGAAAATTATCTTCTAACCATCTATTTTTTGCATAACATAGAGATCAAGCTCATCAGGTGAAGGTAAGGATGGATGGAATGGTTTTAGAAGTCCTTGCAAGAGAAGAAGTTAGAAATCACCTCGCTTAAGAGTGAGAGATCATATAAAAATGAATATATGTATGTATATGCATGCCTGGGACATTGTGCTGTACACCAGAAATTGACACATTGTAACTGACTGCACTTCAATTAAAAAAAATACACACAAAAAAAGAGAGAGATTAATTGTACTAGGGAAATAGCTTAACACAAGTAAGAATAATAGGCATGGGAAGGCTGGTCCTGAAAATCCTAAGGCAGAGCAGGTCTGAGCTGTGAGGGTGCGTGTACTGGGGAGTTCGTGCCTCGCATGTGTGCAGAGTATTGGAACTCCTGGTCATTTTTTTTTCTTTTTTCAAACTGACCTTTTAATCATCCATACACTATAAAGAATATTACTGGAATCTGAGCTCTACAGAATTTAGCCAAAATTGTTCCAGGATTGGAAATCTGCAAAATTAAGCCTCCTATTAATGAGGATCTGGGCTTCTGTGATCTCATTCAGCAGAGTCCTATCCCAGCCTATAAACATTCTAGAATCTGCATTAAAAAATAAATTGTATTTTTAGTGCTATCATTGCTCCGTGAAAAAGGTTGAGATCAAAAAGAGGAAAAATATTTATTTTCAGAGCATACACCTGCTGCTTCCAATTTAGATTTGGGGTAAACTATTGGAAGTGAAAACAGCAGAGTGAGATGGCCTGTGTTCCAAACTCCCTAATTAACAGCGGGCAGCTCAGAGCAACCTCATTCAGGATCTCCTTTTCCTCAGTGAGCTGACCAGGGGAGATCTTGAAGGCAAAATGTGTGAGCTCTGTTAACGAAAACCTCAAACAACAGATAAGCACTGAAGTCTTTGAAGAAACTGTGAACACCCTCTGGGGAGAAAATTAGACTTGTGAACTTAAAAAAAAAAATGGCACACAAACATTTTAACACAGAACCGAAGACAGAGGTCAACAGGGATATTTCCAACTGCAGATTGCCTGTTGAGGAAGAAATTAGTTTTGAACATCAAAAACAAATGAACAAAGGGAGCAGAAAAAAACATTAAATTAGAGTTCTTTCCTCAAGAAAAAAATCCCCTCAAACTTCCTCCCTCACAAACACGCTAATCAAACTTTATTACTGAAAAAGAAAATCCCTTTCTAAACAGGAAAACCTAACTCTAGGAAACCAATCGTAAAGAGAGTTGTCTTTTTAGGCATCTCTTTTTCTTGCTACTTCCATAAAGTAATGGATTTTGACTGACCTCTTGTTCTTAAAATGGTTAGCTTTATTTTTTATATTTACCTACAATTTATCTTATACTATTGATATCATTTTATCATTCTGTTTTTAGGTTTAAATATAAATGTGAAGTCTTGAGACTAAACACAACTTTTGCTATTTATTTTGGGTCTACTGCAGTCACAGACCTCCAAGGAATGCACGTAGATGGGATTTTCAAGCCAACTGCTCCCTTTTTATTACGTAGGTTTCCTCCAAACCCCATGCAAGTTTCTTCCATGTTGGTTGCTCTGTAAATCAGGAAAGTCGTCTTTGCCTAGACTGTAGTGATGGTCTCCAAATGTAGTGAGGACTCTGTTAAAGAAGCTTAAAAAACAACCTGTCTCCCAAATTTTTAAGGTGACATCCAATTTCTTGTCTCATTAAATTAAAAAGTTGTACTTTCTAGCGTCCTTAAGATACTTTTTATATTTATAAAATGTTCTGTACCAAATTGTTAATGTAACTCTTTTAAATATATCCAACACAATATGTGGTAATAAAGTCATTCATTTTTAAAAAAATATATGAACAATCTCTCCTAAAAGAAATGTTTCATTGCTTCTTTTTCTTTTTAAAATGATACTATTATTCTACTTCTCTTAAGAAGTTTTGCCAAAATATATAGATAAAGATACAAATATAGACATGGATACATAGATATATATGTCCCTTAAGGAGATGGATAAGGGCAACTTTATGGTGCTTTTATTAAAGGAGTCTTCTCTGGAACCAGTATTTTAATTTTTTCTTTGTTTAGCATCCACAGTATTTCAGGTTGGAAGAAAGGTATACTATTCTTTTACAAAACGGAAGAAAGGGGAGGTAGGGAAGCAGTTAGCATGATGTCTCCACCCCAGGTATTTTATCAGGTAGTTGGCTTTTAGGAGAGAAAACATGTGGACACTGAGGATCTGGAAACTGATAATCCTTGAATCCATCTGAGCCCAGTCACCCCCTGGAAAGTTTTCATGTGACACCACACATGCTTACTCCACCATCATATTAGCTAAAGCCATAAATGACTGCTTTTCTATGTGACTTTTTGTGTGGAATCCACAATGGTCTTGCCTGGCTTCTCAAGGGTAGACTTGGGACAGATGGAGAGAACTGCCGTAAAGGTGGGGAAGTCTGTTCACATGAGCACAGCTGTGGGGCACCCTTGGCTCTATTGGTCGCGTGCTGCTTCCAATGAGAGAGAGGTAAAATCCACATGGCGGCATATTCATAGGAGACAAGGGTGGGACAAGGGTGGGGACAAGGCTGATCAGGAGAATAAGAACTTCAAAATTTGTTCCTGCTACCGTCAGTCTCTGGGATTGGCTTCTGTGCCCTTGTCCCCTTCCCCTGGGAGAATGAGAGACTGAACAAGTGAAGGAAGCCTTAGGGTGCCCTTAAAGTCTGGAGTCTGCCATCAGCAAACTAGTTTACTGCTTGGCCAAACCAGTCCTGGGTTGTATTACTACCAGCAACAAGCTCTGTCATCTAGATTCCATTGGAACAACATGCATAACAATAGTGATTATCTCAATATTTCTTGGTGAAGCTTGCACAATTAGAATTTGCATAAGCTCTGCAGGATGCCTGGCACACTCCAGATGCTCAGTCAGTCCCAATGATAGTTACAGTGCTCACATCTACCTACTGAAATCCAAATTACTGTTAGAGCAGGCAGATGGCTAGATATGAGCAGAGAAAGGGAGATGCAGGACAAATGGCAAGAATTGGGCAAAAAGGAGGGGTATGGGCCAAATGCAGGTAATCCTACATCATGTAAACAACAGGGGTCCTTGGACAGAGAAAGAAAAGCGGGAACCCTGGGCTGATAAGTGGTCATACATTTTGGGGTGACAAGTGTCCCGGAGGCCGACAAAGAAAGGTGGAAGAAGGTAGGAATCTCCAGTGTCCAAATACAACATTTTGCTCATTATGCCCTCATTTCAGTAAAATTAGCCTTGCAGGTTAGAAGTACCCATCATGCACCGACGCCATGACACTTCTGATCCAGACTAAATAAGGGCAAAAATCCCTCCTTCCTTTGGGAAGGTGGAGTTGGGATGAAATATGACCCCAAACTCTGTCCTCCTCAATGAATATTCTGCCCATTCATTTTTTACACCCTATGTAACCAACTTGTCAAATAAACTCAGGGCAGCTGCTCACCTGAGCCTGCCAGCTCTCTCCTTGAGAGTGTACCATCCATCCCTTGATAAACCCTCACTTTACTTTCTTAACCTCCGCGTCTCCTCTGAATTCTTTCTGCGATGGGTCAAGAACCTAGTCCCCGGCAACATTAGGACTCAAGTCCCATCAAAGGACAGCTTTTCTTTAGAGCTGCTTTCACTGTTTCCCTCTAGGTCTGAGCTAATCAGTTCAATCTATACCAGTCAGAGACACTTTATATACAGCTTTGTCATAGCAGTGATTTCCAAACCTTGTTAATCCTCATAACGGCCAGGGAATTGGGCTATAAAATACAAAGTTTAATTCTTAAGTGCGTATACTTTGATTCAGTAGATTCAAGCTAGGACTGAAAAATACACATCTTTCAAACTCAACAGCTGTTTCTGATAATTGGTCAAATTTGTAAGACCCTGAAAAGATAATCTTCAAGATCCTATTCAATCCTAAATCATATATAATTAATTTTCTGCTATTTTAAATGTTTCTTTTTGTTCCCAGGTTACTGCTGTGTATGGAGGCAGTGGGTGAAGAAGGGGAGAGTGAATACGTGGAGCCAATAGGAAATGGGGTTTCAGTTTAAGGATTTTTTTTTAAAATTGAAGTATCATCAATTTACAATGTGTTAGTTTCTGGTGTACAACATAGTGATTCAGTCCTACACACACACACACACACACACACACACACACACATTCTTTTTCATTCTAAGTTATTACAAGATACTGAATATAGTTCCCTGTGCCCCACAGTAGGACCTAGTTGTTTATCTATTTTATATAGAGTAGTTTGTATCTGCTAATGCCAAACTTCCAATTTATTCCTCCCCCAACCTCCCTTCTCCTTTGGTAACCATAAGTTTGTTTTCTATGTCTTTTTCTATTTCTGTTTTGTAAATAAGTTCATTTGTCTCATTCTTTTAGGTTCCAAATCTAAGCGATATCATGTGGTATTTGTCTTTGACTTACTTCACTTGTATGGTAATTTGAGGGTTTTTTGTTTTGTTTTGTTTTGTTTTGTTTTGTGGGGAGGGAGGAGTGAGTTTTACTTTCCACACAATATTCTTTATTTAAAATCACCTGAGTCAGTTGATTTATCAACTAAAAGTTACAGAGTTACTGCAGTTCATCTTTGAAAAAGAAAGTCCATAATTTTCATTGTTTGGCAGGATAATCCTAAATTAATGTAAAAAGATATAACGTTCCAAAGAGATACTTATTCAGGGGTTGCACCTGAACTGAAAATTTCAACGAAAGTATTTTTGAAAATACACACTTCTTCATTTCTCTTACACAGTGAATAAAGGTAGGGAGAGGAGGCAAAGGTAGAATTTGTCAAATTTGCATTTTAGATGATTTTTTTTGAATAGGTGAATATTTTCAATCTCACTATACCCTTCTATCTGGGAATTTACTTAGAGCATGAAATTCTTTAATGACTACTGATGTTTTCATAGCAAGACCATTTGCAAATTTAAAATAAATATGGCATATAATCAATTCCAAGAGTATCATTTCACAAGTGCTGTTAAATTGAATACAATGAGGCAAAAAGGAGTGAGCAGCATTTATGCCGTGTGCATGTATGAGTTATTTTTTCCAGATGCTCTTTTTGAGTCATTGAGATACTCTGAGTAAGTGAACTTAGATGCAATCGTAAAAACAAAAAATGAAATTTTAAAGTGCAGTATAAAACCAAATGTTTTCTACATGCTTTTATTTAATCTCTTCCTATTATCTAGTTTAGCCCTTAGGGTAATTTTTAAATGATGTGAATTTTGAAAAATGTAGAAATTTTACTTAAAAGAAAAGCTTTCCAAATGGACCTAAGAGATGTATGGCATATAACCATATTTATGTCTATTCCAAAAATTCCTATCTGGATTTTCTTCCCCCCAGCATCTCTTAAAGACCTTCATATAAAGACCAAGTGGACAAAAATAAGCTAACGTTCTTTAATGTTAAATTTTACCTGGAACACTTACTAAAAATTAAGATCCTAGGACTTTTCTCTCCCCCTTGAAAATTATCTCAAAATTAAATATGGATTTAAAACATAAATGTAACACATTTCCTCCTAGAGAAGCCCATAAGATAGTTTTCAATTTTGATCCTCTTCCTTGCTCATTTTTATTTCGATGACCGATGCCCTAAGCCTATTTTTGATTATGTCTGTTGCCTTCTATATCATATTTCAAAAGTTTCTTTTTATGACCTCCTGAAATATTGCAGGGCAGATTCAAACATGTCCCAAGCAGGCACTAAAATTTTAATGCATTTTTATGGGAATCGGTCTCAGGCCCTTCAACACAACATTTATTTGTCCAGAAGGATGTTAGGGGAGCATCCTCCTATTTATAACTCAGGAAGCAAACTGTTCCCATGCTCCAAGTATGTAGAATTATTTGCATTTTTCAGTTTAATTCGTCACTTTATCAATGTCATATAAGTACTGCGAAATGCATGTTGTGTATCTGCGTAAGTCCATCATATTAGCTAGTCTAACAACACAATGATGTCCAAGCGGACTCTTTTAATTAATGTGAGTCTTTTCTGCAGTTCAAAACAATGATGTTATTATCGCTTCTGTTAATACCTGTCTTGACACATTTCAAATAAAAATTCTTGTCACTGGTGTTGTTTATCATTCTAGTCCCACTGCTTGGAACGGCACACAGCACAAAGCAGGCAATAAATATATGTTGAATCAATTTTTTGCAACCTTTTTGTTCCCCTCTTTTTTTTTAAAGGCTAGTTATAATGAAACTCTGACACTGCTTCATTTTTTAGGTATAGAGGCAAAAGAAGTAATTAATTTTTAATATGTGCAAAGTGAAAAGAGGGGGTAATGGTAAAAATCCACAGCCCAAATTCTCCAGATCAAGGCAATAAAGTGAGATTTACATGAATAAACCAACTAATTAACTTATTTAACCACATGACTTTAGATAAGTGGATAAGTTTAGATTTAGGGACATGTGTATTGATTCCTGTTTTGCTTGATAAAGGATACAATTGTTCTTGTCATTTCTTAATTACAACAAATCACTCATACGATTGGGTGTTTTCCACCTATTTTGCTTTTCAATGCAATTTCCATTTATTTCAGATACTTGATGTTAAAAATTCTAAATTTAAATACTCGAGATTGTTCTCTAGAGTTAAATAGTGGGCTGAAACTGCTCCAAAGGTTCTGATTTGGAGAGCTCCTTTCTATTGAATCAAACTCTCATTTGATTTTATCGTGTAGAGTAAGAGTCATCCAGTGCCGTCCACGGCCGAATCTGGCTGCAGCTGTTTTTGTGTGGCTCACACACTAAGGCTGTTTTTCACATTTTCAAATAGTTGGAAAAAAAAAATCAAAGGTCGTGACAAGTGAAAATCATGGAAAATTCAGATTTTTGTGTCCATTAATAAAGCTCGGCGGGAACGCAGAGACACTCATTTGTTCACGTGCTGTCTGTAGCTGCCTTCACACAACCGTGACAAGAGGTCAGTGGTTTCTGCAGAGCCCACACGGCTGATGAAGCCTGGACTCTTGACTATTAAGCCTTTTACAGAAAAGATTTACCCTCTCCTGGTGTAGAACATTTGTCTCTGCTTTCTTTCTGATGACATTCTTGATCCCTCTTTAGTACTTGCTTTTTTTTTTTTTCCAAATTGATGTATTTTGGGGTGTGTCCAGCAAGATTAGAAGGCAGGTTACACTGCTGTAATCACAATGACTCTCCTACTTTTGCATCTCAGCATTTAAAAAAATTTCTGAACAATTTTCTCAGCAAACATTACTCGCTTTTCAGTGGCCAGTTTCTATCCCACCAAATATCGGGCCTATTTCTAGCTGACTGATCTTCCCAATAGCAGTCTGTCAAGTATTCCAGGACATTAAGTCATAACTGATTTAAATATTAAAGAATTTTCAGTGGACTGGCCAGGTGAACTGCATGGTTCCAAACTGTAAAAAAGAGTGTAAGTCCAGTTGTGCAAACATCCCAGTTGAGAAGAGGAACTTTCTGGACCAACCTTCCTGCCTAAACACCATGGGATGCTTTTCACTTTCTCCCTCAAACATCAGTAAAATATAAAACAACTCATGGAATAGGGGAGCCTCACTCCACCTCTAAATTTTTCATAAAAGTATTTTTGAAAATATTTTAACTTTTTTCCCCAAAATATTCCTATCAGTTTTCTACTTCAGGACAATAACAAGGCAGCTTGACTGGTGTTAGAAGACAGAGTGTATAAAAGAAAGTGAATCAGAAAGACACGGAAAAACACAAAGACTTAAACAAAGAGAAGCAGAGAGAAAAATGTTTCCAGCTGTCTCTTGCTACTGCTAGTGGTTTTATTTGTCCTTTTCCTTCTTTTTCAGATTCCTTAGGGACTTGAAGGGTACTTCCTGGATAGAAATTAATCAACTTAAAGAGAGACTTAACTGACCTGTGTGTCTTGTTTTGGCCACAGGGACTCTTATTTTCAGCAAAAATTTGAAATTAAGGTTGAGAGGCCTCACCCGTTTCCCAGAGTCCTTCAAGTTGCTGTATTCAGTAGAAAACCCCTAATATACTGAATGGTTTTATGTAAAGTAAACCTGGCATTTAACTTAGTGGGGAAAGGAATAAGTGATACATAAACCTTGCTGGAGTAACTCACTATTAATCCTCTTCCTCCTCCTCCTCCTAATACCACACACTATAGTCCAGAATACATTTTTTTAAAAAATCTAAAGAATTAAATTTACAAATATGAATCACTAATTTAAAAAACAGTCAAATATTTATCTAACTTGGTGTGTGAATGGACTTTCTAAAGAGCTTTTACAAATAAACAAGAAAAGTATAAACCACCAAACAAAAATGGACATCGTACTCCCTGCTGTTATTTTGTGTATAGTGCTACACTTTAGATTGAACCATACAAAACTGCAATTTTTAAGGGTCAAATATATTTCTGACTATTACGAATTTCACACAGTTGATTCTATTACAATCATGTGAGAGGCTGGTCAAAATTTCCCTAGGAAGCACGAAAATAATAGCCTCAGGTATAGTGAACAGTTGGTCTCATTTATTCCATATTTTATATATTTTAAGGAAAAGCTTAAGATTTATTAACAGTGATTCCATCCATACCATGTTTAAAAATAAGACATTGGAAAAGTCTAAAAGGCCAACAATAATCTAAAGTTTGGATAAATCATGGACTATCTTTATAGTGGAAGTCTGTGTAGCCCATAAAATCGGTGAAAGAAAATGTGACGATACTAGACCATCAGGAGGTGCTGGGGGCATTAGGGAGTGTCTCCTTTCATTCTGTTTCCCAATAACCTGTCCTCCCCATTCTCTCTTTCTAATTATTCCTGCACTAACACCATCTTGCTCCACCTTGTGGGATACTGTCTTCTATTGCCTATATTTGTCCAGAGACAACAAAAGAATAGAAGCTCAGCCCACCAATTTATTGAGGGGGAGAAATTATCCAGTAGAAGGCAGGCAACCTAGTGCAGAAGTGACGTGCACTGGGTGGTGCACTGATGCTTAACTCCTTCAGAAGTCTTCTCTACATTTGCTAGGAAGAAAAATTGGGGGTCACATTTAACCTCAGTCTATACACAATACCAATAATGGAGGATAACACTGTTCACAGGCAGGAAATCAAGACTGTGTGACGGTTCTTGTCTCACACCAACCATCAATATACATTTTGTTTTGTTCTAACTCTCTGCTCAAAGCAGGGACATTAGAAGCCAAGTTATTATTCCTGTTATTTTTTCTGATTAACCATAGAGAACCTTTAAAAATTTTTACTTTTTCGAATTTTGATTTTCAAGGCTTTTAATGACTTTCATGAACGGTCCTGAAATATTCTTTCTGCGCTAATATAAACTGTTACTGAGAACTTTCTTGTTCATCCCACTAAATAAATGTGTGAGTACTTAGTGCCAGGAAAAATTGTCCCCTGAGGAATTAGTTGGTTTTCTGCCTTCTGATAAGGAGAATTTTTCATGCAGAGACAACTTGCCTAAATAAATAGTCAATCCTTGTAATTTCTGGAGCTGGATTCATGAATCAGAATCCCAGTGATAAGCGATTACGTATTCTAGAGTGAGTTACTTCCCCATTCTTTCTGTTTCGCCCTATTTAACATAAGGTTATCAATAGAACTCAGCCAGCAGGGCTATTGGGACAATACAAATATTCTTGCCTGTGAATCTTGGTACATGGTGAGCTCATCCATGGTAAGCCTGGTACCTGGCAAGCTCTGAAAAATGACAGTATCATTTCATTCTCCTTCTCTCTTTCCTTCTCTGTCCCTCTCCCTTCCTTTACTCCTCCCCTTCCCTCTTCTTTCTTCATTTGGATATAAGAAAATTCAGTGCTTAACACAGCAACTATGCAGTCTCTTACACAAGTGACTTTTAAAACAGTGCCTGACTCATGGTAAATGCTAAGTGAGTGTTGTTAACATTTTCCTTTTTAATTCCTAGAACTTATGTTTCTTTTTTGGACTTGGGTTTTATTGCTCCTATTTGATGTGTCCTTTACTGTAGGTTCTTCAAGCATTTTATGAGTTCAAAGTAAAATAAATACAAAATAAACTATAGTAGAACATAGTCTTCCATGGGTTAGAAGTCACAAATATCTATACAAGATACTGTAAAAGGACATAAAACTCAGAGGCCTTGCTCTTTTGAAGTTCATACATTAAGAAGATAGCTCGATAAAAATAAGCATAGCACCATGCCCCAAACACACATGTGCTGAGGTTGTAGAATGTTTTAAGGAAATGCATTTCAGTCGTAAAGTGATTTGCAAAAGTTTATTGTGAATCTTTGATAGTAGAGTATGTGTCCACATGCTTAATTTTTGTAAGTTATTCTGAATAAAATAAATGGTCGAGACTAATAAGAAAGCATGCAAAATGACAGAATAATGGTATGTTAAAGATACTGAATAAAACAGAGAAGATGGAGATTCTGATTATAGCCTTCCCAATAAATAATTTGTTATGAATTCTCACGCAAAACACTTTCCCTCTCTGTACCTTATTTCCGTGATAACAACACCTGTTCTGCTTGCCCATCAGGATCTTGTGAAGATCAAGTGAGGCAATGAATTTGAAAACTTTCCTAAAACACCCTACAAGCATATGCGGTATACGAACATAACTAGTAGTACAGCTAAAAGATTGCATTTTCAAAATGTTAGAAATTAGTTGCAGTTTCTTAAACGTCTACAACTTTAAAGCAAACAGATGGATACGAATAGCTCTTATGCCAAATTTAGCACGCCGCGTTTTCTTATAGGTATGCCTGAAAGTTATATCTAAAAAGAAATTGCAGAAATAAAATACCAAGTGCTCAAACAGTAAATGGATACCAATGGGCTTGTTTATTGTCAAACAAGCAAAAGAAGAAAGAAAGAAAAAGAAAGAAAGAAAGAAAGAAAGAAAGAAAGAAAGAAAGAAAGAAAGAAAGGGAGAAAGAAAGAAAGGGAGAAAGAAAGAAAGAAAGAGGGAGGGAGGAAGGGAGGGAAAAAGAAAAAGAAAAAGAAAAAGAAAAAGAAAAAGAAAGAATTCATCAAATTCATTTATGAGTTACTGGAACTATAAGCAATTCAAAGGTAGCATTTACTACAAGGGTTAAAAAAAAATCTCTGGATCCATTTCTCGATATTATTAATGCAATAAACCTTAACCATTTCTGTCTTCTACATACTAATCCTTAATCACTTCCATGAATGTGTTTCTTCCTTATTGCTATTATGGCCTTTCCACTTTTAGTTGATGATAAAGTTTATAAACGCTTTGGCTTCTACTCTCAGATGGAATGGTCTCTTACCTAATCAGCTGTTTTTTAAGTAGCTGTTAATTGGAACTGTTTCAGGCATGTAATTTTCATTCCATCAGACTCCCTTTTCTCCATTGCTCCCTATTTATGTTCTGTAGACTTTATTAACTTAACGATAATTTGAACGAGACCAAGTGGTTATGATTTTTTCATGTTTTTAGAATTGGCGGCATTGGATTTTCTGGGTGATAAACTACTAGTATTACAAACATCACTGAAATTTTAAATATTGTGAAATTACTATAAAAAGTTATTACTACAACAAGAAAAATTCCAGTAAATTGTAAGGTATATTATATGTGGCTTAATTCTAAAGTCAAGGCAAAGGTGGAAAGGATGTCTTCTCACTATGTATATTTAAACATCAGAAAGGAGCACAGCCATCAGAAAGCAGAATCTGTCATTTTACATAAGTTATAAAATCAGAGTTTTTATAACTACTGTAAGTATTGGGAAAATTATGGCAGAAGGAAAGATAAAACCACGACAAGATAACAGGGAACATTTCAGAAATCTCAAGAGGGGTTGAAAAGGCCAGGTTAGAGAAAACTGTACGTTCCAACACAGGATAAGCAAATGTTGTAACCTGTGTACTGACTGAGAAGTCCTGGAAAAGCCTGTAGGCATAGGTGGAACTTTTGATTCTATGGTTAAACAATTAAAATGCTGATAAAGGTTATGAATTTTCTCATCAGCCACAGTCATATTGTCTCATGTCTCTGTGTCATGAGTGCATTATGAGATTGAAGTTAACATATATAAGTAAAAATTATACAATAAGTGTACTGCAAATCTGGACAATAGATTTGTTTTAAAACATGGTGAGAAGAAATAAACCAAAATCAGAATTATTTTTTTCTGAAAAATAAGGTGCACGATGCATGCACATAGGGCTATGAGGATGTGGGCAGTAAGACTTGAAAGATTACCAGTTTCTCCTCTTCCTTTTGAACTAAAGCTGCCCTGAGACCCCTTCCTTACCCAGAAAATATAAATGACAGTGACAGTTATTTCATAAAATTTAAGTAAGATTTTGCTCACACATTTTCCCCATCAGAAAAACTTCAAAAAAAAGATTGGGAAGCAACCTAAATGTCCATTGACGAAAGAATAAGGAAGTTGTGGTATCTATAAACAATGGAATAATACTCAGCCATAAAAAAGAATGAAATAATGCCATTTGCAGCAACATGGATAGACCTAGAGATGATTATACTAACTGAAGTAAGTCAGAAAGAGAAAGATGAATATCATACCACTTATATGTGGAATCTAAAAAAATGACACAGACTTATTTACAAAACAGAAACAGACATAAAAAACAAACTTACGGTTACCAAAGGGGAAAGAGGGGGAGGAACAAACTAGGAGTTTGGGATTAGTAGATATTAACTACTATATACAAAGATAAACAACAAGGTCCTACTCTATCACACAGGGAACTACATTCAATATCTTATAATAACCTAAAAAAAAAAAGAATGTGTGGGACAATGTGTGATTAGTGAAAGAGTAAGAATCCAGTTTGACTTTGTAAACTGTAAGTACAACGTGTGTAATGGCAATGAAGGACATGATGAAACAGCTGGCACTTACTGAGCAGAAACTGGGCGCCTGCTCTACGCCAGGCCCTGTGCAAGATGTGCTATTCTGTCATCTTAGTGCATGTGTTGAGTACACCAGGCCGCGTGTAGTTTAAATTAGGCCACTCTAAAACTAACCTCTGAATTTGGTAAAACCATTTAAATATACATGCTTGATGCAGTGATAGGCAAATGGACAGAACTATCATTTTATCCATATTCATTGTTTTAAAAAAAAACAGCAGAAGTTAAATTTTAAAAACTACTAAATACTTATTGCTTCTTTATCACTTTAACTTTCAGTAAGCCAAGAACTTAGTTATAACTCCACAAGTGAGGCAGATTCTCTCTTTTAGGTCATCTGGGGCCCATTTTTTTGCATTCCAATCTAATGGACTTTTAGTAGCCTCCCTAAGCATCTAACGATAGACAAAGTGGATTAGACAATAGGGAAAACCCGGCTCATTAGGATCCAATGTGCTGTACTCAGAATTAAATTAAAGAGTCTCACCCCATCAAACTCAAGAATCCGCCATAACACAGACACTGATGAACAAAGGCCATTGTTTCACAACATAAGATGGCTCTGTCTTTTGGATTCTGAATGTACACAAAATAACATCTTATTCTAGATGTTTCTGATCAGTTCACAAGGTCATCAGAGTTTTCCAAAGGTTACATTCCAGTTTCATATGAGTGTCCTGGGATGAGGCTCCTCAATATATTTCAAATTATTTCTTACCACGTTTCGTCCAATTGCTCCTCCAAGTGTATCTCTGCTCAGACTGTAAAACCACACAAGCAATGCGGGGGCTAAGAAAACAGTACGAGTGAATTAGGGCATAGACAGGGATGTTAAATTAGAGCTTGGCTGGTGCTCCATTTATTTCTGAAATAAACTGATATCATTAAAATTCTAGAAGATGCTTCTAAAATTTTAATTTTGTAGCCATTTGCACAAAAATAATACTTAATGCCACTGAATATAATCAACATACCTAAGAGGAAAAATGACTAACTGAAGTTTTCAGATGGTTTGTTAAAACCAAAAACTCTCAAACCATAGCAAGAGAGAATTCGAGAAAGTAGAACTTTTTTAAAAAAACAGAACTGTTTTTATCAGAAATAAAAATCGCTTGGAGGAAACCTGACTTTCTTCATGGAGCGCTTTTTGAATGAGGGATGAAGTTTAGTATTTTAGATAACACCAGCAAAACTAGAACAATTTGCAAACAATTCCAGCATCATTTTCCAAATATTTAGCCATTGGATTTTTAAATTTTTCAGTCAGTCTATTCTAACGGGATAATGTTCTACAGAAAATGTTTTTAGAAACATTATTTTTCAAAGATTCCTGTGGCTTAATCATTTAAGCACCAAAACAGTCTTCTTTTAATCTCCTTGTTTATAAATGTTATAATATTTCCTGTTTTGAAATTACTACTTTTGTTGTTTGCTGAATGACATCAACCCTTCCCTGGTGTCTCAGGTTCAGTGAGAGGCATGTGAATGAAAACCCCACGTGGTATGCAGTGGTACTTTCAGAACACGTCCAGGTATGTCAACATGCTTGCCCCCACCCTCAAAGTCTATGCAAACCGCATGTTTTGATTTGTTTGTTGTTGGGGTTTTTAAAAATTGATTTTGGGGTCTGCCTTTTATTTTTTCTTTATTTCACTTTAGGACTTATTCTATGCCATTTAGTGAGCATGTAAACCAAGAACAAAACTTGGTGGAGCACAAACAAGAGTTAATTGTGGAACACTGCTATCAGTAAAACAGACATACAAGCTTGAGCGTGCTTCAAACTCATACTCTATGGTTAACATGGGTGTAAATACATATAGCAGACTGTGCAGTCTGCCTAAGGTAATTCTGATAGAAATTTCCAGTTCATAATTTAAGACTGATTGAAAGCCTTGAGCCAAATATATTGTCTGCAATTCTGATTTTATCTTCTTTTTGTTTTGTCTTGATTATCTTTTTCTATGTGTTGTATACTATGTTTTTTCTTTGCTAGAATATTAATTACTTACATGTGGGTCTTATTTATTATTTTTTGAGAAAATACTGAATCTTGGCTCCTGAGTTTGAATGAAGTCTATTTTAAATACATTTTGTTAATCAGTTGCACTCAAGAGAAGCAGCTTTTTATAATCTGCTATATACTCAAAGCCACTGGTTACCTATCACTAAGAAATTTATTCTCATTATATTTTGGTGGCCTATGGGTTTCTTTTCCTTTCTACTCTGTATCCTATATGTTTTCCGGTAAGTTGCCTCAGTGTTCTGATCACATTGTGCCAATGGGAAGCATACTTTTTATTACTTTCTAGACAGAATAAAAGACACTTTGAAATTGTATTAATGCTAAAAATAATACATATAAAAATGGACACTATACTACTTTCTTAGTGAGACAACATACTGTCCACAATAGCTCAGATATTTTGCTCCTTAACTATTTCACAACCAACATTTATGTGGGTGGCAGTGGGCGTTGGGGTGGCATTTGCTGAAGGATTTTTAAAATTAATTCCTGGTCTTCAGATTTATTTCAATAGGGCATCTTGAAAAATATCTGAGTTTATGCTAGGGAGAAATTGCTATGCAAGTAATGTAGTTCTTATAATTTAAGAGAAAAGGAAAGAAAATGGTTATGCATTAAAAGATTGGAAATAAAAGAAAATTAAATTCTATAGGTGGATTCTTAGCATAGCTTGCTAGCTGGGAGCGACATGGCCACTAAGGAGATGCGGTGAAATGCTCAATACTTCTCAATTTGATCACATTTATTAGCACCTAGTATATGCCAGGGGCTGTGCTTAGGTACTGTGCGTAGGATGCAAAATATCCCTGTTCACAGCGAATACACAAGAGGAGAGAGATGGACAGAAAGACTAATAATTCAGTAACTACAATGATAAACGTATGCATAAGAAATCAGTTTTGGACAGAGAAGAGAAGGTGACACTGAGGATGGTACCAGAACTGTGTGTTCAAGGGTGAATAGGAGTTTCCTGAGTATATAAAGCTAAATTCAGACAATCCAGGGAGAGAGATCAGCATATATAAAGGGTCAGAGATGTCAAAAAGTAGGAACTGTTCTGGCAATTCTGAGCAGCTGGCAATGGCTTGACTTTATCACCTGTGATTAGAGGGTAAAATAGAGGGTAAAATAGAGATAGAAACCAAATCATAGAGTGCCATGCATGAGACACAAAGGGCCATAGGACAGAAAGGATGGTCACTTGGTCTTTATCTGATGAGAGACAGGAAACTTCTGAAGGCTTTACAAACAGAGCGCCAATGTTAGGAGAATAAAAGATAAGGAGAAAAAGTAAAATTGAAAATTTGGAACATCCATAAGGAATAGGATGATGGAAGATACATATGGTGAGAATGTGTTCTCACCTTGTCAGCCACTGGAAGAGGAACTGAGATGTATGTCAAAATCCCAGCCATAGCAATGAATTAAATGTTGATTAGCCAGTATCTCCTCTTTTTGTGTTACAATGATTGTCAGATCATCCAGATATCCTGCAGTGACAGCTGTTTTCCATAACTGGAAAAAGAATACAAGGCTCAAAGACAACAGGTGGAAGTCCTGATGTGTATTTACTGGACTGTGGTTGTGTTAAAACCTTTCAACATAAAGTAGCATACTTTGCCAGAAGAAAATCTCTTGAAGTTTCAACAAAGGACAAACAGGTACACATGCTACTGGTGTCCTTCTGAAAGCTGGCAAAGCAAGAATTCTTTAGGCCATCCATCTTTCTATGACCAGACCAAGAATCTCATTCCAATCAAAGATTGTTCCCAACAAACATGCTTTATATTGGCTGTGGGAATGAAAGCGTAGATAGAATTCCAAGAAAATGACAATTTTATTTCTTTATTTCTCCTTTATTGAACACCACAAAGACACTGTAAGTAGTCATTAAGATCTAGGCTGTCACAGCACCTCCACTACAAAAACAAAGTATTTTTCAGTACTGTCCTCAGCAGAGTAAATAGACACAACACCTTATTTTGTCTGCTGAGGTTTAACCCATAGCTTTTCACTTCTGTATCGAAAGAAAAATACTCCTTTTATTACATGATATAGTCAAGAGAGCTAAACAGACACTATACTGTGTTTTCCATTGTGTAAAATAACCCAGAGAGAGTTATGCAGTAAATCAAATGTTTTACTATTGTGTTGCACACAATGACCTGGAAATTTTTCTTTTCTTTTTTTTGTTTGACACTATATCCCAACTGAAATGAATTCTTTTCTAACATAACTCCAACATCATACACTAAGGTTTCATTTATGTAATAGAAAAATCTGAGTAAATGGCAAAATTTTGTTGAAGGCAAAGATGAAGTTAAAATGCAGTTAAATTTTAATTCTCTCTTTTTGAAAATATAAAGATACAAATCATGGAATAAGTTGAAATGAATGAAGTCCGTTTGCTGTTTTACTTTTAAGCTATTTCAGGAAATGTTTCAATTCTTAACAAAAAAAAGTGTTTTGCATGTTCATATTAAAATGAAAATAGACTATGTTGACTTATTACAGGCTGGCTGATAAGAACATTTTTTCCCCCAGTATTACTATTTTCAATTCTGAAAATCTACAGCTAAAGAAAAGAGGAAAAATTAGCTCTTCAATTCGGGATTCTTAGCTTTACTCTAGAGAACTAATTAATTGACACTTCCTCAGCAGCCTCATGAAGGAATGCATGTTAAATCTCTTAATACAGAGCAGTTTGGTCTTGTGACTATTTCCGTGTGTGTGCGTGTCTTAGCATTTCACACTTCTCTAAGCTACCGTTAATTAAGTCATATATTCAACATATTTTCACCACACATTTACTATATGTTATACATTCTGGGTGCTCAAATCAACTTAGTGCTATCCACAGAATATCTAGCAAAGAATGTGTTAAGAAACAACTGAACCAAAACTAGCATGTGGAACAGCTTCATTCTCACATTGTCTGGGCCCTAAGTATTTCTGGTACAGAATTATGTAATGTTTCTTTGGGGCTTAATAGCAATCATGATTTTACAGAAAATAGTCCTTCTCCAACAAATTCTAACCACATTAAACTGGCTCAATGGGATTATTTCCTTTGTATCTAAACAGTGTTAGATGCTATGGAGGACAAACCGTGAACTCATATGAACTCTGCTCTTAAAGCATGCATTGATGTTGGAACACAAGCCAATAAGAGTAAGAAATTTCAAAATACTGTGCTCTTTTTTCTCATTTATAAGCAACAGAAACACAGATGGATAGGTCTTCTCTTGAGAAAGGATGGTTGACAAGAAAGTTCTATATAAGCGGGTCTTGAAAGATAGACAAGATATCACCCGATAGAACTAGAGGGGAAAACCATTTTGGACAGAAGGAACGGCGTTAATAAAGGCATGGAGATAAGACAACAGAGATTGTACAGGAAAGTATAACCACAGTAATGCTAGATGTTGTGCCTAAGTGGGGGAAGTCAATGAGAGATATTCAAAATTCCACTGAATATAATTTAAAGCATGCAATAGCTGTATGGTGCCATGAGGCAGAAAGTGAAAAAGAAAATGCAAGATTCTTTAATTATGGAGTCACTGATACAGCAAATGTGTATAGGGCTCAATGTATTCCATCAGCACTGAATATAAAAATTCAATCCCAAAGCGGCAAATAAAAGTTTTCGTCATTTATTAAACCACAGGAACTGAGAAGGCAAACTCAGGAAATTTGCATGAAAAGTACATCAGTTATCTATTGCTGCCTAAAAAATTATTCCAAAATTTTGCAGCTTAAGATAACTTCTATTATTTTACCCAGTTTGTGAGGCACAGGAAACTGGGAATAGCTTAGCTGGATGGTTGTGGCTGAGAGACTTTTATGAGGTGTTGCCAAGCTGTTGGCTGGGATTCAGTCATCTGGAAGCCTACCTGGTGCTGGAAATCAGCTTTTATGCTCACTCCTGTGGTTTCAGGCAGAACTCAGTTCCTTGCTGGCTAACAGCTGAAGGTCTCAGTCCTCCACCATGTGAACCACAGGGCTGACTAAATTTCCTCTTCACAGAACAGCCAGCTTCCCCACAGTGAGCAATCCAAGAAGGGAAGAACAATCTAGGGGAGCCTGCTGTATCTTTTATAACCTAATCTGGAGGGTGACACAATCATCACTTCTCCTGTAATCTATTGATCACAACAGATCAACCCTGTTCAATGTGGAAAATTATAAATCTTAGAGACCAACTTACCACAGAAAAGTCACTTCCCCAAATTGCTTCTGATGGCATATATTATTTTCTCTGTAGGTACTCATTTTTGACCTAGGAAGATTGGAATTAAGTGCAAAATTACTAAGATAATCAAACCATAGTATTTATAATTCTGTATTTTGTGTAGATTTTAACTTTTATTAATGTTTAAGGGCTTTCAGCTAATTAAGTTATCTTTGTTCCAATTACAATGTGTAATTAAGAAAATAAAATGTGAAATTGACTAACATACAGATTTGTGATTTTAAGTAGAAATTATAACAAGTAGATATGTTATATTGGATCATTTAAAAATAAATAAATGAATAAATCTTATTAAACTTACAAAGAGTGTTTTATTCTTAGTCAATATATTTAAAAAGAGATTAGATATGAAAATTTGTAAATATAGTTTAAAACATTTGGTCAGTACTCTGTATATAATCAATATCCTTACCCGGTTGGCCAACACCTCTGTCCCAAACAAATTCTGCAGAATTTGTCTGTGCAGACAAGTCCCCTCTGACTGACATCTGCCTGATTCTGTCATCTCAATGAGGTTGTAAACGCCATGTAAGCCCTGCCCCGATTCCAAGTCATATATTTATACTGATCATGATATAATAGTTAATAGGCTTCATGAGCTAAAATTTTCCAGTGTATTCTTTTATCCAAATAAGACTTGCTCAGTATATAAAAGTTATACATGCCTCATCCAAAAAACTTGGCCAACATCATTGCTTTCTGATATAAAACATGCCTTAGACACAGAATGGAATTAAAATTCCTTGACCATGACATCTAATTACCTAGGAGAGTATAACTAATCAGGAAACAGAGCAACCACTTACTTAATATCTCTCGGGCTCAGCTTAGTCTGAATCTGTAAATTGGGGAGGATTATCTTGGAACCAGTGCCTAAATCCCCAGGAGTTTGTGCAGAGGGAAATTAGGGGCTTCACACAGTGAATGAGAAGGAGAAGTATGCATCTGGAGGTCCTGAAGTCCACCAACCCTGCTTCAACCAAAGCAGCACTCACTGTCGTCTTTTTCTATACTGGACTTCATTTCACTGGAGCATCCCTCTGCTAGAGTTAAATGTTTGGAAACAACTAGTCTGGTGCGCATTCTGTGCATATTAGACAGTTTTGTTTAAAGCCCTCCCTTCCCTTCATTCATTAAATCTTCTCCACAGTGCCTACTGATGAGGTTTATCTTTGGAAAAAGCATAGAGTGACCTGGGACTGTTACTTACATAAGAATACCTACTCCACAGCATAATTGCGAAGACGTAAATAAGATGATGTATGTTGAACCCAGAACAAGGGGGCTTAGAGTAGGCAATCATAAATGTAATTATTTCCTTCTTTTTCTAGCACACCAGTCAGCATTTGGTTGGTTATTAGTAAGTGTTTGTTAAGATGAATTACATCTAGGCATTTTACCATTTAATACTAGCCTGTCTTGATTTTAGATAGCTTTTGTTGAAGGTTTACAACCAATTCATTTCGACCAATATTTCCAAACAAGTTAGTTGGTTTTCAGTTTGCTTCTTGTAGGGGGTTCTTTGTAGCAGTTGGTGTAGGGATGAAAGTTATCCAGAAAATTTGAAGTTAAGCTTATTCATTGAAAATTTGATTAAATTAGGGGAAGTGAATATGTAATAAATGAAATTAATCATTTGTAAAATAATTCACTTTAAATGATACTAGTAGCTATTATGTATTGAACACTTCCTCTGGGCCTAGTATTTTGCCAAGCTCTTTACAAACAATCTTATAAAGTAGATACAATTAATAGTCTTATTTTACAGATGCGAAAAGTGAGGCTTAGGGAAGTAAAGTCATTTGCCCAAGGTTAAACAACTAGAAATAAGTGAATTCAGACCCTGACAATCTGATTTCAATCTGGTAATACCTACAATACCACAATCTGTGAATGTCACAGTTCTATTATCTATGAAAAGAATTAGGCCAACACTCAGCATTTCAAAAATTTGTATAGAGAAAACAGTTCTATTTATGCTGCTCTCCATATTGGTGTGTATTTAATCTCTTCAGAAGACTGTACTCAACTTTGTAAACAAATGCTCTTAGAACTTATCCAATTTTCTTTAATAGCTTATCCAGGTAATAAAACTGCTGAGGAAACACAGGAATGTTTTTTGTTTTACTCCTTGGGAAGCAACTTGATACAAAAGAAAACAGAGAGGAAGAACGTTGAGTAATCTCCTTCAGATAATATACTTACTGTCGAAGTCTCAGAAATAATTCATATAGTAAAATTCTTCTGTGTTTGCTTCACAGACTACATATGTATACTTCCAATTCAAAGAAGTATATAGAGTGATGTGATTGTTCAAATGAATTAATATTCTTATTAACAAGCTTTCACACAGGTTCTTAAGGAGAAAATATTGCTTTCAATCAGATTAAAATTTGTTCTTTAAGTATTAATAAATATTCAAATAAGTGGATAAAATATAATTAACCCTTCTCACCCTAATATTGAACCACATGTCCATTTGGATGAGAACTGGTGTTACTGCTGAGGTTCAGAGATAACACTGACTGATTCTGAAGTCAAAGCAGCAATTTAATTCAGTCATGGGAAGAATCATGCATTATATGACACCTGGCCTATGGTATCAAAAATTGAAAAATGAAAAGAAACCTGGCATGAGAAAACAAACCTTCCGCCCAAAGCCCCACCATAACTACAAGGGTACTGATAGACTCATTCTTCAGATGAAAGAAAATTGCTTTAAGGAAAAAAAGTTCTCATTTTAACAGTTTGGAAAATAAAACTGTCACTCATGATTTAAAGCTAATTTTTAATTATAATAGAGTAATCACCAAAGTGAATTTAAAAAAAAAACAAATCTGGGTAACAGAGATTCCATGATTATAACCAATTGTATTGTGTAACAGAGGTGCCCAAACGTAGGTTTGGTACCCAGTGTACCTGAAGCACCCCAAAGCACTTGCTGAAAACACAAATTCCTGAGCCACCTCTATTAAAACGTATCCCATGGTACTTTTTAAAAAGCTCCCAGGTAATTGTAATGCTCTCCTAATTTTGAGCACCATTGAGCACATTTCAACATTTCTTCCCTCCATTTGCTCATCTGTAAAGTACTCAAGTGAATGATCATTAATATTTTCTCAAAGATAATAGAAATAAATCAAGGGGGATTAAAAATAATGTTAATGATCCTAACTGCAATGCTGACCAAAAGCCCAGCTCCTTACATGCACATTAGCACGGTCATTGCAGGTGGGCAGGATGTGAAAGGCCTGGTGATCATGGAATTAGTTTTACTGTAGGGCTGGGAAAGAGATTTCACTTTAAAAAGCACATGTGTCCCCTGGTTACTGCTAATAAAAATGAGAGCTGGAAAAAGGAGCCAGCAGGAAACATGTGGAAGATTTTGAGAGGAAAGAGACATGGAGGAAAGGAGCTGGTTCCTTCCAATATGGAAACGCGGGTGCACTATTCTCTGAAAGAAGCTACTGAAACATGGAATCACAAGTATTAGGGAGCAAGAGTATGCAAATTTGCAATAATGAATCCAAAAGGCAGTTGTGAACACCCTAAAGATTATCGTAAGAGGAATGATGGGAAAAAGTATCCTTGCCAGAGGCAACAGGGGGGTCCAGGGCATTGAAAGGACTTCAAAACCAGGTTTACCATATTTTAAAATCTGAGCTGGGGAGTAGAACATGATGTATAAATTAGGTCCTTTCTCAATTACATAGATTTCTGTGTTCTGCATTGTCACACTAACTCCAACCTATTTCAGCACTATACACTGTGTCAGCAAAAGTGCCAGCCCTCCTATTGGATTTGGTTGATAGTTTGTCATCACACTCTGAGCTTTCCTGCACATGAAGTTCCCTCTGACGTCAGCAACAAATCTAGTTTTCTAATTAATATGGTCCAAGATTAAGAGGCTCAGAAAAAAAACTTTAGGGCTTGGGACACAACAACATTATTGCTCTTCTAGAAATGTCCTTAAGGCTAGATGCCAAAGGAAATAATGCCTTCTTCCTACATCACACCAGAATGTACAGAGAACGTACCTTTAGTGAGAGTCATAGGTGAGAGTGGGAAAAAAGAAAGTCTTCTCTCAGCTCTTTTTGCAGACAATGATTTCTAACATACAGAAGGAAAATCCTAGCCCATCAATTTGTAGCTTGTGAAAGCTTCCATTAAGTGATAAATTCTTTGAAAAGTACAAGATGTTGCTTGCTTTATAAATCAGCAGTAGTGTCCCTGTGTCTGTACTTTTTCTCCCATTTCTGGCTAACATGCTGCCATTTGATACTCATGCTGCAGATGCACTCTTTGTAACCATCCGCTTTTCCTGAGAAATCATTAGAGCTGCAGCGTAAAAATCTACCTTGAGTACAAACAGCCGCATTTTCCATGCTGCTAATAGAAAATAAATGTCATACATTTTACCAGTTTTTCTTGCCCAAAGAGTTGATATTAAGGAGTCATTAAGAAAACCTAAATCATGGATCATTATTCATTCAACAGTCAAAAGAAAAAAGAAGATATCTGTGTGTCAGATGCTATTAACACATGCTGAATGCCAGTTATAATGATCCCATTAAATCAGATATGATGAATAGTTCATGAAGTCTGACTTTATGTTATTTCTGAAACTTCTGTTTATATATATTCTTTCTGGAAATAATGGTCCAAGGCCTGATCTGCCTAAGGGGTTTGCTGCTTTTTTCCACAAGGTTTCTTTAATTCTAGCTCCAGGGAGTTATAGTTTTCTATTCAGACACTGAAGACAGAAAAGGTCATCTCACAAACACTGTTAAGAGGCAATTGTTTCTTTACCTTCTTAAAGCGGAGGTTGAAAATGAACAAGAAATCTTTTTGGGAGAGGAAAGTGCTGACCTAAAAGCCTTTCAGGGCCCCTCCCGTACCTCGTTCATTATGTTCGCTGTTCTGGTGGCAAACATTTCTTGTTCTGTTCTCATTGTAATCATTGAACCTGCAGTACTTTGTGGAGGATGTAGCTACTGTGCAGAATCAAAAGGAATCAATTAAGATGATTTTTTAAAAGCTACCTCATGAAGCAGGAGTCCTTTGTTTAGTGATGTCAGCCCAATAACAAATGAAGTTTAAATACTGGTTCATCTGGGCAGGATGCTGGGGAAACCTGGTGCCCAGCTTGTCAAGAATTGCTGCAGAAGCTACGGGAACCCAAGAAGCCCTGATAAACAGAAACTATACTTTTGGACAAAAGGAGAAGAGTTAATACATTTTAAACATACAAATGGTGGGTCAAGACAGTGTTTGCCATTACTTTGGCATGCGTACTGAGGGGCTCCTAAGAAAAGTGCATGCAGCCAAAGAGGCTATGGAGGTTAGACAGAAACTGAAACCCTAACCAAAAGGAAATGAAAACATCAGTGTGAATTTTCAAGGAAATGTGAACATAAGAAATGTGCAAGCAAGCAGTCTTCTGATAGGTAACAAATGAGTGGGGGATGGAAGACTCCAAGAGAAAAGAAAACGAGGAAAGAAAGGAAATACTGTAAAGAAAGATAAAATAGGTATAAAACAAAGAATGTTGCTCACCAACCAGTTCTACGAGGGTTAAGTCATTAGACACTGCAGTCAGGGACTGACATTGACCCCGAGAGGGATGATGAAAAACAGCATGAGGCACCCTGTGCTTTGGAAAAACAGGCTCCTTATATAGTTAGATGCACATCTCAGGAAGGATGTTACAAACCCAGCTTTGTGCATTTTCCCATAGAAAGCACTAAAATTTTACATTAACTTGAGATACCTGTTATTTGTGACTAGCAGTGATTTTTTACCAAGATGTACACTTGACTGCACATACTCTTTAGCAAAAAATCATATATACACTGGCTTCTCCCCTTCCCCTTCAGAACAGTCTTCTCAGAGCTACTGAGAGGTTATCTCTCAGGCTATAGCCCTCAGTAAGACCCCCAGATAAAATTTAAACTCACAACTCTTATGTTGCATGTTTTTCTTTAAGTCAACATGAGACAGGAGGGAAAGGGGCACAACCATTAAGAAGAATGACAGCCAGTTGAGGATATGATGTAAACTGATTAGAACCAACTAGGCCCAAGATGGTGGAAGATCTGACTTCCAGTAGATCTTGAGCCTCTCTATACTCTCATAATATAGTAGTTGCTACATGACACACCCACAGGTACCATGACAGTTCGAGGCTGACCATAAAAGGCCAAAAAGTACATGGGAACCCAATTCCTGGAAATCCTCACTCTTTCCCCAAAACTGTTGGAATAATCCTCCCACTATTTAGCATATGAAATTACCTAGCCCATAAAAACTAACCACCCCCGAACCCTAGGGCTGATCTCTCTTCTGAGACAGATCACACTGTCTGTGGAACGTGTATCTCTCTAAATAAACTTGATTTCACTTTACTATGGCTTGCCTTCAAAATCTTTCCTGTGCAAGACAAGAACCTACTCTCCAGTAACAAATAGGCAATGAGGAATATTTGGGAGAGGATTTAATCATAACCAAATTTCAAAATTCAAAACTATCCCTCCTATTTCTTAATGTCTGGCACACATATAGAAAGAAATCACCTATGTAATCCCTGATATAAATTAGGGACAAAAATTGTTACTACAGGAAGGTAGTAAGTATTGACATAAAGGTAACAATGAATCAATACACTTTCATACAGCACATTAATGAATGAATTGAGAGTTGATTGAGTCAAGCTCCCCTACCATGGAGTAGGAAAGCTACTCTGGGCTAGAGTAGCTTTCTTGGCTACTCCCAAGAAAATAGACTCTGAGCTAGAAGGAATTTGAGTCACTTTGTTCAGCTCCCTGTGTTTAAATCGCCGATTGCTGACAAGACACTTAAAAAGAAGAATGATAGAATTTCTGTAGAAGCTTTACCCAAAGTTGTAATTAGAAAGTTGACTTTTGTTAGTTAGATTAAGATTCCTTAGATATGCAATCCCTACCCAATCCTTGAAGGGGAAATGTAATTAAAACTAAAATCTTTTCCTCGCCCAGAAACCCTCCTCACAGAGGTAGCTGAGAGAGAAAACACTTTTATTATTGAATAAGCATTAAACCAGAATGTGACGTGCATCACAGTCAATTTGCTAAGAGATTGCAAAGACAGAAAGAAACCTCGACCTTTAATACAGCCAAGCAGATTCAACTTGAAGGGGAGCAGAATGTGCCCCCAAAATATGTCTCTTTGGCCTAAGGATTATTTTAGGCTGATTATTTTTAAGAAAGAGCAGACATAGAAAAAGCTCTGAAACCCAAGTAGAAGTTAGCCTTTTGAAAGAGATGTCTACATTTATAAGAGAAATCTTTGTTTGTAAGTGTCCTCCCTCTCTGTACCAGGAAGAAAAGGATGTGTAAACCTCTAGAAACTCACCAATGGAGAAAGCATGGAATTAAATCTGCATTAACAATCATACCCTTGATTACTATATTCTACCTGGTAACATCCCACAACTGGCCTCCCCTTTCCCCTAACATCTTCTTTTCTTTTTAGCTAGAGATGATATTTAAGGTGGGCTTGGGCCATTTTAGGGAGTTTCTTAATTTTCCTGGGTATCTCCCATGTAAACAGGAGGTAGATATGTTATTAAACTTCTGTTTGTTTTTCTCCTATTAATCTGTCTTTGATTAAGGTGGGGGGTCTCAACCACGAATCTAGAAAGATAGAGGGAAAATTTTTTTTCCTCCTTTACAAACCCATTATATTACAAGATTTCAAGATAATAATGAGCCTCAAGTAACAGGACTTGACAACAGCATTAGTCATGCATAGTTTTTCCTAACTTCACCTGGCAGTTGGGGTGACCATCTGTGTTCGCTAACAAGCATTGTCCAGGGGAAAACAAACTTCTCATATCCTTATGACAGGAGATAATTTTGTGAGGTAAGCAGTGTCCCACCTTCCACAGAAACTAGGAGACGTCAGGGGCTATCGCCTTGATGTTCACATTTCAAAGAGCTGGTTGGTTCCCACCTCCCAGAGAAGGACATTCCTGCTGAAAAGACATTCCAGACTCCCTGACAAAAGGCCTACCAAGTCTTCAAAAGGATTTACACACATTCCAAAGGAGAAGAAAGTATTTGTAAGTTTTCTAAAGGAAATACTCTCAGAAAAAGGAGGGGAAGGAAATCTCCTAATTTTCACAGGGAGAACTAAGCCTCTTCTTTTTAACTGGCTTTTATCCTTACACCCTCCAGTCGCCTTACTTTTCCTGTACTACCACCCTGAATTAGCCCAGCCCTGCACCTGCCGATCTTCCTTCTATAGTCTGTAGATGGCATTCAGAGGACCCATGAGCACCCTGAAATTGTTTTTTAATGTTTTTTTTTATCAGTAAAGGAGTCATAGCTTTCGGTATTTTTGTATGTTGTGTTGTCAAGAAATCCCTCTACATGTATAGTCACCTGCTAGAATTCTCGGTCTGCTTCCTAATGTATTTCTAGTAGTATCACTTTCCTAAGCCTTCTATAAAGGAAGACCCTCATCTTCCAGGTATCAAGTCCAACATTTTTCTGGATCCCTGGTGCCAGCTCCAGCTGATTCTACTGCAAAACTCCTTCAATAATTTATCTTTTGGTCTGTGAAATCCAGTTGTCTATGCTACCTTTTTTTCAACCACTTAGTTCACAATCTATGGATACCCAGTCATCCACACCATAATAGTAGGTGACAAAAGTTAGGTACAATGATGAGCTATTTACCAGCTGGATTTCATAATTCCTTAACTTATTCTGCACCAGGGGCTTTCAGTTCTATTCATTTTTGTAACTGTTCAGATCCCATAATCTGGAGCTTGATTCTCCCTCTAATAATTTAACATTTACATTTCACTCTCTTATCATATCCTTTTATCTCACAACCTCTTTATCCTCCTGTGCTCTTGATTTCACCCTCCAGAATGCTCTCCCAAGTAGTGACTGAGCTCTGTGCCCTTCGTTTTCTGCTCTACTGCCTGCTGCTCCTTCTTCATCCAAATAAGCTCAAGTCACGTTTTACCCATCGCCCCCTTAACAACAAGCAACAGAACCACCACCAAACAGAATTTTCCTGTAATTTTAGCTCTGTCTTTTCTCCTGTTCAAAATAACTGTGCTGAGTCCCCGTTTTATGCAAGATAAACTTCCAATTGTTCAAAAAGATGGCCTTTTGCATCTCAGCTCTGATTACCTTTTCCAACTTTATTTCCACTCACTTCCCCTGTACTCTATTTAGATCAGAATCCTTGTACGAATATAGCAATCCCATTGGATCTCCCATGCCATTGCTTATTATATTTTTTGTGAATAGAACATCTTTTCCTCTTTGAAACCTCTTTTACATGATTACCTTTTTTTGCTATTTTAAAAATCTCCATTTGGCCTGGTCAGGTCACTGGCACTTAATGTATATCTGGATTGTCACATTTTCCACCTGTTCTCTTTTTCTCTGTTTTCTTCCCATTCCAAAGTAATCTTCCAAAGACCTACTTGGAATACACTAAATGTTGCTTATAATATATTTTCTTCATTGTATAAATAATATCATCCTCGATAATCTAACACCAACCTATTTTTCCAGCAATATCCATTTTGTTTTATAATTTTCAGTCAAATTTGTTTATTCTTTGTTCCAGAAATATAACTCTCCACTCCTAATTTGTTCATAATTCCTTATTCCAAATGCTTTATATTTCTAAATCCAACAGATAATTCAAAGGTCCAGTCATCTGACATCCTCCTCTAAACCTCCCCTGGCCACCATAACTTCAGATGATTTATCCTTTCTGTGATTTATAATTCAGTCGGTCTTCCAGCCCATACTTTGTTCTTGAGCAGTTCAGTATATGTAATTACTACGTTGTGATGAATAAAGCTCACATTTTATGGAAAATATAGTTCATTTAGGTGTTTAAATCGGTTATTGTTTGTCTACTTATTATACTGTTATATTGTTAACAAAGAGAAGTAAGACATGCTTGGCTCATTCAGAGAGGTCACTTTGGAAAACACTTCCATCTGGTAAGCTTCAGAGCTGACAGGCTGTAAGCAGAGAGCTTCTTACAGAAGCTGCAGAGAAATGACAGCTTTAACTCGCCATCTGAAAACAACCCACTACTCTACAAAGTAAAACTAAGTTTGACCTGAATATACCAGTTTTAATATATAGGTAACAAAACACTACCTGACTGATGGGATATTCATTGAGTAAATAGGGCCTCCTGGATTTTAATCATTGTTTTAATAAGTCATGGAAATTGATTGGTTGATATCACTATATAATAATAGTATTTATTCTCATCTGGTTTTCTAATTTTTCTTAGAAATCTCTATGTTCAGTTCATTACTCCATAAGCATTTTACATTTTTCCATTCATCTCCAAAGCACCCCAGTTTCTTGGCTCATACCCCCATGACTCCATCTGTCTGATTTCCAACCCCCTGTCTTAAAGGAAAAATAGTTTCTCTCCTTCCCTAAGTTAGCTTGTACTTTGGTTCCATTTCTCATTGGTCTCTTCCCAAACCTGGTGTCATCAATTGACGAAACTACTCTCATTTAGCATCACGTTCTCCTACTTCTATATCAAAACAAACATGCAAACCAGCAAAATCATTAAAGCACTACTCTCTCAATTTCCTTATCTTTCTCACCAGAAGTCTCAGAAAACAACTGATATTATACTTATTTTTTGAAACAGGGTATTTATCTCAGCACAGTTGCTGACTGGCTGTTTGACTTTGAACCATGTAACGAGTTTCAGTTTCCTCATTCAAAATGAAATTATTCTTACCTCACAGAATGTTGCAAACTAAAAAAAAAAAAAGGAATACCCTATTCAATATTTGTGTTTTTGCAAATGAATCTAAAATATTCCTAGGTAAAATCTCTTTAGTTTTGTATGTTCAATAATCTGCTGGTCTTGAGATTTGCAGATACTAATGACTATATATAAAATAAACAACAAGTTCTACTGTATAGCACAGGGAACTATATTCAATATCTTGTAGTAACTTACAATGAAGAAGAACATGAAAAAGAATATATGTATGTATCTGTATGACTGAAACGTTATGCTGTAGAAATTGGCACAACAGTGTAAACTGACTATACTTCAATAAAAAAGAAAAACAAATCTGCTTGTCAAACTGCAGAATTTCCTGTTTCCTCTAGTTCATTCAAAGATTCACTATTTTTACAGCCATTTCGGAATCATGTTTTCTTTTCTCTATGCTCTGTTCTGCAACTAATCACTAGGTCTCAGTGATGCCCCCTTTCCCTTTTCAGACCTGATTTGACTCTTGCTTAAAGGATAACAATACTTTCTAAAAGTTTCTTTTCACTATTCTAATCAGCTCCTCCAGTTCATCTAAGTCATTTTTTTGTGAACTACAAAAATCCTTTCCTCAAAATCCTTCAAGTTCTCCCCAATGACAACCAAAATAAACTAAAATTAATCGTTCCTTCACTATGATCTGGCATTCAGGCTCATATTCTGCTGTTAATTTTTCACTCCAGTCAAACTGATCTATTTACCCTCCTCTGGATTATATCCCGTGCTTTCTAGCCTCTGGGTCTTTGCTCCAGCCCTTACGTCCCTCTGGAATTTTTTCTCATCTGCCCGACTTTGGAAACACAACCATGTTCTGATTTTAACATCTTCTTTTCTGCAGCTGGAAACATCTTTTTCTTTTCTGAACACACTGATACTGCATTTTATCCCTTTGGTGGCCTACCTTCTCAGACAATACCAATAGAGTAAATATACCCACCCCTCCATCCACAACACACGTACCCATAAAAGGATTAGATGAAGGGTTAATTCTATTTACTTAGTGTCTTTTGGAGTAGATATTTTCTAACGGATAAATGTTGAAATAACACAAAATCTACTGCTCAGTGGGAGTGTAAGGACCAAATTATTAGCCACCACAGTCAGGGACCTACAGTGCACCCTGAAAGGAATTCATGATGAAAAACAGGATGAGGCACTATGTGCTTTGGAAAAACAGATGAAACAGTCCCTTAGATAGATATATTTCAGGAAAAAATTTTATAAACCTAGATTTTTCCATCTTTCCATACTTAGAAAAGCACTAAAATCATAGTTGAGATAATCTGTTCCTCATGACTAGCAATAACCTTCTACATAGATCTGTGCTTAACTGCACATATTTCTTAGCCAAAATTTTATGTATATCGGACTCTACCTCTACCTCTTGAGAGAAGTTCCTCAGCGCTAAGAAGATGTCTCCCTGGCGACAGTCCTCAGGAAGGCCCTCAAGTAAAACTGAAACTCACAGCTCTCATATTGTGCGTTTTTCTTGCTGTCCACAATATAGACACAGGCATAAAGACAGATACAAATTAGCCAGTTAACTACTATTAACCTTTATAAACACATTCTCTTAAATATAAGGCCTCACAATGATCTGCCTCTGAAAGCCCAGCTGTCAGAGACTCCCCTGATCAGGGTAGAGATTATAAATTACTTAAGTGGAAAGATATTTTACAGATGATATTATCCAATCCATTCATTTTGTAGATGAAGAAACAGATGCGCAGAAGTATTAAAGGACTTCTCAGTCTGCTTCTATGTATTTTTGCTCAGTTAAGTATTTCTATTTGTTCTGTGCCTACACCCTTTTAGGAGAGGTTAATTAGGTAATTAAGGCTTGCTCCTCAAATTAGAATGTTCCTCTCTAATCTGGCAGATGAACAGGAAGTTGTTTCCTCTTTGCTTTTTAGCTATCACTAAACAAACATTTCCCTCCTTGGTTTTCTTCCTGCTTTTCTCATGGCCAGTCAGGAGATTTGGGGGTTCATTAAGTAAATAGGACAAATCACAAAATCCTTGCTTCCCTTCAGCTATCAGCATATTGTTTCAGGAATATTGTAGTTTTTTTATTTCTTGAAATGATTCTTTGATCTACACATTAACATTTTAACTGATAATAAATATGTAGTTCCCTAGAAATGTTCATAAATGAATTGTAACCAGGCCAGGACTTTTGTGATCTAGGGAAGCAAAAGTTGCCACCCCTAAATCTCTTTGGCATGCAGATTATTTCAAGCTGAAAACAATTAAGTCCCAAAAGATTCAGAAAGAAGCTTTAACCTTTCCCTTAACTTCCTAAAAAGAAACTATATAGAGAGCCTATTTCCAGAATAGAGAAACCTCCAGAGACATCTGGACAATAAGGGCCAGGTGTGGTGGGGGAAGTTCTAGGCAGAGCCTAAAGATCAGGGTCCACTCTGTGTCCCACTGACCCTACCTGGCCTAGCAAACACTTGTTTACAAAACACCTGCTTTTCCATCTCCATGTCAACTACCTTCCTCCCCTTTGAAGTCCCAAACCACTATCCCTAACACCCTCTTCTGTTTTTAGATGAAGATGGTAATTAAGGTGAAGGTTTCAGCCATGTTGGTGAGTTACTCAATTTTCCTGGGTCTCTCCCATGAATGCATGTTATTGCACGTTTGTGTGATTTTCTCCTGTTAATCTGTCTCATGCTAATTTAATTCTTCAACCATCCAGAAGGACCAAGAAGGGCAAAGGAAAATTTCTTCCTTCCAATGCTGGGGAAATATAAGGCAAAATGTAGGGCTGGCACACAACACTGTCTCTTAGGTGGCAGCAATCCTCAGCATGAAGGTTTCCTAGATACTTAGGAAGGAAAGAATCTTTCAGGAGGAGCTAAAGGATTTGAGAAGAAGCTTCTTAATTGAATGGAACTGAGAGGAACAAGAAGAGAAGTCAGTACTTAAGCGGACCAGAGTTAGGAAGAGAAGGTGGGGTGCTCCACGCCCCACAGGAACCTGACTTCAGGCTTTCTAGGAAATAAGTAAAAATCTATGCTATAAAACCAGATGGGAGGTGAGGTTTGGTAAAGTCATTGACCAGAAACTGCAGGATAGATGACAATATTAAATATTAGTCACTCAATAAATATTTTTGATTAATTGAATTATAAATTTTATGAGACTATTTGGCTGATTTTAGGCTTGGGGATCAGAAAGGCATGAGTTTGAATCCCAGATGCACTACTTACCACCTGATTTGGCTCCGGGGATATTAGCTAACTTTCCTAAGACTCTATTTTCTCCTCTGTAGATGAAATTTACTATGACCTACCTCATTCAATTGTTTCAAAGATGTAATCATTTAACTTACTGTCTGACATGGAATGCCCTACCACTATTCTGTTTGAGGTGATGAGGTTAAATGAAGAAAACAGAGAGGTATATTTTATTATCACAAGCAACAGCCTCTAAAAACATTTACTGAACATGTATTAGACTGTGATGCTGCACCGTGTATAGCACTGAGGAAACACTGGTTGCCTTTTACTGTTTGGGTGGTAGTTTTCTTTAAAACCTTTTCTGAGTTCAAAAATAAAAGGGCTTTTCTGACCGGACACTCTCATCAAGGGAAAAGATTAAATGTCTCATCAGGCAGTACACCCCTGACTGTTTGAAGTACAAGTCCTCCTGGAGAACTCTTACTTTTGCTCACTGAACCACAAAATTAAAGTACCATGGAAGAAATCCCGAATAGCTACAATGCCAAAATATGTATCACACGATACTGAAAGGCTTCAAAATCACTGTATTTACAAAAGGGTTTAACAGATGAAATAAATGAAAGTTTTATGGTCTAAGAAAGGAAACACAATTTTAGTTAACTAGCACTTTTCTACTGTTCTAAACCTTTTAATGGGTGCAGAGGGAATTTGTACTTATTGAAGTAGATCAGTGAAATGATAATTTGTCTTTGAATAGAGTACTTTTATTCCATTAATTTCTGCCATTATGGTGGGAGATAAGATGTAAGCCAATGACTAACTGAAAATTAGAGTCCAAAAAAGAGGAAGAGAAACAAAAGAATAGCTTATGTCACACTATATGATATGTATGACAAAATGAATTTTATATAGCCATTTATTACAATCATTTAATGTCAATTATATGCACTTACCTGGGCTTGATTTGTCTTTATAGTTATTACAAACCAGTCCCTTAAAAAAGCTATATTGTATTTTTTGTTATAGTTAGAGAACAAAAGACATGATCTAGAGCAGATACAGTAGAGAAAAAACAAATAGGTTAAACAATGAAAAGAATAAGTAAAGCTAACTTTAAGACCTTGAACTGGATATTTATTCCTTAAAATTATAACATTTCCCCTCATCCGTTTCCTAGACTAGGTACTGAAGAACAAAATCAATGCCCTTTGAAAAACAATGATAACACGGAGAAAATACCCAGAATACTAATTTGGATAAATGACATTGTAAAATTCAAAAAATATTTGCTGAAGGTAAATTAGTAATGAGTGAGTTACAACCCAGGAAGATTATTAGATAAAATTTTAAATGTTATTATAAAACATTTCAAATGTATAAAAACCATCAACTAACACAAGTGCCCACATGGGCAGTACCCGTCATAAGAAAGAAGACAGCATCAGTGCAGGTGGTTCTGTGTGTACTTTGCCAGAATATCTTTCATCTCTTCTACACACGGGCAACCACAGCCATGAGTTTGGTGTTTATCATTCTCATGAATCCCTAAATAATTCACACCCACACATGAACACACATTTCTTCTCCCTTATATTTTGCCTCATTCTATCTTCTTTTCTAACTTCAAAATGTGGGTGTGTGGCTCATTAATTTTCAGCCTTTATTCCTTCCTTATAAACATTTTTAAAGCAATAAATTCTTCTCTAGTTACTATTTTAGGTGGGCCTCTAAAGTTTTGGTATCTAATTTCTCATTGATCATTCAGTAACAAATATGTTCACTTTCCCATTATGACTTTTGATCAGTATGCTATTTGGAAGATATTTAAGTTATCCTTTAAAACTGATTACTAACTTTATTAAAATTGACACTGTGCTTATATTAAACCAAATATTTGAAATTTTGATGAGTACTTATGGCCTAGTATAAGGTCAATTTTTGTAAATGTCCCATGAATGCATGTGAAGAATGTGGCCACTGACATTTTAACATTCTAACATGTGTGTAGGATATTTCATTGTGGATTTAACTTGTATTTCCCCAATTACAAATAATGTTGAGTAGTTTTATCATGTGTTTATTTGTCATCTATATATTTTCTTTTGAAGTAACTATAAAATATTTTACTCATACTTGAGTTTTTGTTCTTTAAAAATTCTACAAACAAGACTTCTAACATATATGTGATTTGTAAATGTGGACTATTTTTCATTCTTTTAACAATGTCCTGAAGAGCAGAGGTTCTTAATTTTGCTGAAAACTAATTTCAGCATTTTAATTTGTTTATCATGTGTTCTTTCTCATTTGTGTATTGTGTTTCTAAAAATCTTTGCCCAATTCAAGGACACAAACCTTTTCTCCTGTGTTTTATTCTAGAAATTTTATACTTTTAGGTGATATATTTTGGTTTATGATCTGTTTTGAGCAAATTATCATATCAGGTACGTAGTATAGATTGAAATTCATTGTCTTCATATGTACATCTGACTGTCCCAGCATATATGTTGAAAATACTACCCTTTCTCCACTGAAATGCACTTTGAGACCTTTGTTTACTTTAAATGGGTAACTATGCATGATGGTACACAGTACTACACACATATTACAAAACTTTCTAAGTGGTAAAAATGGCTTATGAGACAATGAATGGCATTAAAATGGGGAACAAATGAAAAAAATGGTCAGAAGTTCTCAAATGGACTAATATTAAGTTACAGTTCAGAAAAATCTCCTACCTGTTTATCTCCACAAGACAAATATTCTTTGTCTGAAAGGTAATAAATTAACTTTCTGGGGTCAGGGATTTAATTAGATAATCCTATCCTATCCCAGGAGCTCTGTGATTCTTGGAAGACCAAGGAGTGAACATCCCTTTCCAAATGCCTGTCATTAGAACGTAGGGCACGTTCTAACTTGTGAAATCATTATATCTTCAAAACTAAATTTATTAAGATTCATGTTTGAGAAAACTCTGATTGTTTATCTGCCTTTTGGCATCTATAGATTGTGAATCAAATGCGATGGCCTGGTAAGAAATAGAGCTCAAATACCAAGAGAGATAAAGATTGTTTTGATACTAATTAATGTTGCCAGATTGAAAGCTTACCTGTGTGTGATTCCTGTTAGGCTCCAGGCTCATTAATCACTTACATTTAGTGAGACTCTCCTGAGAGATGCTGCCATGTGTTAAATAAATATTATGTGCAATTTTAAAAGTAATAATTTTCTCCCAAACTGAGCTCAAGTCATCCTTCAGGGACATGTGCACAACCCACAGGTGTGATCAGAATCCCCAAGATTAAGCAGAAGCAGCTCTAGTGAGTTATCAAGAAATTTCCTTCACTGTTTCTCTGGGATTTGCTGCCACCTTTACTATCTGAAGGAGAATCAGATCTATTCTGATATCTGCAGCTTTTGCTCCTGAGTCTGTCATTTATAGTATTTATGGTCTAGCCATTCATTCCTAAAATACAGATGCCCCTGAAAAGTAGATAAAATTAAGCTCCTACCATCTTAAAGGATGTATTCTTAAGCTGGAATTTACAGCCGTTGTCCCTCAGTAGCCCCTCAAAAAGCCATCAAATCCATGAAAATGCCAAATGCTGTGTTCAGGAGCGTGTTCATACCATCAGGTACATATCAAGTCCCTAAGCGAGGAAACATTAAGAAGCACCACCTTGGGAGGGCTAGTTCTATTAAATGGCTTTCCAGGTGAGTGGCTTTAGTCATTTAGTACTAGATCAAGGATATTTCATATTTTTTCATTGCGCTTATGATCTAATGTCAATGTCAACATAACATTGCATAGTACTGTTGTCTTGTAATTTACCTAACACCTCCTTTATTTCCATTTGCTATCTTTTGTTATTTCCCTATTACAAATACCGTTTATCATATGGATTTCATGTCTGTATTTTGGTACAATTCCCCAAAGTTGATTAAACGAACATTTTCTGCAGTTCAGTGATAATTAAACTGCTTTTAAACAAAATCTTTATTTTCCTAAAAGGAGAATTGTCTTACATAGTGTACATCTGACCCTCCTTCCAGAATCCATTTCGGTGAAACAGCTTTGCAATGACCTATATAGGCATTATTTGAGCTGTTCCCCCTGGGCTTCAGGCATACTGCCAAGTGAGAAACTTACCTGACTTTAGAAGACCAGCTTAGCCAATTTAGCTCTATTGTAGGAAAAGCAGGCATTAAAGTCCACAGTCAATGGAAGTGCAGTTACAGAGCTTCCAAGTCCCCAGTGCTCCTGGCAAAGGAGGGCAGCAGCTACCTACGAAGAGGATATTGCCTTCATTACCCCTGCTTCTGCCAGGCAAAAGGAAGTTTCAGTCCAGGACCTAATGAGATTCTGATAGAAGTCAGGCTCAAATTCTGACTTGGGTACCTGAGGCAAGGTTTCCAATGATCCTCTAGCTATGAAAAGTCGTGTCAGGTACTGGTCAAGATCATGTGACTAATCAGAATGCAATACATATGGAAATAAGATAACACACAGCAAGTGCTAAGCACTATGCAATATACCTAAGCTGTACATATGAGCAAAATGTGGCCTCTGTGTGCTCCACGTACAACATTTAGTGAAGAGAGAAGAAATGAAAGTTAATACCACCACAGGAAGACTGCTATCATCAGACAAAGAACTTGACAAAAATTTACAAAAACTACAAATGTAAATGAATTTTAAGTAGTATAAAATTGTTCAACATAATTACAATAGAGTTTGAATTGACTGGTTGCTTGGCAGAACAAATAATCTGATCTCCCTAACCTCAGCTCCACAGCACCCCCAGCAATGGCTTCAGGACATGGACTTTGAAAGCAACATTCTGCAGCCATCCAAACACCCAGTGTGCCAATAGTGTCTGCTCACGTTTCTGTCTTCTTCACTTTCTTTTTCTATCTAGGAAAAGAAGGTAGATCCTTCTTGGGAGAAATCTAGGCATCCTTGTTAAAATAAACATGTTAAAATGCCCCTTCTTACTACTTCCTCAGCGCAGAGTCTGGGTTGTATTAACTCTTTGTATGTGATGTCATCTACCACGGTAATTGATACTATTCAGTGAATAGTTTACAAATGAATGAATGAATGCACACATGCCTGGACTTCTTCCCAAGTATAATGTTGCAGAGAGCTGCCAAATATTTAATTTAACTGTGTAACAGGGTGGTTTCAGTGTCTATAGCATGGGTATACTTTACTGTGTTGACAGAACTTAGGCCTAAACTCTTAATAAGAATTGTATTCATCAAAAAGTTTCAGGCACGATTTGACAAGTATACTCCACCATAAGTTTTCTTGGTCTCTTAAAACCCCTGTATAAATAAAACAGTTCAATACATGTACTTGGAATTTAAACAATGGGGATATTCTTCTGGACTTAAACCATATCATATACACATAATGGCAAATTTATGAAAATAAATGAACTTGGATATTAACTTCTTTTTTTTAACACAAAAATGTCCCAGTCTCAGGCTGAAAGAGCTGAGCAGAGATTTGGGCAGCTGCCTGGCGCTCGGACTCCACCACAGTTTCCTCTGCTGAGGATTCAAATGGGAAAACAGCAACAGGTATTAACTGAAATAAGTTATTCTGTCAATGCAGTAACTTCTTCCTTTGGATAATGTCACATTTTGCTTTTCAATGTAGCAAACTAAATTTTCACACAAATATCTGGGAATTACATTTTGTTAGAGAGTTTGAATAAAAAAATTTCTAATGGAAGTACTGAGGATTAAACCCAAGATCTCATGCATGCTAAGCATGTGCTTTACCACAGAGCTGTACCTCACCCCCCGAAAATGTGTTTAAATTTACATATCACAGTTATTAAGCAAAATAGTATTATTAAATTTGAGAATCATGTTAAATATTAGCCTGGAGCAAAATTTACTTTAACGGGCATTTTGACAGATACTTAACTAAAGAAGTGATACTATACCTCTAACTGCATGCTTACCCAAAGGGCATATAATTTTTACTGAACAAAATAATGTAGAGGTGAAATGATCATTCTCAGAAAGTTGACTGAGTATTGGCTTGCCTTCCCAATACTTCAGTATTCAAGTATCCATATGCCCTAGGAAATATCATGGGGTTTAGATCTCTGATACATTAAAAATAGTACTAAGATGTGCCACATTTCACTGCATTAATTCCTCAATAATTTGATTTTCAAAAAAGTGGAAGGGAAGTAGACTGCCACCTATTTGAATGGTTTAGTTCGTGTGTTAACAAACTCTGCTTTGCTGTGTTCCACTTCATGCATATGCAGTGCAGAGACATGATATTGTTGTAAACAGTGCAGAGATTCATTACCTCTCGTATAATAAAGGTCATTTAATTTCTGAAATTAGGTCATTACCTGGTTCCCTCTAGCAGCTACTTTTCGAGAGCACCTCTCTCTCTCTATCTCTCTTCACCTCACCTCCTTACCACCCCCAACGGCCAGTGGGTGGCCTGCATTTCCTTGTCCTGCTTCGGGACAAGGACTGGGAGATTTGGTGCTGTGTTACCCTCAGAATTCCCGAATGGTTGCGTATTGGGACTCTAATCACTCCCGCTGTAGAACTGGCCCATTCTTAAAGATGAACATTTTGTTAACCTCCTTGCTTAATTTCCCACATTCCCCTCCTAGTTTTCAGACATCTGGTGTTTCTCAAAGAAAATAAAATGTTATAAAATGTGACAAGAGACTGTTAAAACCAAAAGAAGGGTGTTTTCTCCCCACCAAGGGATGTGAAAGTAGAGCCCTAGGATACCAAATCATTTTCAGTAAATGCTTCACTGTAGTGTGTCTTAACAGTTGGATATCACATCCACATTCTGTCAACTTGTGGATGCTGAGGTAGGACAAAGAAGGGGGTGCTGAGATTTTAGGAGAGTACTCATCAGGGTTCAGCGCTCCAGCTGAGCTAGCCACTGGGTCTCATGCTCATGGGGACAGCTGGTGGCAAGTCCCCGCAATCAGAAGCCATCACTAACAGAAAGACTCTACAGTCATTTTAATCAGTCCTTGGCAGAGCTAGCAGTAAATGTACTAAGTGGATGTATTTTCCTGGGAATTGCCACTGTGGCTCTAGGATTTAGCTTGAATTGAGGCAGCGTGATATAATGTGGAATCAGCGATGAGCAAACCCAATATTCTGCTGGTTCTGAGCCTAATTTGTTCCATAAAATTACTCTAATTCTTGATCTAGGGGATAGTATAATTAATTGTTTACAAGGCAGAAGGTGTATACAGTATGTCTAAGGCATTTTTTAAGTGGACCCTAGAATACTTACACAATGGTGAAGAGTTGAGAAACATGGTACTTTGTTTAAGCAAAATGTGCAAGAATCAATCTACTGAATGTTTTGAAGTTTGTTTTTTAAGTCACATATGTATGTAATTTAAAATGTCAAATGAGCCTATAAGAGGACTGTTAGCAGCAGTCCTCTGCTTCTCACTTCGCCACCCTACCCCATGCCAGTAAACATTTTTTCAATGTCTTAGCTAGTTGATTATGTATTCAGAGATCTGTCCTGCAACTTTTAAGTAAAGTGCTGATAATTGCGCTCATGATTTCTTTCCATTTTCTGTATTTCCTATTGAACTCCTATTATGGAAGATGAGAATATAATTCTTGCACACTTCTATCCCTCACTTCTCCATCCATCTTTAAATGAAATTATATTGTGATTCTCATTAAAGCAGTATTCAGTATTTACATTATTATTACTGTTTAAACATTACTCACAGATGAGCCATGACATCATCTAGAATTACATTTCCAGTCTTATATGTTGCTTTTTTCTCTGGGGTTCATAAACGTCTCCACTTCTCCATTATCTGATTTTCCCACCTAACCATCACTAATTTCCCTCCTTAAATGCAAATCTTTTCTTAATTTATTTTTAAAAGAAGTAGAGTAATCTCTCAGTTTTTTCAATCTGGAGATGTATTTCCTGCTCTTGTAGAAAATTTATGAAACATACAAAAAATAAAAAGAATAATTCTGTGAGTACTAAGGTACTCACTGCTCAGTGTAAGAAACAAAGTTTATGTAAAATATAGAAGTCCTCATGTACCTGCCTCTGATGTATCCCGAATGACTCATGTAATCTTTGTTCCAAATTTAATGTTCGTGACTCCTATTCACCATTTTACACTTCTTCTTCCATTCTGTTGTTAAAATAAAATACAAAATGAAGACCAAATCTGAAAATTCCCTGGACAGACAAAACTATTTAAATCATATAAGCAGAACCAAATCTAGCTTATTTCATGACTACAAACAAAACAAAAAGGTTATTTCTTATAAATGCCTCTGATAATCATAAAAGAAATTTGTCATCTTCTTAAAATGGTATCAGATGGTCACTTTTAACTAATCCCCTGCTGCCAGGAAACCCCCCTTGTATTAACCAATCATCGTAAAGGTTAAATGACTTCCTCATTTTCACTTCATAATCCATCCTGTAATGTCATGGCTTCTGAGCTTCACACCAGTTTGGGGTTTGAAAGCTCCCAGTTCGTTATCTGCTCCTACCTACACAATACATTCCTACTAAACACTGTTTTCCTGATCTAGTTTGAATTGTTACTATTTTGGGAATTGTAACATTGTACAAATTTTTCATTCTTCCTGGTTTTTTTCACTTGATGTTACCATGTCCACAAGGTCATTTCTGTTGACGCAAGTGATTCTGACCTGCACTGCTCTGTGGTGAAACCATCGTGCTGAATGTGAGTGAGCAGAGACAGTAAACATAAAGCCACTTCATTTTTGTCTTTCCACATCCCTTTAAATCCTCTGTGTTCTTCTACTACTTCCAAAGACAGAAATGAAAAATTCTGATAGAGCCCATGTCTTAATGGAAACCAGGAAAGCGGTAAGTCACAAAACCATCTCAAATCACTGTGTAAAAAGGTCCAGTCATGTGTTATTACCCAAGTCCGAATTTGTTTTCAAGTTTAGGCTTCTCTTCTTTCTCAGCTTGTCTTTTTATAAGAAAGAAGCTTGCAGTTAGTCAGAAAGAAGGATGTGGCATCTTCTTAACCTTTGAACTCCTCCTCTCTCAAATCCCTGGAGGTGGGGATGCTTTCTTTCACACACAAGGCAAAGTCTAGGAGAGGTGCAGAGAGGCTTGCCCCAACATTTTTGAACAACTGAGCTAAAATCAACTGCAACTTCTAGACTTTTTAATATGATTATAATAACCCCAGTTTTTTTCAGCCATAGTTAAGTATATTTAGTGCTACTTATAGCTAAATTCATTTCAAAACAATATATTCTTTCAATGTTGTTAGAGTGAATTATCTGTGTCTTCCGTCATAATCAAGTGTTTTTTTTTTTTCTTTTCTATTTTAATCTGTTACTATGGTGAAGTAACTTAAACGTTTTCTAACGATAAATGCTTCTGCATGTCGGATAAACCCAATTTGTGTATCTACAGATAAAGATATTCCATATAGATGTTCTATATTCTTTCATGATTTTCCTCCTTCCAAAACTCTCAATAGTTGTGTATTGAATATTCTCACTTCATCTCCTTATCTTTCATAATTTCCACCTTTCTTTCACTCTGTGACTTATATTATGTATAATATTTTTATGTCTATCAGTTCATTAATTCTACCCATGTTTAATTGCTTTTTATCTAGCATATTGAATTTCCAGTAAATTCTCAAAATTCTGTGGTTCTTTTTAAAATACGCCTTTTCAATTTTTGCAGCATCTTGATTTTTAGTTATTAATATACTTCTTCGTTTCTTTAAGATATTAAACATTATCCTATATTCTATATTTCCTGACTAAAATTTCAGAATCTGCAGATGGTTCTGAGATACTGCTTCATGACTCTTACTCTTGTCATCTCTTCTTCACGTGATAAGTGATTTTTGATGAGTTCATGTTCTTTAGGACGTTACTGTAAATGATTTTTTAAGAACTGTGTTTAAAGTTTTTTTTCCCCAGAGATGCGATCCCTGAACCTTGAACTAATCTTAGTTTGTCAGTGTCCAACAAATTGGGGTTTGAATAGTAGATCTTATCTTCAGACTTAACATTTCAAGGATAAAATTTCTCATTTTCACATTGTTCCCTGAACTGAAATATACATCATCCTTATTATTCCCTTTTTTTTTTTTGTATCCTCTTTTCTCATCTGGTTGTTATTCCTGACAAATCAAAGTTTCAAACCTCCAAAGTAGTAGGAAATGATTTTGCTGTGAAAGAAAGATACTCAATCGTCTGACCCTACACTTCCAGCTGAGTACAGAAGACAACTGATAGTTTCTAATAGCTTTCCTGCACTGGCATTGAAAGTAGTTATATCTAACAGCTCTATAGCTTTTGGAATTTCCTGTTTCTTTGGCATCTTACAGAATATTTGCCTTAATTTCCTAAATCTGCTGTTTTTGTGAAAGTTTCAGCTCAGATGTCGAAGAACCAAGCTGTACTCTTACGTGTCAAAGGAGGAGCCAAATAATACATTATATCATATTAAAATCCTAATTAAAAATCAGATTCTAAAGTCGGTGATAGTAATGGGTAATACTGATATAAAAAAAAGATTGGCCAGAGATTAAAACAATTTGAAAAACAATATTTCTATCATTTTTTCTACTCCTATAGCTACAATTGCACACTTTTGGGCTGCTCCATGAATCAAGTATAAAACTTGTTCAGTTTTTTCATTTAAAATTCCTAATGGTGCTTATAATAGTAATAGTAATAATAATAATAACAACAATAACAATAACAATAACAATGATCATGATGATGACTCACTTTGTAGATTTTAAGTTGAAACCCACTGAGTGTAAGATTCAAAGAAGTAACTTACAAAATCCAAAAACAAAAGAAAAAAAAGAACAAGTCCTAGAGTTTAGAGGTCACAACTGGCAATGTATGAGGTGATTCTTTGTGGTTTGGTGGGATTTGTTCCCCCAACACCTCTGAAGGGCACATGTCACCAGGAGAGGTGCTTGATGGCTAAGAATGTACAACTGTGAGGGTCAGACTGTGTGAGTTCCACTTCTTCGGGCTGTGTGACCCTCAGCAAGATCCTAAATCGCTGCAAGCCTCATTACCTGCATCAGGTGAGGATAACAGTAGGACCCATATTGGGGAGGTACTGTGAAGATGTGGGGAGGTGGTATTTTGAAATCTTCAGCATCAAGCCTAATACAAAGTAGTGTCCAAATGGATCCTCATCTTCTCAGACTCTAAAGAAGTCAGAATTTGCAGGGCTCAGTCTGGGAAAAGAGGCCTCAGTGTTAAAATGGCAGCTTGTGCCCTAGTGGGCACCATATTGATGTAGCCAACAGTCTTCAAACAACTTCTCTTCCTGGTTTATCTTACAAACAGCTTAACTGAGAGCAAGCAAAGAAAACTGACTGCAGGACACGGTGGGGTGGGGAAAGTTTACCATGTACCCAATCGCTTGCTCTTCCATTTTTTTCCTTGCACAATATTTTGAGTCTTTGAGGGGAGTTAGTGACACGCAATGATTTTGTGTCACACAGACCTGGTTTATCAGAGATCAGATTTGATCACTTAGTGACCAAGAGCAAGCAGAACTTGAAAGCACAAGGCCTGGAGCAAAGTAAAAACTCAATACACACCAGATATAATTTATGTTTGCTTTGAATATTCTAAGAATTGAAGCATTTTTCCCCTTAATGCACACAAGAAACTTTACGTGGCAAACAACTTAACCCAGCTGTAAATTTTGGTAAATCATCTAGAATAACCCACCAATGTTACGTCTTTCTCATATTAGAAGTGCCTGAATTATCAGCTCATTGCATTTGCTATAGAGGATGTAACTATTTTTTTAAAGAGCTTTCCCATTTAATACCTCATTTTATTCTTATCATTTCCCTACCAGGTAGGGCAAAAATTATTGTCATTAATCACCAATGAGAATACTAATTCACCAAGTGGCTGAGAGATTTGACTAAAATCACGAAGCTCCATGGGGGTAGAAAAAGAGAACCAGGAGACCTGGGCTCTGGTCCTGACTCTACCTGTAATGAGCCTGTCTTTTTACGTACAAAATTCCTGGCTCTAACCTAAAGACCTCACAGTATCATTCTGCTAAACAAGGACCATAATATGTGAAATGTGACAGTACGTTCAAACCCACACAGTGATAGACAAATATAAGATGATATTATGTGATATGAAAATCATGTTATGAAGTACAGGCTAAATCTAGCTCTAGCTTCTGTGTAAAAGAAGAAAGATGCTTTTTGTACATCACTCTTAAAGAGAAAAGTGCCAGAAAATCTTTTATGAGAGAAAATTTTTGAAAAAATTTCCTGAGGAAAGGAAAGTTTTACTATTTTCTACTGGGAGAGAAGAGAATTCTTAGAGGAAAATATGGCAAGAGTCATGAACTTTCAATCAGGATATTTGGGTTTAAACCTTGCCTTTGGCACCAAGTAACTGTGCAACTTTTCTTAAATTTTTTGAAAATGTAGACCTCAATTTACTCTCTGTAAAGTTACACTAGAAAATATTTAAGGTCTTTTTTTCAGCTCTGACACCCTCTGTTGCTATAATTCTGCCTTTTAAGTGGAGGGCCTCCATGAAATCACTAAATATAGTAACACCTTAGTTGAATTGCGGGTCCCATAAATCCAATGCTCTTAACAATGGAATTTTGCAGTTAACTGGGAGTTAAAGTTTATTTCAGTTTCTTTTCTTTTCATATTCCTTCTCCCATGACTTTTTTTGCTTTTGCTAACTAACTCTCTTTCACAGATTTTTCTGGCACAGTTTTTTCTGATATCCCCTTTCCTAGCCCTCCCTCGTCTTTTTACGTTCCACACTGCCCTCTTGCATTTCTGGCTAGAGAGTGTAAGGTCTATCCTTGTTTTGCAATCCAAACAACCATAACACCTTCAGTGTTCCACATTTTACAGCAACAAAATAAACAATGTCACAACTTTATTGGAGAGCCTGTGATAAGTAGAATGGCTCCACCAAAGATGTCCACATTCTAGTGTGGACATGTTATGTTATCTTTCATAACACCAAATAGGCAAAACGGATTTTCCAGATGTGATTCAATTAAGGATCTTGATGAAGGGAGACTATCCTATGTTACTCATGTGGACCCAACATAATCACAAGGGTCCTTAGGAGGAAGAGAAGGGAGCAGGAGAGTCAGAGTCAGAAAGAGAGATGTGACTACAGAAGCAGACATTAGACCAAAAGTTTGAAGATGCTACACAGCTGGCTCTGAAACTGGTGCATTGAGGTCACAAGCCAAGAAATGCAGGCAGCTTCTAGAAGCTGGAAAAGGCAAGGAAATGGACTCATCTAGAGTCTCCAGGAAGAATTCCCCCTTGCTGAACCCAATCATACCCATGTCAAATCCACAATCGTAAGATAATAAATCGCTGGATTTTAAGGCCACCACAACTCTGATAATTTGCTATAGTGGGGACAGAAAACAAATAGAGAGTTGTCTGCTTGTCTCAGCAGTGTGATTTACCTCTAAGTGAGACTTTGACATAACTGCTAGTTCCTGGAAGACCTCAAGAAGCTGTGTATATTTTGAAATTTTCCAGAATGCGCCAATCTCCAAGTTAGTCAGTAAAAAAACAAATTACGGAGAATACCTGATATCACAATGCAATTTGCACTGCATTTATATTCTCCTTAACCTACTGCTGGCATAATTGATGTTCTCAGGTAATCACAATAAGCTAGCTTACAAGAGTTTTCTAGATAATGTTTAAAGTGTTTGCAACCCTGAGCTTATGTAATTGTATTGTAAAAACAAATTAGAAATCACCCAAAACTACCAACTCATATCTCCTTACCTGAAGTGTACTCTGTGTGACTCTGATTAACGGTAGGTTAATCATGTTAAATCTCATTTTCTAATCTATACCTAAGTTTCTCTAAATTACTGATACCTGGATATTTCCATGGGCGGGGCTATCTACTTTTAAAATCTTTTCTGCCTTATCTATCCATGCAAACTTGGGGAGCAGCACCCTCACCATCCAAACATACTCTACAGAACAATACTCCTTTTCCACTGTGGAAACACCCTGTTTCTGAATTTCTTAACAATGACCGTAAGGATAGAATGTGAGATAATGTGAAAGCAATAGTTATCCACTGATAATCATGGAGGGAGACATGGAGGCAAAATTCAGGAGACTGTCATGTTATGGAAATTGTAGGGAATACTGTTTGTAGCTTTGCTGGTCACCATTGACCAGTGTAGGATAAGATCTATGACACAGGATAGACCAATTGGATTTCCTCTCCCCAGTCTTTGAATCTTTGCACTATGATTCAGCCAGGACAAATTATATCATTCTTATTCATTCTGTAAGAACTGTTTGGTAGCCTGGATATCTGTTCATTTCTGAGTTTGCTTCCCAAGTCTCCCAACTGATTGTGTAATATCTTTCCCTTAAAGTTGGTATGTGTTGCTTGCAAGTAAAAAACTCTAAATGATACAGAAAGAAGAGGATAGTTACCTTCATTTAGATATAAAATAAAGAACTAATAGATCTCCATTGGATTTGACAATCACAAGACACTAAAGTATGATTGCAATGGGTTATAAAGAGTGTGAGGGATAAAGTGATGGAAATAGTAAGTTTGGGGTTCTCTTTGGGAAAAAAGAAGTATGAGAAGAATAAGATAAAAATTAAGTAGTGCCAGAGGATACAAAATGAGTGTCTTCAGTTTGTTTGGACTGTTGGGACTGTTCTTTTCTTTAGATGTGAGAGACATAGCATGTTGATAGTCCAGGAGAAGCCACTAAAGAGGGAGATTTTTAGGATACAGGAGGGAGAGGGCTGATGAAGGGAACAGGAGAGGAAAAAGTAAAATGAAAAGGAAATAAAATATACATGTGGATGGGGTTACTACTGGACAGGCAGACATATACCATATCTCAGAGACTGGATATACTTGAATATGGTGTGAGTAGGGAACCAAAGAAAAATTATCTGTTGACCTCAATTTTCTCCTTAAAATAGACAGCAAGATCATCACTTGAGAGTGAATCTGCATGAGTAAAAAGTGGTCTGAAATGCTAATACAGTTTGGAATAACTTTTAAGGTGGATAAGAGATAAACGTGAAAAAGGACAAATGAAAGAATTAACAGAATGTGCTGAAAATTGAGACCATGACTATATGTCATTTTTCAGATGCCAGATAAAGGAGCAGAAAATGCAGATTTTTGACATGGAAGTTGGGATTTGTGATTAGATTGGTATACTCAAAAGAAGATATGGAAGAGGATCTAATGAATTGAGGCTGGGGGAGTTTTAAGGTGAAAGAGAAGGAAGAGAGGAAAAGAGGTGTCATGGGGAAGGATGGAGGGGTAGGGGGCTGCTGCTAGCTGTTTGAGAGAAACCTGCAGGAGGGTGATATGAATAAACACGAGTGTTAGCTCTGAGGTTGAGGAATGAGAACCTGAGCAATTTGGAAACAAAAATGGTTACGGAAGAGGGGACTATGCTTTGGAGTTAACATTGCAGTGGTTCCTAATGGGGATTAGATCCTCACTGAGACCCTGAGAAGAGCAGAGACAGAGGACACTGGATTTAAGTAGAGCCCAGGATGTGAAGGCTAAACTGTTGATGGATTGAAATCTCTTAAGATTACAGTAGGAGGTTGAAAGAAGGGGAAGGGCAACAAATCCCACAAATAAGAGAATGTGGATAAATAATTGAAAGGTTGGCTGATGGAGAAGCAAGCATGAGTGCAGCTGGATGAAAGGACCCAGAAGAGAAAACGTATCTCGCATAAGAATGGATTAATGCAGGGGTAGAAAACAGCGAAGAAAGCTGAGAGAGTATACACTCACCTGTCTGGATCTACTGAGATTAAGGGGATAAAATCAAAGAAGTAAAGAAAAAAAAATAGACACATTTCCACATTTGATTCGATGAAAATTAGATGCAAATTAAGCAGGTTATGTCATCATCACACAACCCAATATAGCTCTTAGTCATCTGGGATATTTTGGCTTCGGGTTTTTTTTTTGGTGGGGGGTGATTATTCTAGATATAAAAATGATCATTCTTAGCAAAGTTCCTCATTCTTCCCGAGATTTCTCTTATGGGCAAGACTTTGACAGGAATCTTATTACAATATTGATGCCTCTGGCTTCATAGGAGGTCAATTTTCTTACACGTTGCCTGTCTTCAATAGATAAGAATGATTGAGTGTCTTGGTCCTTAGCCTTCTTTTTTGGTAACATTTTGGTTGGTGAATAAGAGAGCTAGTTTTAAGATTTGTTTATGCTTAAACCTTTTACTCTCAAAATACAACTACTATACAAAAAATAAAACAAAACAAAACAAAAACCCCCGAAATTTTAGAGTTAGAATTTAAGAAAAAAAATAATAGCTTAATAACTATGACTCATGTGTGATGATGAAAATATGTAATTTAATGAAAATAACAGTAGAAAACTTGGGTTTTAAAAAATGTGGCAAACAAAATTTTTGGTAAAAACATGAGATATTATTTTCAAAAAATATTTTAAATTCTTATATAAAGTGTTGGCTCAAAATTGGGACAAAATTAGTAAAAACAGAAGTAATTTTACACAATAAACCCACCCAATTGTTCCAAGATTTTTGGAACTTATTTTTAAAATAGAAGAAAAAGAAACCCTAACCATGTTATTTGAGATTCAAGAAAATTATACATGTTGCCAAAAGACATTCCTCAGAGTACCTCAGAGTAAAACACTCCATATTCAAATGTTTAAAAAATAATGTTATTCTTGATAAACAACTATTCCAAAAAGTATTACAAATCCTATGCTAATCTCTGAACGGCATTTACTGGGTAGTGAATTCAACCAGAAGAAAATGATTCAGTGTACTCAGTATAGTGCACCATTTGCCTAAAGTTCCCTTTCGGCAAAATTTCAGAAACACTACTGCTCTAGAAATAAAATACTACTTAAACATCAAACCAAATGGAGCAAGGCCAACCATTTGCTTCTTATAGACATCTTCAAAACACCTTGACTCTCTTCTTTGAGTCATATTTTTATGGTTCTGTTTAAATGTAACCCTAATGTTAGTCATATTAATGTTTTTAACAATTTTTTAATAGACTCTTAACTAGTCTCTCAGCATCATTTCCGGCCCCTCCTACAATCTATCTGCACAAGATAGCAAGAGTACTCTTCTCCAAATGCAATTCTAATCATATTATTCTCATGCCTAAATCTTTCCTACAGCCACAACCATAGCTCTGCAGGCTTTATCCCTGCCTTTTTCTCTGATCTCATCTCAAGTCACTCCTATCCTTCCACCATGACCATACTTCCTCCATGCACAGGGACTTTACATAAGATATTCCTTCTTAGTAAACTACTCTCTCTCCTCTCCCTCACTCACTACCTTCTTTACCTATTTAACCATATCTATTCATATCATAGGACTCAGTTCACAGTTGACTGCCTTACAAAAGTTTTCTCTGACGTCCCTTCAAACTTACCATTTCTAATAGTATGCTTTGCTAGCACGTATGACAGCTTCATTAAAGACCATCTCCCCCAGGTATCATGTGCATACCACCCATCACTGTATTGTATCTACCTCAGCATCTGGCTTACGATGGTCCTTCAATATGATTGGCTGCATGAAGAAACAATAAATGAAATGAAATGACACTATACAAAAGCTTACATTTATCAATCCCTATTCTAAATTCATATAATTTTCATACGGGGACTTAAAATATTTCTACATTTAAAAAATGCAAAGTTAACTGCAAATAAAGGTGTTATTTTAAGATAAATGGTGGAAGAATTTGTAATGGACAGGTTACTGAGTGTCTTTCAATAGAATGTTGGTTTTTTTCCTAGTAAACCCCTCAGTTATCTGATTATAAAGAAGTCTGTGCTTCTGATTGTTTTGACTAGGCTGTATTACAGCCCCACACACTGGAGAAAAGGATTAGGAATGTAAATGACTCTTGTCCATAGAAATGCAAATACATTTTGTACACTACAGACAAATTGATTTCTGCCCTGTAAAAAAGATGATTCACTTTTATGTTTAATGCCCTACATTAACCCATTTTTCAAATTCCTTTTTGCATTCCTGATTGCCCATCTTTATCTTTTCATCAGTTTTGCCTTCAAATCAGATGTGACATCTTATCAGTTCCCTAATTAGTGAATTAAATAATATCTTTGACATGAGTGTATATATTTGTATGCTAGCCATTATTTTTACCATTTTGAAAAGTATCTTTTAACAGCTGTTTTATGATATTCAAAATACAAGTACAGTTACAAAATTGTACTTCTTATAAAATCCAAGTACAGAAAAATACAATTTTTGGTTCCTCAAAATATTAAAAAAGAACTACCCTAAAATTCAACAATTCCACTTCTGGATATTTTTCCAAAGAAAACAAAAATACTAATTAGAAAAGACACATGCACTCCCCCATGTTCATTGCAGCATTACTCATTATAGCCAAGATACGGAAGCAACCGAAGTGCCAATTGATAAGTGAATGGATGAAGAAGATGTGAGATGTATACACACCACACACACACACACACACAAATATTATTCAGCCATAAAAAATAAAACCTTGCCATCTACAACAACACAGATGGACCTGGAGGATATTATGCTAAGTGAAATAAGTCAAACAGAGAAAGGCAAATGATTTCACTTATATGTGGAATCTAAAAAACAAAACAAATGAACAAACAGAATAGAATAGAAACAGGATCATAGATATAGTGAATAAATAGGTGGTTGCCAGAAGGGAAGTAGGTAGGGAGATGACTGAAATAGGTGAGAGAGATTAAGAGGTACAAACTCTCAGTTACAAGATAAATAAGTCACAGGAATGAAATGTACAGCCTGGGAATATAGTCAATAATAATGCAATATCTTTGTATGGTGACAGACGGTAACTAGACTTAATGTGGTGATCATTTTGTAATGTATAGAAATATTGAATCATTATGTTCTGCACCACAGACTAACATAATGCTGTAGGTCAATTATACTTCAAACAAACACACTCATTGGAAAAGAGATCAGATTTGTGGTTACCAGAAGTAGGAATGAAGGTAGTCCAAAGGTAAAACTTCTAGTTATAAGATAAATAAGTACTAAGGATGCAATGTACAATATGATAAATATAATTAACACTGCTGGATGTTATATATGAAAGTTGTTAAGAGAGTACATTCTAAGAGCTCTTACCACAAGGAAAAATATCTTTTCTTTTTCTTTTACTGTGTATCTATAAAAGATGATGGATGTTCACTAAACTTTTTATGGCAATCATTTCATAATGTAAGTCAAATCATGCTTTATATCTTTAACTTATCCAGTGCTACATGTCAATTATATATCACTAAAACTGGAAGAAAAATAAAATTTAAAAAACCTATAAATTTATATCATTGTCACTAATGTCAAACCTTACCCTAACTGTATGTTGGTCAACAATACAGTTGGCAAGATATTTAGTAGATATATTATTTGCATCTTCATTGTATCTTTTAAAAATATCCTTTTGGTGAGTGTTTTATAATATATGTATTATTAGAACAACAACAATAGAAATAAAACTGCCAAAACTCACAAATATACATTCACTGAATTGTGTTAATAATTGCATATTGAGGGATTCCTTTGTCTAAAGTAGATTTAACATACCATGAGGCCACTTCACTATAAATACATATATATAAATACCCCACACATACCACATGCATGTATACATACCACTACACACACACTTGCATGTGTATCCATACCACTATACATGTATATGCACACACATACATGCACACACGTGGACATGCCCCTGTGTGTTGTGTGCATACACATGTTTATAGACATGCCATTATATATACATATACATACATACCATATGCACACTACATGACCTCTTTACTAAATATAAATACACATATATAAAATATTGTTTATATGATACATATATATACTATAAAAAGCATTTATACATGGAGAGAGAGAAAGAAAGAATTGCTCTTATTCTAACAAGGATTGAAAAACAGTAGGTATTTCTTTGCTCTGTTTTTCACAAGAACATGTATTGATTAACTTGCTGGGGTATTTTATATGAGGTACATGTATAAAGGACTGAAACAGCAGAAAAATTACAAATTTTATCAGGGTCATTTTCCAATTGTAGTGAAACTGACTGCAAAATGTTTTAACCAAAGAACTATTTCCCATCATAGACAATAAGAGAAAAAATATTATTTAAAATAATAATTTTAAACTAAACTAAGTCATTTAAATATTTAATTTTATTAATCATTTCCTAAGAAAACTGAATTGTGGTATATGCTCTTTTTAAAATAATAATACAAATACATACAAATGAGGTTTTGATAACATTTATTTTTAATTTTGGAAGTAATTCAGTCAAAAATATAGAATGTTAAGAAAAGTAATTATAGGAAATAGTTCTGATCACAAAAAATGAAATAGCTTTTTGAAGTACATTATGAAAATCTAGGTCACATACAGAAGATCAAATAACTATAAATTGTTCGTTTTACCTTTATTTTAAGCTACACTGGACTACTGCAAATGACCAACACAATGCTATGGCTGAATTTGCATGTTCTACATGTATAAGGACTTCACATTCATTAGTTTATTTGATCTATAGTCACAGGCAAGTTTCTTTTTATAAAATAGTCATAAACACTCAGTGAGATGTGCTTTTCACCAAGAAGTATATTGAAGGTCAAAATTTCCAGAGATGTGATAAGCGTGATATGTTTCTATGTACTGACACATAAACACCTTCAGGACATATTTTTAAGTGAAAAAATATGAAGTACAGATATACACATAAATGGGTTATAGTTCACCAGTTGTGCAAACAAAACAAAACAAAATTATGTGCACCTGCATAGGAAATTCCTGTATAAACAATATTAACTCAGGAGTTAACATTATATGCCTTTACTTTTGTCCTGTTTGAATTTTTTCTGCCACTTGTATATGTTTTTTTCAACGAAGAAAAGCTTTTTTTCCCTCACTTTAATTGAGAGTAAATAGTTTAGTACTGCTTTAAAGATTACTAGAGACTGCTCCTATGATCAATAGGATAAGAGAAAACAGTAAAAATGAGATGAAATGGACTGGACCATGTACAAGCCATACAGCAGATCATGCCAAATATTTTGGTTCTATAAATGGGCTGTGAACTCAAGCTATTCCTGAAAAGAAAATAGGAGAGTAGAAGAAATTCCCATGGAATAGAAGAGTTTTAAGAAGCAAGAAAAGCCATTTTTAATCAGAAACATCAATAAACAGAGCATTAACCAGCTGGAATAACTAAGAAGATGGTGCCCAACCTAAGGTCACTATGCATCTCTAGTAGGCAAAATAATGACCCCTCAAAAATGCCCATGACCTGATTCCAAGAATCCGTGAATATTTTACTTTATTTGGCAAATGGGACTTTGCAGAAGTGATTAAGTTTTTGAATCTTAAAATAGGGAGCATATCCTGGGTCATCCAGGTGAGTTCAATCTAGTCACGTGAGCCCTTAAAAACAGAGAACTTTCTCTAGCTGCAGGCAGAGGAGTTACAGGGGAAGGAGAAATGAAAGAGATTCAAAGCATGAGAAGGACTTGGTATGTTCCTGCCGGGTTGAAGCTGGAAGAGATATGACAAGGAATTCAGGTGCCTTAAGAAGCTGAGACACGCATGGCTGACAGCCAGCAAAGAACTAGGAAGCTTGGCCCTGCAACCTCAAGAAACTGAATTTTGCCAACAACCTGAATGAACTTGGAAGCAGGTTCATCTTCCCTGTCTCCAGGAGGAATGGACACCGTGACTTCAACCTGTGAAGACCCAACTGAGCAAGGCTGTTCCAGGACTTCTGACTCACAGAACCGTGACATAATATATTTGCATTGCTTTAAGCTGCTAAGTTTAAAGTAATTTGTTACAACAATAGGAAGTTAATACAACCTCTAAAGTAGCACAAACCAGAATTAAGTCAAAACAATAAAGACAAGCTTCCTAGTCTCTGACAAGGAAGAAAATTAATTACAGATTGATTAGTGAGCTTAATGTAAAAAACCAACAAATGAAAAGTATCACGGAATGAGAATTCAATGAAAAGAAGTGATATATATATACGTATGCCAAAAGAGGTCTCCTTTACATAGACAAAATGTAAAAGCCATAACTGAAACATTGAAAACTTTGATTATAGGAAGATGTAAAGGCTTTTGGATATCAAAATTGCCACAAAGAAAGTTAAAAGATAAGCCACAAACTGGGCTTGTCTTTTACATGCAGAACATGTAAAAAAAAAAAAAATCTTTCAAATTAAAAGGAAAAACATAAACCTACTAATAAAAAAAAGAACAAAGGCAATACAAAAGAAAAGGAATGCCGTGAACTATGAATATTAGAATGTGATACAATTTTTCATCCATGAGATGGGCAAGTATTGTTGGAATTTGAAGAAACACATACTCTATCCACTGCTGAGAGGAGTTGGAAATTAATTCAACCTTTTAAAGTGCAATATGGCAGTGTATCTTACTTTTATATATGCCATTTCTTTGCTCCAGAAATTCTACCCTAGAAATATAGAAAAGATGTTAATTTCCTTAATGATTATAACAGATTAATATTAATAACCATATGCTGAGCTTACAAAGAAATGAGTTTATGAGTAATAGTACATGTATATCAAGAAATTTTATGCATCAATAAAAAAGAATATATCCAATCAATATATAAGGACATTGAAAGATCTCCCAGATATTTAAGTGAAAAACAGTTTGGGATGATATAGATAGCATATGACTTCACTAATTTAAAAAGTCCACAAAAAAAGTACACATTTGTACATGTCAATATATACACAAACATATGTAAACACACAGGAAATGGTCTGGATGATATTCACCAACAAATGATAGTTGTGTTTGAGAAGGAACCCAGACCAGGGCAGCAGGCACTTGGTACTCAACGGTACTCAAATCATAGGTGCTGTGTGAGTAAAAGAAAAAAAAGATGCTGCATTTAGGTACAACTTACAGATCTGTAAGTTTTTTGTTTTTTTTTTTTTTTAAAGGTAGAAAAGAAACTAAGACAAGCTACACTGAAGGAGTAAACTCATCTTATAGTGACTAGTTCTAGCACCAGTGAGTGAGGGCAGCTCTGGGAAGAAAGAGGATGATTTTATCTGATTTTATCTCTTGCACTGGAACTAAAAAAAGTATTCTTGTGCCAGGTAAGAAAATATTCTTCATTAAAGAATAAACTAAGAGGGTGTTTTACACAAATACTCCCCCACCACCTCTCTTCCAAATGTGAATGAGGATGCCACAGAGAGACTGAAAATGCAGTGCTTCTCTCCCAGACCTCTGTTGAGCAAGAGCCTGAGCTCTCAGAGGTACATACAGAACCACCACTAAGGAGTGGCGTCTCAATACCACCTACTACCTGAGACAGAAACTGGGAAATTGGGAAAACTACCCAATCTTCAGGGAGCCATACTGACCAAGATATTGCATTCATAAGAGTAGCTTCATAAATGAAAGGTGTGATTACCTGGGGTTCACTGGTGTGGAAGGAGAATAGTGACTTCCCAAAGATGCCACATTGTGAATATATGACCTTACATGGAAATGGGAACTTTACAGATGCGATTAAAGATCTTAAAAAAACAAAACAAAACTAGCCTGAATTATCCAGGTAGGTCCAATGTAATCACAAGAGCTAGGTAAGAGGAAGAGAGAAGATCTGAAGATCTTATACTGCTGGCTTTGAAGACAGAGGATGGTGCCAATAGCCAAAGCATCACAGAGCCCCCACTGACACCTGGATTTTAGTCCTGTGAGACTCATTTTGGACTTCTGACATCCAGAACTGTAAGATTAGTTTGTGCTATTATAAGCCACTAAATTTGTGGTAATTTGTTACAACATCAATAGGAAACCGATACAACTGGGAAGTGACTTTGGGGACTATAAACCATGCAAGATGTGTCGTCTTCAAATATATATACAAAAGATGTACAGGGTTCTTCCAAAGGAAGAAAGAACTGTTAGAAAACATCTTCAAAATGCTTTGAATAAAAGTCCCTGACTTTGTATCTATTCATTACATTTAATGCCCTGTAGATACTAAGGGGCTTTAGAAAAAATTCTTGCTAAACCCCTTCACATCACAGGTAAGAAAACTGAGGCTTGAAAAGGTGAGGTGATTTGACGCTCACCTATTAGTGCAAGAATTAGTAAGTACTAAGATGTCCTAAGATCTACAAATGGTATACAGTATGGAGGAGGTGGAGAAAGTGTGGCTTCTTCCCCTTTTCAACAAATATATAGCAAGAAGTTTTTAAAATTAAATAATATTGGGTACATGCTAAGGTTAGCCCACATTTTACCATACATGGCAAAAGGAATATATTAATAAAAGCTGGAGACTGTTCAACGAGGAGTCAAATTGTCAAGAGAAGATCTATGCAGAGTCATATTTTAAAGGAGAAAAGAGACATTTATTTCCTAGTTTCCTCTAAATTTCTCTGGAGTAACCTTAAAAAAAAAGTGCATTAATGAAAGATAAGAGCACAAAGTTGGGTTGCTTTGCATGCTAATGGATAACTAACCAAAGACTAATAGAGATTCAGTGATCATGCTGATTAGATTATTCAGGGCTGCTTTTCACTCTGCAGGCAGTACCCATACCCAGCTTCTATTACAAATTATGCAATTAAATGTAGCTTTGGAAATTGTATTTGCATCTATCACATAATGTCTGTTTGTTGTAATGGTGCAGAAGGATAATGCCTTGGAAGTTCTAGGGATCAAGATAATCAGCTGAGACCTTTTATATAAGCTTTTTTTTTTTTTTGTATTGATAATTAACACACACAAAGGATAGGAGAACAAAAATCTTTATAAGAATTAATTTAGTAAAATTCGAGATATTCTGAATTACAAAGCTTTTGAAATGACCAGTGCTTAACATCAACTTGCTTGGACCAAAACAGTATGATACTTTTATTTCCACCATTAAATCCTGACACTTAGACAATATGGGAAAAATATGTATTATGCCAAATAGGGCTATAAAATAAAAATATTGAATGTCTGTGATGATTTGGATCCTTATTAACTGGAATATCTTCAAATTAATGTTTCTTAATCTATAAGTGGATAGCTCCCAGCCGGTATGCTCCCCATCTAACTGAAATACTGAAGAATGAGTCAACACAACAACCTTATTGTAATTAAATTTTGGATTTAGGTTAAATCCACTTGAATCATAAAAGCTCATGGACAAATCTCTTCTCGGCAATAATGCAAATATTCACATATTAGGAAATGCTAATTTTTGGACACTAGCACCAAACAATACACACAGAAAAATACTTAGACTATTACAATGAAAAACATTTGTCCAAACTGACATTTACTATAAGATGAGTTAGTGCTGCAATTTCTCATCCTAAAACATCATTTGTACTATCTAATGTAATTCAAAATCCTTTGCCAGCCTGTAAGACTGGGAATAAATTCACATCCTCATTACTTCTTAGGCATTTTTTGGTTATTTATATCTTTTCTAATACAGCTTTACAGACTAACTTAAACATAATGTGGATATTTACAATAAGCAGAGGCTACAAAAAGAAAGAATATATCATTTAGTTAGAACTGATACTTTGGGAGCTTCCTAAAAAGCTGAAATTTAAGTGTAAAGCTTTTCATGGCTGTACACAAGCCTTGGTCCCCCAAACATGCACTGCGAGGGGTCACTGTGAAGTTTTCGCCTTGGGTTTTACTACTCATTGTAAAGGGATCATTCGGGAAACACAAACTATCCTGAGAGTACTTTCAATAAGGTTGTTTGGCCATAACATTCTTTAAGATCTTCCAGCATCTTTCAAATAATCTCTCTTGAGGGCAAAAAAAAAAAAAAAAAAATGGTGCTGATCACCCATGTTTTAAGTAGAAATAGCCTGAAATGCACAATTTTCTGTTCACCTTTTAAAAAAACCTTAAACTAAATAAGTAGATGCAAATCAGTTCAATTTCTTCCCCCTTCCTTTTTTTAAATAACTTTTTTTTCTTAATTGGTAAGTTATAATCAACTGTAACAGAATTTATTGTACACTTATCCAGTGCAAATGCATTTCTTCCTGACCAGGTACAGACTGACTAATTGATAGTCCAAGTACTGCTGCCTAGATGTGGTTTGGTGGCTTCACAGTGACAGTCACCCAGGATCCTCATTGTTGATGGCTGTTCCCCAGACTGCTGCCTATCACACTGCACCCCTAACCTGGCTCCAAATTGCTCTCCACCATATTCGCATTCCTAATCATTGAGGAAATAACCCAGGAGTCATAAACATTAATTCTCTTAATACTCCAGTAGTCAAGAGTTTAGTCACATGGGCTCACATAAACACACTGTCAACTGGGAGTTAGAGTCTTTATTCAGGTTGTCTTATACTCAGCTAAGTACCAAGTGTCTGGTTACTTTAGGGGAAGAGAGAAAACAGATACTGGGGAAAACATAGCAAGTCTTGGTCATATCATCCTAGTCAAACTCTGAGTACAGCAAAATAATTCAAAATTATTTTTAGTGGTTTTTCTTATCATTGAATCCTTTGGCCTCCATTTTGCTTCTAGAAATTATTTCTCTAGGCAGTGACTCAGGTGCTCATCCTTGTTTCTCACATCATCATGCATCTGTCCTCTGCCCTGTTGTCTACTAGCCAATCAATGTTTTCCTGAATCAAGATACATTTATTTCAGGTTTTTAAAAAAATGGACCCAAAGAATAAAATAAATATACAGGATTCCATAATTATACAAAAACAGTTGAATATGTAAATAGAATGAACAAACCTCTCGTGCAGGATTCCAAATAATGTATGTAGATCATTTGCCCTTAAGAGACGGAGCATAAACCTATATTCTGAAGTGTGGGCTGTGCATCGTGGTTTCCTTCCAAAGAGTAGAGTATATAAAGGAGAGAAAAAAGGACAACTTCACAGTGGAGAAACCTGACAAACGCTATCTCAGTCAGCTGACTGGCAGCGATACGTCATGTTGATGGTATGTATCCTTGAGATGATGTGATTCCGAGAAATGACACCTCTGATCTCTTTCTCCCAAAAGACCCATCATCCCAGTCTAATCATGTGAAAAACATCAAACAAATACCAGTTGAGGGGAATTCTAGAAAATACCTGATCAGTATTCTTAATAATTTTCAGTATCATCAAAAATAAGGAAAGTCTGATAAATTCATAGCTAAGAAGGGCCTGAGGAGACTCAACAACTGTCTTAGTCTGTTCGGGCTGCTGTAACAACATACCACAGACTGGGTGGCTTGTAAACAACAGAAATGTATTCCTCTCAGCTCTGGCGGCTGGCAGTCTGAGAGCAAGGTGCCAGTAAGGGTGAGTGAGGGCCCTCTTCTGGGTCTCAGATTTCTTCTTGTATCCTCACAAGTGGAAGTGGCTGGGGGTCCCTCTGGGATCTCTCTGGGATCTCTCTTATAACAGTGCTGATCCCACTCTTGAGGGCTCCGCTCTTATGAACCAAGCCCCTCCCAAAGGCTACCTACCCTTCACATTGGGAGTAGAATTTCAACATACGAATTCTGTGGGGGACACAAACATTCAGACCATAGGAACACTGAAATGTAATATGGTGTTCTAGGTGGGATCCTGAAACAGAAACAGGAACTCTGTTTCTCTAGTTTTTCCTTAGAAAAACTAAGGAACTCTGAATAAAGTATGGACGTTAGTTATTAATAATGGATCAAGATTGTTTATTATTTGTGACAAAATGTTTAATACTAATACACTGTACATAACATAGACTGTAAGATGTTAATAACTAGGGAAGCTGGGTTGGAAGATATGGGAACTCTATACTAACTTTGCATTTTTTCCTATAAATCTAAAACTATTCCCCCCAAAAAGTTTATTTTAAAAACGGGAAGCTCCAAACAAAAATGCCTTATCATTGACTAAAATTTGCAAAGCATAGCTAAATTAGGAAAAATTAGGAGATAATTTCCTCTGCACTCTAAAAAACTTGGGAATTTTCATATTAAAAAAAGTCTAAGCCAAGAGCATTATTGTAGGATTATTCACTATTTTAAGACTATTAGTTCAAAATTCTATTCCAGGGATATTCCAAGGACTATAATAGAAAAGGTAATTTTTTTAAAAAAGAAATTAAACATAACTTTGTTTACTTACAATTACTGTTTCAAAAGAAATTCACATAACTATTGGAACAAAAATGAGAATCTAAAAAATTATAACTCATATTGGGAAAATTAGCTAATCATTCTGGGGAAAATGAGTTAGAGCCAAATTTTATTTATTATATTAAAATAAATTTCAGTTGGATCAAAAATGTAAATAACAACAATAAATGTATCTGAGATTTAAGTAGCAACACCACCACCACTAGGTAAAAACACATAAGAAAGTTCTGTAAATGATCTTGGATGGGGAAATTTTCCTAAACATAAGAAAAATTTAGAACCAAAATGCAAAATTACATAAATTTGAATACCTAAAATTTTAATATTTCTGCCTGTTTAAAGAAACAGCATAAAAAAAAGCAACTGAAAAACTGCAAAATAAATCAGTATTTATGGCAAATTTGAAGCTAGTTTTCTTAACAGATAAAGTTTTCACAAATGGTATCAAAAAACCAATGAGACAGAAAAAATGTGCTTATGCACATGTGTCATATAAATGACATGTATATATCTATAATTGTCATATTTATAGAAATTTCTATATATAATTTCTTATATAGTGATAGTTCTTGGAAGGTTAAACAAAGAGCTCTTAAATGACTTTTGTCTCTGGAAAATAGTTTTATAATAGAAGAACTTAGCATCGTGTTCCCATTTTATTCCATTATTTGAAGTTCTCATACGTGCATATTTTTCTTTTAAATCTGAAATATTTGTTTTAAAACTTAAAAGTCACATAAGTATGCTTCCCTTACTTTCTGAGTCCTTAAAGCAACTTTAAAAACATGAAAATGGTGACTATAAGGGAAAAGTGAAAAAAGGAAAATCCAGGAATTTTGATGGAAAAGTCATTTTATGGTGACTGTCTCTAGAAATGGCCACTGATGTTTGGTTTCCATGTGGGTTTTTTAAATTTAATCTTGAATTTGTCTTCAGGTCTCATTCTCATCCATTTCCCCCCTCAAATTGAAACACAGATTTCCCTAACAATTCCAAGTTTGGAGATTAAAGAATATTTAAATTTATTTTGTACTCTTACATAAGAACTTTTTCTTCCCATTCAAATATTTTAAATAGTTTCTTCTAACTTTCAAAAAAGAAAATGATTCTCTGGCTTCAGAAAAGCAAAGTATATTCATCCAAGGACCAATTATCTCAGGAAATTTTAAGTGTATGAAAGTGAGGATATATTCTCAAAGTACTTTATCAGCTGTAAAAAGGATTATTAATACCCCTCCTACAATGCCTTAATATTACTTGTTTTAAAAACAAAATTTATCATTAGTATAATGGCTGCAAAGTAGACTTTAGTGAAATATTTTAAGTAGGCAGTAAGGTGTGATTATATACGCTATTACACACCACGAAGTATAGGAGGTAGAGAAAAACCTTTAACAGGGATTCTTCAATGTCTGTAATTTATTTGCTCCTCTAAATTCCCATTACCTAATCAGATATTATAAATTGTCCAACACACAGTAAAATCTTCAAACTGAGAATCTTCTGAAAGACAAAAATACGAGACATCTGAATATCTCCTGAAGTAGAAAAAATCTTGATTTTGTGATATAGAAGGAATACTTACATAGTAACTGATTTAGTTCTAGAATAAAAATTAGGCAGTGTGACATCCACTGGGCAGGAGTAGAACCTTTGTGGCACCTCTGATTCATTGCATGACTCAGAGGAAAATAGCTTTACTTTCTCCACCTGCAAAGTGAAAGGCGTAAGCAGAAACCTAAGGGGGAGCACTTTTGAATTTGCGTCAGAGGATATGAGTCTGAGCCTCTATACAGTTGTTCCCCAGTTTTGTGTAGTAACTCTTTCCCAGCCATCCACAGAGGGCCAGAGAGCTAACAGCTTCCCTCAATCCTGCCTATTCTAACAACAATATTAACTCTTTCAGGAAGACTGTGATTCTGCTAATTAGAATGTGAACGGCCATTCTCTAAAATCTCACCTGTGTAGGACTGTGCAGGGATCCTAGTCCACAAATTAACTCCATCCTTTGAATCTGGAGCCGTGACACTTAAATCTGACACTGATAGCCTCTTTTATATTTAATTGGGTTTCTACCATCTTCTAGAGCTAGATATTGGCCTTATACATTGAAAAGTTTTCCTCTGTGTAGAAATCTTAGTCTTTATGACATGGCTAGATAAAATAGTGAAAAAAACACTAATTTATTCTGAAGTCATTCAATGTTCTAAATAAGTTATTTTACTTTAGATATTCTCCCTCTTACCTAAATTCCCACAATTTAAATGTGACTCTTATTCATATGGTCCAGATAATGGGGCTTGTGTGTACTTAAAAAGAACACATATTTAAAAACTACAAAACCTATTTCTGAATTTTCACATTTTCCAGGTAATTCAACACCTCTAGAGAAAAATGAAAAGTGAATCTTTTTCAGCAATTAATAATACATATTGCATAAAACTGATACAAAATAACATATATTTCGTAGAATTTCATATCTATGCATTGACTGTTATTTTTTTGAAAAACAGATTTCCCATGGTAGGGCAACTCATCTATGTTTCACAATGGACATATTATTTACTTTTCACTATTAATTTTGTTCACCTTATTATATTTACTAATAGTTTGAAAATCCGATTAAAATCATTGGAAGTATAATATGTTTAATGACTAAAATCATTGCCTCACTAATTTAATTCTGTTATTTCCAAAATTAATCTCCTCTATTTTATTCCAGCTCTACATATAACGTAGAAAGTGCTTAATCAAAATAATGAATCTCTTCATAAAGCTAACATCTTCATAATGCTAAAACATAATTAAGTGCATAAAAAATATAAATCTGAGGAGTGATGTCAGCATCATAGCAGCATGATTCATTTTTTTTCTCTCCCTTTTCATTTATGACTAATCAAACATCCACAGCAATAACAAAATAGTGCCTTTGCACAGCATAGCAGTACACCTGGGAAAGCCAGTCTTCTGGGAACCCAAAAGTGGGTGGAGTAGACTGCAGAAGAGGTGACAGAGCAAAGCATGTGACAGCACTAGAGGTGGTAATGGAGGAGAAGGCAGCCATCAGTCTGCCAGTAAGCGAGCATGACCTTTCTGGCAGAGGAGGTGGAGGGTGAAGATGGGGACTGGGGGTCTTCACAGTTACTCACATTGTGGCTGGAGAAATTAGTTGATCTCTCTGAATAGAGATCACAGAGCCTGCAGGGATGGTAAGGAAAAGGAAGTAAGCAGACAAAGAGAACAGAAGGAAAATGTATCTTGCTATCTGCCTCAGGAGGCAAGAGGACTGCCCACGGACCTCTGAGAACTCCCAACTTAAGGATACCCAACATTTAAGAGAAGAATTAATACATATCCTTCTCCAACTATTTAAAAAACTGCAGAGGAAGAAATGCTTCTGAACTCCTCCTATGACACCAGGATTCCTGTTACCAAAACCAGACAAAGATGAAAGAAAAGAAAAGAAAAGAGAAAAGAAAAAAGAAAAGAAAAGAAAAGAAAAGAAAAGAAAAGAAAAGAAAAGAAAAGAAAAGAAAAGAAAGGAAGAAAGGAAGAAAGAAAGGAAGGAAGAAAGAAAGAAAATTACAGGCCAGTATCACTCATGAACATAGATTAAAAATCCTCAACAAAATATTAGCAAACTGAATCCAACAATACATTGAAAAGGATCATACACTATGATCAAGTGGAATTTATCCTAGGGATGCAAGAATTGTTCAATATCCACAAATCAATCAATGTGATGCACCTCACTAAGAAACTGAAGAAAAATGATAAGATCATTGCAATAGATGCAGAGAAAGCTTTTGACAAAATTCAACATCCATTTATGATAAAAATTCTTAATAAAGTGGGTATAGAGGGACCATATCTCAACATACATAATAAAGGCCATATAAGACAAACCTATAGCATACACACTGGAGAGAAACTGAAAACCTTTCCCCTACAATCAGGAACAAGACAAGGATGCTCCCTCTCACTATTCCTATTCAATACAGTACTTTATGTCTTAGCTACAGCAGCAAGGCAAAACAAGACAAACAAAGGCATCCAGGTCGAAAAGGAAGAAGTAAAATTGCTGTTATTTGCAGAAGATATGATCCTGTCTATAGAAAATTGCAAAGAATCAGTCAAAAAACTGTTGGAATTAATTAACAACTTCAGTAATGTGTCAGGATACAAAATCAACATACAGTTCTCTTTTGGCACCATCAGCTTTAATCATTTATTTATTTATTGAAGAGATAATTATTGGCTCCCACCATATGAAGCACATTGGCATTAAAAATGAAACTGCATAATCAGCTTCCAAAATTTATAGTCTAACAAGGAAAACCAATATATTCAACATAATTATAAAGGAAAATGAGATATAAGAGTAAATTTCTATTTACTGTCTATCTCAAAAGAGAATGTAAACTTTTAAGGGAAAAGAAAAAAAGGCTAATTCATTCCCACACAGATCAGTACTTCCTAACACTATATGACTGATATGAAAATTTCCCAATCTTTCCCTAGAGGGGATTTTATAGTCTTTAGGGGTATTTTTTGTTTGTTTATTTATTTTAGAGGTACTAGGATTGAACCCAGGACCTTGTACGTTGTTATCTTTGACTATTTTTTTTGATATACCACCAATTTGATTTGAATAAACATTCTTTATTTGAGTGGTTTCTTTTATTTCAAATGATTACACAGGTTTGTTAAGTAGATACATCAGAATCAGTGCCTTTTCCACCATATTATACTCCAGGGTAAAATGTGGCATCTGCTTTACAAGGAACAACATGGCATCAGAAAGATTCCATCACTCAGGAGGAACGTCAAGTCTGACTGAAAGCACAGTTGTTCAAATTTAGGACAGTCAAAATATAATCACCTACAGATAAATTTGAGCAGGAAAGGAGAATTATGCTATTTTGCCAAGAAATCCATTGACTCTTTTAGAACAACAGTAAACTACCCCTTCAGCAGTTAGTAGAGTTTACAAAGTTATGTGCCATATAATAACACAGGAAAATACTTCTAGAACTCTAGATTTTATGAAAAATTTGAGGTTATAGATTCAGTTTTCAAAGATAATGGGATTTTCTCCAGTCTTTCAAATTGCAATGGAGGAAAAGTGGAAATAAATTTGTCATCCCATTTAGTCTCCAGGAAGTTAAGATTATCTTGTGATCCTTTTGCAAACATGGTACTTAAGTACACAATATTTCACGTTCATATTTTTAGCAATGTATTGTATCAAACTATCACACTTATTCAAGGGAGAAGAAAATGGACTTTTATGAAAGTAAGCAGTCTCTGAGAATGTCAGTGAAGAAAAAATATTTTGGTGTAGTGGTTCCTAAAATTTTACATATAAACATCCCCAAAGCAAAGGATAATACAAATGCACTAGGGCCCAGGGTCATAATAGGAATCAACCAAGAAATTCTAAGGTCACAGCTTTTAGATTTTCAAATTTATGAGAATTTTGTCTCATATGCCATAGTAGAGAAGAATTTGTTTTACTATTAAAATAAAATACATTTTCCCAATTTCTACTAAAATGATAGGATAGGAAGATGTACTTACTTACTTTTTGGATTCCAGGAAGTTAATGTGTTTTGCATATTTCAGTTTAAGGCAGCAATATGAACATAAGTGGGAGTCACTCTGACTTCCCTTCAAATGTCATATCAGACATTTTCCAGAGCTTACAGGCATAAGCTTTTTGCTCACTGAGGGAGGTGACAGGTGAATTCTCATCCAGCAATTAAAATTGTTATTTGTCACTTAAAAATTTTTGGTAAGAACTTATGGCTTATCTCAAATAAGTAAAAGTATATAGTAAGCCAGTCCCTCGTATTTTGTAAATATCTTTTTGTTGTTTCCTTTTAGGTTTGTTTTTAAAGTATAGATATTTTAAATTATCCTATTGTTAAATCATTGATATTTTTTCTCAAAGGAAAGTTTTTCCTCATTCAAAGATTAAGTATATATTTAAATGCTTAAAACACATATAAATATACCATGCCTAGAACTCTTTTCTTTTCCAAAGATTGCTCCCCTCATTTATTAATTTTATAAAAGTGAGCTAGTATCACCAAGAAACACAATGTAAATCTGAGGATTGGGGGAATAATAACAGATCCCTAGGCTGCTGGATTGCACTTCCTCAAAAGAGTGATCGAAAATACCTAAGCACTGAGCTTTGTCATTGGTTATCCCAAGGTTTCCGTCAACATGTTCTCCAAGATATCAGTACAAGAGTTGAAGGAATATGTTTCAGGACATGTTGACTTCTTGGGATAATTGACAACAAATCTTACTGGCACCGATTCCCAAGCAATGTGTGCCTACTGCATTAAGGCCAATTCCTTTCCTTCACTTTAAATGACTTCCAAGGACCAGCCCTAACATGCCCCATAGTCTTTCTTAGACTCTCAGAAACTTCTACTCAAAACAGATTATACAGTACTCCCCACATAAACTTCACATTTTCCCTCTTCCATCCCATTGGTCTCACTATTCTTTTGGCCTGTGTAGTTCCTAATTAGCTTAGAATAGCTCCTTATATAGCACTTCCCAGTGCCACCTATCAAAAATTAAATCCTGTGTTCAAGGCAGAGTTCAGAATGTTATCTCTCGGGGGGAGGGTATAGCTCAAGTGGTAGCGTGCATATTTAGCATGCAGGAGATCCTGGGTTCAATCCCCAGTACCTCCTCTAAAAATAAAAAAAACAAACAAACAGAATGTTATCTCTCTCACAAAGCCTTTCCTGAGACCACCAGTAAGATGAGGTCTTTGCCTTTCTCAAAGCGATACACAAGTATTAATCTCTGCCTTACAACATGTTTTTTCACTTTAATTATAATTACATTTGTAATATGTGCATTTGTCCCTTTTTAGTTTCTTAAATTTAGAAAAAAATGTTTTCTTAATATTTCTATCTCCACATAGCACAATGCTTTACACATACTTGGAATTCCAGCTTAAAGTGCTTGAATTGAATTCCATTTACATAAAATTCTAGAAAATACAAAGTACAGTTGCAGAAAATAGATCAGTGGTTACCTGAGGATGTGGGTAGAGGGAACACAGAAGGAGGTAGGCAGAGAGGGGAGTGACTGAGGGATTACCAAGGGACATGAGGAAAATTTTAGAGATGATAGATATGTTCTCTATCTTAGCTTTGTTGACACCTTCAAGAGTGTATATATAGGTCAAAACGTCACTTAGATATCTGTCATTTGTTGTCAATTTTCCTTCAATAAAACTTTTTACAAAGCTGATGTTTGTGTGACAAAGAAAACAGAGTGCCGTGTGACAGAACATCAGGGAAGTCAGCGAAGGCTCTTTTTGGGGGACAGCTTTGAAGTCTTGTCCTAATGGATGAGAAAGAATTAAACTCATGAAATTCAACAAAAAGATGCACCCAGATACAGGAACAGCTGCAAAATTGTAAAGAACTTGGAGTATTACTGAAAATAAAAGGATCAGGGAGAGTCAGGAGTGGGAGAACAGCAGGGAATGAGGCTGGGATGGTGGACAAAAGCTCCTCAAGATAAAGAGTTCGGATTTTTTGGGGAATAAAAAGGGAAGTTACTAAAGGCTTTTAAGCAAGATGTCCTGCAGACATAATCCAATTTATGTATTAAAAAGATTAATTTGTCCGAGATACGTGGACAATAAATCCCTGTGCCTGTGTGTCAGGAGGGAATAGGGTATGAAAATGGGGGTGGGAATTAAAGTAGAAGCAGAGAGATCTGATGTTCTGGTGAGATGAGAGACTGTGTGGCTTGGACTGGGTGACAGCAGTGCAGATGGAGAAGTGTGAATCAACTCCAGACAGATTTTAAAGATAGAAGTGAAGGTACTTGTAAATGGTTTTAATAAGTGAGGGAGCACACAGAGAGAAGAATAAAGCATTATGATTAAGTTTCTGGCTCTGAGTAACTAGATAAAAGTAGGTTTCACTTACTGAGATGTAGAAGGCTACAGAAGGGGCTGGTTTCTAGTGGGAAAATCAGACTTCTGATTTGGATGTGTTATAATTTGCATGGTTGTGAAATGTTCAAGTGGAGATGTAGAAGACTCGGAATTACAAAGGTTTGGGTTAGAGATACACACACACACACACACACACACACACACAGCCTCATTTAAATAGTTTGAACCATTTCCCTCCTTCATGTCAGTGAGATTATACTCTTGGATGAGTGTGGGCCTGCAGAGGTGATTTCACTAGTTCACAATCAGCCTCAGGGCCTACGTACCTCTCACAGTGTAGACATCTTGCCAGACTTTGAGATTTTAGTGTGTAAAGACTCATGTTGTCTTTGTTATAACTGACATCCTAAATGCAAGCCAGATATTTCATTTGGTTATCAAAGAAACAGCAATCTCTGTCAGTTGTGGAGAAATAAAACGTGATGTGTTTATTCTCTAAGGATGTGGCTTCCCAAAGAATTCTCAAGGGTAATTTCAACTATGAATGATGTGAGTCTTATTCTTTAATTTTCAGAAAAAATAAAAACAACTAAAAGGCATGTACATGCATCACCAACATACTGTTGGTATTTAAGACCAAGGAAATGAATGGGATTATCCAGGAGAGAGAAAAAGATGCCCTCAGTTCAGCCCTAGCAAATTCCATCACTCAGAAATCTGGTACAGGAAGATGGATTAGCAACAATGACTGATCAAAAGCAGGCCAAGGGGCCGGAGAAAACCAGAATGCATAGTGTCAAAAACTCGAGAGAAAAGTTGATGAGAGAGGACAAACTATGCCAAATGTTGCTGGAGGTTGACAATATGACAAAACTGACTATGTCATGTACTTTGTTATACCCAGTGCCCAGCACAGAGCCTGGTACTCAATACATTTTTGTTGCTTAAATGCTGTAACACCTCATCGTATACTCCATGAATGAATATGATGAACCGTGGTTTTTACTGTAGGAATTTTTACACTATTTGCCCTACCGAAACATAAACAGATTCATGTAGACATCTGTAAGGCACTATATCTGAAACGACTATGACAAAGTATATGGGGTTGGGGAATTTTATTGCAGCATGAACACCAGTCCAAAATAATCTACTCACTACAATTAACTACTGCATTTTTAAAACTAATATTCAATTTTTTAAAAGTGTATATTAAAAATATTTTTCTTAGGTTTTCAAACATTGAAATACAGTCAGTTACAATGTGTCAGTTTCTGGTGTACAGCATAATATACCAGTCATGAATATATGTACATATATTTGTTTTTATATTCTTTTCCATTAAAAGTTATTACAAGCTATTCAATGTAGTTCCCTGTGCTATAGAGAAGAAATTTGTTTTTTTTATTTATTTTTATATATAGTGGTTAACATTTGCAAATTTCAAAGTCCCAAATTTACCCCTTTCCCCTGGTAACCATAAGATTGTTTACTGTGTCTGTGAGTCTGTTTCTGTTTTGTAGATGAGTTCATTTTTATTATATTCTGACTAGTCCTTTTACTCTGAGACTCAGTAAGCTGTTTGCCCATATGCAGAAAAAAAGCGGTGCAGGTGGAGGGGGGCTGAGATGGAAGCAAAAGGTGGGAAATTTTCAGGTCTCCAGTTGCATAAGTGGTGAGGGCTGACCTATGTGTTATGTCATTTCAGAAGGGCTGCAAGGACAAGGCAGGTATTTGTCTAGGCTCTAGAATTATTACAGCAACAACTTTGAAATTCCTGTTGCTGAGATCTATTAGCACAAATATTATTTCATTTTGAATAGTCTGCAGGATTTTAATATATTTCAGTTATTTTGGAAAAAGAAAAACAGAACATAACTTCAGTTATTTAAAAGCACACACACTAACAAAAAAGCAAAACTCCCCTTTCTTGGCCAGGGTAATTGATATTCCTATAAGGTAATTCTAAAGGGCATCTTCCTTGAGTATTTCTCTTGATTTATGATTTTTTTTTTTTTGTTAAATCTTTTACAAGCAGGGCCAATCTGACTGTTGAATGATTGACAGAGTTTAAACCTTTGCTAAGACATCAGGCTCAAAAGGTTCTAAGATTGTGATAGATCACAGAAAAAAAAGTTGTTATAAAGGAATTTACAAATATAAGCCAACAAGCCAGACCTAAGTAAATGTAGGTTCTATCCAGTTACAATTTTCTGGGTTCAGGGTAAAATTTCTTCATTCTGACTTTGGAAACTTGGGTTTTAGTCTTCTGATATTGAGTCAGGAAGGGGGCAGGGCACAGCCATTCAAGGAATGCTACAGCAATAAACATCAAAATGGTGAAAGATTCAACCCCCAGTAGGCCTTGAGGCTCAAGATCGTGTGACATTTGACTTCTGGCAGATCTTGAGCTTCATTATACGCTCATTGTAATATATTAACAGGGTGAATAACATGCCCACAGGCACCATGGCAGTCCCAAGGCTAACCACAAAAGGTCAAAGAGTGGGAAATGGCCAGCTTCCTGGGAATCCCAGCCCCTTCCCCAGGCTAGTTAGACTGGTCCTTCCACTTATTAGCATACGAAGCCAAGCCACTGAGCCCAAAAAAACTGGCAACTTGGTGCCTCAGGGGCCGCAGTCTCTCTCCCCGCCCCCACCGCCCCGTTCGGAGACGGCCCACACACTGTCTATGGAATGTGTACCTACTTTTAATCTGAGCACCCAACCCCCACACCTCATGGCCTCTCTCTTGACTTTCGATGTATCTCTCTGAATAAATCTACCTTTACTCAACAGTGGCTCGCTCTTGAATTCTTTTCTTGCGTGAAGCCATGGACCCACACTTGGAGGGGTACGTCCCAGGGGCTCAACTGAAGCCTGGGACACAGCCCTCCTCACGCCCCATATCCGTTTTTCCTGCATCAATATAAACAATTTCATTCCTAATTTGTATTAAAATAGACATATTGAATATCTAATGGTATCTTGTTTCATGTGGATTGAGAAGTATAGATTTTAGTTTTGCTATTTTATTTTTTATTGAATAAATTGGAAGTGTAACACTATAAATTTAAGGTGCATAACATATTATTTTTATACATTTATATATTGTAATATATTGTAATATATTGCTGATGTAGCAATATTTATGACATTACATAATTATAGGACAATGTTATTGTCCATATTCACTATACTGTTCAATAGCTCTCTTTGGCTTATTTACTACTCATTACAAGTTTGTCCCTTTAAACACCATCAATCTTAATTGCCCTGCCTTGTACCCTGGTGATCACCATTTTACATTCTGCTTTTTACAAGTTTAATTTTTTTAGATTCCACATCTATGTGATATTATACAGTACTTGTCTTTTTCTGTCTAGCTTATCTTGCTTAGCATAATACACTCAAAGTCCATCCACGTTGTCACACATGGGAGGATATCCTCTTCTCCTGGTTGAATAATATTCCACTGTGTATATGTACCACATCTTTTGTTTGTTGCCTATCTGTTTTATATTATCTGATAGCATCTACAAATCTTGAACTCCCAATTTATCCCTTCCCACTCCCTTCCCCTCTTGGTAACTATAAGTTTATTTTCTATGTCTGTGAGTCTGTTATAAAGATATAGTAATTAAGATTTTATAGTATTGACACAAGGATGGATAAATAGACAGATGGAACAGAGTGGAAAATTTTTTCTCAAGCACACAGGGGGCATGCCTTGTAAATACGAAGGCAAAGATGAGGGTGATGCACCCAGGAGTTAAGGAACACCAAAGACTGCCAGCAAACCATCAGGTGCTGGCTCGGAGGCACAGAACGGATTCTCCTTGAAAGCTCTCAGAAGGAACCAGCAGTGAAGAAACCTTGATCTCAGACTTCAAGCCTCCAGAATTGTGAGAAAACACATTTCTGTTATTCTACCCATTTTGTGTTGCCTTGTTGGGGCAGCCCTGGGAAACTTTTACAATTCCTAAAATACTTACAATGTAAGAATAGAAATTTTGATATGTTGCATTTTACAAATGATGCAATGGAATATTATTTTAATTATATAACAAAAGAAATGATTTGCTGATAAATAAAGGTCAACATAGGATATTTTATATATTTTTATCATGCTTGATATTAAGAATCAAAATGTATATGAAGTGTATATTAAAATTTAGGTTGACAAACTTACATTCTTGATGATGTTTAAAATTCTTGAATTTTACACTCAAGGAAGAAATAAATAGATCGTGAATGCATTTACCTTGCCTTCACTAGTTGCCATTACATGCTCTATCACTATGTATTCAGAGCCTCTCAGTCTATTCCATTTTAAAGAAAAAAGTACTTTAAATATTTTTATACATTTATTTTTAAAACAGACATTAAAGCAAATGCCATTCTCTGAAAACTACAAAACATTATTGAGAAAAATTAGACTGATAAATCATATTCATGGTTTGGAAGACTCAATATTATATTATAAATATGTCCATTCTCACCAAATTGATGGATAGAGTCAATGAGACCCAATAAAACTTCAACAAGGCTTACTGTGAAAATCAAAAGACCAATTCAAAATTTTATATGGAAATGTCAAGGGCATGAAATAGCAACAGCAATAAAGAACTACTCAAAGCAGTCACATCATCAGATCTTAATGCTTATTATAAAGATACAGTAATTAAGCTTTTGTGTATTGACATAAGAATGGATAAACAGACTGATGGAACAGAGTGGGAATTACTGTCTCAGATCAGTTTTCAAGTTTACCAGACATATACAGGACCCTTTCAATATATCAGTACAGGTCTTCTATTTCTCTGGAAAGTTTTTTCTTTTTTTTTTTTTGGATAATAGTTTTAAGTATTAATTGGGTTCCATTGTTTTATCTTTTTCAGAGACTCAAGTTGTTACACATTTTTTGTTCTTCTTCCATTTCAATTACTTTCTCTCTGTCTTCTTTTATTTTCCTTAACTCATTTCCTTTCCCATTTTTTGATTATTTCCCTGCTTTTCTTCAAGACTCCTTACTAAATTATTATTTTAATCCATGTTCCCTTTGAGCGTTTTATAATTTAGTCTTTATTTCTGAAAAAGATTTTGTCTTTTTCTTTATTTCTGAATTCACTCAACATTTTTTTTTTCTTTCATCCATTTCTGTTCATAGGTTATTTATTTCTGATTAAATATTTTTCCATTTGTTTATTTCTATTTTTTTACATAGCCCCAAATGTTGGTTTGAAGATATTTGATTCAGTTTAGAGTGTCTGATAGAGGTTTCTTTTTTCATATTTTATTTAAATGTGATGAAATTTTTTTATTTTCTGTTTCCCTGATATAGCTTTGTATAGATATATGTTACTTATGTCTATGCATTTCATGAATAGGATTAAAGTCTGAAGATGGAAGGAAAGGATTCTAATGTGAGACCCTTTCTGTGAGTGCAATTAAATGTAGCTTCTTTAATGGATAGCTTTTTGGGGAGGTTGCTAGGGAAATAACTTGGCTTATTTTTAAGAACCTTAAATTTTCCTCCCTTGCTTCCTTTTCCCTTTACCACTCAGTCTCCAAATGCCACTTGTGTTCCTTTTTACCATTTTCTCTCCATCAAATGTTGCTTTATGTACACTGCTTCCTCCAGTCCCCTATTTTAAGTCCTTTCCAATAGTTAATACTTTGACCAACAAAATTCTTCATCAGCACTTTCATACTCGGAGTGGACTTCTCCTTGAAGGGGATGAATTTAGCCTAGTCCTCTCTTGCCTTTCTTATGCAAAGATTTCAGCAGGAGCTCAAGAAAAAGCTTGGCTAGAAATTATTTATTCTCGTAGTTAAAGAGAATATTCTCTGTCTTCTAATTATTTTTTTCTTGTTAATTTCTAGGGTGTGGAGGAAAATTAGTGAAAGATTCAGATTTAGGGAGCCACCATTCACCACTGACCCTTGACTACCAATGTTAATTTTTTCTACAATTAAGCTGTATGCCTAATTGGAGAATGCAGCTCTTTAAGAGTTGCATTTGGTTGCTAGCAACAGACACTAAAAATAATAGTAGCTTTAAGAAGATAAGAATTTTTTTTTTTTTTGCCTTAAAGAAATCTGAAGGCAAGCACTCCACACTGACTATTGTATAATATCACCGTGACCCCAGTATCCTTACTTTGCTTTGCATATCCATCATAAGAATATGGCTTCCTCTCTCAAGGCTGCCTCAATGTTGCAAGATGCAACCATCTCAGCCATCACTTTTGAGTTCCAAATAGAAAGAACGAAAAAGAATGAAAGGTAAAATGAGGGCATTCTCCTAAATGACTCAGCTCATTTCAAATGAGGGCTCTCAAAATTCTGCCCAGTTACTCCTGTTTATGTCTCATTCACCACTACGATCTGCAGGAAAGATGAGAAAATGTATTGTTTAGTCAGGCATCCTTCTAACCTCAATAAAGTCATCGTTCTCTTAATAAGAAAAAGGGAAAATGAGTAACTAATAGGTGCTTGAAGTTGCTGCTACAGAAAATAAATGTCTTTGGATAATATGGTTTTTCTCCATACCTAATATATTTCTGTTTCTAGGCATCTGTTACCTTAAATGATTATATACTTGAAATGAATAATAGGATATATTTAGTTCGGCTAACTCATTTTAAATCTGTACATGTGTTAACCATATTTTATACTAATATGTGTAGGTTCAACTTTATAATCTAAAGTATTAACTCAGCAAAATATGGCAAGTTAAAAAAACCCATAAATTTGAACAACTACTTTAGCCAAAGAAGTCAAATCACTGTAAATTTTTCTGTTATGCATGCATTTAAATACTCTTTGATATTAAATAACTATATTTTAAATCTAATAGCACTAATAATAGTTTTGATCTCTGTCTTTCTATTTGAATCATTCAATATTTTACCACTGACTAAAAATTTCTGGTTAGCAGTATAACTGTCAGTCAGCTTCTAGCTTCGGAGTTAGAAATTTATTTATTTGATTAAAACTGAACTTTTACTACTCTGAAGAGCTTAAGGCAGTGAATGGCTAATTCAAACCGTGAAATATTTAGCATTACAAAGGCAAGAAGAGGTGAGGCAATAAATAGAGGATAGAAAATGAGAGTAGAAGGCAGAAAGAGACAACCTCAAGTCCAGGTAACATTCTTTCTCTGAGAGTGTTCTTTCTCTGAGAGTAATGCATTAAGGAAAGAAAAATGGTTTCTCATTTTTCCCCTTAATGGCTGCATTACTAATTTATTAGGGGTAAAATGACCTCTTCCCAAAGTTTATTTTTCAGATTTCTGAAATTATTTCACATACCTTCCACGCCTTCTCTTACCTTCTCTCACCAAAACAAATATCCATGCATTTATACAAAAGGAGCATATAATTTTAGCTGGTCCCCATGTATCCTGAAGCTTATACCAAAGTCCCAAAGTTGAGAAGCAGTGACTTAAAAGTTGAGTTTGTCAACTAGAGAGGAGGAGGAGACAGGATATTACTCCAGGGAGATAACATAGATAAGCAGTAGTTACAAGTTGTCATAGCTTCAATTTGTAGTATTTGGGCACAGGCAATAATTCTGTATTTATTTCAAAATAACAGGTCTTGGGGGAAGGTTGTGAGGATCCAGGAGTAGATAAACGATTGCTGACAAATGATGAATGCTCGATCTTGCACTTTATATACTTATTTATCTATTTCATCAATGGATAAGACTGCTGATGAATTTCTAGCATGCTCTACTACGATAAGCTTATTCCATTGTCCTACCATCAGCTGTTTACTGTCCTTTCTGTGCCTTACTTCTGCCCGTGATTAGGAAGTCCTTCTGTCTGGGATCTCTTTTCTGCATATTCATTTTCCAAGAATTAACCTTTTGAATACCCATTCTTCCTGGACAGCCACTCAATCTGTATGTTTCTTACCAACTACCCATGAGGCAAAAAGACACACTGGAGACCAAGTGCTGGACAACACAAGCCCGTTCCTAACCCTCATACCTTTCCTTGAGGAGAGAACATCATAAAATGACTGATTTAATAATTTATTATTTAGAGTCATCATGAATGCCATAAAGAGAAAGCACAAGTCTGTATTAGTATACTCAAACAGCTGTAACAAAAAACCATAGACTAGGTGGTGTAAAGAACTGAAATTTATTTTCTCACAGTTCTGGAGGCTGGAAGTCCAAGATCAAGGTTCAGCCAGGCTGGTTTCTGGTAAGTGTTCTCTTTTTGACTTGCAGACGGCCACTTTCTTACTATGTCCTCACATGGCCTTTCCTCAGTACATTCTCAGGAAAGGAGGATGAGGGGGTGGAGGAGGGAAAGAGAGAGGACACATGAGCTCTCTCTTTGGGGTATCTTCTTAAATGGACTAATCCTATAGAATCAGGGCCCCACTCTTATGACCTCAGTTAATCTTGAGCTACTTCCTTGGAGGTCCCATCTCCAAATAACAGCCACACTGTGGGGTAGAGCTTCAACATACGAATTTTGGGGAGACACAAACATTCAGTCCATAACAAGGTCTAATCAGGCATTTAATAAGGTACTCGATTTAGTCTAGGTTATTAGGGATTGTTATGAGAAGGTAACATCTGAGCTCTGAAAAGTAATTTTTTTTAAAAATAAGAGGAGGGAAATCATATAGACAAAGGGAATAGCACACAAAAAGGCCTGGCAGTGGGAAGGAGTGTGCTACATTGGGGGAACTGAAGCAAAGGCAGGAATGTGTGTGATAAAACATGGTAGGAGACCAAGACAGAGAGGCAGGTAGGGGCTAGAACTTATATAGACTTACAGGCCAACTAAACAAACGGGCGGACATTAAACAGCTTTTTAAGAGTGACATGATTAGATACGCTATTTATAAGGGAAATTGCTCTGACTTCAGTACGAAGAGCCAATTAAACAGGACCGGAAGGTTAGTTATAAGGATGTGGCACTATTCCAGGTGAGACCGGATGATGGCTCGGGATAAAGTTGTGACTCTGGAAATGGAGAGGGGTAGGTGGAACTGGATATATTTTCGATGTAGAACTGAAATAAACTGGTGATTGATTAGCTAAGGAAGGAGATGAAGGGGAAGGAGCCAAGGATGACTCGGGTTTCTGATGGAATTTAGACCCATTCACTACCATGGAGAAAAATAAACTTTTTTTTTTGCTGGGGGGTGAATAGTGATGGAGAGAGACTCACGTGTTCCATTTAAGACATGTTAAATCTTAGGTGCCTATGATATACCCAGTTGGATAAATGTGCCATAGATCATTTTAAAAAGCTCTGGGATAGAGATTTTAAATTTGAGAATTACCAGCCATAAATGATAAATGAAGCCATTAGTTCTAGCTGAGATCTCTAAGGGAGACAGTATAGAAAAGAAGAAAAAAAGTTTAGGATAAAGCCTTGAAAAAACCCAGGATTTAAAGTCCAATGAAAGCTGCTGAGAGTACAGAAGGAGTTGTCAGAGAGAGATGAGGGAAAGCCAATGGACATGAGAGTTTCAAAGAAGGAGGAAGTGATGGGGACAACTGCTAAGAATTAAATAAGATGAGGTCCAAAATCTGACAAATGGATTCAGCCAAACAGAGTGAATGAGAGATATTTCAGTGAGATGCTAGTTGTTGGAGCCAAACTGGAGCAGATAAAAGAATGGGTGGGACACAGTGGACCACAGACAGAACAGCAGCACCAAGGACCTCCTGCCACTAACTTGGATGCACACCTGGAAACTCTTACAGCTATAAAAACAGGGAATGAATGAATACATGAGAAGAAATGATGAATCTGAAACTTAGAACGGCAACATTTATTTAATTAGAAATCAAACAACAACGCTCACTTCCCTTTTTTCCTGGTGCCCGACAGATTTATGGAGCTATTTCAAGGTTTACGCATTGTTTGTTTCCCTAACTAAACAGAACTGAAACTGAAGTGCTATATACTTATCAGGGCACAAGAGCACAGTTCCAAAAGATGTTTATTCTCACAAGAATGAAATTCAATTTGGCCAGAGAAAAAGTAAAATTGACATTGAAAATAAATAAGTAAAACCCTAAAAAAAAGAAAAAAAAATTTTTTAAACACTGTATATTATGGTACTAATAGGAGTAACAAGAAATAAATATAAATTATTTTATAATAAATATGTATTATTTTGTGGATCTTCACAAAGTATTTTTAAAATAAGATTCTGGTGATAATAGAAAATGTAATCATTTTAGTCTTCTTAGCACATATGTGCTAAGGTCTCTAATAGCCAAATGAGAAAGATTTTTCTGGGAAATAAGTGTCCTAGAGATTTTGAAGGAACCATCTGGGAAATAATATGTCCATCACCAGAAGAGGAAGTAATTAATACAGAGCAAATTCACTGGTTACAAAGGATTTTAGTAAGATGGCATGTTCTGGCAGAATTCTGGAAGACTAGTTTACTAAAACAGTCCACCATGATGTATGAGAGCAGTTTTGAACACCAAGTTTTGAATCTACAACACTTCATTATTCAATTTTCCCCAAACTCCTATTAGCGTGTAAAACAATACTAGGGGTTGGACACAAGCAATTGTTCAACTTCCACTAAGAACAAGACAAAAGGAAATAAATAGGTACAAGAAAGCGTACAATCAGAATTCTCTGTTACGTGAATCACTGTACGTGTGCCACGACGTCTGTGCAAAAATCAAGTGCCAGTCATCAGAATGAGATAATAAGAATCATGGCGGGATCAATTTCTTTGAAGATTTTAAGGAAAATGGAAAACATATTCCATAAGAAGAGTGAAATATAGTCTTACAAACAGACCAGAAATTACTTGTGTGATTTTGACTCATGCTGTTTCACTGTGTTTAGGTGTGGGAGAAAAATGAGATGAAAAGAAATAGCTTTGCTGAAGAAGACGGAAAGAAATAGTTATACTCTAGTGGAAAATTTTCTGAATAACGTCTCCTGTAACCAGACTCCCTGCACAATTCTAAATGTTTACACGCTCAGTGCCAATGGACAACTTTCACAATGTCTATAAACAACTCTTATTCCAGATCCAAACATCTCCCTGCTGTGGGGTAGCTAGTAAGCAAATACAAGCTGTCAAATGGCACCTTACAGCCAGATTCCACACACAGAGCAGCATGTGTCGGCGCATAGACTGATTCGTGCGCACACAGCATCCCATTTTCCAATTGTCAAACTTCAATTTAAAAAGGAGGATTCGGGAAATAAAATCTGGTTGGCGTAAATTAAAAAAACAACTTTTCTCCAGCGACCTTTCACTTTCTTCTGTCTCTTAAATGAAAACTCAAATACCAATTAATAATTTATAGAAGAGGAAACCTGAAGTAGAGAAGCCACGTATGTTAAGTGGTTGTCCCTTAGGTGCCCAGAAGAAAGGGAGGGAGCACAGGTTCAGTGGGGAAGACGATGACAAAGACTGTGAACTCCATTCCAGAGACATTTATTTAAACATATAGCTTTTAGAAAAGTAAGCATGAGACAAAAAACAGCAAGCGAGGTACTTAAAATACAGAAGAGTGTCACCCACTATGCTTATATAAAATGGCAGCCGGGGGGAAAAATAATTCATTTTCCTCTGAGAGGTTTTGAACTTCATCACTGCGTATCATTTGACTATATTACATCCTTAAAGGAAAAACAAATAAAAAACAGTGGTATATTTCAACAATGGGACCTGGTGTGTCTCCTAACTCTGGATGTCCAATTAATGAATTCTGCGTTAACTAGTAACAGGAAACATGTCTCACCATATCTTAAAAATATTTTAGAAAGCCATCAATAAATGATATAAGTTCATCACTGTGTTAACATCACTAAAACAGTATCTTCCAAGCCTGAGGATGCTTCCCTGCTTTGATTACGAGTGTTCTTAGATTCTTTCAATGGAACTGAAGTGGGAATGTCAGGTTACCACTGCCAGACACAGCAGGTCAGTAGGCTTCACCAGTCACTAGTCAGCACTCTGTGCAATGTCCAAATAGTATCCAGCCTGCTTCAAGTCCTCTCCCTTAAGGTGGGAATGACCCTCAGCAAGAAATGTCTTGAGCCTCAAACCTGGCCTTGCTTACACATATGTTAGGTAAATAACATGGAGGTTACCCACAGCTGCCCAACAGAAATTTGTGAGTTAGACCAGAAAACACCAGTGGAAATGAAGAACTGGGACCATTTTTAGTCCTCATGCAAGTCAAAAATGATAGACTTTTCATGAAGTAGGACAAACTTTTCCTTTATTTAGGTTAAAAAGAGTCAATCTCTCCTTAATGTATTTATCTTTACACATCTAAATATATAAAGAGCAAGGAAATAGGATTATTTTAATCACATATTAGAGCACATTTCTCGTTTCCCCCCAGAGTATCCATGCAGCCTATGCTTTAGGAAAAAAGGAGGGGCAGAGAAACTGTGGTTGATATTGCATTTTCATGATTTGTGAGTACCCTCTTTTTCTATAAGAAAGAAAAACAGTTAAATATCTTGCCCTGAAATCCTCCAGACTCATTTGGGAGATGATCCCGAGCAACATCTCTGGTCTCAGATATGGTATAAACAGCGATTGTCACTTTCAAGGCACTAGGAGCAGTAACACGAGAAATAAACTAATAAAAGAGAACACCTTAAAAAACAAAGTCATGTTATATGCTAAGTATGCCATGGGAAGGGGAATTTAAATAAGGAGATGATCACTAGTACCTGCCCCCATTCTTTCCTATAGCCTGCCTGCCGAGATGAAAACCCTCTTTTTTCCTTACTACTGAGAAGATAATTCTATCTTCCTATCAATATTAAAAATGGCTCAAGTCTCTCTCGTTTAAAAAATACTTCTCCAAACTTGATAACCCCTTCAATCCCTCCTTAATAAAATGTCTTCAAAAAGAATGCTTACATTCAGAGTTTCCACTTATAAATTATTCACTTCTCAAGCCACAGACATGGAGCTATTGGTTGAGGAATGAGTCATACGTGGGGTGTTAAAGTAGAAAGTGTACAAGTCTCATCTCTGATGACTGGACATCCCTTAGGGTCTGTGCTGAGCTATTGGTCCCCTCCCTGGGTGGCTCATTCTACTTCATGGCTTCCGTGACCACTCTTAGGCTGATGACTTCAAGATCTGGATCATCAGGACATTTTTCTCTCTTGAGCTTTATATATGTATTTGAGGAGTGAACTGTTGTCTTTCTGTCTCTGTGTCTCTGTCTAAATATATGTCTGAATTTCTCATTCATACATAAAATCAAATATATTAAAAACTGAAATTATCTTACCATTCTTCCTTACCACCCCATACTCTATACTCTATCAATCAACAAACCCCACTCACTTCCTGTTCCTCTCCAACACATTGATTTTATTCCTGATTATTATTTAGATATACCAAGACTGCTGAGATCACTGCAACAGCCTCCTTATTTGTCTTTTTAAATCCATCCTTATTCCTTCCAAACAATAACCCACATACTAAATAGAGCAATTTATTTATTTATTTATTTATTTATTTATTTATTTATTTATTTATTTATTTATTTATGGGGGGTAATTAGTTTTTTTTTTTTTTTAATGGAGGTACTGGGGATTGAACCCAGGACCTCATGCATGCTAAGCATGTGCTCTACCACTGAGCTATACCCTTCCCTAGAGCAATCTTTTTTAAAAAATAAAAATCAATAAATCTAACAATATGTTTACCTTTTCTAAAATATTTCAAGGACTCCTCATTACCCACAGGATAAAACAGGATTTTCTTAACAGGGCTGACATGGTCCTTTGTGCTATGACCGCTGATTAACTCTCCAACTTTATTTCTTGATACTTTCCTCCCCCCTGCAACAATCCAGTCAGATTCCTCTACCTCAAATTCTCTAAAGGCACTGGACTTTGGTAGAGACCATTGGTTCCCTCCTGCTTGCCAGACCCTTTCCCATCTTCACTTGTCATCAATCACATAACTCACACTGTTCCTCTGTAGATATCTTTTCATTTTAGAAGTCTTTGAATCCAAAGCATAATAGCCCCTCCCATACTCTATTATCTCATGATTATCTCAGCTCTCATTAGCTGTATCTCCCATTTAGCTTAATAGGATCAGAGATTACGTCTACCTTAAGTCCCTTAGTACCCCCCATAGTCAAGCACAATGCATGGCATACAGTAGGTGCTTAATAAAGGTGGTTAGTGATGACCTAAACACAAAGCTCTTGCCTAGAATTTCAGGGCAGGTGAGCATTTCAGGAAATAATGTGTGTGAAAGAAATCTATATGACTCTTAAAAAGCCATATTTAGCAATCACTTACACCGATTGTACAGCAGTACAAAAATATGATGAAACCTTACCAACTCAGGCCAGGTAGGTTAAAAAAATCAATCAGGATGGATTAGGGGTGGGGAAAGTGTGACATCGTGTTAAATGAATGTAATTGTTAGTTTTAAGTAAGATATTCAAACTAGACTAACAAACCCCTACAGAAGTGCTAAGGAACTCAGCCCCTCAAAAACCAGAAATGCTTTCAAGTGAGTATGTAAATGGTAAGCATGTGGGTGTTTCTGAAAGGGTTTTAAATCACCCATTTACTTAAGTATTTTAAGCACTCCTCCTGCAATTTAGCTCAAGCTGCAATTTAGAACAATTTAAGGGAAAGATTTGCTAAGTAAAAATAATTTTCAATCAGCCCCCTTTTCCAAAGTATTATAAACGTCACATTTATAGTATTAGCTGTCCTAACTAATGAGATTTCAATGCCTTTGAAACTGGAAAATGAAGTCCTCACTCTTGGGCGGTGTCTGGTGCTGAAAAAATAAACATACGACTTTTTAAAAAGTATTATCCCACAGCTACAGGAAAAAAGAAGTTGTCCTTTTTTACACAGGCAAATGATAGCTTTTTAAAAACTGCTGGAGACATGTAACTTGTGAGTCATCTCCTTAACCCAGCAGCCTCAATCAAGACAAAATGTTGGTCATGGACCACACCTGGACTTGCTCTGAGACCAATCACAAGCCTTTTGCTAAGGATGTCACTGAGAGGTGATTCCCAAGGCAAAGCATGTGTGCAGAGAAAGGAGTCAAGGAGGCAAGCTGGCCCCCTGAGGGAAACATCTTAGGACAGCACAGATCAAAATTTCTTCAGTTTATTTTGACTGAAATGCCTTCATTATATTTGAGGAATGGGTTCTTATGTTTGCAAGTTCAAGTTATATCTGTGGTTTTCCTGGAGCAGTTTTGATGTACACAAATTAATCATTTTAATCTTCATATGTGCACATCCAAAACAAATTTCTGTGTGTACAGATGCATGCAAGTATTCTGCATAAAGAGATGAAGCATTAAAAATTACAGACTTTACTATATTTATTCTTATCACAATCATCTCACAGAGAAAAAGGTTCCTGACTCTATTTTTAGGTTTAAGAATTCAGGAAATGCTATCATTTTCATCCCTACATCTTTTATACAATTATATCTAAAAATCACCACATTGATGAGGAAACATTTTGTGTTTAAAGACTCTGAGAAAAAGAGATCCACAAACCTCGTTCAATAATGCAGTCCTGAAAAAATACCTAAAAACTTTTGCCCGAGGAAACTATTTTCTATAATAACAGGAATTCCTCCGATAGCAGCAATAGCCCATTTCCTGCTGTTAGCTCTCAATAGGAAGGAGATGAATAATTTTTCTTCATATCTTTGAACAATGTTTAAATTATTCCCCAATCTTCTCTGTTTCACACTAAATAATTCCTCACTCCCTGCGCACTTCTTCACGGGTGTTACTTGAAATTATCAGTGTTGATCTCTATTGCACTCACTTCAGTCTCTTTATGAGTTCTAGAAACCCAGACTTCAAAATTTAATAAGAGTAAAACTCAGATTTCACATTTTTCATAGTCTTATTTGTAGATTCCAATCTTCTAGTTTTAAAAAAAGAGGAAAGAAAGAAAGGGAGAAAATAGCAACATGACATCATGGAACATTCTCTAAGGCTGCTGCTGTTTGAGGTTGTCTTCATCTGTAACTGACAACCTCCCCAGCCCCGCTTTTCCTTCCCTCCATTTCCAGAAAAGTGCAATGTTTTAGACATTGGAATCTCTAAGCTTTATTAGTACCACTATGGAATAGGGCCCCATGAGGCTATTTAAATGAGCCCCAAAGCCTTTTGTTAAGTTAGCACAGGATTCTGTTACAAAGAACACTACTGACTGATTTCTCCAGTGGACAGAAGGGAACAGTTTTAATTGGATTAGTAATGTGACCCTTGGGTCCCACAGAGATTTATAATGCTTAGTTAGATTAAAGTTTACCTAACTCAAAGGATTTGCTAAAGAGGTGTGATTTTTTTTTATGTTCCCTAGAATAAAATGTGTAGTTAGAGCAGTATATCTTAGTCACATTGTAGGCTATGGGACTTATATTTTATTGTTTGGTCAGGGGCCCCTTCAGACCTGCAGAGGATAAGCTATGCATTTTCAGCATGAACTTATTAATAGTTACACTTAAGTAATCACCCAGGAGCTTCATTATTTGTCGGATTTAATAATAATGTTATGTAAGTCGGTACGATGCATTTCTCCCAACATTGAAAACATTTTATCCTCCTTAGTGGAAGACACTCTACTGCATAAGTATAGTGCATGGAGACTCTGGAGTTAGACGGTCTGAGCTGCGGTCTCGTATTCTCCTTGTACTAGCTCTGCATGCTTGGACAAGGTAAGCTCATATGCCTCACTTTCTCACGTGTAAAATGGAGATACATTACTTTTTCAAATGGTTGCTCCCAAAGATTAGATGAGTTAACACTCAATCATTTGGCTAATTCCTAGAACATTGTGATAACTCACTAAATTATAAATATAATTATTATTATCATTGTTGTTTAAATTTGTGACTTTCTTCTTTTACGTTTACGAGAGTTTTACGCCAAACCTGACCCTTGCTCTTACTTTACCCTAATAGTGATAATCCTTCAAGTATGGTTAAAAGCTGAGTTACATGCAAAAACGTTCTGAAAGCACTTGAAACCAGGTAGTAAGAGAGAATATGACTATCCAATCCAAAAACATAGTTAGAGACGATATGACTGTCAAATTCAAACATGTTTGAGGACATAATTTCCTCTAAAAATGGTAAACAGACAAAAATATCCATTGAAAAAGTAGCTGATGAAATCTTGAGACCCTAAATTGAGGGTAGGCACCAAAATCTCTTAGAGGGAAAGGGACGAATAGAGAGAAAAGTAGGAACGATTGAGAACAAATCTCCTCTGTCTGGTGCCAGTGTTGCCTTCTCAATTCAGAAAATACAGTCATTTGGGGTATTTTTTTTTTAGAAATTTGAAATCTAGAATGAGGAGCTCATACAGGTGCATGAAGTCTCCAAAACGAACACAGGAAATGTTGACAGAAGTTAACAAAGACCCAGATTACTCAATTATTCCTCATCGAGAAGACTTAGGAGTTAAGGAGATAGTTTTTTACAGGCAAATACTCCTGAGGGTAAAGATTTATCACTCTTTCCTGCATTATTTTGACTGACTTTATTTGTATAGCTACTTCACATGGCATTTAGCTGAATATGTATGAAAGGCAATTTTAATATGAAGGAGGAGAGGAGTTAGTACGTTTTTATTGAGCTCATTCTGTGAGGGATGCATTAGCCAGCCAATGCAAAGGATAAGAGAATGAGTACATTTCTGCCATTAAGGGATAAATACTTTTAATAAAGAAGACAGAAAAATTGAGTACATATAAAAAAACACATAAAATGCAAAGAAAAAACATGTGCTCTAGGAGACGGACAGAGTGCTTTCAGTGGCCAGCCGGGGGGGAGTGATGGCACTCCAGGTAGGATCCATAAATGCCTTACCTCCTGGCTGAAGGTGAGACACACAGAGAAAAAAGATTCTTGGTCCCTTCTGGTTTCATATCAGGAATCACCACCAACCACCGACAGATATATGTATTTGGCTAGCACGGTGGTTTTACATTTTTTAAATATGTCATAATATTTTTAACACTGTGAATTTTTCATATAAAATTCCTATTTCTGGATTCTCTTTAAACTTTGGAAGAGCGGGAAAAACTGGCCTTCAAAATCAACAGCAGCTGCTGATGGCAGGCTGCCGAGAGCCTGGGCATGTGCTCTACGGATAACCCACGTCCGGATCCTGCCACCTGCTACATGCACTGAGGTGTCCGAAACCTGTAATCCCTTAAAGTCAAGGTTTTTGTTGCACATGGTGTTACTTCAAAACATTTAATACCCCTTTTTGCCTTATACCTAACTTTATAAACTTGGGGCAATTTGTGTTAAGTATGTTTTAAAGGAAAGGAAGAATATTACATATAAAACTATGATAGAATATGTCAATACATAGAAAAAACTAAAAATGTTGAAACACTTCAAGGAGGAAATATTGTATAAGGGTAACTTGGGAGAATTTTTAATTTTTAATTTTTTGAAGAACCTCCATAATGTTTTCCATAGTGGTTGCTTCAATTTACATTTCTATCAATAGTGCACAAGGGTTCCCTTTTCTACACATACTGCCAACACTTATTATTTGATGTCTTTTTGGTAATAGCCATTCTGACAGCTGTGAGGGGATATCTCATTGTGGTGTTGATTTGCATTTCCTGGATGATTAGTGATGCTGAACATCTTTTCATGTGCCTGTTGGCCATCTGTATATCCTCTTTGGAAAAAGAGGTCTATACAGGTCCTGTGTCCATTTTTTAATTGGATTCTTTTGTTTGTTTGTTTTTCTTGAGTCGTATGAGTTTTTATCTATTTTGTATATTACCCTCTTATTGTATATGTTGTTTGTAAATATTTTCTCCCATTTATTATGTGGTCTTTTCATTTTGTTGATGGTTTCTTTCACTGTGCAAAAGTTTTTTAGTTTGATGTAGTCCCATTTGTTGATTTTTGCCTCTTTTTCTCTTGCCTAAGGAGATAGATCCAAAACTTGATTGCTAAGAACAAAGTCAAAGAGCATACTGCAAACATTTTCTTCTAGAAGTTTTATGATTTCAGGTTTTACATTTAAGTCTTTAATCCATTTTGAGTTTACTTTTCTTTATGGTGTGAATAAGTGGTCCATTCTGATTCTTTTGCATATAGCTGTCCAGTTTTCAAACACCATTTACTGAAGAGGCTGTCCTTCCCCCATTGAATGTTCTTGCCTCCAGTACTATAGATTAATTGACCAAGTGAGTGTGGGTTTATCTCTGGGCTCTTTATTCTGTCCTATTGATCTATGAGTGTGTTTTTATGCCAGTACCATACTGTAGCTTTGTAGTATAGTCTGAAGTCAGGGAACCTGATACCTCCAGCTTTGCTCTTCTTTCTTAAGATTCCTTTGGTTATCTCAAAATGTATGGCTATTTGTTCCATACAAAATTTAGGATTATGTGTTCTAGTTCTGTGAGAAATGCTTTAGTACTTTATACTGATTTAAAATGTATTTTAAAATAGAAATGAAATAATTTAACATTTTTATTGAGTTATAGTCATTTTACAATGTTGTGTCAAATTCCAGTGTAGAGCACAATTTTTCAGTTATACATGAACATACATATATTCATTATCACTTTTTTTTCACTGTGAGCTACCACAAGATCTTGTATATATTTCCCTGTGCTATACAGTATAATTTTGTTTATCTATTCTTCATATGCCCGTCAGTATCTACACATTTTGAAATCCCAGTCTGTCCCTTACCACCCTCCACCCCCTTGGCAATTACAAGTTTATATTCTATGCCTTTGAGTCTGTTTCTGTTTTGTATTTATGCTCTTTTTTTTTTCATTTTTAGATTCCACATATGAGCGATCTCATATGGTATTTTTCTTTCTCTTTCTGGCTTACTTCACTTAGAATGACATTCACCAGGAACATCCATGTTGCTGCAAATGGCATTATGTTATCATTTTTATGACTGAATAGTATTCCATTATATAAATATACCACCTCTTCTTTATCCAGTCATCTGTTGATGGACATTTAGGCTATTTCCATGTCTTGGCTATTGTAAATAGTGCTTCTATGAACATTGGGGTGCAGGTGTCATTTTGAATCAGGATTCCTTCTGGATATATGCCCAGGAACAGGATTCCTGGGTCATATGGTAAGTCTATTCCTAGTCTTTTGAGGAATCTCCATACTGTTTTCCACAGTGGCTGCACCAAACTGCATTCCCACCAGCAGAGTAGGAGGGTTTCCTTTTCTCCACAGCCTCTCCAGCATTTGTCATTTCTGGACTTTTGAATGATGGCCATTCTGACTGGTGTGAGGTGATACCTCATTGTAGTTTTGATTTGCATTTCTCTGATAATTAGTGATATTGAGCATTTTTCCATGTGCCTGTTGATCATTTGTATTTCTTCATTGGAGAATTTCTTGTTAAAGTCTTCTGCCCATTTTTGGATTGGGCTGTCTGTTTCTTTCTTATTGAGTCATATGAGCTGCTTATATATTCTGGAGATCAAGCCTTTGTCGGTTTCATTGTTTGCAAAAATTTTCTCCCATTCCATAGGTTGTCATTTTGTTTTACTTATGGTTTCCTTTGCTTGTAAGTTTAATTAGGTCCCATTTGTTTATTCTTGCTTTTATTTCTATTGCTTGGGTAGACTGCCTTAGGAGAACATTTTTGAGATGTATGTGAGATAATGTTTTGCCTATATTTTCTTCTAGGAGGTTTATTGTATCTTGTCTTATGTTTAAGTCTTTGATCCATTTTGAGTTGATTTTTGTGTATGGTGTAAGGGAGTGTTCTAGCTTCACTGATTTACATGCTGCTGTCCAGTTTTCCCAACACCATTTGCTGAAGAGACTGTCTTTATTCCATTGTATATTCTTGCCTCCTTTGTCGAAGATTAGTTGACCAAAAGTTTGTGGGTTCATTTCTGGGCTCTCTATTCTGTTCCATTGGTCCATATGTCTGTTTTTGTACCAATACCATGCTGCCTTGATTACTGTAGCTCTATAGTATTATCTGAAGTCTGGTAGAGTTATTCCTCCAGTCTCTTTCTTCAAAATAGAAATGAAATAATTTTACATGTTTAACAATATACTAAGATGATGAATTCTTCCCAGTTAGTATTTAAATTGAAATCAATTCATATCAAAGCTGCAGCATGCTTTTTTATGGAAATTAATATGCTGATTTTAAAATTCATATGAAAATTCAAATGATTTCAAACATCCACAAAAGAAGAGAAAGGTGTATTTGACTTCAAAATTATAAAAATATAGTAATCAAGACAGCATGGTATTGGCATCAAGATAGATGGATAAATAATAGAACAGAATGGAGAGTCTATTAACAGTCCAATATTACCAATACATACATGGTCAACTGACTTTCAACAAAGATGCAAAAATAATTCAGCAGAAAAAAAAATGTATATATGTTGTCTTTTTAAAAACGGATGCTTGAAAAACTGGATATCCAAATACAAAAAAATGCCCTTTGATTCGTAGGTTCTACCCCATTTAAGAAAAATAATGCAAATGGGTGACAGAATTAAATATAATATCTAAAAATATAACACTTCTAGGAGAAAATAAAGGAGAAAATACCTGTGGCCTTCAGTGCAGCAAATACTTCTTAAATGAAATACCGAAAGACTGATCCAAAATAAAAATTCAATATATTGGACCTCATCAAAATTAAGAACTATACTTTGGAGGGAAAAAACGCTTAAAATTTTACACATCAGAAATTGTGAGAAAATATTTGCATCCCACATATCTGCTAAAGGACTTGTATCCAGAATATATAAAAAGTTCTCAAGACTGAAAAATAGAAAAACAAACAGTCCAATAAAATATGGGCAAAATATTTGAATAGATGTCATTGAAGAAGATATATGGATGGCAAATAAGCACTTTAAAAAGATGTTCAACCTCATTAGTCAGTAGGGAAATAAATACAAACTAAAACCACAATGAGATAATGCATAACCATTATAAATAGCTAAAATTAAAAGTTGACCTTAAGTGTTTGTGAAGCTGTGGAGGAAGAGGGCTGGAACCCTCATACACAGCTGGTGGAAATACAAAATTGTACAAACATTGTGGAAAAAACTTTTGGAAATTTTCTTTAAAAATTAAGCACATACCAACCAAATGACCCAGTCATTCCACCCCTAGATATTTTAATTTTGCTAACTGTACACTTTAAATATGTGCAGTTTTTGTATGTCAGTTATACTGCAATAAAATTGTTTAAAAGTATATATAGTAAAAGCATGCTATAAATACTTAGCATAAAATATTTTATAAGTATGTGAATCAAGAAAGATGAAGAGGGGGTGGTGACTGCCAGGCAGTTGGGATTGCAGATAATTTTTACTATCTTCTTCAACTTTTTAATGTATACTTCTTTATTTTTACAGTAAATATATACTATTTATATAATTTCAAAAATAAAGCTATTTTTATTGTGAAGAGATAGTTGTGAATAATGAAATTGTTTAGTTGATTTTTTTAAAACTACACTTTTATTATGCATCTGTTATGGGGCAGACATTGAGTATATGCTATTTAATGTAATTGAATCTAATCTTTACAATCAATAGATGAAGTAAGAATTATGACACAGAGAACTATATTGAATATCTTGCAGAAACCTATAATGAAAAAGAATATGGAAACAAATATATGTATGTATATGTATGACTGAAACATGATGCTGTACACCAGAAATTGACACATTATAACTGACTATACTTCAATAAATTTTTTTTAAAAAGGATTTTTAACCCAACTTTTCTGGTGAAAAAATAGACATCTTGCCTAATATAACAAAATTAGTGCATTTTGGATTTAGAATTTAAACATGTGTTTGAGTGATTCTGAAGACATGTGCTCTTTTCATTATTTGTTATTTCATTTTTTAAGGAAAGTTATCACATAATAACAATAACATTATTATTAGTATCAATAATAGCAAACGTTATGTGCTAGATATTTTTCTAAGTGCAAGTGTTAACTCATTCAGTCCTGACAACAACCCTATAAGTGCTAAAATTACCCACAATGTATAGATGAGGAAACCAAGACAGAGCAGTTAAATGTCTTTTTCACAGATCTTCAACTGATAAATGGCAGAGCAAAACTGTGAATGGCAGAAGCAGCTATTTTGTTAGATATCAATGAGGTTGTAAAGATTTTAGAGCAGGAACAGTCATGATTCAAGCTGCACGCTAGGACTATTAATCTTACGCAGATACCAGCTAGCACAGAAGGGGGGAAGGCAGAAGGCAAGGTATTATGCACAAGAAAACCTCAGGCCCTTTTCTCTTTTGCTTCCAACTTGGGAGGAATTCTATTTTCCTTCCTACTACTTTAGACAAATTCTATGAAGCACTGTTAACCTCACTCTAACAGAAGAAGCCATTTATTGGGTGGTGCTCTCCACAAGCTCAAACACTCAGGGATGCCCTTGATGCAGAAAGGAGGATGGCAAGGCCACCTGTCTTCCCAGAGGAAATCCTGGGTCCTGATGATTGCTGGTCTAAAGGAGAAGTCTGGCAGAGCCTCAGGCATGCTTTGGGATCAGCATAAAGAGACCCAGCACTATGCCTCCCGGGGCAGGGCATTTATTTCCGAGTTGTTCCATGAAGTGGTAATTTGATGGGGAAAAAGGATCTGGGTAAGTTTCTTGCCTGAGTTAAATGCAACCAAGCCGGCACATGTCATTTGCAGAGCTGTAGAATTCATTCCATCTCCAAAATCCTGTATTATTGTTCCCATTTTGGCAAAAGAAACAAACTCAAAAATGTCAGTGTTGACACCACATTTAACATGTCCCCAAATCAGTATTTAAAGCCAGTTGTTCTGATTTATGACCCCAAAATTATTTCATCATAAAGTACATACAAGAAAAAGACTAACAAATCCATTTTATGAAATAAAGGATCTGACTATAATTTCTGTTCCCATCTCTTTAAGAAATGTGTTTTTGTTAAAAAAAAAAAAAAAAGTCCCTGCTTTCTATCTACTCCGAATAGAATTAAAGGAAAGAAAAGCTTTAAAGGTGTATCAGTAGGGGAGCAGCAGGCATTCTGGGCGGAGGAAACATTAACAAAGGTGTTGGCTCATTCTGTTTATGAGGGTACAGGGCTTCCTTTGGACCACGATGTGATTTGTACAGAAAACACTTATTGGACAGTTCTTTTGTGCCAGGCATTTCTCTGGGTGGAGAGGTTACAGGAGCAAGTGGACAGGATACAGTCTCCCTCATCAAAGTTTATGTTCCAATGAGGGCTTCAGAAAATAAATAATTTCAGATAATGATAAATTCAACAACAACAAAAAAGCATAACAGGACAGAGACAGACTGAGGTGGCACCTATAAAGAGTGTGCTCAGTGGGTACAGCAAGAAGCAATGAAAAGGGGTAGCTGCACAGTGATGGAGCCGAGAGATTGGCAGAGACCAGGCATCGTCCTGCTAACCATGGGAATAGATGGCTAACCATGGGTGTGGGCCAAGCAGTTTTGTTCCCATTGACTTGCAGATTAAATGGTTTGTGAGTTTAAGCCCAGGGTGTGACAACGTGATGATACCTAATGGTATCAATATCAGGAACCTGTGGGCCAGGACACTGATCTGATACCTTCTTTCACCCTCATGGTGAGTTTAGTTCTCGATCTCTTACACCGTTCCCTCTTGGGCAGGCTTATCCAGTCTCCTGGCTTTACATACCATCTATATCGTGATTACACATTCCATCTCCAATTTGGCCTCTCCCATCAGACGACTAATTGACAGATCACATTTATTACATCCAGAATGGAAATGCTGCTAATCATCAGTGCCCTCTAAACTTTTTCTTCTTTATTTCTTCCTTCTAAGTAAATGGAAACTCCATTGTTTTGATCCCTCCGGCAAAAAACAAACAAGCAACAACAATGAAAACTGGGTCTCATCTTGACTTCTTTCTCGTACATCCCATAGCCAATCATTCAACCAATATTTTTCACTCAATGATCAAAATATAAACCAGGATCTGATAGCTGCACCTTCTCACTCACTCCACTACTTTTATCTTGGCCAAATCTTGCAGAGACCACTGCCTTAGCCCTGTATGGTCTTCACGCATCAGTTTCTGCCCCTGCTGTGGTCTTCTCCTAACACAGCGACTAGGAAGTCCCCACTGACACATGGACCTGGGCTCATCACTCCTCTATGTAGAACCCTCTGAGGAGTTCCCAGCTCACTTTGAGTAAAAGCCAGACTCCCTACAATGCTCTCACTTATACAAGCCTAAGCAAGCCTTTCCTCCTCCTCTTTCCACCTTCATTTCCTTTCTAACTTCATCTCCTGCTAGTTCATCCATTCCCTAGGCTGCTCCAGAATATTCCTTAAGGCCCTCCTGCCTTAAGGTCTTTTACTCAGGGTTTCCTGGGCTGTGCTTCCCTAGATACACACAAGGCTTCTTCCCTCATTTCCTTTGGTCTTTACTCAGTGATCAGCTTCCCGGTAAGGCCTTCCTTGACCACTTATCTAAAATTTCAGCCCCCTAATATTTCATATATCTCTTGGCTTCTATTTTTTATCATAGTATTTATAACAATTTCATATGGGTTATGTTTTATTTATTTTATTTTTAACCCATCTACTCCAACAAGATGAAAGCTCCATGGGAACAGAAATTGGTGTCCCTTTTGTTTACTGCTGTTCCTAAAGTTCTTAAAAGGGTGTCAAGAATACAATACTTGCTTACTAAATATTTGTTAAATGAATGAAGAAGTGAATGAATGTATGGTTATAAGTAATAAAAGATTTATTGAAAAGAAAACACAGCCCAACAAGTCTGGTAATTTCTTAAGTTTATATTTGGCATCTTTAGAGACATGATCTTTAATAAAAAATAAATAAAATAACAGCTTCTCCCCGCATTACCAGTATTTCATCCCCTTAGACTCAAGGGCTGGTCTCTACACAAGCCTCCTACCCACCAAGCACATTATTATGTGTTCCCATTAATGGAAAGAATATGACTAGGATTTTATTTCCCACAAACGTGAGAAAATTCAAAGTGATAGTTGCCATACCAACTATAAATTGGCCCTGAGCTCGTATGAATTTTTGCTATTACTTATACTGCTCTTAAATTTTATGCCTTAAAATATATAAAGGCAATTTGTCCGTCTTACTACTGCTGTGGGATTTGTCTACAATTTATGCTTCAGGGCTCACCACAGGACGGTGACATAACAGAACACACAAAATTCCTCTCTTTCTTTGGCATTTGAGCAATACGGTGCACTTGCTTCACTGCTGAAGTCCACCCATAAAAGAGAGATTTCACTTTTAGCCTTGCTGCTCCGCACTCGAGGGGGAAAAGACGAGAACACTTTTGCACTCTGCATCAGCTTCAGTTCTCCCCACAGCCTAGGCCTTAACAAAGTGCCATCTCCTGACATATGTGATGCCCATTTTTATCCATCTTACAGACTCCAAGCACAAAGCCTCCTCCTTAATCTTGCAATTCATATGAAAATTAGAGCCCTGCAGATTCATCTGTCTCAGTGAGATTACTTCTTGTCTAGTGCTGTCTCCTAGAAGAAATAATGGAATTAAAGTAGCTGGGATGTCACTTTTCAGGACCTTCTCAGAATGAATATTTGATGCCAACAATATTTCATAACATTAATTTGTTCCTGCCATCACTATAGAAAACTAGTAAGTTCCTAAATACAGCTGCTGAGAATCTGTGCACTGCTGTTGGATCCAGTGAGTGCATGCTGTGTCTGTAAGATTATATCCCAATTAGACTAAACTAAGAGGTAAGCTTGGGCAAATTCACCAAGGTCTATGGCAGCCAGACAGGTGAGGGGACACCAAGAAAGACACTCTGCAGACCACAAACACGGCTCGACAACCCGGGTCAGCAGATCCACTTGGACGAGAAATAACGTGGAAGGAGATGTTTTCTTTCTTTTCAAATTAATTTTAAATTGAATTGTTTGAAAAATATGTGCTTACATGATTCCAAGACAATATGAAAAGGTATACTTGAAAAGCTTCCTTCCCATCCTGGCTACCTGTCTGCCCACTGCTGCCTCCAGTCTCCAGTACAACCAAAGGTCCTGAGCGGGGAACCACACCCTTCTTCCTTTGTCATACACCCTTTCAGAGTGACATTATGCATGCACAGGTAAATACAGAAATTGCCTTGTGTTTTCCATTTGAAATCAGAAGAAAACAAGACAAAGTCGCCAGTAGATTTTAAGCAGAGTTAATATCTCTTTTTCACAACCACAGAAAAATCAAGAATTATATCAAAAAGTTCATTTGATGCTGTGGTGCTGATTAGCTAAAATATTAAATATATAAATAGTGTATAAATAGCTTTCTTATATTCAATGGCTCATTATATTGTGGTTTAGCAGGCTAGTAAGAAATTAATAAAATTATCTTCAATTTATAATTTATAAACTACAATAAGCAGATTTTTATACAAATATATATATATAATGATATATACAGCAACATCATGGTTAAGTCTAAGTTAAAATGTCTTATGTATTTTATTTTTAAGGCAGAATTTAAATTCCAGGGTAATAATAATATACTCTCTTTAGCTTGCCCATTTTATGGGACATTTGCACCTTGAGATACTCTTCTCTTAGTGATAATAATTTTTAAACATATGTCAACTTTGTAAAGCAGACTCTTTCAGTGGTAGAATGATTGAATCTGACGGGAGGAGAAGGATTTTATTTCTAGTTCTGCCACTCCCTAATAGAGTGTGACTTTGAACAAGTTCCTTCATCTTCTGTTAATTTGAAAGAGTTTGCCCTGCTCCAAAACTTTAGTTCCTCTATGGGAATTAGACATGAAAGAAAAACGACAAGAGAAAAAAAAGGAAATTATAACAAAGTCACTAAAACGAAAAAGAAAAATAATGAAATGAGACAATTCAGAAAAAGTAGAGAAGATGTAACTCACTAGAATAAATATTTATAATAAATCTTTCAAACTTAACGTTTGTCTGTTCCTTCTGTCCTTCCTACAAAAATAAACCACAAGAAAAATCTCCAAGGCTCTTTTTCAAAGGATTGATGTAGTGGTTGTTTGTACTGAAGGGAAGAAATTTATACGTCAAGCCCTAACCCGTAATGTAATGGTATTTATTGGGAGATGAGGCCTTTGGGAGATCACTAGGGTTAGATGAGGTCATGGGGGAGGACCCTCATGATGAGATGAGTGCCCTTATAAGAAGAGACACCAGAGTGCTTGCTCATGCATGTGCTGTCTCTCTCATTTTTCCTTCATGCTTGCACAAAGAGGAGATCATGTGAGCATACAGTGAGAAAGTGACCTTCTGCAACCCAAGGGGAGAACTCTCACCAAAACTGACCGTGATGGCACCTTAACCTTGGGCTTTGTGTCTCCAGAACTGTGAGAAAACAAATGCATGCTGTTTAACCCACCTAGTCTATGGTGTTTTGTTGTGGTAGCCTAAACTGACTAATACGCTTTTGAATAGAACTATTTTAAAACATATTTATCATCACATTCAAATCTCATAAAAATCTTGTGAAATAGATATTTTATCCCTTCCTAGATATGAGGAAACTAAGACACACATCTGGCCACACAGAAACTGACCTAATGTCAAGGCAATTTAATACCATATAAATGTTTAAAATGGAGTTCATGTGAACACTATTTTGAAGATATTTAGTATTCTGGGTTACACTTTTCTTATATCCACATAATCTTAATGTCAATCAAAGTAAGCCAAAATTCCATTTATCTCTAGCAGAAGCATAATCTTCCCCACCTTCCTGTCTGTGGACATCTGTTGTCATTAATGATAAGCAGCATTCCCTTATCTAGTATGTTAACAATTTTACAGGTCAAGTTCTAGTCTTTGCATAGCATCTGAGATGCTGATCATATAATGAATTCTCAGATATTTTATGTACAGGATCAACTCACAAACTCCAGGAGAATGGAGAAAAGTCCAGAAGTTTCTCCAAGTTACTAGCAAAAGCAAAAAAGCGAGACAGTGGCATACATTCTCCATTCAAACTCTGAGTCATTGTTAACAAAGGGATAAATGTGAGTTTGCAACCTCCAAGATGTCATTTCCCAATCCTAGAAATTATTTTATTTCTCAATTTAATAGTCCACAGAAGTAGAACCTATAGTGCCCTGACTTTTAATGGATGGAGCAGACTTGTAGATTAAATTGACGTTTTAACCAGGCTTTTAAAAATAGACTAGTTATAATTTGGTCTAAAGAAAAAATAATAAACTTCAACATAAAAATTGGCAAAGATTATAAAAGGACAAGACGATAATTAACATTGCCTATAATTTCAACCTGGAAGTAAATACTGTTAATATATCAGGTGTAATATCCCAATTTTCTGTATAATACATATATTTAATGTATTTTGTTTATTTATTGTATACATACATATATGTGTGTGTATACAAACAAGTTTCATGTACACCATCAACTCAGCTCCCTCCAGCCCTCCTGCAGCTTGTATAAGATGAGAGGAGGAAAAAGGGGGGGGGGGATCATCAAGAGTGTGGAATTCTCTGGAAGCTGTTTGGGATGACAAGAAGGGGACACTGCCATTCACCCTGTCAGTTAGACTTTTGCTCCATCTGAGAATGTGTCCATCTGCCCTAGGCACTTTTTGACAGTGAAAAAGGGAATCAGAGAGAGCAACCTAGTGAAGTAGCCTGCACGCCCACCATATGGCCTCACAAGAATGTGCAAATTTATCCTGTGCACATGGTACTGTTGAGAACTACTGGGTTGACTGAAGGAACTCCAGCAGACAGCAGCTTTGGAGAGTATAACTGATAGAGGAACTTGGGAGTAGGTTGTAGAACAGGAGGCCAAGCCAGATGTCCTGAAAAGCGGGGGAGGAGTGAAGAGACAGTGGATCACTCAGGACTTCCCAGATAACCCACAGGTGTGTTCAAGAAAGCCAGCAGGTGACCACAAGTGTTACTGGTCAACCCAAGTCAATGTTAACCAATAAAGCAAAAACATCTGACTAGGATGAAATCAAATCATAGCCAGCTAACAAAGAGACATTTTTCTTGTTCCTCAACCTTGTTTACCTGTCTCCAACCCTAGAACCAGAAATGGTCAAGAAAGGGATGTCCCAAGGCCAGCCCAAGTTCCTTCCTCTCCAGGGTGATGCAGTAAGAACAAGAATGAAAGAGGAGACACATCTTGTTTCCCATTTTGGTCCAAGAACATGCTCTGTAAAATCTGATTTTTGAAAATTTATTGAGACTTATTTAATGGCCCAGTATATGGTCTAACTTGGTAATCTCCCATGTAGTCTTTAAAGCATATTCTGCACTTATTGGGTATAATGTTCTAAAATGTCACTTTTGTCATTTGATAATGTTTTAAGTTTTTCTATATCCTTGTGTTTGTTAGAGATACCTAATTACGATGTGGATTTGATCACTTTCTCTTTATTGATTTCAGATTTTGCATCATGCATTTTGAATCTTTATTATTGGGAGCACATAAATTTGAAATTGTTACAGCTTGCTGACTGCTGTTTTTATTATTATAAAAGTCCCTCTTTATATTTGGTAATATTCTTTGCCTTTAAATTTCTTTTGTCTGACATTACTATTTGTTTGCTGTATCTCTTCATCATTTTAGCCTCTGCTTCTTTGTGCCTTTAAAGTGGATCACCTGTGTACAGTGTATAGTTGGGTCTTGATTTTTCTTGTTTATGAATTATTCAGTCTATTTACATTTCATTTGATTATTCATGTGGCTAGATTTAAGTGTACAATCTTGTTATTTATTTTCTATTTGCCCCATTATTATTTTACCCACATTTTTGAAGGATATTTTTTTCTGGGTATATAAATCTTTTTATATGTATTTTAACCCACTAATCTCAGCAATTTAAAAATATTTTTCACTGTCTGCTGAATTCAGTTGTCTCTTATGATGAGTTCATCATACTTCATATGGTACTTTACCTATGTGTAATCTTTTTGTTCTGATTTCTCTCAATCTTGGCTTTTACCTTTGACTATGATGTGCTTAGGTGTGGTTTTCTTTGTAGTTATCTGACTTGATACACCTGAACTTAGAAGGTATTTAAGTTGAATTTTTACTTCAAATTTGGAAATCTTTTAGCAATTATATCCATACCCACTGTCATCCTCCCATTCTTCTGAAACTCCTCTCCTTCTGAGAGTCCAACTACAAATATATTAGATGGCTGCTATTATTCCACAGGTTACTAATTGTGTGTTCATTTCTTTTCAGTCATTTTTTCCTCTCTGATCCTCAGATTGGATAATTTGTATTGACCTGTTTTCCAGTTCACTATTTCTTCTGCAGTCTCCAATCTGCAAAGCCCATTGAATGAATTCACTCTCTCAGATATTGTACTTTTCCATTAGAGAATTTTCATTTGACTCTTTTTGATAGTTTCCATTTCTCTACTGATACAGTCCATCATCTCATTCCTAATGTTCCTATTTTTCTTTGTCACTGAACATATTTATAATAGTCATTTTAAAGTCCTTGTCTTCTAATGCCAATCATTATGTCCCCTTGGAAGCTGTTAATATTGACTTTCTTCTTTTTCATTATAAATTCTGTTTTTTCTGGTTTCGTGTCTATCTAGTAATTATTGATTATATGTTAAATACTGTGATTGATATGTTGTTAGTAGTAAGGATCATGTTTTGTTTTGTCAGGCAATTATGTTGGTGGCAGATTCTGCCAGGCTTCTTTTCTTTTTATTTGTAAGTATTTGTTTATGTTGCTCTTCCCCTTAGTCCTAGGATGCAGCCTTACTTTATAACCTAGACTTTATTCATAATTCATGGCCTTTCTTGGAACTTTAATTGCCCAAATTGCTCTGCAGTGTATCTCCTCCCTAACTGGGCTGGACCTATAACATCTCTCAGTGTTGAATGACTTGGTGTTATGTCCATTCAGCTCTTGGCTTAACAGTAGGTGGTCTCTTTTAGGGCTCACGGACTCCTACTCTGACACCAGCCTTTAGCCAAGGACTCACAGGGTCCCTCACCTATTTCTGGGAATTTTTCTCTGCATTCTTCTTTATCTCCAGAGCCCTGTCCCAAATATACCAACTGCTTCAGAAACTTTGAAATCTCATTTCTTTTTTCTCAATCTATGAAGAAAACTGACTGCTGCTAAGCCTCCACCTCCATGTGTGATGATCAGTACATTCTTTCAGGCAGAAATCCAAATAGAAAATGAGTGGTTCTTCCATTCCTGGGTGTATACCCAAAGGAAGTGAAATCACTATCCTGAGGAGATACCTGCACCCCCACGTTTGTGGCAGTCTTATTCACAGTCGCCAAGACAGGAAAACAATCAAAACAACTAGCAGACAAATGAATAAAGAAGACTTGGGGTGACCCTGCGTGTGTGTGTGTGTGTGTGTGTGTGTGTGTGTGTGTGTGTGTAAAATGTAGCAAGAAAAGGGAAGGAAATCTTGCAACAACTTGAATGAAACTTGAGGGCATTAAGCTAAGTGAAATACATCAGACAGAGAAAGACAAATGCTGTGTGATCTTATTTATATATGGAATCTAAAAAAAAAAAAAAAAACTTGTATAAACAAAATAGTTTGGTGGTTGCCAGAGGCAGAGTGTAAGGGGTAGGAGAATTGGTGAAGGTGGTCAAAAAGTACAAACTTCCAGTTATAAGGTAAGTCAGTTCTGGGGATATAATATACAGCATGATGACTATAATTATCAATACTGCATTGTATATTTGAAAGTTGCTAAGATTTCTTAATCTAAAAAGTTCTCATCACAAGGAAAAAAATTGTAATTATGCAAAGAGATGGATGTTAACTAAAATTATTGTGGACATCATTTCTCAATATGCAAGGCTGTACACCTCAAACTTTACAATATTATGTGCCAATTACATGTCAATAAAGCAAAAAAATTAAAAGCACTAAAAAGGTATTGAGATTTAATCAGGTCTCTAAAATGTAGGTCACAAAAAAAAATCAACTAAACTAGCTTGGATGAAGTCGAAATGTATTGGCCAATAGAATCCAAGAAAGGACTGAACAACCAACTTATAAAAAGGGAAAGTATGAAGATAGGTCTTAGATGACATTTGTTAAAGAAAAATAATTGACATTTATTAGAGATGGTAAGGCAGACTTACTTAGGACTCATCATGATAGGTGTGGGGACCACTGCAATGAGATTCACACAGTGGAGGAGAGATTGAGTTCCTCTCTGAAAACAGCACAGGCAAATAGACTGTATAGCCAAGGAGCACAGCGGGGGTCAGTGCACGGAAAACTACTCAGAGGAAGAAACATCAGGGGTAAGAGGGGTGGGGAGTCCTTGCTAAACAGACCTGTCAGGACTCTTGCTGAAAATAAACCAGGGTTGTCAGACATCACCTGGGAGGTGGTGACGGATAAGGAACCTACTCAGATGTGGAAGACGGTCAGATACTGAGGGTGAAGGCTGGGGCGGGGGGCAAGTTTCCGGTGAAACTGACCTAGCAGGATTCTTGCTAAAACTAGATTTTACAAGGAAGTGTATAGACGGGCCTAGGAGAAGGTTCAGGAGCCTGAAGAAAGTTTGGTCAAGCAGAGACTCTTTTTCACACTAATGAGAATTATTCACCAAAGGGCTCACCTCTCAGTCTCCTCCCTCTGAATCACACTTTGTTGTCTGTTTCCTTTTATTTCTCTGCAGCCTGATTTTCTCACATGGCGTATCAGTATCCCTGTACCCCATTTTTCTGGCCACCAGACAAACACTCATTCTCCTTGTCAGATTCAGTATGAAAAAATTACTTAAAGGCCTTTGTTTGGCTTAAGATGGGTCAAGTGTCTGACTCCAAACCAATCAAATACGTCCAGAAATGCACATTTATATGATGCAACAGATGCAAGGAGAGAGAGAGAGTGTGTTCTGAGCAGAGAGTGATGTAGAGACCCAATGTAGTCTTGCTTGAGGGCTCCTTCTCATTATGAAAAATTTCTCTACATTTTTCATCTCTATCATGTGTGCAGTTGACCAAAGCATCTTCTGAAATTCCTAATTCATTTACTCATGGCTTGAACCTGATGTTTTTTGTCCTATCCAGAAGCAATAACATGGCACTGGAAACCATAACTGATGACCCAGTGTCCCATGGTCTAACAGAAGGAAGAATGCACCAAACCTAAACATTGATCAGTGTTTGTAAGCTTATCTGTTATAGTAGTCTTATTAATATATGATAAAATAAACAAAACACATCACTTTGACTTTCTTGAAGTTTAGTTAATTGTCTTCAATGATGTTAAAAAACACAGTCAGCATGCAACTATTTTGACACATCCTTCATATTATCCCTTTATATTTGAGTCCTAGGCAAGGGTACTATCTGTGAAATTTTGCTGTACTTAATCTTCAGTAAGTTCTTTAACTTCTGAAATCCTGGGGTTGAAAAGCTACAGGATGTAAAGTAAAAATTTGCTGAAATGTCTTCATTAAGGTTAAACAGAAGAAACTGTTAATTAGATGTAAAGCTAACCTAAATGAGCTAAGTCTATGTGACTGTGAAATAGACTCCCTAGATGTAGCCTCTCAAAGGAGTCTTTCAAAATTATACAAGGAAAATTCTTCCAGCCAGAGACAGTAGACTTTTTTTTTTTTAACCTAACATTGCTGGAAAAGCAAAGCATGGGAATCAGAAATGAAATTTTCAAACCTGTAAGGCATTATGATCCTGAGTTTTGATTCTCACCTGTGTATCTATTTTCTAATCCTTGATGTAAAAACGTCTTTGTAGCCGTGGCTATGCTGCCCTGCTACCCTGGACTAGCTCTTGCCCTGCTCAGCAAGCATGTGCAGAATGAGGTTTTGGCTAGAAAATGCTCCCAAAGCAAGTGTCCAGTGGCTTAAAAGTAGGCCACATTCAGAAATCTGGACAAATTACCCTTCTTACAACTGCTTAAAAGGTACAGCTCTTTGCTGCTTTTCTCTAACAAAAGATACCTACGAACTTTCTGATCTTTTAGGGGTGATTTGTGGAATTTTTATCCCTGAATTTTCCTTTGACCATGGTTTCTCACAATTTTCTGAGCACTTAGAATCGTTTTTAGACTCTGGATACAGATGTCTACTGACCCCTATTGTCTGGCTTAGACTATTCAGACTTAAGATTCCTATGTTTTTCTGCCCCATGTGGGTAATTGAAAACACTTTACTCAGTATACAGCCTTTACCGCAAAACTTATGATTCTCCTGTTTGTTTTTTGTCTCATCTGCTACATCTGTGGTAACGTCTTGTCTTGATTCCTGGGTTCACATACATGTTTGCAAGCTCTCCCTTGTCTACCCCCACAATCTGCCTTGTTCTCCCTCTTGGTTACAAAATTATGTTAGTCACATCTTCATGTAGATTATACAATGGGCTGATCAGGAAAAAAATTATAAGGCGGCTAGATGGAGGAAGAACAGCTACTGAGTGATCGATCATTTCTCTATCTCTGCATTCCACCATGTAACTGGTACATATTTCAGATTTCACAACATGAAGAAACTGTAGGCCCTGGGGCTGAGAATGCTACAGTGACAGAGTTGTTTTGTTGGTGTGGAGGAAATAAGTTGTTAGCAGAAAGCTAGAGACCACAGAAAATAACCAATTTTCCCTTGGTAGTTTCTGATTAATTTTCTTGAAAGTACTAAAAGATGAC